>NW_027185655.1:27596879-27754111 GCF_028583685.1 Petaurus breviceps papuanus
TCTCTCTCTCTCTCTCTCTCTCTCTCTCTCTCTCTCTCTCTCTCTCAGCATACCAGAGTCTTTTGCTCTAAGACCTACTAGGCATTTACTTTAAAATCTACAAATATATTCTGTCCCTTCCCTTCCCCCTACATTCTGTAGCAAGAAACAGCAAATCAATCCCTATTCTGCTCAGCAAGTGAGGAAGAAAGGGTGGCATAAAGAATAGGACCTTGCCCTTCCCTGGGGAAAGCCCTGTGTCAAGGAATCACAAGATAGCAGACACTCTTCCCAGGGCACATACTCAATCCTCTTCAATTAAAAAAATATATGTATCGGCAGACAATGAATCAGCACTGCTAGAGAAGGAAAAACAAATGGAGGGAACTGGGGCAGCAGGCTAAAATGTGGGGATTCACCAGGATTGAAGGAAAGAATACAGGTAGAGCTAGTTCTGTCCCCTCAGAAATCACTGAAGGGTTGGGACTGAGAAATGTGGAAAACGAGTTCCTCAACATAGGATTGACGGGGTCCTTGGGTGCCTGTGCTTGAACCCCAGTTTGTAAAATCACATTTTCCCCTAGCCTCCAATCTCCCCAGCCTCAGAGCATTATCTCTGCCCCCTTCTCCCCTGTCAGTACTCTGCCTGGCAACCATTCATGATCAAGCCCCATCCAAATGTTTATCTCCCCTTGGTATAATAACAAGCTGCAACTATGAATCCTTCATAAGATTATCTATAAGTAACTAACTCCCTAGCTCATTATATACATCCTGAATCCCTCATTATGTATGCTTTAAGCTTTGGATATGCTAAACTCCCAACATCCATCTTGTCAAATGTGACATTGTCATGTTTGCCATATCAAATGCTGTCAGAATGAGGTTGACATAACTTTATGGGGATAAAGCCTCCATCAAAAAGGAAGAAGTCAGAAAGTGAGTGGAAGCAGTATAGAGAAGGAAAGGGCTAAAATAGCAAAAGACTTCAAGCGGAAGAAAATGCACGTAAAAACCTAGAGCACAAGGAGATAAATCAACATGAAAGACACTAAAATCAGAATGAATATGATTAATTCTAAAAGACTGCAAATGTCTAATAAAATGTCTTAAGAAAAAAAAGGAAAATTGAACCAATATCTGATAATGCTAAGAACCCTGTGATTTCCCAAGAAAGCATGGAGAAAATACAGGAATAGAGAAAGGTATTCTGTAATGGTTTAAGACAAGTCAGAAACCTGAAAGAAGGATTTAGATGAAAATAAATGGTTGCATTTATGGCTGGTGAAGCAGAAATAATTAGCAGAACTGAATAATCACAGGAGTCCATGGCCCCATTTTCCCAGGCCTGGCTACAGTTAAACAATGCTGGAATGCTTAAAGCTAAACCACACCCAATTCTAGCTAGAACTAGCTACTGAAACTCACCCATGTGTTTGCTGCTGTGACTCAGTTATGATTCTATCTTCCTCACACTGAGAAAGCCATTCTGGTTAATTGTTAGGGACCCTCCCCTTTGCTACTAGCCAGTGCTCCCTGGACTCACCTCACCATTGACATGGCAGCTGTCATATCATTCCCTTTTGTCTGAAAATCTTATGTAAATATGGGCACCCAGTGTCTCAGTGCATTTGGAGCACATATCACAATGTTTGTTTGGGCCACAATTCTGCATTCTGTCCCATAGGATAGTGGGGGCAAGGAAAGCCAAATGAGACTCTATCTGTGACTGAATCACTCTCCATCTGTTCATAGTCTTCTATGATCTGCTTGGCTGTGAATGTCAATAAACCATTTGACCCATCGCACTGTTACTGTGTGCCATTCACTCAAATTCTGCTCTAAATTTGCATAATAGAATAGAAAGAAAAATTGAATCCACAGTGGCAAGTCTCTCCAAAGAAGAGAGAGAACATATTGGGAATACAAATATTTGGAGCTGAAGGAAAATCTAGAAGGAAAGAAACAAAAATAATATTAAAAAGAAATCCATGATATGCAAATTTGATGAGTATAGACAGATTAAAGATCATAGGCTTCCCAGAAGACATAAGTCAAAACACTGTAATGTAAGAAATAATAAAACTACCTAGGAATTCTCAATATAGAAAATAATTCACCAATTAAAAGAATCAACAGGTCCCTTCTAAAGGAAAAAAAAAATAAAGCAATCTCTTGAAACTCCAAAGCACGTAGTAGTCAAACTTTAAGAATTCAATGGTATGCAACAAATTCTGCAGGTAACTAGGAGCTGAACCTTCAAGTACAAATGGAGGACAACTTGAATAACAGAAGACTACTCAGCACTCACCACAAACTCCAGAAGGTTATGGGTTAATTTATTCTGAAAAGCAAAAGAACTCACAATAAAACCCCAAAGGACATACCTTTTGAGTCTAAACGAGTCATAAATTTAAAAAAGATTAATTTTCGATAAAAGAGGCATTTCAAACATTCTCGAAACAAAAAAAAAATGAGTAGATTGTTTAACTTGTCAAACATTCTTGAAACCAAAAAAAATGAGTAGATTGTTTAACACCTCAGACAACAGAAATTAAATAAAAAGCAATTCATTACACTACAAAGAAAAGTACAAGTAATGAAACTAGCTCTAGAGATGATTAAAAAGAAACAACTAAAAGAAACCGCTAGAAAGAGAAAGACATTTATGCAGTTGTAATAAGATTTTGGAACAGGTTCATATCACCTAACATAAAACTACCTTCCATATAGGAGATGCCAGAGAACAACTTCTGGAGAAAACATTCTACGTTCCCCGACCACATGAGTGGAAAGAACTCTTTTCAATTGACTATATCGCCAGAACAGTCTGTATATTTTAAACAGTTTTGCTGAAATATTCTTGCTCTCTTTTCCCTGGGCATCCAGAAATGCCTAAAGACCAGGTTCACCAATGGCATGGGCACCAGAATTGAGCTGGTGAGGGAAAGGACTACATTCTTTTACAACTTTTGAGGTGTGGACTTGGGGTTTTGGTCTGGTTCATTTCCTTTGACCTTTTCAATTCTGGGAGCAGGCTGTAGAAGCTCCAGAAGACCTAAATTTAAGCCATGGAGATTTAGCCAGGCAGCCCAGAGAGAAGCCCTGAGAAGACAAGCAGCCTGAGATTCTAGTTCAAGAGGAGCTTTGGGCTTGGAACTTGGGACTACATTATATAAGAACTGAGCTAAGGTTTGAACCCAATTCCCTTTCTTTCCTGAGAAACTGACTGGTAGTGTTCCTCCTAGGGGATCATGGCCCCAGGTGTTGGGTGGATGTTTGTATGTTTATTCTTGCTATACTTTTAAAGTTAATATTCCTTTGAAAAAGCTAATCTGTTAAGTGGTTAAATGGAACTATGGTGCAGGGGACTTCTAACTGGGGAAACCCCATCAGTAGGAGACTGGAGGCAATGGCAGAGAAACAGGATGCGCTTCAAAAAAAACCCTCAAGAATATTGAGGAAACTTCCCCTTCCTTTATAGAGATGGTCAATGGAGGCTTCCTTGACCTCCTAGAAGATATTATCCTCTTGTCATACAACTCAAAAAATTTTACTCAGTGTTTGTGTGAGCAGTAGACCCCCTGACTTGTAAATCTCAGCTGGAATAGAATCAGCACCAAGTAATTTGCCACATGAGAGGAATCTAATGGCATTCAAAATCTCTTTTTCAGTTGGAAGTTCAGCTAGAGAGAGAATGACTTTAACCTGAGGTATATGGTCAAATGTTTTTAGCATTGGTTGATAACAGTCTACTGAGAACACCATGGAAATGATCAGTCCATCTCTTAAGGATCATGTCTCTATCACTAATCAATGTGGTTCCATCAGCATTGAATATTTGAGATGCACCATCAATCTTTTCCCATAAATAACCT
This sequence comes from Petaurus breviceps papuanus, assembly GCF_028583685.1. NCBI lineage: Eukaryota > Metazoa > Chordata > Mammalia > Diprotodontia > Petauridae > Petaurus > Petaurus breviceps. The sequence goes on from NW_027185655.1 coordinate 27,600,737, forward strand.
TTAGGACATCATAAAATTGCTGTAGTTTGTTATTATCAGCAGAAAACAGAATTTCATTTGCCTTCTTACTGACCCAAGAATCGTGCATCTCTGTAAGTTTTTGTCAAATCAATCTTGATGTTTGAGAGTATTCTGGCCCAGATGAGTAAAGGCGATTCTATACACCAAAATAAAACTGCTCACTCCTTTTCTACTCCACTGTTGCCAACCATATGTTAGATCAGCTTTCTCTCCAAGTTAGCAATGAACTGGTAATGCCTAGAGAAGTGCTCTAATATGTTGACATTAAGTTTTCTAGTAGTCATCTCACCTTAAGGCTGCTGCTTTTGTTGAATGTGAATATTTACCTTGGAGTCAGTCCACCACTCTGCACCACATGTTTCCTTCACCACTTTCACATCCTGTATGTCTCTTCTTACAATGACACCATCCATTAAACGGTAATGTCGGCTGCAAGGGTGCATCTATGAAGTTTTATTGTATGTAGGTAAATAGAAGACACTGTTGATGATGAGAAAGTCATGAGATATACAAGTCTTCAGTTACTAAGTGACCATTGCTATTGCTGTTTCTTACTATTCCCTCCAGATATCCCTGTCATGTTTGATAATCTGTTTCTACTCTGGCATCAAAGTCACTCAGAATTATAATCTTGTTCTCTTTTGGCACATTGGTGATGAGGATCTCCAGGTTTTCATGAAACTTTTCTTTGACCTCAACAGGGTTTGCCATGGTGGAAGCATACACAGTCACAATGGTGTTGTGGTGCTTTTCTACAAGGGGCAAACACAGGGTCATGAGTCTGTAGTTCCCTCCTTTTTGTAGGCATACAAGCTTGTAGACTAGATTAGTTTTAATTGCAAAATCTATATCAGTTTCATGGTGTTCGCCATCACTGTGGCCACTCCAGAAAGAATGTCTTTCTTGCTTCAACTCTGGTAAGCTGGCCGTTGTTTGACATCCTTGCTTCACACAGAGCTGCTATTTAGATGTGATAACTGCTGAGTTCTCTTGCAGCAAGAGCTGTTTGTTTTTCAGGTCTACTGGATTTAATGTTGTCCATAAGCATGTGCATAGTTCATGCATCAATAGTAAATGGAATCATCTTTGCAAAAATTTTTGTGGATTGTTTTTGTGTTCTGACTGCAAGGTGCGACCCCTTCCTGCCAAGGCAAACAGGTCGAGGTTTGCTTAAGCAGACAATCTTTAGCTCCTTCTTCATCCCAGGAGGTAATGAGTATGGTTCTCCAAAAAGGCTGTTCAGACCCCCATGTGTCTGCTGAATCCTACTGTGGCTTCATTTCAGTTAGAAGATGACCCCATGGCCTAGATCACCTATGTGCAGGGTTGTGACTATAGCTCCCAGTGTATCCATATCTGCTGCTTTATCACTTGTCTGATGCCATAGGACTTTGGGGTAGATTAAAATAACCACAAAATGGTATGGTTTATGTCTCTTGACTCAAACATAAATTAGATTTAAGTGAGGCAGAGTAGTATAAAGTCGTTGACCTCAATCTCTCTTCCAGTCACTAAAGCCCAATGGCAAGACAAAAGTCAAAGTGACTGCAATGGTTCAGGATGCAATGGGTGACCTTGGTCTCTTTGATATCTAACCAAGCTCCAGGCACGCCAGAGCCTGTTTCAGCTGCCTTCATGACCAATGGAAGAAATTGTTCTGATCTGCTCTTTCCCACAAGGGAAATCTTCACATTCTTGGCATAGACATCCCTCTCATTCATTGATGGTTTGAGACCACTCACTTACCCTCAACCTCAAGTGAGAGTTGCATGAATCAGGTGGACACCAAAAGTGTAAAGCAGTCCTGTAAAAGGCTCACCAGCTTACACACCAGAGGTACTGGTCTTTCCAGAGTACCCTACACTGTCCAGAAAATTTACAATGTACATTTAAAAGGGATAAGTGACCTGAATATTAAAGAACATTTCATAAAAAATATCAGAAGAGAACAAAAAGTCATATACAATTAAGCAACAAGTAGATTATTCTTTTAAATATATTTCACTTTTCCATTATAGCTTGGAAAACATGAATACATCAATCTACCAAGAACAACAAAAAAAGAGAATTCTGTCTGAAACTGTAAGCTTCTAATTCTGAACAGATTTTTTAAATGTACATTAAATTTAACATGATTTAACAAAACTGTCCTGAATGCCTGTATCTCCATCTGAATTTCCTTCCCATTCTCTTCTGTGTTTAGTTTTAATGTTTCATTGATATCAATTTTTCTTTCTTCCTTTCTTTCTCTCTTTCTTTCTTCATTTTTGCAGAATTATCACTATTCAATGAGTATATTATTCTTAACCAAATATGGGGTAGAGGAAATTATAAAAGATTAAATAGACAATTTTAATTACATGAAAATGAAAAGCTCATGCACCGATGAAATGAACATATCTAGGACAAGAAAGGGCAGCTAGGTGACCCAATAGAGTTAGATGGCCCACTGGACCTAGACTGAGGAGAACCTGAGCTCAAAGCTAGCCTCAGTCACTTACTAGCTTACTAGCTGGGTAAACCACTTAACTCTGATTGCCTCTGTTTCTTCATCTGTAAAATAAACCATAGAAGTAAATGGCAAATTAACGCAGTATCTTTGCTAATAAAAACCCTAATGGGGACACAGAGTGTAACATGACTAATTGACTAAAAAACAAAAAGAAGGACAAGAAGGGAAGCAAATGGATGGGGGAAAGTCTTTGTATCAAATTTTTCTTATGTAAAACATATAGATATCTGACAGAAATATCTAAGACCAAAGAACATTCCCTAAGCAGGCAAAGGATATCCCCAAAGCAACTAAACAACTTTTAAAAGAATTACTAATTATTGATAAACATATGAAAGAATGTTCTACATCACTAAAAATAAAAGAATGAAAAATATTTTATGTCAGCAAATTGGCAAAGATAACAAAAGACAGGAATTGTCAGTGGTGAAAGGAGTATGGAAAGATAGGCATACTTGTACATTATTGGTAGGGTTGTGAATTGATACAGTGATTCTGGAAAGCACCTTGGAATTTTGCAATTAAAGTGGTTAAAATATCCATTCCCATGAGGAGGCTAGGTGGCAGTGAACAGAGCACTGACCCTAGAGTCAGAAGGACCTGAGTTCAAATCTGCTCTCAGACACTGGACACACTTACTAGCCATGTGACTTTGGGCAAATCACTTAACCCTAAATGCCCTGCCTTCTCCCCTCTAAAAAGCAAAGAAAAAATGCCCATTCCCTTTGACTTAGGATAGCTATTGCTAGGCCTAAGGACAACATATATACATATCTATCTATCTATCTATCTATCTATCTATCTATCTATATATATATATATATATATATTTAACATTTCCATATATACTAAACTATTGCAAAGAATGAGAAACATAGCATATGTTCATTGACTGACCAAGAAAATAGTGATAATACTTGGAAACGTATATTGTTGTTCAGTTGTTTCAGTTGTGTCTAACTCTTCATAACCCAATTTTCTTGGCAAAGATACTGGAATGATTTTCTATTTCTTTCTCTGGCTCATTTTTACAGAAGAGAAAACTCAGTCCAACAGGGTTAAACAACTTGCCCAGGGTCACATAGCTAGGAAATGTCTGCGGCCAGATTTGAACTTAGGTCTTTCTGACTCCAACTCTAGTACTCTATCCACTGTGCCAGCTAGCTGCCTGATGAAATATTACCATGTTGTAAAAAATTATGAAAATGATTGATTGATTAATTGATACAGAAAAGAATAGAATAATTTGCATGAACTGATGCAAAGTGAATTAAACAGAACCAAGAAAATCATATGCATGATTTAAATCAAGTAAATGGGGGAAAAAGGTACAAAACAATTTTTGTAAGTTACAAAGAATCTTAGCCCTAAAGAAGAGATAAGATACTTTCCCTTCTTTGCAGTGGAGGGAGGTCCATGTGAAATACTGAACATGTTGGAGTATTTTTGATGTAGTAATTTTGATATATTAATAGAATCTGTGAAAAAAAAAACTTTGTTGTATGGTATGGTCTTTTAGAATTGAGTATGAGGAGGTGTACAGTGGTAAATTTAGGTGATGTGAAAACTAAAGTTTTCAATAAATGATTGAAATAAATATAGGAATAGAACTCTGTGTGTGTGTGTATGTGTGTGTGAACCCTTTAGTTCACTAGCTTCATTCTGTCCCTCCAGTCCTATTAGGTAAAACTATTAGGATGATTTGCATGGGTCCAGGGTAATCACCAGAAACAGAATGGGAACCGAAGGAATTTGCTCACCCTAAGTCAAATACCAGACAACTCAAGCAGTTCAAAAGACAGACTTAACCTTACTTAGCCTAAGGGTTTTTGCTAGCTGAATGAGTGTGTCTGTGGGCCTGACATAATGAGCTAAATCTACCATTGCTGCTATGGAATAAAAAAAAAATAGTTAAGACACCTCTCCTTATGGGAAGTGGTTGCATAGCAACCACATATCTACTATAATTCATAAAATCATCTGTAGAGTGTAACAGCAAAGTGGCAGAGAACAACTCAGCTAGGAGAAACAGGAGATTGTTAATGCAGCAGAAGGAATATAGCAAACCAAGGCTACCAAGGGCTTGTAGTCTTTTGCAGCTTAATAAAATCACCCAACTACAGGGCGGCCAGGTAGCACAGCGAGTAAGAGCACCGGCTCCAGTGTCAGGATGACCTGGGGATCGAATCTGGGCTCAGACACTTAGCACCACACCCAGAAACATCTGGCTGTGTAACCTTGAGCACGTTACTTAACCCCAATTGCTTAAAAAAAAATCACCCAACTAGCAGATTGTAATATCAGTGGCTGTGCAGGGAGAAGCAATAAGCAAGAGTATCAGAAGCAGAAATGTTGTACTAACCCCTGGGGCCCTGGCTATGTGTATTCAATAACATATTCCTTCTACCATTAGTGGTGTGAGAATCTTCAAGGAGATATATCCCCTATGTTGGGAGGGGTTGTTTGGAGGAAGTAAAAATTCATGGGATCCTCTTATCTTTTTTAATTTGTTTTTTTTAATTTTGTTAGATTCTTTTAATATAAATATCTTTTGCTTTTAACTAATATATCTTCTATATAACCTATAAAGCACTATACAAATATGTAATAAAAGTAATACTTTGTAAAACCCTTTCATATTTTCAAAATCCATTCTACTTAGTGTTTGAGATCTTCCATAATCTGACCCTACATTATCTATTCAACATTATTTCCAATTATTCTCCAATATGAAGGTCCCTACTGAGGGAATAGAGAATTGGTCTTGTAGTTGGGAAGATCTATGTTTAATTTAGGCCACTGATATTTACTAGCTTTATGGTCTTGGGCAATTTATTTAGCCTCAGTATGCCTCAGACAACTCCCTATGATTTATCTAATTCACAGATATACTGTGATATGCATTGGAAGGAGAAGTTCTCTTACCAGGAATTTCATATACTGACAAATGCATACTTCCTTTAAATATGTATTTAAGTATTAAGTTCTCTGTTAGAATAAAGATTGTATTCTTTATACTTTCCATGTTTACAGTGACCTCTTTACCTCTTTTATCCTAGTCCTTCAATAATCTACCTTTCCTGCCCATTCTACCAGGTCCAGATCAATTTTCAATTTCCATTTCATCTATAAAGTCCTCTGCAAAATTCTACCCCGTGCAAATTTCTTTACTAATTCTTTCGGCAACCATTATGTATGCTTCACAATTGGTATAGTCATTAAAATTTTTAAACTGCATTAAGACTTTGTGATACTTTGCATATTATATTAAAGCAAAATCTGACTCCATTATCTCATCCTGGCATAAAGCTAACCCTAGAGTCTTGAAGACTAGGTCAGCAGAGCATGACCTCTGGCAGAATCTCCCAAGATAAAGCCCTTGAGTTTGGGTGGTAAAGACATTGTACCTATTGCCTGAAGACCAATATGAGTCCACACCTGCTCAAAAAAGATATTGACTTCTGGTTATAAATTCAGTGGATATTGCTACAGATGAGAGAAATAAAAACTAGATCTCAAGCCTTTTACCTTATGCTGTGATGTTCATGAAATGTGATGAAGAGACAGAGCATGCTAAGAATCATGTAATTTTTAGCTAACTGAAAAGACAGTTCACAAGTTCTCCTCAGAAAGCCAAATAAGAGAATTGATAAAGGTGTTTAGTTATATTTTCACTGAGTAATAATGGTAATAATAATAACTAAAATATAGCCCTTACTGTGTGCAAGGCACTGTGCAACGTATTTTTTTTAATTCTTATCACATTTATATTATTATCACATTTATATTATTATCTCTCTTTTTTTTACATGAGGAAACAGAGGCAAACAGAAGTTAAGCGACTTCATGGCTATTAAGTGTTTGAGATGAGATTCAAACTCAGGTGTTTCTGACTACAGGTCTGACATTCTGTTCACTGAACTTCCTAAGTTGCCCACACAAAACATCATGAAGATAATTGCAACATATTTGCTCATTTAGATTGCAGGGGATGAACTAGTAGCATGAACACAAATTGTGTGGAAAACCTTAACAAGATCCCCCAAACCTAGTAAAAATACTTCTTGATACTCAATGACTATAGTGTCAATACTAACTTGTTCAGTTGCAGTTATTCACATGATTTCTTTATTTCCTTGTAATTTACAAGAAATGTTAGAGACAAGGAAGCATGACAAAAAAATCTGAAAGAGACCAAGGGCTTGAATATTTGGGACCTTCATCTAAGTATGCCATGCATCCTTTTTTTCAAGAAGAGATTGAAGCTGTTGGACAACTATCACAAAAATAAAATCGCTCATATCTTAAGAGGTGAGTGATGGTGAGGGTTATTTCAGAAATAGTCATCTTCGTGCAATCAAAGGACAAACTAATTATAACATAGGTCACGATCAATATTGAATTAGAAGACTAAAGACGGTGCAATTACAGCAGCTCCTATCTTACCTTTTGAACAAGTAATTGACTATGAAAAATGGCAAATACATAAAGGAATGATGATCACCACTTCTTAGAAAAAATTAAATTGATGCAAAAGTGTAGATAATATTTCCTTCATAAAATCTGTCCTTGATATTCCTGTAATAGTTAATGATTTCTCACTCCTTAACAAGCCAGAAGGTTTCATAAACTGCTTCAAAGTCAGCAGATGTTTGATCTTTTTCTCAAGTCTGGAAAAAAATTATATTCTATTCAACAGCAAATATGTATTAAACACACACTAAGATAAACGTAGTGTGGGATAATGTGGATAGCCAGTCTTAGAACTGACACCTTGTATTCAGGTCCGACCTCTGACATATATTTTCTGTGGGATCCTGACCAACTTCTGAGTGCCCTAGGTTCCTCTTGAAGCAAATAAATTGCAGAACAGTTATTGATACTGGAAGTTTGTCAAAACTGATAACAGAAACTCCTTCACCAAAGATCTCCTAAAATTAACTAAATCACATATTCTAACAAGAAAGATTCCATCTTCCACAAAACTCCCAAAATAATTTTGTAGTATAAAATAAATTACCTGCATACTAAAAAACCTTCAGTTGCTTCCTGTTGCCTCTAGGATAAAATACAAACTCCTTAGTACAGCATGGTAGGCCTTCTTCAATATGAATAAAATTTTATGTTACTCTCTACATACTTTACATTTCAACCATATTAGGTTACGTGCTCTTACCTGAAATCAACATTCTTCATCTCTGTGCAGTTTGTACAAGTCATTCATCCCTGTGATACACTATCTGCTTATCAGGATCTCTTGAATCCTTCTTATCTTTCTTGAAGGCTCAGTTCAGATAATAAATTTCCTCCATAAATCTGTCTTTGATATTTCTCCAAAGTTTAATGTTTTCTCACTCCTTAATTTCTCTTATAGTCATCTATCTATCTATCCATCCATCCATCCAACCATCCATTCATCCATCCATTTGTCTGCACATTATAATTTCCCAAAGTACATAAGCTCCTTGAAAGCAGGAAATTTTATTTATATCCCAATTTGTATTTTGTATGCCAAGAACTTTGCACTGTGCTTAATATATAGTAGGTACTATGTAAATGTTTCTTTAAATACTTATAGATTGTGACATATAGTTGCAAAGGGCACCAATTAATTTCTTTCATAAGTACTTATATCTTAAACAGGTGATACAGAATGATACCATGCTGGGGCCAGAATTGAAGAGGTTTAAGAGAACAAGCTAATTTCATTTTTTTTTAAAGCAATCAGGGTTAAGTAACTTGCTCAAGGTTACACAGCCAGTTATTTCTGGGTGTGGTGGTGAGTATCTGAGCCTGGATTTGATCCCCAGGTCATCCCGACACTGGAGCCAGTGCTCTTACTTGCTGAGCCACCTGGCCGTCCCTAATTTCATTTTTGTATGTTGCTAAAAGTACCTCCACAAAAGAGAAAAAGAAGCCACAAGTTCTCTAAGATTATACTAAAAATAAACTTTATTTCTTTAACTTTCTGCTAAAAGAAATTATGACAGTTCTTACTTTCCTGCAGCACTTTTGATGATTCAAGATCATCCTGCTGTAAAAATATTTCCTTAAATATTAATATTTTTATAGTGAATTGGAATGGTTGAAAATATTAAATCACTACATCAGAAGATTCAAAATTTCAGGCTTCAATTTTAAGAAAAATTAATTTTTTATCTTTTGTGTTTTTCACCTATGAAGTCTTTGACACCATCAAATGCTTCATCATCAGAAACAGATATGGTTTTACCATAGGAAATAACATTAAAGAAGATTCGTTGCAATCTGCTTTGTATTTAGCCTAAAGAATATGGAATTTTTTCAACTGACCCATAGATGAAATGTCCTATTTGTATTATTTCTCACTAGTAAAATGGGAGTTCATTGAAATCATAGACTTCTTAGCTTTTTTTATTTGTATGCCTAGTATTTCCCATATGTTTTGAACTTCATAAGAATTTAATAAATGTTTTTTCTCATACATCCATTGCTACTATCAGGTCAATAAATAGCTGTATCGGTACCCTCGAGCAAGGAATCAGCAATTACAATTATTCTTGTCTTTGTCCTTTAACCATTACAGAATGATATCTTCCCTGACTTTTGGGACTCTTGTTTTTGTCATTTGTTTCTTTGTTTTTGTTTTTGCCTCTCTGGATTATCAATGTTTGGAATCATTCCTGGCACAAAATAAGTACTAAAAAAGAGCTTGTTGATGTTATGATTCTTGAGATAGTAATCAATTTTCTTTTCTAGGGGCATCTAGTTCTCTTTAGGAAAAGCCTCAAAGCTGTTTTTTAAATCATTTTTCTTCTCTTTTTCCTATGTGTAGCAATCTTCCATTCTCTATGAAAAGAATCAAATTTTTCCTTAAAACCCTCCCCACCTCTATTGAAGCTTTGCTTTTGTTTCCTCTCAGAACTCTTCACCCTTCTCCACAATCTGTTAGTGAGAAGAGCTTCTAATTCCCTCATTGCTTCCTTAGCATAGGAGATCAGTTTACATTTGTAATACTTATTAGTTACTTGACTATGATAGAAATGCAAATATCATCCACTTGATAAGTCACTGCACAATTCACCCAGTTCTCCATAATGGCAAGGATTTCCAGCCTTGTTTCTTTTTAAAACTTTTTTTAAGCATGGTATTTATTTTTACCTTTTTTTAAATTTTGAGTTCCAAATTCTCTCCCTTTCTCTAACCCCAACCCATTGAAAAGGCAAGGAATATGATATCCATTATATATATGAAATCATGCAGAACATAGTTTGATATTAGCCATTCCCCAAAAAAAATCAAGAAAGTTAAAGTGAAAAAAAATTATACTTCAATTTACATTCAAAGTTAATCAGTTTTGTTTGGTTTTTGTTTTGTTTTTCCTCTGGAGATGGATATTATTTTTTTTCACCATGAGTTCTTTGGAATGGCTTGGATCACTGTATTGATCAGAGAAGCTAAGTCTTTCATACTTGATCATTGTAACATGATTGCTGTTATGGTGTATAGTGATCTCTTGGCTCACTTACTTCATGCTACATAAATTCATAGAGGTTTTCCTGAAACCATCCTCCTTGTCATTTCTTAAAGCATGATGCTATTCTATCACAATCATATGCCATGACTCATTTAGGCATTTCTAAATTGATGGGTATATTCTCAATTTCCAATTCTTTGCCACCAAAAAAAAGATCAGCTATGAATATTTTTTATCATTATACATTCTTTTCCTTTGATCTCTTTGAAACACAGGCCAAATAGCGGTATTATTGGGTCAAAGGTATGTACAGTTTGATAGCCCTTTGGGGATGGTTCCAATTGTTCTCTAGAATGATTAGACCAGCAGTTCACAGTTCCACCAATAGTCCATTAGTTGTCCCCATTTTTCCACACACCTTCCAGCATTTGTCATTTTCCTTGTTTGTCATGTTAGCCAAACGGATGTATGTAAGGCAATACCTCAGAGTTGTTTTAACTTGTATTTCTCTAAGCAATTGTGATTTAGAAGATTTTGTGTGACGTTATGCAGTTTGGATCTTTTATTCTAAAAACTGACTATTTATATTCTTTGACCATTTATAAATTAAGGAACAGATCTTATTTTTTAAAATTGTATTCAGTTAACTATGTAATTTACAAAAAGATGCCTTTGTCAGAGAAACTTGCTGTAATTTTTTTTTTATATTTTTTGTCTATTGGAACTTTTAGCAAATTGTAGTCTGCCTGCTTGTCTCTTTCAATTAGGTCTATTTTTGCTTTTGCTTTGTCTGAGATCATGATTATTATCCCTGACTTTTTTTTAATCTCAACTGCCCAGACCCTTCTTTTAACTCTGTGTGTGTCTTTCTATTCCAAGTTTATTTCTTTTCAGCAAATATTGCTGGATTCTGGCTTCTGCTTTCTATAACTCCATTCACATTCATTGCTTGAATTTCTTATTGTGAATTTCCCTCCATTATATTTTCTTCTATTTATCCTTTTTTCTCTCTTTTTTCCTTGACTCTCATCAAAAGTCTGTTTTGTTTCTGGTCAGCTTCTCCCCTGATCTATCCTCCCTTTTATGACTACCTTCTCTCCTTTCTCTTATTTCCTTCAACTCCTACTTCCTTTTGGGTAATACAGATTTCTATACCCAACTGAGTGTGGACCCTCAGTACACTCTATCCTCTTTGAATTAGTTCTGATGAGAGTGATATTCAAGTTTTGTCTGCCACAACCCCCTATGATATTCCATTTAACTATTAAAGTTTTTCTTTTCATGCCTCTTTCATGTAAGATAATTTCCCCCATTCTTCCTCTCCCTTCCCATGGTATACCTCTTTCTCACCTTTTCATTTTTTTTAGACCATCCTAATATCATTGACTCATACCCATGGCCTTCTTCTAATTGGCCTAATAATGATAGAGTTCTTAGGAGTTACATGTATTATCTTCATATAAGAAGTTTAAGCTTACCGGGTCCCTTATGGTTTCTTTTTTATGTTTACCTTTATATGCTTCTCTTGAGTCTTGTGTCTGAATATCAAATTTTCTATTCATCTCTGGTCTTTTCATCAAGAATGCTGAAAAGTCCTATATACACTTAAATATACATTTTTAATCCATTTAATACCTTTTGTGTCATTAAATATCCATTTAATTACAAAGGACTAACCTCAGTTTTGTTGGGAAGATGATTCTTGGTTAAAATCCTAGCTCCTTTGCCTTCCAGAATACCATATTCTAAACTCTCTGTTTATTTTAATGTAAAAGCTGCTAAATCTTGTGTGATCTTGACTATGGCTCCATCATATCAGGTTTGTTTCTGGATGCTTGCAACATTTTCTCCTTGGTCTGGGAACTCTGAAATTTGGCTGGGAATTTCCCTTTGTGAGATCTCTTTCAGTACATGATCAGTAGATTCTTTTACTTTCTATTTTACCCTCTGGATCAAAGACACAGAAGTGTTAAGTTAAAATATCTTTAAATATGATATTTTTTTTTACTATGGCTTTCAGGTAGTCCAATAACCCATAAATAATATCTCCTCAATGTATTTTCCATATCAGTTATTTTTTTCAATCAGATATTTCCTACTTCATTTTTTTCTTTCTTCTAACTTTTTCTTATTTTTTCTTGATGTCATATTGAGCTATCAACCTCAACTTGGCCAATCTTGATTTTTAAGGAATTATTTTTTTTTTAATTTGGGTAGGGGCAGCTAGGTGGCGCAGTGAATAAAGTGCTGGCCCCAGAGTCAGGAGGACCCGAGTTCAGTTCTAGCTTCAGACACTTAACACCCACACAAACAAACTAGCCATATAACCTTGGGAAAGTTACTGAACCCCAATTTCCCCAAAAAGGCAAAAAAAATTGGCCAATTCTGCTTTTTGGGGGTATTTCTTTTGTGTCTTTTTTTTTTTTTACCACCTGTTAATTTTCTTTCATAATTTTCTTACTTCATTCTCATGAGTTTTTCCAATTTTTCCTCTACCACTCACATCTTTCTTTAAGTGTTCCAGAAATTCTAATTGGCATTTCTCCAATTTGCATTTTTTTTATTCTTTGCTTGTACCTGTTTTTAAGTTGTTTTCTTCTTCTGAGTTTCTGTCTTGATTTTTTCCTGCCACTGAAGTAGCTTTATATGGTCAGGATCTTTTTATTGTTATTTGATCATTTTTTCCAGCCTATTGCTTGACTTTGAACTTTATGGTAAGGTTGGACTCTGCTCTCCTGGGGATGGGAAACCATTGTCCCATACTTCAGGCTTTTTTTGTGTTATTTTCAGAGCTAGTTCTAGGGAATGGGGGGTGGGCATTTGCAAGTTTTTGGTGTTTCAAGGTCGTTTTATTATGGGAAATGTGTGATCATAGCTCTCCTGGTCTGTGCTCTGCCCTTTACCCAGAAAGGCTTCTGATTTCCTGCAATTACAGGTTGCTCTCTGCTCTGGAACTGAGACAAGAACCCCTTCTACTTTGTGCCTAACTATAAGTATTCCTTTTCAGCCTAGAACTGTGACCCGGAACTGAATATGGGCAACGGAACTGCCAAACAGCACCCATTCCTGCACTCAGTATTTGCTAAGGGTTTCCTGTAATTTCTTTCTGGCCAGTTCTACAATCTCCTTATTATCTATAAGTTGAGCTTCTGAGGGCTGTTGCTGCTACTGTCACTGCCTCCAAGGCCCTCCACTGGTGTTGCTTCCATATGCACTCAGGGGTGGTTTCACAGACCCCTCCTACTGACTAAGTTACCTTGGGCTGGAAAAAATGTCTCACTGTGATCTTTTGTTGTGTATGCTGCTTTAGAATTCTATTTGACATGCTATTTTAAAGTTATTTGGGGGCGATATTGGGATATTTGGGCTGGTTACCTGCCTTCTCTCTACCATTTCACTGTACTCCATACTTATTCCTTATTGACACTGCTTGTGGATATTTTTATCCTAAATTTTTAAACTATAAGTTCAGACTTACTAGTCATGTGACCTTACACAAGTCACTTAAAACTTAAGTGACAAATATTTTTTGCCTCAGATTCCTCAATTGTAAAATGAGGGCAATAATAGTACCCATCTCTTAGGCATGTTAGGATCAAGTGAGATCATAACAGTAAAGTTCTTAGCACTGTGTATAGAAAGAAAGTGCTACATATAGAAAGTGCTACAAAAATGTTAGCTATTATTAGCATTACTCTGCCATCTTGTCTATCACATCAAAACACTCTGGTTTTTTCTTTCTCATTGCAATTATTTCTTTTTTTGTGTTTAACTCATATATATTCTGGGATCCTTCCAACTGAAAAGGTGGGTTCCCAGAGCTCAGTTGCCCAAATCTTCCCATGAGAATTTTAGGGGTACCAAATGAGGGTTGTGATATCTTTAACTAATGCCATTGACTGGAGCTTCCACTAGACCTCTCAATATTATCTATTGAGAATCAATTTAATTAGCTAGTGTTAAATAGCTTTTTAAAGGGAGAATTAAATAAGATGTTATGATAACTCATACAAACATCATCCAAAAAGTATGTCAAATACTGTCCCTCAGGTACAAAATCCAAGTGGAAACTGGATTTAACCTTAGTGAACACATATGGTAAAGGGGGGTGATTCACATCTTCTAGTTGCTAGAAGTCTTTTTCTCCTATTCATGGGATTTTAAAGAGGTTCTCCTTAAGCAAGGTGAATATGTACCCATCTCTCTTTGGCTCATAGTACAGGTGCTGCTGTTAGATGATCCAGTGAAACCAGTAGGACATCAATGGAAATAAGGAAGCTGTTGCTGTAATGAGTGTATAATGAGATATGATCTCTCTGTTGGGATTCTCAGAGAGTCATAAGTCCAATCAGTCTTGGAATCCAATGACTCAGACACTACTGGTAGGTGATTCAGGGAGGCTGCTTAGGATACCAGTGGGGATACAGGGAGTCTAACATTCTGTGGACCCCTCACAGAAATGGAAGGTGAAGGTCCTCTTGTGGTCAAAAGGTTGGGGGAAAGAGATTAGCTGTGATTGAGACCAAGGCTGAATCTGAAGCTTATACTTCTCCTTTCCCCCTTAGGCAATTCCTTCTCAGGAATGTGCAGAAAAACCAGATGCTCATATAATTTGTAGGTAACCCCTGTATATATAATCAAGTTTCTTGGCCTCTTGGAACATACTTCCTTTGGAGTATCTTTTCACTTCAACCAATGTTTTTCCAAATAATTTTCTAACATTTTAGTTAGCTGATTTATTGAGTAAGATGTGTTCTCAACTAAACTCAGGTGGGGCTGTTTCAACTCTATACTTATTTGTGCCTTCAGACTTTCATTCTTGAAAATTCTCCATCTTGGTTAGACTTGTTAGCTTGTAGAATAAATGGAATTTTAACTATCCTTTCTCTGAAGCCTTTAAAATCTATTATTTCAAAACCTAGAATGCATTCAGTCTTTCAGGGTTAGTAAACAGTAACATAATCTTTAAAAATAAAATTTCTTAGTTATCTCAATTCCTGTCTTTCATATCTAATCATGAAAATATGAAAATGGTGCAGATCAAAGTTCATAAATCAATTCCTGAATAATGAGATCATCCTTCAATTGAATCCATCCTCTAAGAAGTCCTTATTGTAATAGCTACCAAATATAAAAAAACAAAAATATGCAAAACTATCTATGATTATATATATATATATAGACATGCAAATATGTATAAATGTGTGTATATAATTCAAAAATAAAAGAAAGGGAATGTTCAAACATAATGAATTTAACTAAAAGTATTGAAATATTATTCATTAAATTATCTAACACCTCAAAAAAATAATTTATATTTACTGGGGTTTGGGGGGAGGTGAAGAAAATGTATTTCCTCTGATGTAGTAGGAAAAGGGAATTTCCAGTGAAGAAGCTCCTTTTACCAGTGTAGCTTGGCAATTATTCTCCAACTTTTAATCACTGAGTCAGCACTTGAACTCAAGGCTTCCTGACCACC
This sequence comes from Petaurus breviceps papuanus, assembly GCF_028583685.1. Lineage (NCBI taxonomy): Eukaryota > Metazoa > Chordata > Mammalia > Diprotodontia > Petauridae > Petaurus > Petaurus breviceps. The sequence goes on from NW_027185655.1 coordinate 27,616,205, forward strand.
AGATCAGTTTCCTATTCTTACTATTCAATATACCATATTGCCTCTTGTTTAATATTGATATTTAATTCATCTCCACCCCAGTCACTCCGATAACCTTAAACATAACCTGATGTTAAAATACAAACACACACATACTTCTTTCTTTTATACAAGGTTACTTTCCATCTGCTGTGTTTTTAATGTTGAATTTTCGGATTTACAAATGTTGCTTTCCCCATTAAATTATAAGACACTTGAGAGGAGGAAATGTTTTTGTATTGTTTCTTCTTTGTATCTCCAGTGCTTGACAATACCTAGCACACAGTAAGTTCTTAATAAATGCCTGTGGTTAAAACTTCTATTCTGAGCTTGGGGAACATTTTTATACCTTGGGAAATCATGGTGTTACAGCATCAAGATTAAATGTGTACCACACTCAGCATTTCCTTTTTCCAATAAGAAAACAAGTTTCCAATGCCATGATGCTGGCCTTAATTGTGTTAACTCTATAGAGCTTCTCAAGTGATAAATGGCTACACCACCACATATAGCTTAAAGAAATAATTAGCTGGTTGCTAGTATATAAAATTTTGAGTTAGAAAAAAAGTGCAACCTGACTAAGTGGATAGAAATAGGCCCCTTTCTTTAACTCAAGATAGATGGAGAAGGTAGACCAAGGGATTTTTAGCAGTCACATCTACATATGGCCCTAATAAATTGATTCAACCTTCTCCTTTCTCTTTCCTCTGCTTCCTAGTAAATGAAAAATCGTTATGTGACAACTATAGAGGCAAATGATGATTTAGATAATGGCACTCTCAGAGCCTCCATCAACTCTTGAAAAGACTCTTATGTATAAAAAGGTACATATCAAGGATAAATCTTTGCTGATAAAACTCCTCATGAAGGAATATTTGCTTTCCTCATCTCTCTGCACAAACACATATCATTCTCCAGCTCTCCATGGCTTCTGAATAATGAATGGCAGCTAGCTATCAAGTTGCTTTCCTTTGATTGAGGAGCATAGAGGGGGACCATAACTCGCAAAAAGTGAATCAAAGGTGAAGCAAAATTAATAGCCCTATGTGTCATGTAAAATAAAAATGCATGGGAGATTAGACAGGCATATGCCACAGTATGAGATGAGTTAGGCTTGTTGTGAACATATCTTTTTTCTTTACAGTCAAAAAATGACACTTCCCAGTGATATTTGGTGTCCAAATGTGGTTGAAAAGACAGATCAGATAAAGCCTTCTTGTCCATATTGATTATTTGAAGAATAGGTTTTCATGGTAGTTGTCATTCTTTGTATGGTCTGTTACTGGTCAAGTGGAAAGTATGGTCAACAAAACACCCTTCAAAATGTACCAAGATAATCAGTCACCACCATTAAGGAGTTCATATTTTACTGGAGGAAATAATATGTAAAGATATAAGGAGAAATAAAATATATAAACAAGGGACTCTCATGTTGAGAAACCATTCATTAGAGTATTCTGCCCAGATTTAAATGAGCTTTTCTCACTGTATTGATTTTACTTTCTTGTTTTTTTGTGGCACATATCTGAGGAAGGATCCCAGTCTTTCAGAATCCTGTCAACTGGAAATATTGAACTTTCAATAAAAATCCACACTCTGTTATTATTCTGTATGTTTTCCATTGAAAGATATATGAGCATAGAATATTTTATTCCAGGGGTCATTACTGCACCATCACAGATAACTATATCAAATAGATTGCCTGGGAGGATTTACAAGCCTGTTGTTTAAAGAACAAAGAAAAACTAATGAGAGTGACTTAAAAACTAATGAAATGAATTTCATAATATTAAACTGAAGAGAATGATGAACTACAAAGGGCAGTACTATTTATTTGGTAGGTCTACAACTAATATGGATTAATTACTTAGATCTCTTGATAATCACCTGGATTTACAACCAATACAGCATGGCAGAGGGGATAACAATCTAGTCTCAGAACCAGGCACTGCTGTATTCAGGTCTGGCCTACCATACTTACTTTTGACCCTGGATATGTCATCTATCCTTTCAGCCACCCAGTAACTAAGGCTATACATTGCTGAGAAGGGACCAATATGAATTGGTAGAGTGAGTTTCCTCATCTTTGAGGTTCCTATATCAGTGAAATCACAGGTCCAGTCCCTACTCCCCTATCCTATGTCATGACTAATTAGTTAATTAGCATTTTTCAAGTGTCTATTATATGATGGGCATGTGCTAGGTCCTTAGGAAACAAATATAAAAATGAGCATCCCCAACCTCAAAGAGACTTTGCTAATGATCTCTAATAGCCTATGTATTAACTAAATTAAACAGTTCTCTTGTTCTGTTGAGTTCAGGACAATGGTATGAGAATCACTTGAGACAGGCAATAATTGTGATAGAGTATCATCTTGCCACAGTACTGGTTATGCATGTATGATTCTATTGATGTTAGGCTGACACAGAATATTTGACCTTGATAAGAGGAAACTGGATTGAGTTTATTTCCCCACCTTTACTTAGTTCTCTCTCAGGCAAATACTGAATTTTTTTTTGCCACATACTCATTTTATAACTTGTGTTTTCTTTATTTGGGGGGGGTATCAAATAATATTTTTAAAGAATTGCTATTTTTCAGTGGAAATGACAAAAGCCCTACATTCCAATGACTGTTAGAGATACTGAAATAGATATTAATGTTGGGAAGTTAAGCAGGACACATCTCGCATAAGAAAGGTAATTCAACTTAGCTGAAAAAGCAAGGTAACTTTAGGAAGAGACAACAAGTATGTGCTGGGAAGGTTACACACACACACACACACACACACGACAAAAAATTATTAACATCTTCTAACCATCTTTGTCCATACTTTGATAGACATAGCCTAGGCCATGAACTTAAGAGGCAATAGTGTTGCCCCACAAAATACCAGACCTGCTTCCAGTACAGTCCCCTTACCAATTATTGAAGAGAGAAATCATTTTGGAGAGGGAGCACACTTTCTACATCACCAGCAATAATTGTTAATCACAGCCACTGGGATACAGGACCCCTAGGACTGGTAGCATTTTCCAGTCCATTATTTCTGATTCTAGACCAACACTCACAGTCATTATCAAGAAAAGTAAGTCTTAGATGGCAGCATGGAAGCAGGAAGATTCCCTGCATTCACCCCATAACCACACCTCAAATACCTATAAAAATGACTCTAAACAAACTTTAGGGCTACAGAATCCACAAAGTGACAGAGAAAAACAAACCTCCTACTGAAGCCAGCCCAGCAGACCAGTAGGAAGGGTTGATCACAGTGTGCTGGAAGGCCAGGCAAGCCTCATGAGTCCATGGTTTTAGCCCCAGGGTAGCCTGAACTGGAGAGACATTGGGAGAGTAGATCACCAGTAGCTGTGGTACTTTCCAGAATTATAAACCCATAAATGCCAAAGACAAAGTGAGAGGTCAGTGGTCTTTGGGAACAGGGAATCTTGGTGTGCTGCCCAGCCTCTGCCCCAGGTGAGACGCTGCTAAGGTGCTGCAGTGCAGCCGCCAATGCGTGGCTGCTTCAGAGCTCCTAGCTTGCAGTTTGTAGGGGGACCAAGCCATCAGTATGAGGGTAATTGCTGTCGCTTTAACTTGCTTGGATCTTGATTGCTGTCTTGGGTGGAGGTCCTGAGGTGTGTGATGAGGTGCCAGAGTATATGGAGGCTTCAGCAAGGGCACCCAAATAATAGCTCTGGCAGCTGAGAAAACCCCAGAAATTTGGGACAAAGCTCTCCCCTCTGGAAGCAGAGTTCTACTGTGGCAAAAAGCACAAAAGTCAAGTACTTGAGTGGCAACATGAGCAAAAAAGGAAGCAAGGCAATCAGAGAAATCCAAATTTGGACTCCTTTTGGGGGGACAAGAAGAATAAAAGCATGGAACAGGAGGAAGACAGTGAAGTCAGAACTCCTGCACCAAAAGCTTCCAAGAAAAACATGACCTGGTTACAGGCCATAAAGGAGCTTAAGAAGGATTTTTAAAACCAAATAAGAGAAGTGGAGGAAAAATTGGGAAGAGAAATGAGAATGATGCAAGAAAATCATGAAAAGAGAGTCAACAACCTGACTGAAGAAAATAACACCTTAAAAAAGACAGACTAACTCAAATGGCAAAAGAAGCTCAAAAGCCAATGAGGAGAAGAATGCCTTGAAAAGCCAAATTTGCAGGGCAGCCAGGTAGCACAGCGAGTAAGAGCACTGGCTCCACTGTCGGGATGACCTGGAGATGAAATCCCGGGCTCAGACACTTAGTACCCACCCAGAAACACCTGGCTGTGTAACCTTGAGCAAGTTACTTAACCCTGATTGCTTTAAAAACAAAACAAAACAAAACAAAACAAACAAACAAACAAACAAAAAGCCGAATTTGCCAGATGAAAAAACAATCACAAAAGCTCACTGAAGAGAATCATTCCTTCAGAATTAGAGTGGAGCAAATGGAAGCTAGTGACTTTATGAGAAATCAAGATACTATTAAACACATCCAAAAGAATAAAAAAATAGAAGGCAATGTGAAATATCTTATTGGAAAAACCACTGACAGGGAAAAGAGATCCAGAAGAGATAATTTATTGGACTACCTCAAAGCCATGATCACAAAAAGAACCTAGAAATCATCCTTCAAGAAATTCTCAAGGAAAATTGCCCTGATATTTTCAAACCAGAAGGAAAAATAGAGGTTGAAAGAATCCACCAATCACCTCCTAAAAAAGATCCCAAAAAGAAAACTCCTAGGAATATTATAGGCAGTTCCAAAATTCCCAGCTAAGGAGAGAATATTACCAGCAGCCAGGAAGAAACAATTTGAATATTGTGGAAACACAATAAGGATAAAACAAGTTCTAACAACTTCTACATTAAGGGATCAAAGATCAAAGAATATAATATTCCGGAGGTCAAAGGAGCTAGGATTAAAACCAAGAATCACCTTCCCACCAAAACTGAGCATCATGTTTCGGGGAAAATATGGTCATTCAGTGAAATAGACGACTTTCAATCATTCTTGATGAAACAACCAGAGTTGAATAGAAAATTTGACATTCAGATACAAGACGCAAGAGAAGCACAAGAAGGTAAAGAGGGAAAAGGAATCATAAGGAACTTATCCAAGTTGAACTATTAACATTCCTACATGGAAAAACAATAACTGCAATTTATGAAACTTTTCTCAGTATGAGAATAGTTGGAGGGAATATAAATGAATATCTATATATGTGTACATATATAGATATGTTTATATAGGAGGGTACATGGGCATATGAATATATATGTGATTATGTGTATATATGTGAACAAGCATACACAGAGAGAGGGCACAGGACCAGTTAAATAGGAGGGGATGATACTTGAAAGGTAAAATTGAGAGGTGAGAGAGGAATATAATGAGAGGAGATAGGGAGAGACAGATGAGGTAAATTATCTCATATAGAAGAGGCAAGAGATAACTGTTACAATGAAGGGGAAGAATAGGAATGCAAGAGGGAATGTATCAATGTTACTCTCATTGAATTTGGAGAAGGGAGGCAATGACATACACATTAAATAGGGTATCTCACCCTACAGGAGAGTAGGGGGAAAGGGATGAGACGGGGGATGATAGACGGGAGGGCAGGTTGAGGGGGAGGGGAGTTGGAAGCACACACTTCTGAAAAGGGACAGGGTCAAAGCAGAGAATAGAACAAGGGGCCAGGATAGGATGGAGAGAAATATAGTCAGTCTTTCACAATGTGTCCACTATGGAAATGTTTTGTGTAGTTATCCATGTACAATGTATATTTAATTGCTTATCTTCCCAGTAAGGGTAGGTGATGAGAGAGGAAGGGAAAGATTCTGGAAACCAAAATTTTAAAATAAAATGTTTAAATATATACATATTTTTTACATGCAACTGGGAAATAAGATATACAGGCACCGGGGTATAGAGATCCATCTTGACCTACTAGAAAGTTGGAGGGAAAATGGGGGAGGATATAGGAGAGAACAGATTGGGGAAGGAGGTATACAATAGGATTGCTCTTTTGGGGTGGTGGATAGGAGAAAGACAGGATAAAAGTTGCAACTCAAAATCTTGTGGCAATGAATGATATTAAAAATAAATACAAAATTTAATTTAGTAAGATTGGGGGAACAGGTGTTCAGTAGGCTTGCTATTTTGGGGTAGGGGTAGGGGAAAGATAGAGAAAAAAATGTAACTCAAAATCTTGTGGAAATGAATGTGGAAAACTAAAAATTAATAAATTTATTTTTAAAAAAGAGAAGTAAGTCTTGTGGAGGAAGGGCTAGCAGTCTCCACCAACTTTCAAACAACAGACAAACCAGGCACGCAATCTAATCTATATGAGGCAGCAGAGCACCCCAGGAGGAGACAGGAGGCAGTATTCACCAGGCAAGTCAAACCACCACCACCCACCACCACCATTTTGAGCACTATCTCTGGTCAGACTGCTGGAGACAGCCCAGAATCACGAACCCAAAAGTCTTAAGGGCAATACTGTATGCAGCTCAGTCTTTTTAGCCTCCATCCTGGGAGAGGGAAAAAAAAAAAAACTATTGAAATATAGCCTGGCAACTTATTCTCCAAGTGCTACAACCACATTATGAAGAACCAGAACAAGAAAAAAAAAATAGTGGTTCTTACCACAAAAGGCTTTTGATGTCAAAATTTTCAATGTCAAAAATTGCATGAGAAAAAAAGTATCAAAATCGATTTTTCTGCTACATCCTAGCCATGTGACCTTGGGAAAGTCACTTACCCTGCCTTAAAAAAAATTTATGACTTATAGCTGAAAACTTTCAAATGAGTCTTCTTCTTGATTAGAGTGAGTTTTTTGAGAGCAGACAGTCTTCCTTTTCTCTACGTATAATCAGTGATTGTCACAGTCCTTTGGACAGAGTAAACACTTATTAAATGCTTCATTCATTCATTCATCCTTAATATCATATTAAAGCAGCACCAGTCATACCAAAACAGAAAGGAAGCTGCAATCTAAATTGAAACTAAACCCAAGAACTGACAAACACTTGCTTCAAGTGTACTCACTAGAACTCAGAAAAGAGCCCTTCAGAGACCTACTGCTTGGGGGAAGGGGATTGTTATTGATAATTTTCCAGTGAGTCATAGGTTCATTGTTACTGAAAGAAAAGTAGGCCAGTTTTCTAAACTACTATACATAGTTATGTAGAAAAAAAAAAACCTTTGTCACAGACAATATAAAAATTGAAGTACTAAAAGTTAGAAAAAGTGATGAATCTCACTTTTTTTCTTCAAAGGCATATGAAAACCATCGTCAAAGGTCTAGGTGAGCTCATAAGATATTGGTGCATTTCTTCATCAGACTGCAAAATATCTATTCAAAAATGTCTTGTAGATTTTTTTTATCTGTTCTGCTTCAATGGGCCTGAATATCCTGTACCCCTTGAGGAAATAATGGACTTATATGTGTGTGTGTGTGTGTGAATAAAAAAGAGATGGTATACAACAGGAACTTCTACCATGCCATGTCACGAAAGATGAAGATATTTATCCAATATATGGAGATAAACATGCTACAGTAGCCTGGAAACACAACGATTTAAACTCCATTGAAAACCTATGAGCTACAGATGACAGAACAGCAAGATCCTGTTGTTCCCACACAAACACACACAAAAACAACCCTGTTCCATGGATCTAGAAAATGTATCAGGGTGGCTAGATGGTACAGTGAATAGACCATGGGCCCTGGAGTCAGGAGGACCTATGTTCAAATCCAGCCTCAGATACTTAACTCTTACTAGCCATGTGAATGCCGTGCCTTCCCCCCTCCAAAAAGCCAAAAAAAAAAAAAAAAACAGGAAAAAGAAAAAAAGAAAGAAAAAAGAAATGCATCCTGATGGCGAAAACCAGGAAAAAGTCCCAGCAAGTTATTCTTCCAGCCCCAGCCAGCACAGGGAGACAGAGAGGTCTGCAAATCTGTCAAGGACTATCTGCACAGATCAATCCAGTGGAGGGAGATATGAACCAGCTCAAGAAAAGGAGCTAGTAGCAACTGGCAGCTTTACTACCTACCATTTAGTTCTGGTTCCAGAGATCCATGGAAGACTGAGGAGGGTACCTGAACCTGTGAGTCAATTTCTGGAGTAAGGAGTGGTTACAGGCCCCAGGCAAGAGAGGAATAGGTTCAGAAGAAAGCAGCTGCCATATGGCTTAGGTGCCAGGAGCAGATTGGGAACTCAACTCCAGGTTCTAGACAAATCTGATGCCAACAAAGGAATAACCAGGGCAGAAATGCCAGATCAAAAGAGAATCTACGGTTCTGTCACTCAGAACCAGCAAAAAGTTTCAGGTAATTCATAGTGGCAGTGTCCAGCAGCAGTATGCTGTTACTTAGACTTAAACCCAGGTCAGGATCTTATAGAGCTTATAGAGGAACTTACTAGTCTGGGATAAAGATAAGCAATCGAACTTCAATCTGGATCAGACCACTCTGGCAGCACTGAATGCTTGGAAAACTAAAGTTTGAGCTCTCCCTAAGGAAGGACTGTATAGTCCATACCCCCAAGAAAACAGAAATGGGATGAGCACAGGCATTCCACTAAGAAGTTTACAGATCTTTGTCCTGACATGAAGTCTGAATCAGGAAGGAGACTGGAAAAAATAAGTGAATACGTAGAAGCAGGAAAACTCCCTGTACTCCCCCCATAACCACCTCAAATACATATAAAAATGACTCTAAACAAACTTTAGGGCTAGAGAACCCACAAAGTGAGAGAGAGAAACAAATTTCTCCCTGAAGACAGTCCAGCAGGCCAAAAGGAAGGGTCCATTGCAGCCTGCTGGGAGCAGAACCCAGCCCTGCTAGTGAGCCCATGATTTTAGCCCTAGAGCAGCCCAAGGGACTTCAGGAGAGTAGATCACCAGCAACTGTGGTGGTTTCCAGAATAATCAACCCATAGATGCCAAAGAGAAAGTGAGAGGTCAGTGTGGACTCTGTGGGAAGAAGGAGTCCAGGAGTATGGTCCAGCATCTGCCCCAAGAAGGAGAAATGGCTGATGCATGGCAGGCGTTGTGTGGCTATTTCAGAGCTCCTGGACTGCAGATTGAAGGGGGACCAAGTGACCATTCCAAGGGGTAATTGCTCTTGCTTTAACCTACTTGGATCTGGATTTCTGTCTTGGGTGGAGGTCCTGGGGTGTGTGACCAGGTGCCAGAGTATATGGAGTCTTCAAGAGGGCACCCAACTAATAGCTCCAGCAGCTGAGAAAACCCCAGAAATTCGGGACAAAGCTGTCCTCTCTGGAAGTTGAGTTCTACTGTGGCAAAAAGCTCAAAAACCAAGTATTTGAGTGGCAACATGAGCAAGCAAAGGAATCAAAGAAATCCAACTGTGGACTCCTTCTTTGGAGACAAAAAGGATCAAAGCATGGAACAGAGCAAGACAGTGAAGTCAAAACTTCTGCACCAAAAGCTTCCAAGAAAAATATGAACTGGTTACAGGTCATAAAGGACCTTAAGAAGAATTTTGAAAATGAAATAAGAGGCGTGGAGGAAAAATTGGGAAGAGAAATGAGAATGATGCAAAAAAAATCATGAAAAGCCAGTCAACAACCTGACTGAATAAAATAACATCTTAAAAAATAGACAATCTCAAATGGCAAAAGAGGCTCAAAAAGTCAATGAGGAGAAGAATGCCTTTAAAAGCTGAATTTGCCAGATAGAAAAAGAATCTCAAAAGCTCACTGAAGAGAATAGTTCCTTCAGGATTAGATTGAGATAAGTGAAAGCTAATGACTTTATGAGAAATCAACATACTATTAAACAGATCCAAACAAATGAAAAATAGAAAGCAATGTGAACTATCTCATTGGAAAAACCCGGAAAAGAGATTCTGGAGAGATAATTTTAAAATGATTGGACTACCTGAAAGTCATGATCAAAAAAATAACCCAGAAATTATCCTTCAAGAAATTATTAAGGAAAATTGCACTTATGTTTTAGAACTAGAAGTTCGAAAATAGAGGTTGAAAGAATCCAGCAATCATCTATTGAAAAAGATCCCAAAAAGACAACTCCTAGGAATATTATAGCCAGGTTCTTGAATTCCCAGATGAAGGAGAAAATATTGCAAGCAGCCAAGAAGAAACAATTTGAATATTGTGGAAACACAAGCAATATAACACAGGATCTAGCAGCTTCTACACTGAGGGATCGAAGGGATTGGTATATGATATTCTGGAGGTCAAAGGAGCTAGAATTAAAACTAAAAATTACATACCTAGAAAAGCCGAGTATCATGTTTCAGGGGAAAATATGGTCATTCAATGAAATAGAGGGCTTTCAAGCATTCTTGATGAAAAAACCAGAGTTGAATAGAAAATTTGACATTAATATACAAAAAGCAAGAGAAGGTAAACAGGGAAAAGAAATAATACTGAACTTATCAAAGTTGAGCTATTTACATTCCTACATGGAAAAATTATAATTGCAATTAATGAAGCTTTTCTCAGCATGAGAATAGTTGAAGGGAATATAAATGTGTGTATATGTATATATACATAGATATGTTTATATAGGAGGGTATATGGGCATATGAATACATATGTGGTTGTGTGTATATATGCGTAGAGGTATACATTGACAGAGGGCACAGGACCAATTGAATAAGAAGGGATGATACTTAAAAGGTGAAATTAAGAGGTGGGAGAGGAATATAATGAGAGGAGATGGGGAGAAACAGAATGGGGTAAATTATCTCATAGAGAAGAGGTAAGGGAAAACTGTTATAATGGAGTGGAAGAACAAGAGGGTAAAAGGGAATGGGTCAACCTTACTCTCATTGAATTTGGCTTAGGGAGGGAATGACAAACACAGTAAATATGGTATCTCACCCTACAGGAGAGTATAGGGGATGATGGAGGGGACGGCAGGTTGGGGGGGAGGGAAGTTAGAACCATACACTTTTGAAAAGGGACAGGGTCAAAGTAGAGAATAAAACAAGTGGAGGTGGGATAGGATGGAGGGAAATAGTTTTTCCCAATATATATACTATGGAAATCTTTCCCATAGCTACACATGTACAACCTATTTTGAATTGCCTATCTTCCTGGTAAGGGTGTGTGATAAGGGAGGAAGGGAAAGAATCTGGAATTCAAATTTTAAAAATCAAATGTTTAATATATATATATACGCAACTGGGAAATAAGATATACAGGTACTGCGGTATAGAGATCCATCTTGCCCTACTGGAAAGTCAGAAGGGAGATAGGGGAGGATATAGGAGAGAGCAGATTGGAGGAGGGGGTATATAGTGGGATCGCTGTGTTAGGGAGGTGAGTAGGGGAAAAACAGGGAGAAAACTTGTAACTCAAAATCTTGTGGAAATGAATAATGTAAAGTAAAAATGAACATAAAATTTAATTTAAAAAAACGGAATAAATATGCTATTTTATCTGACTAAAATGCAAACCTTCCTAATTAAGTAATGGCTCTATTCAGTCATAGAAGTGTAGAAGGGACTTCAGCCATGATCTAGTTCAATCCAGTTTTACAGCTTAGAAAACTGAGGGCCCCAATAGGAAAGGGACTTGCCTAAGGCCACAAAAGTAGTCAACACTAAATGTTAGATTTGAACCCTTTATCCTTAATTCTCCAGACAGCACCCTTACCCTTAAACCACATTGGTCTCTGTTACTTTATCTTATAGCAATCCCTTTTAAGAGACAGAGTAGCAGGGGAAGTGGATGGAGCACTGAGTTTGGAGTTAGGAAGAGTCATTTTCCTGAGTTCATATATGGACTCAGACACTTGCTGGCTGTGTGACCCTGGGCAAGTCACTTCAGAGTCAATGCTCCACGTGACTTTCCATGACTACAAGTTGCAGAGAAGATGCCTTGCACAATTGGCAGAGGAAAATCAGAGCTCCAATGCTGATAAAATGAAATAATTCCTACATATGGAATCTAATTAAATGTGACTTTTGAAGAGGTATAATGAGAAAAATGATCCATAAGCAATAGAGCTGGAAGGAACTTAGAGGTCACCAATTTCAATCCCCTTATTTTGCAGATGGAGAAAATGAGACCCAGAGGGATGGCTTGTGTCAGGCTGCATGGAAAGTAAGTGAAGAGCTGGGATGAAGCCCAGGCAACGCTTTTTCTACTATCTTACGAAACCAATTTAACAAACATTTACTTAACGCATATTGGATGGTCATATGAGAGGGACAGGGTAAATTCTATTTTTTTTAATAAAATTTTATTTTTGGAGGGGAAGGGCAGGCAATTTTGGTTGAGTGACTTGCCCAGGGTCACACACATAGTAAGTGTTGAGTGTCTGGGGCTACATTTGAACTCGGGTCCTCTAGACTCCATGCTTTGTTCGGTACACCACCTAGCCACCCCTCAGGGTAAATTCTATAATGAACGATGAGAAGAAATTGTGATCTTAGATGTAAACTTTAAAGAGGCATAAGGGGTTTATATGAATTCAGTGGCAAAATGCTCTATCTCAGGCATGCATGACATATGTCCCATAAGCCCCTTGCGGCCTACCAAAGGATTTCTTGTGGCTGGTGAAAAATGTAGAGGATGTGAAAGAAAGCAAAGGTGTAAAGAGTGCTTTAAAAGAAGTAAATAAAAAAAGGATATAATACAAAGCTTTATGATAACAGAAAATGTTGAAGACACAAACCCAAAATGAATGACTCCAAAACTCCAACAAACAAAACTTCAAGGAAAAACATAGCTTGGGTACACATTCAAGTAGAATTGATGGAAAAGATGAAGAAAGAGCCAAAAATGTGTTTGAAAATATTTTTATAAATGAAATTAAAGTGTTAGAGAAAAAATAGAAAATAAATGAATACTATGGAAGAAAGAACTGGAAAGAAAATTAACAATTTGGCATAGAAATATAAAACCTTGCTCAAGTAACAATCCCTGAAAATTAGACTGAAACAAATGGAAGCCAAAAACTCCTTGATACAGCAAAAAATATTAAATCAGCATCAAAAGATTGAAAAGAAAATATAAAATATCTCATAGCAAACACCACAGACCTAGAAAACTTACTGAGAAAGCATTTAAAAACCACATGACTGCCTAAATGTTATGATTTTTAAAAAGGAACATAGAAATTATATTTCAAGAAATCTTGAAAGAAAGCTGTCTAAATCTCTTAGAACCAGAGAACAAAGCAGAGGCAAAAAGTTTCAATTGCTTGGTTACCTGTAAGAAACATCAAAATGAAAACTCTCAGGAACATTGTATTATGCATCCTAATTAGGGAACCAAAATATTATAGCCAGAATTCAGAGTTTGCTGTTCAAAGAGTAAATATTGCAAATAGCCAAAAAGAAACGAATACTAAGGAACCATAAAATCAGGATTGCACATAATTTAGCAACTACCATTATAAAGGCGCAAAAAGCATGTAATACAATATTCCAAAAGGCAAAGGATATAGGCTTATTGCCAAGAATAGCTTATGTAGAAAAAAGAGTATAATCATAAAGGGGGAAAATGGAATTTTAATGAGAGGATCCAAGAATCACTGGTGAAAAGTCCAGTCCTGTGTTGAAACTTTGAAATTTAAACAGAGGAGTTGATAGACAGACAGGCAGGTGGACGGATGGATGGATAGACAGACAGATAGATAGATACTGTGCATGAGTGTGTCTGTGTGCGTAAACATGAATGAACAATGATAAACAAGAATAAATTGCTTATATTTGACTATGAGAGTATTATAATGTGCTTCTTCTGAATCCAATTACCATTAGGGGTCAGAGAGGGAGTCTGATAAGTCAAGCCTGAGAGAGTTCTATAAAGGCTTGATGATCTCACAAAAAGATTCAAAAAAGAAGAGAAGAGGAATTCACTTGTAATAGGGAGAAGAGGAAAAAGAGGTTAGGGAAAATTATCTCACCCAATTAGGGTGAACAAGTATACGTCTACATGAACAAAGAGGAAGTGGTGGGTAGCAACACTAACATTAAAACCTCCTTCTTGGGATGGCCAGGTGGCTCAGCAAGTAAGAGCACCGGCTCCAGTGTTGGGATGACCTGGGGATCGGCTCCAACGTTGGGATGACCTGGGGATCGAATCTGGGCTCAGATACTTAGCACCACACCCAGAAATGACTGGCCGTGTAACCTTGAGCAAGTTACTTAACCCCGATTGCTTATAAAAAACAAACAAACAAACAAACCAACCTCATTCTTATTTGAACTGGTCAAAGGAAGGAAGAATATGTACATATACATAGCTGGGTATAGAAATACATTTTGCTCAACAAAGAAATAGGAGGACAAGGTGAGAAGGAGAAAGAGGTAATGAGAGGGAAGTTAAATTAATGGAGGGATTAGTCCTAAGTAAAATAAATTCTAATTAAAGATGAGATGATAAAAATGGGAATCTGAGAAGTTGTCCATAAATTGGGGAATGACTGACTGAGTTTTGGTATCTAAATATGACGGTCCTGCAAAAAATGAGGAAAGGATGATTTCCAAGAAACCTGGAAAGACTCATATGAATTTCTGCAGAATGAAATAAACAGAATGATGAAAATTATTTGTACAACAACAACAGTAAGGTAAAGACAAAACTTTGAAAAAATTAGGAATCCTAATTGGTAAAATTACCAAACAAAATTCCAGAGGAGTCTTGATGAAACATGTTATGGGTAGACAGGGGAAGGACTCAGAGTACAGAATAAGACATGCTTTTTGGACATATGGAGATTTGTTTTCAAATATTTGTCTTTTTAACAGGGATTTTATTTTTCTTTATTCTCAATTGTGGGGAATAGGAGGATGTCATCTCTCAGAGAAGGCAAATTGTTGCTGATTGAAAAAAATATATAGAATTTTAAAAATCTATGTGTTGGACTCAAAGCTAAGACTTGCAAAAATGGATTATTGAAAGTATGGTTAATATATATGTGGTTTCATGATAAAAGATTAAATGACATGTCAAAATCTTAAAAATCAATGCTAAACCATATAAAATAAATAATTGGTCAAAAAGAATATTTATAATATTAAGACTTAAGATATACAAAGTTTAAAGTTTATTTTGTGTCAATAAACAAAAAATATTCTTTGTCCCAAGAAATTTCCATAGAATTCGCAAGAGTAGTTCTCTGTTCTGACTCTGCTAGGAATTCATGCTATTACTTCCATGTGTTCCATACTCATTCAAAGCTTACCTCAAGATTGCCCTTCATAAATTAATAATATTGAAAACAAAATATCATTGAATCACAACTAACAGCACATAAAATTTTGCTATTTATCATTTCCCATCTCTTAGAAGAAAAGTAAATATTTTTAAAAATCAGTTGTCTCAAATACTGTTCATTATTATATTTGAGAAAAATTCTCTAGCTTTTAAGTATTGGGTTTATAATATTGTAATAATTCTATGAATTATTATTTTGGTTCTATGGTTTTGCATTACTTCAAGTACTCTGATGTGTCTGTGAATTCTTCATGTTTCTCACTTCTTATGAATTACATGGCATAAGTACATTCATACTGTAAAATTTATTTAGTTATTCTTCCAATTAGAGGAAACTCATCTTTTTTCTAGTTTTTGCTACTGGTACTGCTATGAGTATTTTGGCTTATGTGGAACTACCGACTTCCATAGGACATGTATCTATGGCATGTCTGGATCACAGGATGTAATTTGGTGACTTTTTCCAGTTTTTTTCTTTAAAAAATAGACCTTTAAAGCAATGGCTACATTAAGATCTTAACATATACTATAGCACCAGTTTTACACTAGGTAGTTTATAATTTTAATAAATGTAATAACAATGTGATTTTTTTTGATAAAGACTGGAACTTGTTCATCTCTTTTCCTTTTTTTTTTTTTTTAAAGCAATCGGGGTTAAGTAACTTGCTCAAGGTTACACGGCCAGTTATTTCTGGGTGTGGTGCTAAGTATCTGAGCCCGGGATTTGATCCCCAAGTCATCCCAACACTGGAGCTGGTGTTCTTACTCGCTGAGCCACCTGGCTGCCCCAATCTCTTTTCCTTTTGTTAAATATTTATCTCTGTTCCATAAATCTACTAATTCACAAAGGACCTTCTAGTTGTGGTAATACCTTGTGTATAACAATGTAGCTTTCAAGTTATCTCTTGGTTTTTTTTTTTTCTTTTCTTTTTGGAGGGGGAAAGGTAGGGCAATTGGGGTTAAGTGACTTGCCCAAGGTCACAGGACTAGTTTTGTGTTAAGTGTCTGAAGCTAGATTTGAACTCAGATCCTCCTGACTCCAGGGCCAGTACTCTATTCACTGCACCACGCACCACCTCGCTGCCCCTATATCTTGTTTTTGCTACATTGCCAACCCATATCCTTTTTCTCATCATGTGTATTTCATTGTTTACTTTTCACAGCTTCTTGTGAATAATTTTGATATTTGCATAACACTTTGAACTTTACAAAGCATTTTATTATCCATTGTATAGTCCCTACCACAATCTACCAAGGTGAGCAGTGTAGATATTATCTACATTCTGTAAACGTGGGAATTGAAATAGAGATGTTTCAATAGATAGGTGACTTGTTCACAATTACATGACATTTAAATGACAGCATCAGAATGTAACCCAGATTTCTGAGTCTACTTTCAATGCTTTTTCCCTGCCAATATTGCCATTACTTAATTCTCTGCTTAAAAGTTCTTAGGATATGCTACCCATTTTAGAATTCCAGTGCCAGCCACATTTTCTTTTTAACATATTTGAACAAACTCAAGAGCAGAAGGAATTCTCTGTATTTCCCTTAACCTACCTTTATCTTCAAGAATGTAAAATAGTGCCAGTGAAGCGAAAGTAAAATCCTGTTTCGTTATTTATGCAACACTGATATTAAAAAAATACACTCTTTTATTCAATAGCAGGAAATGAAAATCTTGAACTAAATCTCAAATTGTTTCAATATGATTCAGGTATTATATTGGTATTTGGGAATAAAACACCCTCTTTGAAATTTCCATAAAATCCATTTCACTTACTTTATATTATAAAACGTTTAACTATTGTGCATCTTGCACTTGGCGCCTGTTTGCCTCTGGATTCAATTTGGAGCTGATTTCACCTCCTTCTGGGTTTTCTACAATACATATTCTTATCTTACCCATCTAAATGTCTTCTCTTAAAATACCTCATTTTCATACCAAAGGTAAAATTGAAGGGTTTTTTGCTTGAGTTGAATTTTTATTATCATTATTGCATTTCTCCAAAGACACCATTTGGAAAAATACTTATTTCCAAAAATGTAAATGCTGTTTTTGCATTTCAATAGAGTAATATGTTACTTACACATTTCCCTAATTTCCTCACAATTTATAAAAGTAATTAGGTGCATAAGGAAATGGAGGGGGTGGTGATCAATGAGAGTCAAGGTTTGAGAATAGGCTCTGCCTGCTGGCTCCCATAGGAGAGTCTTGTGAGGTTTTTCTAGAGGTAATGATGCAGAATGGATGGTATATCACTTACAAACATGAACAGGTATTCTGTATTACTTTCTGTCTGGTTACTATGTGTGTAAGACGAGTCTTTTGGTTGACTGCTGAGTCAGAATTGTGTGTATATGTAAATGACACTCATGAACCAAATTCACCTCTCCTCACTGGTAGCAAGAAGTGTTGTGGGTCTTCTGGTGGGTGAGTACCTTTTGCCCTGTGTCCTGAAATATATGGTACTCATATTGCTTCTAGGCATGTTGGGTCTTATTCTTTCCTGTTCTTAAGGAAATAACTGCAGACACAATTATCATGTTAAACTTTGAATCACTGGGGGCATCTCTAGATTTGTCATTAATTATTGATCCTGCAGCCTTAAGCAAATATTTGCTTGATTTACCCAGGAGTGTATTGTACTGGCAGCAGAAGAGACATGTCCTACACAGAAAACAATGACTTGTCTATTGAGTATTACCACAATTGTAGGGATACTTGTTGGGATGAATAATTTGTACCAATCTCTTCAAGGATCAAGCCCTCTCTCCCCAGTGACTGAATGGTAGAAAATATGTCTACAATTCAAGGGGATATGTTTGGTAAATATCCCTTTGTAAAGGTTAATTGATGAAACCTGATTTGTTGATATTGAATAGATATCAACTTGGGGAGAATACATTGGAGTTGAATTGATAGCAACAAAGTATTTGCACCTACTCTTTCATGTTCAAAGGGGAGAATACAGCCAATCTCTGGAAAACTGTCTGGTCAGTGTGAATTGGCATAAGGGAGTATACGTAGGCTACAAATATTTTGGTTTTGTAACTATGAGTGAAATTTTTTAAGACCAAGAGCTTCCACAACTTAATTATGCCCATTTCCCCTGCTAGAGTCAGAACAGAAAAAAACAACTACTCTGTTTTTACTCAGCTCAACCTTTTTGTTGTTGTTGTTAATGAAGGGACCTGTCCTATACTATCCATAACAGAAATTAATCCATCTTCCACTTGAATGCCTCTGGTGATGAGGACCTCACACTCTTTTTTAAGCCAAAAAATATATGCCTCCCTGAAACTTCCACCTAATGATTCTAGATCTGTCCTATGAATTAATGTAGAAAAAGTCTAGTTTAGGGCAGCTGGGTGGTGCAGTGAATAGAACACCAGCCCTGGTGTCAGGAGGACAATGCGGCCTCAGACACGTAACACAAAAATGAATCATGTGACCTTGGGCAAGTCACTTAACCCCAATTGCCTTCCAAAAAGAAAAAAAGAAAAAGTCTACTTCTTTCTTAGAATGGTTAAACATAAAACCTAAATTCAACAAAAATTTATCAACCACCCATGATAATGACATTCTGCTAATTGTTAAGGAAAGCTACAAAGGCAAAAATGAAACAATCCCTGGCCTCAAGGAGCCTGCATCAAGCAGAGAGGTGAAGAGGAATGGAGGACTGCTATCACATGGGTCAGGACTGGTTTGCCATTTCCTTATTCTGCTCATTTTGCAGATGAGGGACTGAGGCAAACAGTAAGTATATGAGGCCAGATTGGAACTCAGTAAAATGGTCTTCCTGACTTCAGGTCCAGCATTTCAGACACTAGGTACCACCTACCTACCCCCTTCCATAGGCAAGTTAAGCATTTTCATTTTTTTTTTCAAACATGATGTTAAACAACCATGTGTTTCTATGAGCATGAAATTTAAATTCTGGGTCACTGAAAAATCATGACAAAATTTACAAATGTATCAGTATATGTCTAATCAATATCCTGATTACCCACTTCTGTATTCCTTTCTGGTTTTTCTACATCCTTTCAAATAATGTGGGCAGAATTAGATTTCATATCCATTTATGTTCTGACCAATGTACAATAAGACTGATAGATCTGTATTCTGGATAGTATACTTCCATAAATGTAGAATAAAATTGCATTACCTTTCTTTTTTCCCCTTTCTTTCTTTCATTATTTTTTTCAAACACTCTACAATTTGTCACCTTCTTTGTGTGAGACAATAAAAAAAGGACAATGTATCTGCAGTCAGAAAAGCTGGTTTTAAATCTTGCTTCTACCAATTATCACTGATGTGAATTTAAACAGGTTGCTTATGCATGTTCACCTGACCACCCATTCTTCATTTCTAAACTATGGACTTGTAGGAGAAACCACACTGACATACCCAGAATATCGTCTGGCACAGGTTCTTAGATCTGCTTTCCTAGGAAAGGTAGAGTTTAAGGGTTCAATAATCTTTTTTTTAATTACATTCATTAGTTCAGAGGAAAAATCAGCACCATGAACTTCAGAGAAAATCCAAATAAAGAAAATAGAGGAAATACAAGCAGAGAAATAAAGACCAGCAGACAGCATTGGATGAGGGGCTTTCCTAATTTGAAGTTCTCAATACTAATGAAATCACACATTTGATTTAAAAAATAGCATTCTCTACTCTACCTTACTTTGTGGGCAAAAAAAAAGAAAGAAAATAGGGTTAATTTTGTGTGACATGCTCATGCTGTCTTTTTTCCCCCGTTAAGTGCTCTTATACTTTTTTTATAATATATATTAGAATTCTATCAGTGGTGCATAATTTTTGGAATCTATTCTTTTCTACTTTTCAGAAATTGATGGATTTGCCAACTCCAGTGTCTTAAAACTTCAACCTTTCACCCTGAGTTCTCAAATATTACCAGTAGTAGTTCTGTAATCATATCTATAAATTACATATGTTCTCCAGGGTATAATTCCTATGAACCCAAGATCTGAGCTTAGTTACAACAGTGAGACACCTATTTTGGGATTTAATTTTCTTTCAATTATGTTTACTTTATACTTTTCCACTCAGAATATTATGCTCCTTGAAATTAAGAAATAACTACTTGTAGTTTCTCTTTCTCAGCAAATTACTCCATCTGCCCCTAAGCAATATTAATCTCCTTTCCTTGTTCATTTCCAGAGTTTTAACATAGCCTGAAAAGACCATTTTGTCTACAGCGCTCATTCACCATACTTATATAGAGTACCTACTATGTTCAAGGCTCTGTATCAAGCACTTAATGAGACTCAAATTGTTCTGAATTTTACCATGACACCCTCCATATGTTGCCATAAAACTCACATTACATGTAGTCAAAATTCCTTTCCTTCCATCTTCTGCTTGTGTTGCTATAAAATCTAAGATCCTCACTTACATTCTTCATTATTCATTAGTTTCTTTGCAAGCATGACTCTTCTTGGGAATATAAATAGTTGAATTGTCTGAGTTACTATTTTCAAAAGTTCTCAATTAAAGGAATTTATTATTCCTTTTTAGGAACATTTGCATAAGAACTGTTCTATTTTTTTCTCCCAATTTTCTTTGGTATTTCTTTTCTTCAGATTCAGTATATAGTCTGACGGCTCCATATTATTTTTCTCAGTAAAACACATCTCACCTGGTTACTGTGAGGATCAAATGAAGGAATATATGAAAAGTGCTTTACACACTTTAAAACATCCTGTAAATGTCAGCCATCATCATCAAAATCAGCAGCAGCCTTGAAAATATTTTCCATTTTGTTCAATGGACTTCAGATATAAATGTTCCTATGATATTTTACTACCTGTTATTCTTCTATATTCAGTGGATTTCATGTTCTGTGGACTTGGGTAAAACAACTTGTTTTTGAATACTAGGATTTTTGCTCATCCTCTACAGACTCCAAACAAGTGTCCTTGTTACAATTCTCATAGCGAATAAGAGAGCAGGAATTATAGGTACTGCATTCAAAAATGATTTTCAAATTTTTTGTTTCATTTTGATTGGATATTATGAGCATTTATTATGATGATTGATTTTATGTATATTGACATTTATATTGTATGGATTTATGTATATAATAAATGTTATAATGATTAATTTTATAATAGGCTACAATTTTGTGAATCTGTGATTTCTGGAAGACTGCTATCAACAAGTCATTCTGTGATAATGCATTAGTAAGAGTATAGTTTAGTACAGGATACTATGCAGCTCGATTTTGTAGTACGAGGATTTCTTATCTGTCTGTCCATAAAAGAGATAGCAAGCTTCTGATAAATAATTTTAGACACTAGATCATGTGATAAGCACAAAAGCATCCCCAGGATGGTTGCTAGCATAGGTTCTTTGTTTATATATATTTTGATATATATATATCAAACATATATATATACATACATACATATACAACCAAACACACACACACATATATACATATACATATCTACAAGTATATTACATATATACACACACATTCACTTAGTTCCGGCGGAAAAAGTCAGCACTCTGATGTTGAGAAAAGACAAACAGAAATTACAGGCAGACAAAAAATACAGACAGAGAAAATAACACAATTCAACAGACCAAAAGGTAGGTCTTCTAGCTGTCTGGCTGTTACATACATACAGTGTTAGTTACCAGAGAGAGAAGCACCAGCACCCGGGTTTTCAAAGCCAGGGGTTTCAATGGGTACCCAGAGTCTTATCTGGCACAACTCTTATCACACAATTCTTCCCATGAGTGAACCCCAAAGCAAAACTTCACCGCAGGGAGTATATACCGTGTTTCCCCGATAATAAGACCTATCCTGAAAATAAGCCCTCCCCTTACTGTGTAAGATTCCTCTAAAATAAGCCCTCCCCCGAAAATAAGCCCTATTGAGATTGCTACTGTAGTGAAGGTGATCCCCTGCGCTACACGCTACATTACGGTACCCTCTGTATGCACCGTCCCCCCCCCAGGTGAAACGCACTCCGCGCTCCGAGCTGCATCCAATCAGAGCTGCAGCAGTGAGGCACTGAGCGCGTCATCCTGTTCTTCCCCAGTGATTTGCTTATTGAATAAAGGTACGTTTTTTTATTCACATTTACCTTTATTAAAATTGCTGTCAATGTTCATTAAAATAAGCCCTCCCCTGAAAATAAGCCCTCTGGTGTTTTTCTGTCCAAAAAAATTAATAAGACAGTGTCTTATTATCGGGGAAACACGGTAGCCTTCTCCAGGGTCAGAGAACATCACAACCTTCATGACCCACTGATTAATTACAAAGCAACAAAAGGTATATGCCTTCCTGAAAAACAAGCCTCCCCTAAGCAAGCTTCTCTTGTTCGTCTCCAAGGGAGAAGCCCATTAAGGGTCAGGGAAGATCTTCAAATTCCCTAGGCCTATTAAGGGACAGGGACAATCTTCAAATTCTCTTACACGTGCATCATGTTTTCATCAGTGGGACATTCAGTGGGTAACAAATATTTGCAAGCTACAATGAAGTACTACAAAATTTATTCTATTAAATTATCTTCATAAATAGCCAAATTCAAGCTAAGCATAACCTTTTTTCATAATTTTTGGTGACAATGACTTGGTCCTGATTTGCCATCTAAATTCTTTCATTTCCACAAACAAATTCCTGCTACTCAGATATTTATGTAATGTTTATCTACATATATGAACCTCAGATAGTTTGCTAATGCCAAAACAGAAGACCTTTTGATTCTACTCTTGAATCATATCCATTTCAAAAGCTTTGTACATAATTTAATTCATCTAAACTATATTTATAGAATATAATGGGGTCTGCTGATCATCTTTCTTTAGTGTTGCGGTGAAATGAAGTCTGATTTCTCTAAATGCCTTTCTATAGACTTTAACATGATTATCATGTGCTCTGCAAAATAATTCTATCAATATTCTCATTTTTAGTGAAGAAGTAATTGCTGCACTAGATTTCATTAATATCACTGCAGGCTCTTTTTAGGATATATTCTAAATATGTTATGGTTCATTTTTTTGTCAATTCCAAAAGAGTATATTAAGACTGCTATTGGTTTGATGTTAATTATTTAATTAATGTTATTCCCAATGAGTATAATTTTTATAGATGTTCATTTTTATATTACTATTAATATTACATATGTGACTATTTTTGTTGTTTAGTAATCGTAGTCATGTCTGACTCTTTATGACCCAATTTAGGGGTTTATTTTGGCAAAGTTGGTGGAGTGGTTTGTCACTTCCTCTTCCAGTTCATTTTACAGATGAGGAACTGAGGCAAGCAAGGTTAAGTGACTTGCCCACAGTCATACAAGTAGTAACTGTCTGCGGTAAGATTTGAACTTTGGAAGATGAGTTTTCCTGACTTCTGGTCCCATCCTCCATCCACTGTGCCACCTCGCTGTCCATATTACTCTATTATATCAGTAAGACTTAGCATTCAAAATCATCCCTCTTGTATCAATTTCATTCTTTATCAACTCGGTGTCAAATTCATATATACATCATTCCTCAGAAATAAATAAAGGAGAGTTTCTTTCTTTAAGCAAACTGAATGTTCACATCTGGACAATGTATACCCTTCTAATAAGATGCCTCAATATGTTTATGTCTTTTCTAAAGATAGCAAATCTCAAACTTGACTCAGTTTGTATATTGTGTTAAGTCTACATAATTTACATCTCTGTACCTGTTTTGGTTTCTGTTTTTATCTCTTGCTCCCTATCACTCTATTCAAAAAGAAATACACAAATATTTGCCTTTTTGAGGTACATGTCACCCCCACAAAGATATATATGAGGAAATGGGGGAAGAAGGAAGGAAGAAGAAATATCTTTTTCTTCATACTCTCTCCTGACTGATATTCTCTTTTTACTAATAGAAAAATGAAGAATTAGTATCAAAACAAAATCCGTGTCAAAATGGACTCCAACTTTGAAAAGATCAGCTCTTTTGGTATCATTGTTAGAGTATCCAGGCTGACAGAAAGTGTTTGAATTGCTCCTTGTTAAATTGTGAGGTGTCACTTTTCTTGTTTCTTTGGAGCTCTTTCAATGCAGTAGAGAAACTCAAGAAAAGCCTTGATTTTTTTCCTGAATGTGTAATGTTCTTACAAATCACCAAGTTTGGGATTAGATCTTTGAGGCTCTTTTTTTCTGTTCCCTGGCCCACTCTCCTCTCACCTTCACATTTTATATATTTATCTTAAACATTCCTGAAACTAGATTTTGGAGTAATTTAGAAAACTGGTATCTCTATAGTTTATCTTCATAGTACCCTATCAGTATGAAAGGCATGCTATATCAAAAATTGATGCAGAATATCATGATAATATTTAAAATTAATTACAATATTGAATTATCTTTTGTGGTATTTGAAGAATTATGTGTTAGGATAGTTTCATTCTTCTTATTTATTTCCCCAATATCTAATACTTGTATCTAACAGTCATTAAGAATTTAATAAATTGATGTAAGTTGGATGATTGCCTGATTATAATCCTTTCCAAAAGTTTTATCCCAATTCTGGATTTTGAAATCTATAGTAGTAGAGCACGAGGTCTGGAAGGTCTGTCTAATCTGCAGATTATATCTCCTTTTTGAAGAGACACTTTACTAAGCGTGTAGCTCTTCAGACTACATGGTCAAGAAGAATACATTGGGGGAAGCCAGGTAGCACAGCAAGTAAGAGCACTGGCCCCAGAGTCAGGATAACCTGGGGATCAAATCCGGGCTCAGACACTTACCACCCATCCAGAAACACCTGGCCATGTAACCTTGAGCAAGTTACTTAAGCCCAATTGCTTAGGGGTGGCCAGGTGGCTCAGTGAGTAAGAGCACTGGCTACAGTGTGGGGATGACCTGGGGATTGAATCTAGGCTCAGATACTTAGCACCACACCCAGAAATAACAGGCCTTGTAACCTTGAGCAAGTTAACCCTGATTGCTTAAAAAAAAAAAAAAAAAGAATACATTGGCCATGGTAAGCAATGGAATAAAGAAAGTACAAAAAGACTCCCCCATCCCTTAATAAGAGGAAACAGTATTAGAAAAGAGGAAACAAGATGCTAAGATTCTATAAATGTTTAACTCTTGCTGCACTCAGTGTGAGATATGTGTTCAATGATCAATGATTAGATGTAATACCATTGGAAGAACTGAATCAGATAATATGGACATTTTTATAAGCAGTAAAATAACAGAAGTGAAAAAGGAAAAATAAACAAAAAGTTAATAGATAAGAAATGAATGTTAAATTGGTGGATTCCTCATAGATTCTTCATAAACACTTAGTTTGAAATGCTGCTCAGATGGAACCTCAACATTTAGACATGGGACTATATCCCAGATATATCAAATGTCTTAGTGAAATTTTAAGCTATTGAAGCTTAGTACTGCACTAAGACTTTTTGGACCCCTTGAATAAAGATTATAAATCTTCTGAATAGAGGAAATTATGTATAGTGGATAAAGTTTTGGACTTGGAGTCAGGGAAACCTAGGTATGAATCCCACTTCTGATAATACATATGTTATACAAAATAGCTATGTGACAAGGTTTAAAACACTAAATATCTCTATATATTTAATATTGGGGATAATAATAGTTACTTCCCAGAGTTGGGTTATAGTCAAGTTAAAATTTGATAATCTGTATGCAACATCATAAGAAAAATTTTAAGGCTGTAACATGTTTACTATCCTCATCACTATTGTTCTCAACATTATTTTAAAAAAGTGAGGGGATGGCTAGGTGGCTCAGTGAATAGAGCACCGGCCCTGGAGTCAGGAGGACTGAGTTCAAATCCAGCCTCAGACACTTAACACAAAAACTAGCGGTGTGACTTTGGGCAAGTCACTTAACCCCAATTGCCCTCCAAAAAAAAAAGTGAGAGCTGGCAAGATAAATGTGCTATAGAGACGAAGAGGGGAAACTGAGGGATAGAACTTTAGGGCACAATGCTGCTCAAGTGTTAAGAGAATCAATCAATAAGCATTTATTAAGGACTTTAATGAGACCTTCAGTTAGGCACTGGGGAGATAAACACCAAAATCAACCAAACCTTGCCCTCAAGAAGACAATGTGAACATATTTAAATATACTCCTCCCCCCCAAAAAAAAACTCCACAAAAAGCAATGTTATTTAGGATGGAAAGTCACTGCCAACTAAGGGAACCTGATGGCTTTAACATCATACTTGAGCTGAGTCCTGAAGAAAGCAAGATCTTCTAAGAATGAGAAGAGAATAACTTGTTTTTTCTTCGTTTCTAAGAGGACCAATGACATCACAGTGTAATGTCTTTTTAAAATTAATTACTTAATTGATTAATTTACTTCTAGTTTGCAACATTCAGTTCCATAATCCCTTCAGTTTCAAATTTTTTTTTCCCTTCCTCTCCTCCCCATCCCCCCCCCCACTCCGACGGCATGCAATCAAAAATAGGATCTACAAATACCTTTACATTAAACATTAGTCAAGTTGTAAAGAAGGACTATGACCGATGGAATGAACAAAGGGAAAGAGGAAACAAAACAAAACAAGAAAATGAAAGAGAGCTGATAGTTTGCTTCAATCTGCATTCAAACTCTGTAGTTCTTTGTCTGGATGTGGACATCTCTTTCCATCATGAGTCTTTTGGAGTTGTCTTGTAACCTTACATTGCTGAGAGAAGTCCAGTCTATCATAGTTAGTCATCACACATATATTGTGTCTGTAATTGTGTACAAATTTCTCCTGGTTTTGCTCTTCTCCCTCAGCATTAGTTTATATGGGAATGATCTTAGAAGCCAGTGAGTCCAATTCCCTCATATTCATGAGAAAACAGGAACAGTGTGGTAGAATGACTTGGTCACATAACCAGTTAGTCTTTGAAGGATTCAAATAAAGTCTTCCTGGCTTCAAAGTTCAGGGTTTTATCTCCTATTTCACATAGCATGAATAAGGGAAGGACTTTTTTGTCTTTTCCTCCATTCAAAATTCCCATCAGCAACTCATCTGCAACAGAGAATTCCTAGTATATTTACATTAAGTAAATGACATGTACATGGTCACACAACACTTAAAAGTCTGAGGTAAGACTTAAACCAGGGACTTCCTGACTCCAGGACCAGTTTTTCTCCTTCTCCCTCTCCCTTAACCCTTCCCTCACCCCTTTTGACTCACTGTCTCTATTACTTATAATTGCATAACTCTTTAACAAAAGTTCTTTAAAATCAATATACAGTCAGAATTCTCCCTCTCCCTTAACCCTTCCCTCACCCCTTTTGACTCACTGTCTCTATTACTTATAATTGCATAACTCTTTAACAAAAGTTCTTTAAAATCAATATACAGTCAGAATAAATGTTATTACTTTAATAAAATAGTAGGAATAAGTTTGTCATCTTAGCATAAGTAACTCTTTTTTGTCTCCTTTTTGTTTTAAGCTTCCATTTTGTGATGGAATTATTTTGAATGAACTGTTTTTCTATCAATTATTTATTCAGTGATAAAATAAGTACAAGTGCTTGTGTGCTATGAAATAGTAAGCAACTTATATGAGTATTTAAATAACAGATAACCATAGTGGAATGGAACAGAATCCCAATATTATATTACACTATAAACAACTTTATCAGTAGTATATGTAATAAATTACCAGTCAAATTATGTGATAAACAACCAGGACTAGAACTATAAAAACCCATCAGAGACCCTAGCCACTAGCCTGATCCAAGACTGAAACTAGGGCAGGCTTCTATATTCCTGGTAGTTGAGACTCAAGCAACCCATGCTTGCTTGAAGACAGTGCTGATTGAAACTGACTGACTGGATGATCACCTCCGAAGAAGACATGCATCCTGTGGTTGGATAGATAAATCATGAATACCAGTCTGGAAGTCATTTTATATATACCACTAAGACTCAGACTAGTGATTTGTTCATAGAGAGAGCTAATGTTTGTATTGTTTGCACATATGGATTAATAAAGTGCATGCATTGAGAAGGGTAAATTTTATTAATGTTTCCATTGTAATAGTTAGCATGGGTAATGGTAAGTAGACTATAAATGTGTACCAAACATTACATATACATTTATATTTGCATTTAGAGATGATCAAGAATTATTTTTAAAAAGAGGGGGAAAAAAAGCTCAAAGCAAGTGGGAAACAGTTTAGTTTCTAAAATTTCTGATTCTGGTCAGGGTTTTATTATAATAGTTGTGAAACCTTAGGCAAATGCCTTAATCTCACTAATTTCACTGAACATTAGTTTCTCCATTTGTAAAATGGGAAGAATGATGAATATCTTTCCTATTCTACAGGAGGGAAAGGACTTCAAAGAAATGGGGTTAGGATAAGAAAGAGCATAGATTAAGGCAGGCAGTTGTGAGAAGTAAAATAGACTCAAGGAGGGGTCATAGTAAAAAAAAAGAAAATCATATATATATATGTAAATGGAATGGAGGAAAACATACAATTTAGTAATTGTAACTAATAATTATTATTAAATGCAAAGTATAACTATAAATGTAAATTAAATGAAGTCACCTATAAAATGGAATAGGATAGCAGAATGTATTAGAAACCAGAATCCAACAATATGTTGTTTGCAGGAAATTTGAAAGGAAATATAGATAGATAAATATGAATATATGTATAGATATGCATATGCATATATGTGTGTGCATGTGTGTATGTGTATATATATGTATGTGTGTGTATATATACACACACTCAGATGTGTATGACCCCTTCACAAAAAATGACTGTGTATTAAGGCATAAAAACCTCATAAACAAATGCAGAATGAAAGAAATATTAAATGAATCTTTTTATGACCAAACTACAATTAAAATTACATTCACTTAAAAGGCCTTTGAAGCATAGAATGAAATTAATTGGAAACTAATTAACCTGATCCTAAAACATGAGTTGGTCCAAAAACAATTCAAAGAAGCAATCAGTAATTTTATTAAAGACAAATTATTAAAAACAAGAAGGAGTAATATACCAGGGTTGATGGAGTGCAGCCATGGCAATACTTAGGGGAAAATTTATATCTCTAAACACTTCAGAAAAAGTATAAACCAATTAGCTGGAAAAACAACTAAAAAAAAACTCTGAAAAAACAACACATTAGCCCTACCAAATTAAATACCAAAATAGAAATACTGAAAATCAAAGAGAGATGAACAAAATTGAAAGAAAAATATTGACTTAATAAATGCAATTAAATAAATACAATTTAAAAAATACTAAACTTGACAAATAATTGGCTTATTTGATTAGAAAAAGAAAGAAGAAAACCAAAAATGAAAAAAGGGTGAATTTACAATCAATGAAAAGAAATAAAAGCAATTATTAGAAGCTATTTTAGCCAGCTGTATGCTTATCTTAATAACAATCTTAATAAAATAGGTGAATATTTAGAAAAAGAAAATGTGCAGATTAACAGGATTTGTAAATAGAATTCTTAACTATTTTAGAAAAATAAATTATACAAACCCTAAATGGAGGCAGAAGCAGATGGATTTACACACAAGTTCAAACAAAAATTTAAAGTATAATTTATTCCTCAAAAACTGATTGAAAAAAAGAGGTAATGAAGAAGTTCTACTAAATTCCTCTTATGATACATATATGGTCTTGATACCTAATTCAAGGAGAGTCAAAACAGAAAGAAAACTAGAGACCATTGTCCCTAATTAATATTGATACACAAAAATTTAATAACATAATAGCAAGGACATTACAGAAATATATCACAAAGATCAGACACTATAACCAGACTGGATTTATGCCAGGAATACCAGGAATGCAGGGCAGTTATATATAAGGAAATATATAAGCACAATTGACTCATATAAATAATAAAAAAAAACCAACAAAAATAAAACTCTAGAAAGCACAGCAATAAATGGGACTTTCTTTAAAATAATAAGTAGCATCTATCCGAAACATTACAAAAGATTGTTTGTAATGGGGATTAAGCAGAAGCCTTTACATTAAGATCAAGGGTGAAACAAAAATGCCCATTATCACCATTACTATTTGATACTGTATTAGAAATATTATCAGTAGCAGTAGGACAAGAAAAAGAAATGGAAGGAATAAGTTTAGACAAAGAAGAAATAAAACTATCATTTTTTTTCCATATAATATAATGGTTCATACAGAGAACCTGAGTCAATTAAAAAAGAAAATGAAACAAAACAAAAAAACTAATCGAAACAATTAACTTCAGCAATGTTATAGGCTATAAAATAAACCCAAACAGATCAACAGAATTTCTGTATATTACCAATTAAATCCACCAGAAAGAGATGCAAAGAGAAATCTAATTTAACGTAAGTATATATAATAGAAAATACTTGGGAATCTACCTTCCAAGACACACACAAGAATTATGAATATAACCATGAAGCACTCTTCACATAAATAAATACAGACCTGAACAAGTGGAGAAATATTAATTGTTCATGAGTAGACTGAATCAACATAATAAAAATGACAATATTATCTAAATTCACTTGCTTATTCACTACCATGCCAAACTACCAAAGAAGTGCTTTATAGAGCTAGAAAAAAATAATAACAAAAATTCATCTGGAAGAACAAATATCAAGAATATTAAGGAAATTAATGAAAAAAATAGGAAAGAAGGGGGCCTAGCAATATCAAAGTTCCAACTATAATATAAAACTGTAATCATCATAACAATTTGGTACCAGGTAAGAAATAAGAGAGACTTATCATTGGAACAGATTAGATACAATAAGAGCAGATTAGAAGCAAATGTATACAGTATCATAGCATTTAACAAGCACAAAGAACCTTGGTTATTGTGGAAAGAATTAAGTCTTTGACAAAAATTATTGACAAAACTAGAAAGTAGTCCAGCAGACTAGGCATACACAAACGATTCAAAGCGTATACCAAGATAAGCTCAAAATAGGTACACAATTTAGACAAAAAGGTCGATGTGGTAAGCAAATTTGTATAACAGGGAAGATACTACTACCTGTCAGATCTATATATGGGGGGAGACTTAGTGACTAAATCAGTAATAGAGAGTTTTGTGGGAGGGAAAATAATGAATTGTGATCATGTAAAATTTTTTAAAAAGTTTTGAACTAACTATACCAATGTAGCTAATATTAGGAGAAAAGGAGAAATAAAAAAATGAAACTTTTTTGACATCTCATTTTTAAATTGTAAGCAAAACTGAGTGAAATTTACAAAAACAAAAAAAATGAGCCATTGCTCAACTGATAAATGGCCAGACAGTTTTTAGAAGAATTTCAAACTATTAATAGTCATATGAAAGCATGATCCAAATTACTAATTATTAGAGTAAATGCAAATTATAACAACTCTGAGGTATCATTTCACACTCATTAGATTTGTTAAGATGACCAAAAAAAAGGAAAATGACAAATGTTGGAGGGGATGTGGGAAAATAGGGCACAGTAATTCACTGTCGGTGGAGCTGTGAACTAGTCCAACCATTCTAGAGAGCAATTTGGCACTATGCCCAACAAAACCACTACTAGGGCTATATCCAAAGGAGAAAGACAAAAATGACCCATATGTACTAAAATATGGCAAAGAATTAGAAATGGAGGGGATACCTATAAATTGAGGAATGGCTGGACAAGTTATGACATATGAATGTGATAAAATATTATTGTGCAGTGAGAAAGGATGAAAGCAATAGTATCATAAAAACTTGGGAACATCTGTATTGGTTTTTTTCTGCTTTTTGGAGAGTAATTAGGGTCAAGTGACTTGCCCAAGGTCATATGGCTAGTTTTTTGTGTGTGTGTATTAAGTGTCTGAGGCTGTATTTGAACTCAGGTCTTCCAGACTCCAAGTCCTGTGCTCTATTCACTGCGCCATCTAGCCACCCACGTGTGCATTAATTGTACAAAGTGATATGAGTAGAATCAGCAGAACAATCTACACAGTAACAGCTATATTATGAATATAATCAATTATAAGACTTAATAACTGATCAACACAGTGACCTACCACAATCCAAATGACTCATAAAGTTAACCTCCAGAGAGAGAACTGATAAATTTCAAGTACAGACTGAAACCTATTTTTCCTCTTTCCTTCTTCTTTACTTTCATTCCTTTTCTTGGAACATTGCTAATGTGGAGACTATGTCATGTCACTATATATATTTGTAATAAATTTTGTTTTTATGCCTTTTCATTGGGTGGGGTAGGGGGCAGAGGAAGGAGAAACTAAGGAATTAAAAAAATGAAAAAAATGTCTCTGTCCTGTAAAATAAATAACAATTTTTATGACTGCACAATCATTTCTGCAATCTTATATCTTCCTATGTTTTGGGCACAAATATTTTGTGTGAAGCATGTTTAATAATTAAAATCAAATGTAAAGTAATTCAGTTAATTGACAAAAAACTGCCTTCACCAATATTATAGGAATGAATTTATCCCAATATTAAATGATGCCTATGTTATTTTATTACTTTTTTATGGAACTGCTTTT
The DNA here is from genome assembly GCF_028583685.1 of Petaurus breviceps papuanus. Classification (NCBI taxonomy): domain Eukaryota; kingdom Metazoa; phylum Chordata; class Mammalia; order Diprotodontia; family Petauridae; genus Petaurus; species Petaurus breviceps. Next base: position 27,648,962 of record NW_027185655.1, read on the forward strand.
TTTTTCTGTAGTTACATAAAATAAGACTTCCCTCCTTTATCTCCCCTTCCGCCATTACTTTCACATGTAAGTGATTATTTTTTTCCTTGAAAATGACAAATTCTGTTCTTGGCAGTACTTCTCCTTGGGAATGTGGGTGAGGATGCATCCTCTACAACACTTGGCAGCATTTGTGGGTCAGCTGAATGGTTCTCATGAATGGTAATGAACCTTTGCTTACTGCTTATCATTCTGCTTTTTTTTTAATTTGAGATGTCTGCCTTCATAATGAGGAGAGTTGATTTCTACTTTTATTTTGTGTCCTATACAGTTAAGAAAGGAAATATTTCCTTGTTTTAAAAGGCACAATATAACAATAAAGGAATTAAACCTTTTTTTAAAGTATTTGAATTATAGAGATCAGGCTCATTATTTTAATCACTCTTCTTATATATCAACCTCTCATTTACAGGTTTAGAATTATAGTTCAGAATCAAGAAGTTAGAATTCAATGCATTACATTTTTTTTAAGACTCCAAAACCAGACAACTTCTCTTCAATCTAATCCATCCCTTAGGGGAAAGGGGGAGGGGGAAGTAACAATTGAATTGTCTTTGTATATATATCTATATTATGAATTAAAATAAAACATTTGAAATACTGCAATCATTGAACGATAAACCATGGCAATTTAAATAGCTGTCTGTCCAACTCAGAATGCATTTTCCATGCATTTTATGCAAAATATTCACAAAAAGTATCGATTTGGGAGTGTTAGAAGGTTTTTTTAGAATTCAGTATCTCTCTGCCTTTGTTCGCGTGGATCCAGGAAATTTGAACATAAATTTTGTGTGAAGAAGGTTTCACATGAAAAGCTTTCAGTGCTTAGAGCATCTCAAAATGCTAAGCATGTTACTTTTCAAAGCTGGTGTTTCCATTACCGCCTGCAGCAAATGTGTCTCTATCAAGATATCCCTTCCTATAGGCCCAAAAGATTCTCTGGTCTTTCACTAAATGCATACACCCACCTTAATCCTGTTCAGGATTATGTGGGATTTCATGTGAATTCACAGACTTTTAAATCCCGATTTAAACCCCTCAGGAATAAATTTAACTTTAATTAGTTTACAAGCTAGCAGATGTGTATCACCATAAGCCTAGGTCTTTAAAAAAATAAATAAGCCTAGGTCTTAAAAAAAAAAGAAATTATAAGGAAAGAAAATATTTCATCTTTCTTTTTTATCTATTCATATTTATCTCTAACATATCTATCAACAGGATGAAGGAAGAGAATTCAATTTCACTCTAAGAGTCAATTCAATCTGGCCATATTTTGACATTAAGTGCTTATGCCTCTAGTGACATCTATACCTCTTTTTCAAGACCTTCCAACAGAATCAAGAAGTAAACTTAATTATCCCTTAGTGTACAATTGTCCCTGTAGAGGGAAGATCACAGTAGAAACATTTTCTGGGATACTGCCAGCCCAGCTCTATCCCTCAGTTAGATGATGAAGTATCTATTATAAAGTTCAAACACTCATTCCCCCATCCTATGTCACACACACACACACACACACACACACACACACACACACACACACAGACCTTTTTGACCTGTTCTTATGCCTAGGTTATATTTTGCCAGTCTTGGCCTTACTTTGGCCTAGAGGCTTCAAAAGCTCTTTCAGACTAATTCCATACCATGCTACTAGGTATACTGTCCTCTCTCCCCTCCCTTCCCCCCGCCCAGTTCCTATTTATATGTTATCTTCCCTCCATAGAATGTAAGTTCTTTAAAGAGTACAAACTGCTTTAATTGCTTTTACTCACTGTGCCTGGTACATAATAAGTAATAAATGCTCACTCTATCTATCTATCTATCTATCCATCCATCCATCTATACAATCTTCTATCAATCTATCTCCTATTTAATTATTATGTGCCCTAAAAAATGACATAGTTTCTTCCTAGACACTGTAACTAATGATTAGCAAGATCTTTGTAGGATAGCTTAACATATAGTGATTTAGAAATTCTTTGGGCATAGAAAAACTAAAAAAGAGAAACAAAAAAACCTTTATTATATTCATAATTTATATATGTATGTGTGTGTATCAATACAGATTAGCCAATGTATTCTTAAATATATGAACTATGAAATCCTCCATTTAAACACTTATTATTTTTCTTACTCCTATTTAAGGTGTAAGCTCAAGGCCCATTCATGGCTTTGGTCTGTCTGTCCTGAATTAGTTGTAACATTTAAGGAATTATGGATCACATCAATAGTCTTATTCCTAGAAATAATAATGTTCTAGCATGTTTGACTATATTTTGAATCAAGAGAGAGACTCTAGGAAGAAGAGGTTGGAGATAACATTTCATGCATTGGGGATGGCCATGGAGATAAGAAAGGCAGTGTTGAATGTGAGGAGCAGTGAAATTTGGAAGATGGGAGAGTGAAGGGGGAGGGAGATAATAAGGTCAACGTTGTTATTGAATTCGAAATATCATTGGTATATCCAATAGGCAATAGATGATGTGGTACTAAAGCTCATGGGAGAGACTGGTGTTGAATACATAGATTTGCAAGTTATTTACATAGAGACCATAGTTAAATCTGTGGGAACTGATGAACACAGAACTTAGAGGAATGTTCACATGTTGGCCACATGCTATGAGTGAAGAGTAAGCAAAAACAAATGACAATTACTCTTCAAACAGGTAGGAGAAAGTTCCAGAAAAAATGGTGTCACTGAAACAGGTGAGAGCCTCCAGAATGAAAAAGTGGTTAATGGTTTCAAATATAATACACAGGATTAAAAGAATGAAAACTGAGAAAAGACTATCATATTTGGCAATTAAAAAAAAACTATTGATGACTTTAGATGCAAGAGGTTGGAAAGCAGATTTCAAAGGGCTGAGGAATGAGTGACAGAAAATGGAAGCAGAATATGGACTGCTCTTTCAAGGAGTTTGGTTGAGAAAGACATGACAGAGAAGATGGTAGGATCTACTTAAGGTTTCTTAAGGATGGGTGAGATTTGAAAATGTATGAAGTTAGAGAAAAAAAACACATAAGGAAGAAGTTGAAGATTTGAGAGAGAGGCAATGCTGCTGAAGATAAGAGAGATTGTGATCAGTCATTTGACATTGAAAGTAGAAGGTCCACCTTTTTGTCAGACATGGGGGTGGAACAAGAGAGTGAGTGGGAGATGAATGATGCAGGAGTTTTGAGATGAAAAAAAATGGGAGAAGGATGAGTAAGGAGAGATTTGCTTCTATGAAGAATGAGATAGTAAATTAGTTGGGGTTGAATGAAACCTGCCTACCTTCAATCCAATCTAATAAATATTTATTAAGCATCTACTAAGCCTTGGGAATCCAATTAATAAAAAGAAAGACAATCCTTGCCCTGTAGGAGCAATTGGAGGAAGGACAGAAACACACAGAAAGGGAACGTGAGGGTGGGAAAGAAAGAAGACATGAGGGACATTCTCCCTGACAGAGGACATCTTCCTTGGAGTAGAAAAACAAATAGGGCAGTAGATGAAGAATGAGTAAGCCCAATAAACCATTTTCTGCCCCCTGTAAAGGAAGGCATTGGGAGGAAGTTACACTTACCCTCCAATCAGAGGACAGGGGAGGCTGATGGAGGTGGTGTCAGATAAGGCTGGAGTTAACAGCATGGTGATGGGATTAGAGGTGATGAACTTCAGCTGGGAGGGGAATGTTCCCTGGAATTAAAAAAAAAGACTAGGCAGGGCAGCAGAAGCAGAATGAAGGAGGAGAACCCAAATGAAATTGAATAACATGAAATTATAAAACATCCAGTCAGCACAGCTGTGAGTCTTCTTCCAGTTCTGTCTAGCAGCTTTAGACTAGGAGGGAATGGACAGATGGTGGCAGGAATAGCTACCATTATGCAATTAAAAAGGAAAAAAAAAGCTGAATATAATGCATGGGTTATATTTAAGTGAAGTCTACTTAAGGATGAAGCATGGCCTAACAGATCCCAGGATGTTGGAGGTGGGTGCTGGAACATAGCTACTTCCCACATTTAATGAATGTTCATGTCCCTTGTTAACAGGGTGAGGGGCAGTAAGGAGCCTAGGCCATGGTGGACTGCAGCAGCAGGATCCTTCCACAGCCTTGTGCACTTTGACGGAGTGTAGTTTAAGGCTGAATTTGCCTGGTTCATCTATAGAAAAAAAAATCTATAGCAAATCTAAGTCACTCAATGATGTCTCATTTAAAAAAAAATAAAATGAGCATTTGGGAATGCGAAATGCCCAGAATATATCCGATAGAAGTGGTCTTTCTGATCTTATAGTTACTTAGTCTGGGGCATCTATTCAAGATCTTCATCGGCCTCAGAAATAGGTGCTCTCATGGGGAGGGGTTCTACTGGGAAGTTTTCATAATTAGCATAATGAGTATCAGTAAATTTTGGATGTAGCTGTTATCTTAGGCTGGGAAGTCTTTGGAGTTTGATTCCGAAGAATTTTCCAAGAATGAACTTGGAAGAAGCCATTTTTATCATACAGGATAGGGAAGTAGAAAGAAAACCTATGTGAAACTTCATGCAAAATTCACAAAGGGAAGAAAACATTGAATTTTTAGAGATTCGGTTAGGCCATAAACAATTATTAAGCACCTGCCAGGCACTGTTCTAAGCACTGGAGAAACAAAGGAAAGAAAAGGATAATGGTGGTTCTTGACAATATGTAAATTATTATGTACAAACAAGATATGCTCAAATGAATGGGACATAACCGATACAGGGAAATCTCTAGAATGAAGAGGGATTGGGGAAGATTTCCTGTATAAAGTTGAATTTCAGAAGAGAGTTGAAGGAAGCCAGGGAGGTCAGGAGGTAGGAGATAGTAAAGGAGAGAATTCTAGTCATGGGGTCAAGTAAAACTTCCTAGAGTCTGAAGAAACTTAAGACACATCAAGGAAGCCAATGTCACTGGACTGAAGAGTATGTGCTGGGATGTAGGATGTAGGTGGAGTGGGTGTAATGGGAATGTAAATTTAAAGATCTCCCCTGCACCTAGGCTGAAGTGCACCTGGAGCTTGGGGTGGGAGGCTTGTTTTTCAGTAGACACTTTTTGATTGGCCAGTGGGTCCAAAAGGTTGTTACATTCTCTGAGCCAGGAGAAGGCTATATAAGCCCTGATGTGAGGCTTTGTTTTGGGGCTCACTTTGAGAAGTGTTCTGTGATTTGATATGGATTCTGGGAAGCTGTTGTCCAGAGCCCCCTGGCTTTGAAAAACCCAGATGTTGATTTGGTATGGATGTAATGGCTGGACAATTTGGAAAGCTGTCTACTTGATCTGTTTCTGTCTTGATAATTCTGCCTGTATGCTTTGAAGTTCGGGGTGCTGAACTTTCCCCCCTGAACTAGGTAAACGATACATATCTGACTGATTAAAGTAAGCTTGTTAACCCATTTGGAGTTGCTTTCCTTTCTCAAAGCAGATGCAAGAACCTGTATTGGCAGCAAACCCTGGGGACGCTTGGGGTGCTTGCTGCTACAGTGGGGCAGGTGAGAAATGGCTTTGAATAGCAAACAACTTTATTGATCATGGATGTCATAGGGAACAAGTAGAATTTTTGGGGTGGCATGGTTAGACCTGGAAAATTCAGTTTGATAGTTGAATGAATGATGGACTAGAGTGGGGAGAGATCTGTGGCAGGCAGATTCACCAGTCCAAAAGAAGGGCCTGCACTGAAGTGATGGCAATGTCAGATGGGACAAGGGTGTGTATACAAGAGATGTTTACAAAGGTCAATTCAACTGACCTTTTAGTGTATAATCAATATGGTTGCAGATGATTATGACTCAAATAAACCTATTAATTTAATAATACAATAATAAAGGAAATGAGGCTCTCAAAATGGCTGTTGCACTTGTACTTTAAATATACAGTAAATGTTAAATGAATCTAATTCCATGCATGGGCTTGGTTCATCTTCTACTTCTACGGGTACAAATTCATATGTCAGTAGTACTTCTCAGATGAATCATAGCAGAACAAGCTCACAAAAAGGCTGGGGCACAGAAAAAATTATACATCACAACCATCTGTTGCCCACCAGGGAATTTGTTTGATTAATGCTAGGACATGGAAGGAAAAAGCAACACACTGAAATTCTCCCAAGCAGGCTCCAAAAAAAGTCGATCCACTTATTGCAAGAGGACTATTGGAGCCAAATGATGGCTCACAGGGAGAGGACCTGGGTAGATATTCATATGAAGAAGAAGCTGCATGTTGGGACCCTCTGGGGAATCAGCAGATTACACATGATTGATTCATGCTAAACTGGACTACAACTCAGATGGTACAAAAGGGGAAAATTCAGTCTACTCCTTTGTTGGTTAATATTTTAGCTTTCTAGTCTTCAAGGTAACAGAGGCCACCTATGACATCTGGAAATGGTATTAACTGCCCTGGGACAAACACAGAAACAGGTTAATATTGCACTCCAGTGGTTTTGCAAATACCTCAAGATAAAGAGATTGCCTCAATATCTATCTTCATGCATGGTCTTGTGAGTGATCGTATCTTTATCTATATGCGTGTGTGTGTGTGTGTGTGTGTGTGTGTGTGTGTGTTTGTGTAGAATCCCAGAATAGCTGTGAAACTGAAATCCAATGCACCTGATGCTGTTGCTTTTAATTGACATGTCCTCTCATTAGTATGATAAAGAAAAATTGGTGGGAATTCAGAAGCCATACTGACCCAGGGTGTGCCTTGAATTTTGGACTGCATTCAGATATGCATCAGAGAGGGGAGTCTTAGCTAAATCTATTAAAGAATGCTGTACAATTGTCTAGATGAATAGGAATGAGAATTAGAATGGGAAAAAAAGGCATAGTCTCATTTTATACATGAAAAATCCGAGGGCTGGGAAGGTTAAGAAATTTGTTCAAGATCACAGAGTTAAGCGTCTGGGTCCTGAACCTAGGCCTCTGAATGCAAATCTGGTAGTCTTTCTACCACACCATACTACCACCAAAAAATGTCAAAATAGGTTAAGAGAGATGGATTGCATGAGAAATATTGCAGAGATTAAATTGGCGGGACTTGAAGACTGATTAGTTGTGGGAGGTGAGGGAGGTGGAAGCGTAAAAGATAACATCAAAGTGTCAAATGTGAATGACAAGGTGGGTGTCAGTATCCCTGAAGTAGGAGAAGATTTTGGTGACAAGATAATGTCGGTTTTAAATATGCTCAAAGTTTTGAAAGGACATTTAGGTTGAGAAGTCCTATAAGCAGATACAACTACATATCTGAAGCAGGGCGAAAGCTCAACGATAGTGATGCAGACATTAAAGAGACCCTCACTGATGCAGATTCAAATTCTTGTGTAACCGTTACACAAGAATTTACCTGTTTAATAGTTGGCAAGCCTCTTCACCTTCAGGGTCCCTATTTTCTTATCTGTAAAATGGCCAAAATAACACTGGTCTCACCTCTTAAATAATAATTTCAGGATCACATTAGATACTAGAGAAAAGCCGTTTTTAAGTTAAAAAAAAGTTATGCTCATCTGTAACCCTCACTGAACTTTCTTTCCATAGTTCCTTTACTTGGTGATTTTCTTTTACTTCTTAATATATAATTGATTTAAGAAATGTTAATTACAGTATTGCAGACCCCTATAAAATAAGGGCATTTGGCTGCTGTTTTTCCCAAAGATACTGTTGTTGTCGTCATCACCACCACCATCACCACCACCACCACCATCACCACCACCACCACCATCACCATCACCACCACCACCACCATCATCACCACCACCACCACCACCATCACCACCATCACCATCACCATCACCACCACCACCACCATCACCACCACCACCATCACCATCACCACCACCATCACCATCACCACCACCACCACCACCACCACCATCACCACCACCACCATCACCATCAGTAATATTAATGTAACATTTTAAGTTTTACAAAATACTTGACATTCATTATTTTATCTGAGGCTCAATGATAGCTACTGGTTTGCCAATGTTAACACAGTTATTAAATGTCAGAGGCAAAAAACAATCTGAGGTCACTTCTGTCACCATGTGTCATATTTTTGCCACCATACAACTTTATTTTCCTGAGTGAAACATAACAATGGATTAAAAAAATTAATTTAGGCCTAAGGAGTTAAGAAAAAAATTGTCAAATACATTATCATCACCAACAAGCATTTCTTCATACCCATTTACAATAGCCCTCTACACAGTGAGGACATGAAGGATCCTGCCTAAAGGAAAGAAAAGAGACTGTCTATTAGATGAGAAGCTACACTTGTACAAGCAAAATTCATGTGCTTAAATGCCATGTGACTGGTATGAACATTATCACATAAATTCAGGAAAAGTAAATATGCTTGGGAGGAAAGAATCATTGAGAAGTGATGGTCATGTAAAGAAAGAAAAAGGGATTGAGAAAATTTTTTGAGAGATTTTTTTCCTCTCAATTTGGTTTCTATTCCCAAAGTCTCATTTTGTTTCTCATTCATTTTTTTTTATCCTTTTCATTTCTTCCAGTATTTAATACAATGTGGTCGATGAGTATATGACTTGTAGCCATTGTGGTCTTTTATATTTCCTTTGAGATTCTTTCTGTTATGCTTGTGAGGTTTTTTTTCTTCTTCTAAATTAAACTCTTAGAATATCCCTAACCCATGTATTTCTTCCATGTTTTCAGGGATTTCTTCTTTTTTTAATTCCTAATTTCACTCATACTTTTTGGATTGGGATTTTTCACTTGTGTTAGATTTCTCTAAAACTCTTAGATAGAGCCTCAGACGGCTCCTTGTTTGGTCCTGTTCTCTCTATAGTCTGGATGCTGCTGCCTTTGCCAATACAGATTGGGTGGCTTGTCTTTTGCACTAACTTCTATCTCAATCCTTGGTTTGTATCTCGTTCTCCTGATTGGTCACTGAAGATTCTGACTTCAAATAGTTTATTTTCTTCTTTCTTAATTCCTAGTAGGGATTACCATCATCAGTTCAAGGACTCAATAATTACCATTGATTCCACCATCTGCTACGACCCTGATGGTAACATTGGAGACTGTGGTAGCCATGGGTTTCCTGAAAAATAGCTTGGAGTTCAGTTGGCTGTCTTTTACTGTCTTCCAGTATTCTAAAGAGTTCTTGGCCAAGTCTTATTTCCCTATTAAGTGAACTTTCTTGGTACTTCTGTCCTTCTATTCTGACAATTCAAGGCCACTGGAGCTCAAGCTGGTTTCTGATCTTTGTCCAGAATACTGATGGGCTCTAATATGTTTTCAAAAATCAAGACTTACAATTTGAAACTGCATTGCTGCCTCTCTCTAGCACTGTTTATTATAAAGAAATATTTGCTCATGAATCCAATCCAGGGGGTTTATTTACTGATTTACCCCCTGCTTCCCACCAACCCCACCCCCCAAATTTACAATGCACACCGTCCTATGATCTGGACTTTGAGGGCAACATTCCCAGGATATTCCATTTTATTTTAAGATTACTATGGATTGAAAGAGTTTATGAGAATATCAACCTAAATAACAATCTTAATTTATTAAATTGATCAAATATTGCACTGTTTTCAAATGTAAATCCTTTGACATTTTCTTGTCTTGGCTTTTTTTTTAGGTAGGTGTTTGAGTAGATATAACAGGATGTGGAATCAGGAAGATCTGAGTTCAAATACTACCAACCACACTAGCTGTGTGACCCTCAGCAAGTCACTTAAACTCTGTCTGCTTCAGATTCCTCAACCATAAAATGGTTACTTACCTCCCCAAATTGTTATGAAGTTCAAATGAGGCAACACTTGTAAAATGCTTAACACAACAGGCACTTAAGACATGTTTATTCCTTTCTCTTTCCCTGATACTCTCCTGGCTTATCTGAAACCTTCTCTTCTCCCTCCATTAAGCCTTACCAAATTGGTCTAAAAAGGAGTTATCACTATATATTAAACTTTTTTCTTTGAGGAAATGAAAGCAGCTTTTAAGTAAAAATACAACTAAATTCTCAAAAAAAAAATCTTTACACAAACTTGAGTAATGGAATAATCATAATCTTGCCAATTTAAAAAGCAGCATATATGTTCCTTTTCATATTGAAACAAAAATCCCAGCATTCATTCAGATTAACAATTATTTGTGGTTTTCAACAAAGAATTCTTTTTTTTTCATGGAATAAGATCTACAATTTCCTTTTAAAATGTCACTCACAATGCAATGTTAAATATGCTAAATAACCTAATTTGTGTTCTTGATGAAGAGTCAGAAAAAAACATATAGCCGAAATTTTTCTATGAAAATATTTTTTTAGGACTATAAATGTTATAACTAGATTGTTGCAAAGTTACTTTAATATATTTCAGAGAGGCACTCAAGAAGTAATATGAAAAATATTAGGATCATAATTTTAAAGCTGGAAGTAACTTTAGAGGCCATTGATTCAAAATCCCTCATTTTTTAAAATAAGGACACTGAGGCACAGAGGGTTTAAGTGTCTTGTCCTGTACTAGTAAGTGTATGAGGCAGAATTTGAATTGAGATCTTCCTCTATCTAAACCCATCATTATATTTACAGTATTACTTACCTGTTTCTTACAAGTTATCCTATGTAACATATTTAATTTATCTAATAGCAGTAGCTATCTCTTAGATTTTGTTCTGGCTCTCCCTTCACCATAGAATGCACTTTGGTTCCATTCTTTATTCCACTAAATGGATTTCATTTTTGGAGAGTTAAGTTATAACAATGGAACATTTCTTTAAGTTCTTTCTAGGTGACTGAGACCCCTAGAGTGAGAACATTTGTGTTTTTTTGTTTGTTTGTTTTTGCTTTTTGGAGGGCAATTGAGGTTAAGTGACTTGCCTAAGATCACATAGCTAGTTTTTGTGTTAAGTTTCTGAGGACTCCAGGTCTGGTGCTCTATTCACTGAGCCACCCAGCCGCCCCTGAGACCCCATTTGTTTAAGAAGCTACTAGATGACAGACATATCTCTTTGGGTGTCTTTAGAATCTGATGTTCTTCTGGTGAATGGAATTTAGAGAATATGGACAAATGAGCCATCATCTAAAGAAGATGTTCTTCAACTCTTTTTGTGTCATGGATTTCTTTGTCAGTCAAAAAAAAAGTTGTGGATACCTTCTCAGGCTAATATTTAAATGTATAAAATAGGGTTACAAAGGAAACCAATTATGCAGAAATAAAATATATACATTTTTTTATTCTCAGTCTATTTTATACAACTCTTGAAATTTATCCATAGCCCCCTAGGGGCCTTTGGATATCAGGTTAAGAATCCCTGATCTAAAGGAAACTATTAGAAATATTAGTCTAATATATGCAAAAAATATGGCAGAGAAATATGTGGTCAGAAATAGCAGATGCACTGGTTATATAATAAGAAGCCCATTCCCATTGGCTAAGCTTCAAAGGCATCTGCTCAATACCAAGAGATCTAGATGAAATTCTTCATTAAGAGTAGCTAACCTTAGTAGCCTAACAGCTAGGTGGCACAGTGAATAGAGCACTAGCCCTGGAGTCAGGAGGACCTGAGTTCAAATCCAGCCTCAGACACAACACAAAAACTAGCCGTGTGACCTTGGCCAAGTCATTTAACCCCAACTGCCCCCTCCAAAAAGCAAAAAATAAAAAAAAAATTAAAAAAGACTGGCTAACCTGTGAAAAATATATAGTTATAGATATAGATAGATAGATCTTATATTTATATGTCTATATCTATCTATCATCTATCTATATCTATCATCCAGGATGTGATAGTATGATAGTGTAAGAGTTGCAATCTGCATCACTGCAGAGGTTATCAATATTGCTAAGATCATAGCTCCCTTCAAAAATGAAGGACTTGAGTTCAAGTTAGAAATATTTTACTTGCCAAAAGTCTTTAGAGTACTTTATAGCTTATCCAGATATTATGCCATCTATACTCATATAAAGACAAGGACTGCTCCTTGCATATGGATGACTTCAGTTTTCTATTGGCTTCAGGTGTCTTATCATCTTGGCTCTTAGAATTCTGTAAACATTACTTCTGGATATACTGCATCTCTACCGAAAAAATTCCACTTTCTGACCAAAGGGATTTATGGAAGGGTCATGAATAATAACCTGATTTGCAACAGGTCTTTCTGCCAATCTTCCTTTCCTCTTCTACTTAGAATAATGAAGAAGAAAACAATGTAAGGCCTCCTGCACATTAATTATAATCCTGAGTCATGTTAATTTTCTTTCCAATTAGTATCAGGGTTTATTTCTTTTGACATGTCAACAAACTATTTTGATCAAAGCTATTCCTACCCCCATTTGCAATAGAAAATATTAAATTTTCAACTTCTCCACCTCAGAACTATCACCTACAACCTAGTTTTGAGTTCATTAATTAATTGTCTCTCTCCGTTTCATCCAAATCAATAACCTATTTTTTTTTTGCTTTAATAAATACAGGCACGTATCTGTGACTATAGGTTGCAAAGCAGGTGCTAATCTGCACTGGCAAAAGGAGTTACCTCCCTGAGAATTCCCAAGGGCAGTGAAACCACAGGTATAATCCCCTCCCCATGTCATTGATGTATAAAGTAAATATCTGTATGTTTCATAATCAACTGCCAAATATGACAAATTCTGCACTAGCAGATGCATTATCTAGCTCATGTATCACCATAAGTGTTTAATAAAGGGCTTATGTGATGATCATACAATTTTTCATTCTCCTTTTTTGTACTCTTCTATGCCTATTAATATAATATTAAGGTTGACATGTGAATACACATGGATAGGAACAAGGTATGGTTATGTGAGCTGCATTAATTTGACTTTGAAAAGTATATGTGTATGAGAGAGACAGACAGGGAGAGACAGAAAGAGAGAGAGGGGGAGAGGGAGAGGGAGAGAGACAGAGAGAGAGAGATAGAGGAGAGACAGAGAGAGACAGAGAGAATGGAAGAGAGAGAGGGACAGAGAGAGGGGAGAGAGACAGAGAGTTCTGCAACCAACCTCTTCTGCAATGACATTAAAAATGATTCTCTAGTGCAGAGGTGTCAAACATGTGGCTCTTAACATTTTCAAGCACTGCCCAAACTAGGTTAAAATGTAATTGGAAAATGTTTAACAAAATAAATGAAAGCCTAATAAAACATAGTTCATGTTAATTTGTGGCTAAGTCAACAATTGTCCTGCAGGAATTCTAAAGTATAGTTTAATGGCCCCTATTTCTATTTGCGTTTTACATCTCTGATCCAATGTACTTATAAGACTGGTATTGAGTGCATTCATGTCAACTTGAAACTATATAGAGAGATATATATCCTAGATCTCTCTCCCTCCCTTTCTCTCTGTTTTCTCTCTCTCTGTCTTTCTCCTTCTCCTCTCTATATCTATATGTGTATCTATAATCATATCTACATATCTATCTATATCATCCATATCTACCTAAACTTTCATTGGTATCTGAATCTATCTGCCTCATTGTGGTTTGGGGCTGCAATTTTTAATTTTAAGCACTACCAAAAAATGACATCAATAAATTAATCAGTACAACAGCATCATGTGTGCCAAAATCACGAGTGATATTTGTAACTGTTCAACCATTTAGTCATTAATATTTATATTAATAACTAATATTAACTGGTGATAATTTATTTCTTGAAGTTTAGAGTTACTAAAAAAAAAAGCTTTGTAATTTTCCAAAGACAAAGTAGATTATTCTCAACTGCTTGTGTAATTATGAGCTTACTTTGATTTAAATACTCTAAGATTTGCATAATGATGGACAGGTTTTATAGCCATTCACTTTAACCACATATCAGTCTGCTTGAAAACAGTCTTGGATCCTTTTTATCCTCATTAGGGAGGGGTAGATCAAATTCTTATGAGTAGTTATGCATCTTATCCATGCAATTGCCCTATTCTGAAGATGGTAGAAATTAGAATTTACTCACAATTAGGAACATATTGCATAATTCATCATCTTGTAGGAAGCCTTCTTCAAACTGAAATATGGGCTTTATGTGCATGGATAGTGGCAAATACCCTCAGATGAATATACATCTCTTCAGTCATCTGTCCCAAATGAACTACATTCTCAGGTACTAAAGAAATGTCAGATGTGATAGCTAAATTACTCTCAGAGGACTAAAGATTAAAAGATTACGGGGAAATGGGAAAGATACTACCAGACTGGAGAAAGAAAAATGTTCTTGACTTTAATATCTTGGACAAAAATTCTAGGACTGATAATGAAATAAATATCTGAGAAAAATCTGACGTGGCTTTGGCAAAAAAAAAAAATACTTAATTTTAATTCATTCATTAGGAAAAGGAAATTTTGATTATGACAAGTCAGTTTGAATTCATTAAGATCAAAATCATGAGAGATTAGCCTCATTTCCTTTTTTAATAGGCTTTCTAAACTTTTGGATGAGGGGAATGCACAAATATTATAGTTTGCCTAGGTTTTAGGAAAACTTTTGATAAAATTCCTCATTCAGTTGTTCTGAAGAAGATGGGGATAATGAATCCAGAACAAGCTAGATGACCAAACTAGAAAAGTAGTTGTTAATGGTTCCATGCTGAAATGACAAGAGATCACCAGTGGAGTACCCCAGAAGGTGCTTGGCCCTGTGCTATTTAATATTTTTGTCATTTATTTAAAGCTATAGATGGCACAGCCATCAGATGTACAGAGGACAGAAAAATGGGAGAGTTAACACAAGGAGTGAATGAGTCAGGACACACAAGGATTGGGTGGAATCTAAGAAGATAACATTACTAGGGATAAATTTAAGTTTCAAGCTTAGTATTAAAATCAACTTTTTGACTACAATAAGAAAAAAGGCATGATTAGATAGCATTGTATAAAGGCTAATACAACCTTGGGCCACATCAAAGGAGGCATAGTTTCAAGGAAATGGGGGTGGGGCAGGTTGCAGTAGTTTCATTGTACTCTATAACCATTATGATGAGGTATGTGCTCTGGGAGCCCCCTTGACCTCTCCTTGAGTCCTTGAGGTACAGGCTCTGGGAACCTCCCTTGGACTCTTGATTAAATCATCCCATTTGATGAAGTATTTGCATGAGGCAATAAGCCTTACATTGTGGCTGGGCCCAGAACTCTAGCCTACTTACTAACTGGTAACTACTAACTCTAGCCTAGTTACTAGCCTAGCCCTCCATCTTCATCTACTTCCCACCCTTGAGCCTATCAAAATATCAATACATCCTTGAACTGGCCTAGCCCACCATTGTCTGTAGCCTCCAGCTACTTCCCACCCTTAATCACTCATTGACCTCATTAACTCCTCCTGAAGACCCTCCATAAACTCCTCCTGAAGACCCTCCATAAACTCCTCCTCTAGACCACCCCAGATTGTTCCCTCAACCTTCTGTATATAAAACTCCATCCTGTCTTCATGTTTGTGAGAGCACCATAGAATGACCTAGCACAGACTTACTCTGTGTCTAATGCAAGTGAACTTTTAATATACTTTACTTTTCTTTGGCTGAGAAGACTTGAGTCTAATTCATTTGGCAGGACCCAGTGTGTTGGTATTTTGGGGTCTCCAGAGCAACGCTAACGCTCTTAGTGGGTAAGCTCTTCAATTAGACCTGATCTTGCATACTGTGTTCAGTTTTAGGTAATATGAATTAAGAACCCTGATAGGGTGATGAAGCAGAAGAATGCCCAGAGGAAGAAAACCAAGATAGTTGAAGGACCTTAAGTCCATTTTATGAAGAACAAATAAAAAACAGGGGATATTTAGAATGAAGAAGGAAATGAAGAAAGGAAAAAATAAATTAAAATTTGGAGGTAATATCCCCCTTCAAGTATTTGAAGTGCTACCATATGGAGGAAGAATTAAAATTGTTCCTTTTGGATGCAAGAGGTAGAATCAGAATTCATGGATAGAAGTTTCAATAAGGTCAATTTAAGTTTTGTCAGGAAAATTTTCCTAACTAATCAATCAATAAAAATTGATTAAGAACAAAATACTTTCCAGACATTATGCTAAGTGCTGGGGATACAAAAAGAGGCAAAAGACTATCCTTGCCCTCAAGGAATTTACACTTTAATGGGCAAGGGAGAATGCAAAAATACATTTATGCAATTCTAGTGCAGATGGAATGCACTAGAATTAAGAGGTATTGGAAAAGGCTTATAAAATATGAGATTTTCACTGGGACTTGAAAGAAGCCAGGTAAGCCAGGAAACAGATGAGTAGGGAGAAATTCCAGGCATGGAGAATAGCTAGAGAAAATGCCTGGAGTGAATTATGAAGTGTCTTCTCTGTGGAATAACCAGGAAGGGAGTAAAATGTAAGAAGACTGGACAGGTAGAAGGGAATGGATTATGAAGGGTTTTGAATGCTCAACAGAATTTTTTTTTCTGATCCTGAAGGCAATAGTGAGGCACTAAGGTTTATTGAGTCAGGTGACATGATTAGATTTGTACTTTAGGAAAATCACCTTTGTTGTTGAATGGAAAATGTGTTAGAATGGGGAGAGACTAGGCAAGCAGAATCACCAGGTGATAAGGTGCAGAGATAAGTGCAGAGAGAGGTTGCAAAGGTGAAATCAACAGGTCTTTGTTGAGGTTTAAGGTTTAGGAGTGCTCAGGACCCCAAAATACCAACACGTGGGGTCCTACTGAATGAATTTGACTCAAGTCTTCTCTCAGCCAAAGTAAAGCAAAGTTTATTAGAAATTCACCATAATGGGCACTCTTTGAGGAGCCTAAGTATTTGTGAAACTTGTATTGGACAAGCAGGTCAGAATAATCTGACATGGAGTGAATCTGCACTAGATAATTCCCAGATACCTCATGGAAGTAAGATGGAGTTTATACACAGAAAAATTGTGGGCGGGTTCTAGGGTTGGTTGGGAGGAGGAGTTTGGGGAGGGCCTTGAGGAGGACTCAAATGAGGTCAGGCTCCAGGAATGAGATTAAGGGTGGGAAAAAACTGGAGGCTACCTGGAGATGAAAGACCATGGAGCTAGGCTAGTTTATGGGTAACAGATTTGGGTGTAGTTATTTTGATAGGATCAAGGGTGGGAAGTAGCTAGATAATGCAGGGCAAGGTTAGTAACAAAGATTGGTGATAATGAAAGGCTTATTGCCTCGGGCACATTCCTCACAAAGTGGGAAGATTCAAGGAGAGTTCAAGGGGGTTCCCAGCCTACACCCCAAAAGTCTTAGCAACAGATAGGACAGGGAGAGTGAAAGAGAGTGAGGAGTCCCAGATTCATTTTAGGTTGTGAGTCTGAAGGCCTGGGAGGATTGTGCTGCTTTCTACAGTAATTAGTCATTAGGAACATAGAAGAGGTAAAAGTTTGATTCCAAGTGTTGATTTAGGTGTATTGAGTTTAAGCTATCTATTTGACATCTGGTTTGAAATTCCTGAAAAGGAAGTAATTAAAAGATGTGAGACTGGAGGTGAGCAAAGATCTTGGGAAGGGACAAACAGATATGAGAATCATCCACATAGAAATGGCAATTACAAAAATGGGAGCTGTTGAAATTGCCAAGAGGAACAGAGTAGATGGAGAACAGAAGAGTGCTCAGAATAGACTCCTAAGAGACACCTACAGTTAGATGGCAACATCTGGAGTAGGATTTAGAAAAGGAAATAGTGATGGAATTGTTAGAAAGGTAGGAGAAGAACCAAGAGAGAGTGGTGTCCTCAGAATATCGAGGAGAAAAGGGTGATCAACAATGTCAAAGGCTGCAGAGAGGTCAAAGAGAGTAAGGACTGAGGAAAGGCTAGAGAATTTATTATATTAGAATATACTAAGAGAGCTTTTGTAACTTTGGAGAGAGGAGTTTTGGTGGAATGATAAGGTCAGAAACCAGATTATAAAGTTAAGAAGAGAAAGAAGAAAAAAGTGAAGGCTCACATTATAGATGACCATTTCAAGAGGTTTAACGAGACAGGGCAGAAGAGATATATGAAAATAGCAGGCACAGAAGGATCAAGTGAGGGTTTGTTGTTTTTTTTTTCTTCAGGATATGGGAGATATGGGTATAGTCTTAAAAAGTAGGAAATTAGTGAGTAGAGAGAGAGAGATTTAACATAAGGGAGAATTAAATGAAAGGATGCAATTTCTTGGAGGAGATGGGATGGAATGGGATCAAGTGAGCAATTAGAGTGAACAATTACCCAAGACTAACCTCTTGGTAAGAAGCAAGCCCACATGAGGGAGCTTCTAGTGAGTGACATTTTTTTTTTCCTTTAAAATATGAGGAAAGGTCTCAGCTGAGAGAGGAAAAGAAAAGTCATGGGGAGTTTAAGGAAAGATGACAAGGTTTGGGAGAGCTGCTTTGGAGTATGGGATAGTGAGTTGATAAGGGACGTATAATAGGATTGCCTAGCAGTGGTGAGGGGCCATTTGAGTTAGATGATTTTTCCCCCATTTTCATTCAGCAGCACATGTGTAGGAACAAATATGGAAAATAGTTCAAGTGATTCAAGGCTGAGAGAAATAACAATTAGAGCTTTCTCAAGAAAATGAGGTATTAGATTACCCCTTCTTAGAGGCTTTTAGTCTGTTTCCTATTTCTCTTCCACTTCTTTCAGCCAATGGAACTATGCAAATTAAGAGAAAAAAAAGAAAACCCTCATAACAAACATGTGTGGTTAAGAAAAACAAATTCCCACATTGAGCATAACCAAAAATGCATGTTTCACTTTGCATTTTAAGCCCTTAATTTTTCTGGCAGGAAATCATTGTGATGCTTTGTCTTTGGTCCTCTGAAAGCATGGACATTGCATTTTTCAGGGTCTTAAAATCTTTCAAAGTTTTTTTGTTTTCTTTATAGTGATGTTTTTATTTTGTAAACTCTTCTCTTTAGTCTGCTCAAATCACTCTACATTGGTTCATACTTCCTCTGGAATTGTCAATTACATCATTTCTTTTGACATAATAATGCACTTTTAACATGTATAAAAATTTAATTATTCCAAAATTCATTTGGCTATTCTACAACACATAGGTTCCTCCTTAGTTTTCTGTTTCCTTCCATAATTAAAACAGATGCTATAAATATTTTTGTACATATGGATCTTTGAAAAAGATTATTCCTATTGTCTTTCAAGTCCTCAAGTAATTTTCACATATGCTTGGAGATACTTTACTTATAGAGAGATTTTAAGGCAATATTTTGATTTATTAAATCAAATGTTAAATAAAATCAATACATAATCATCAAAGACAGATTTTGCATCCTTTTTATCCCTTAGTAAAATGTGTAACAGTAAAAATAATATCTGCTTATAAAAGCTTGTCTGTTTCTATATAATACCCTTCATGGGTTTAGAAACAATTCTCATAAATATTTCATATGCATGAGACTCCTTATTCACTTTTTTATATAGTACTAAGGTCTGAGATTTCCCCCTCATGTTAGATATAATTTTCTGCTTCAGAGAATGAATCCCTCAAAATCTTCTCAATTGTGGTAACTGTAGCAAAGATATTCTCTATGTATACTTTGTCTAGTCTTGCTGCTTTTCCAATCTCAGTTCTGCCCTGTATCACTTCTATCTCTCATATAAATTTATCTGGGATTGTGATGTGGAAGTCTAAGTGGAGCAGTGCCATTGACCTTGGTAGCAAAAAATATATATCACAAAATCTTTTGTAAAACTTCTCAAAATTTCCATTTTCCTCCTTCCAGTTTGATCCTAAAGTATACTCAAGATCCCTTTATCCTCTTCTGGAGAAGGATCTCACATTTAGAATACCCGTACCTATGTTCATGATTATAAATGCTTTAAAAAACTTCCTCAGTACCTGCTGCCCTCTTTTCCACCAACACTGGAGAAGAAAGAGGGCCAAAAGCAACTGAGATTGATTCTCTACTTTTCTTAGTTTCATGACTCTCTGTAGTTAAAGAATGTATGCCTAAATATGTCCTGTCAATAAACCTCTTCATTCCTGGTGAGTCTGGGCCTCATAAAAGAGACCATATGTTTCTAGGACCATACTTGATATCTTACCAGATTAGTAAACTTGCTAGAGATTGCATTTAATGACATGAACTTTGATATAAAGAGTCAATTCTTCAAGGATGTGAATAATCAGAGTGGGCCTTTGTGTGTGGGGGGGGGGCATCTAGATGTAGTTCATTTTATTATGGAAAATGGGCTTATTTCATAAAATAACTTCTATAACCAAGCTAACAAAAGAAACATCTCCTTATGTTGATTTTAACAAGACTTAAGATGTGTTGAAAGCCTTTATTAATTTTCTATCTGAAATGAGTGCACACAAAATATGAAAAACACAAACAGCCCTAGCCATAATTTACATAATGATGAGGCCAAAATCTAACTTGAGAAAGAATATTCAAAGGTGACAAAAATATTATCTGCTACGAACAAATGGCATAATCTTGGCCACCAATGACTTGGAAAAACCAATGTTTGTGGACAACAGATAATCAGCTACTCACTAGTAATTATTTATGGAACATAATGTCAGAGATAAGTATAAATTGGCACAGCTCACCTCAACAGGAGGCGGAACCATGAGCTTCCTATTGTTAGAGCTCTAATATTAGAAGCAATTGTTTTTAGTACTGTGCTGAACATTTTTACTAATGTGTTATTGAACCAAATCTATTTGCACATAATTATCTAACTAGGTCAAGTAAATATAAAAAGATAATTGTTTAAAATGAATGCAAACCATCTAAATATCTCCTTAGTTTATTAAACTAAATAAATTACTTGGATGTATGATTATATAGTAAATGCCTATTCTAAATATTATTTTTCTCTCAAAGAGGGAAAAGTACTGAATTTTTGTTTATTGATACAGAGAGAAAATGTAAAGGGAAATGTAATGGACAAATTTCAATACATAAAGAAAGGGAATGAGACATACATTTTCATATCTATTGTACTAAAAAGCAATAATGTAGTATTTTGTCCCATTGCCACTGGATAGAATTTTTTGGAAAAAAAAAAAAAAACCTTTGTTTATTTCTGTCCATCTGTTCCCCAAAAAGTGTTATATGAATTAGATGTTAATATAGTTATGTGTTGAAATATATCACTACAGCTTTCACAGTAGAATAACTTTCAGTACTGCTACTATCTTATTGGGTGTGTTTGGTCCAAATTATGCAAATACTATTTCATATTATGTCTTCCCCAATCCTCTCTTCCCAATCCTTGGGGTATACACTTGAGCATGCATGTGCATATATACACACAAAGTATCTAAAATGTAACTGATATGCCTAGAATTCACATCATTAAAATTCCAAATTAAATTACTTAAAGAACTATAATACAAATAATAGATTTATTGCAAACTTCTTTGTGGATTGGTACATAATTTTGTAGAATCTGTTAGTATGAAGGATTCTATTAATGATAAGGAGAAGGCAGTTTATATTTATAAGACTTTTTTTTTGAGGGGGGGAAGGTAGGGTGATTGGGGTTAAGTGACTTGCTCAAGGTCACACAACTAGTAAGTGTTAAGTGTCTTTGGCCAGATATGAACTCAGGTCCTCTTGACTCCAGGGCCAGTGCTCTATTCACTGCATCACCCAGCCATCCCTACAAGATTTTTCTTGCACTGCTACATGTCTTAGGCAGGTATCCAATCACCCGAAAACTACTTCATGTGAAGAAATGTTCATATTATCTTTCTTCCTAATTACTTTATATGAATCAATATGTTCTTAATGACATCATGCTTGAGTAGATATATTTCATTACAACAATTAGCAACACAAAATTTAATACTAGAACTATGAAACCTTACTTTTTTTGTTTCATTAAAATGTATTTTAATTTCAAATGGAGTTAATTTTTAAAATATTAAAATATAAAATTTTTGGCATAATGGTTACAATACTTCCAAGGAGAACATGAAGTAGAAATAATTTTTTTATCCAGATAATACACAATGAACTCTTAAAAAAAATATGATAGTACTGCTACTTGTATTATAGATTTTAACTCTATTATAGTATTTCAATTTCTAGGAATTCAAAGGAACAATGCATTCTTAAAGGATATAAATGTAATAAAATAGTTTATGGGAAAAATATCAAAACCAAGTTAATATAAAACTAATCAAGTTTAGGATAAACATAGATCATGCAATTTTGTAAACATATTGCTTTCTACCTTCATTATTCTTGAGACCAGAGGCTATATCCTAGAGGACTTTAGTCCTTTTTGCTCTAGAACCATAATCAAATAAATACTGCTTCTATTACTGCTACTTAAAAAAATGTGTCAATCTACCCTGCAATGGCTCTGCTCACAATCTTTTGAGTTCCTGAACCAAAAGACACTAGCTATCATTTCCCTATATATGTTCTCTCCCATTATAAAATATATACTAAATATTAAGTATGTACACACATATACACATAATGTATATGTATACATACGTGTGTGTGTGTGTGTGTGTGAGTTTCAGTCTAGGTTATAAGAATAGAATCATTTTGGGGAGAGGAACCATTTTTCCTGAAACTCAAAGTTATAGTCCTAAACTAAAAGAGATATGGCAGAGTCCATTCTACATCTTATGCAGAAAAGGCTGAAGACTCAATCCAAACACAGAAGCTGCCAGCAAAGAGAAGTTCTTGACTGAAAACATCTTGTCGGTCAAACAACAATGACAAAGACAAGAATTGACTTTGGGAACAATGGCGCACTATCAGGCAGAAGCCCTGTGAAATCAACAGGGAGGAATGGAATGCCTGCTTTACACTTCCTATAATAAGGAATAAGGAGTAATGCCACTGTAATTAGCTTTTAATAAGGAACACTGCCTCTGGGAATAGCTTAATGATATGACCAAAATGACTCGGTAACTATTCAGTGTCAGAGGTTTAAAATGTGATCCACATCGATATACTTGCATGGATATTCCCTCTTGTATACCTACTCCTCTTTCCCTTAATGGTATATGTACTTGTGAGAGAATGTGCCCACAATTTATAGGAAAATGTTTAGTTACTGCTTTTCTTATTATGCTATTTTATTTTTGCTTTGCTTTGCATTGTCACATACATGTACACACATACACACACACACAAACACACATCCTGGGATAAACTGTGGTTTTAAGTTGCTACAGATGCACATAGTAACTTGAATTTGAATCTAGGGGACTCACTGGGTAACTGACATGGTGCCCCAAGGAGCTACACTGTTGAAAGTACAAACACCTACTTGAGCCTTTGGAAAATGCTGGGTTATACATATTTTTGAAATGAATTTCTTCTCTGCGCAGCTAGGTGGTGTAGCAGGTAGAGTGGGTAGGAGTGAAGAGGATCTGAGTTCAAATACAGTTTCATACAATTAGTAGTTGTGTGACCAAGGGCAAGTCACTTAACAATGTTTGCCCCACATACTTCATCTGTAAAATCAGCTGGAGAAGGAAATGGCAAAGCATTCCAATATATTTGTCAAGAAAACCCCAAATGGGGTCACAAAGAGTCGGACATAATTAACAACTGAATAACAACACACATTCTTCTTGTCATTTTGACCAACAGTAGCTCAGTGATTTCCAACTCATCTCATTTCTGATGCATTAGTGACATTTCACAGATACTAGAGGATTGTTTTCAACTCTGTCCAGAACTAAGCTTACATGTTATTTAAATGGAGCATATCTAATTTCATCATAACCAAGGATAGAGTTTTAACTTTGTCTTTGAAACTCAAACGACAGCCCTGTTAAGAAACTGTAGGAAGGACAATTGATGTTTGCTTTCTATTTCTTTGCTCCAGGCATATAATCAATCAAGGATATGCAATGCTTACTTCCAGGGTAGCATTTCAGGCTATGCACAATCAGTTCTATTCCAATGCACAAAATATTCCGTGGCCTGTGGGGTATGCAGACAAATGAATATTTCAGATCACAGTGAAAAATCTTTATAATATCTGACTTAATCCTGTAAACTATTCTCTAGACAATTAAAAATAGCCCAAACAACTTGGAAATTTATGAAGCATATTCCAAGAAAGTATAAAGTACCACACTACTTTTTACATAGAAGCAACTTCATATAATTAAATTTAAGAAAGTGGAAAAAAAGGTGATTTTTTTTTGAGGAATGTGTATTAAGAAAAAGGGGGTTTTGTAGAGGAAAACGTAAATGTATGTCTTTAATATGGTCATATGCATGTGTTATGTAAAACAAGCATTGACTTAGAACTATTACATCTTTGTTAAATGAGTAGACAGCTTAAAAAAATAAGAACTGAACTGGAGTTAAGTTGATTTGATAATTCTTTTCCCCTTATCTAATGAGTGCAACATTAACTACAATCTTTAAAAGCAAGCTCTAATGCATTACCATCACTTTCTAAAGAGATTTTGTGGTTAAGATTCATATCAGTGACTGAAAAAATTAGCCAGATTGCAAAGGGTTAATAAAAGAGCGCAAGGAGAAAAACTGGAGACATCTACTGTAGATGACCTCTTCAAGGAGTTTAACCAGAAAGGGCAAAGGGGACATAGTACCACAATTAGCGAGGATGGACGGATTAAGTTTTTGCTTTTTTTTTTTTTTTCCAGGATGGGGGAGACACAGGCAAGTTTAAAGGCATAAGGAATGAACCAGTAGACAGCAAGTGATAGACAATAAATGAGAGTGGTGATGACAGAGAAAGCAATCTCTTGGAGGAGATGAGATAGAATGGGATCACTTAAATTAAGAAGAATAGCCTTGGTAAGGATTAAAACAGGGGTGAAGGAGAAGAAAGTGGCAAAAGGCATCTGAGTAACAGACAAAGAAGAGGAGAGAAGAAGGAACTCATAGCAAATGGCCTCTTTTTTTTTTTTTTTTGGTAAAATATGAGGTAAGATTCTTAGTTAAGAGGGTGGAGGGAAGGAAAACCATTAGAAGCTTGAGGAGGGAGGAATAAGTTTGAAGTACAAAACTGTGAATTGTGCATTAGTGAGTTGATAAGACATAGTAGGATTTCCCAGCTGCAGTGAAGGTCCAGTTGATGTTATGTAACAAACTTGTAATGGACCTGATGGGAAGAATTATATGATTTTTTCCACCTTTGTTTAGGAAGACATGTGTATGAGTGAAAGTGATTAGTTGTGAACACGATCAAAGGTAGAATCTTAACTGGGTGTAATCCATGATATGCAAAGGGTGCTACAGACTTAAGATGAGATAATATAGAGTTTAATTGCTTTATCCAGGGCTCAAGATGACAAGAAGAGGAGAGAGTGGCTAGTGAAAGGGAAAAGGACTTGGAGAAAATTGAGGGGTCAAAGAATTGGAGGATACAGTGATGAAAAAGAGTAGGGTTTTGTAAGAGAAGATGGAAGAAGAGGTGAAAAGCCAATAGATTATGGTCAGAAAGGGGAACGTGAATGGTATTTTGCTCCTCCAAATTGTTTATGATGTGGTTTATTAAATCAAAATTACAGATGCATTTCGAACTTATCTTAGTAGATGGTGTAAGGTTTTGCCTAAATCTAATTTCTGCCAGAATTGTGTCCAGTTTTACAGAATATTTTGTCAAATAGCAAGTTTTTCCCCCTACAATTGGGGTATTTGTTTTTATCAAAAACTGTGATACTGTTTGATTACTTCCAAATGTTTTATACCTAATCAATTCCATTGAGAGACCTCTCCTTAAAAAAGAAAAATATCAAATCATGATTAGTCAAGTCAAGTCATGACTACTACTTTACAATACACTTTGAAATCAGGTACTGATAGATCTCCTTCTTTCCCACTTTTTTCATTATTATCCTTGAAATTTTTTACTTTTCATTCTTCCATATGAACTTTATGATGATTTTTTTCTACGCCTATAATGTTGTTTTTGTTTTTTTTTTTTTTGTAATTTGGTATAGCAATGAATAAGTAAATTAAATTAATCTACATCATATTTTAACTATTATTCTATTGGTTCAATCAACTCATAAGCATACTTGTTTCTGTTTTCTTTTCCTTCTGTAAAGACTATTTTATTGTTAGATTCATATTATTCCTAGGAGAATCTTTGAAGATACACTCCCAAATATTTTATAGCTTCTGTAATTATTGTGAATGAAATTTCTTAGTTTAACTATTTCTGGGCTTAAATGGTTATATGTAGTAATTTTAAGTAATTTTATGAATTTCTTTTATTAACTGCAGCTTTGGTGAAGTTAATTTTGTTCAATTAATCAATAAAGTTCAATTAATTTTGATGATTGTAGGGTGCTCTAAATATATCATCATATCATCTAAAAGGAGTAATAGTTTTATTTTCTCTTTGCCTATACTTTTTTTTCTGTATTTTTTTTCCTTGTCTTATTACTATAGGTAGTAATATTTATTAATTTAATTAATATTAATTAATTAATTTAATAATTACTAAATAGTAGTAAAGATAAGCATCATTGCTTTACCCTTAATCTTACTGGAAAGACATGTAACTTTTCTCTTTCACATAATGTTTTTTCTTGGGTTTGGATAAATACTAATTATTATACGATACATTTATTCCCATGATTTCTAGAGTTTTAATATAAATAATTAGATTTTATAATAACTATGATAAATAGTTATAATATAATTATATATTATATGAACACAATATTAATATAATATAATAATATATTATAACTATAATAAATAGATTTTATAAAAGGACATTTCAACATGTACTCATATAATTATGACATTTTAATATTTATATTATTAACACGATATCATATTTTTTATCTTCCTTAGGTCCAAACAACCTTGTGTTCTTGGTATAAACCCAACCTGGTCAAAGGGTACAATCTTTTTTAATATGTTTCTATAGCCTACTTACTAATATTTTTATACAAAGTTTTTGTTTCAGTGTTCATTGGGGCTACTAATTTTTAGTCTTCCTTCTCTGCTATTTCTCTAGCTTAGAGACCACTCTATCTTAGATACTACTTGTATCATAGAAAGGGATTAAAAGGGCATATTAATTTTTGGTTATTGAAAACAGTTATGAAATGCTGGAATTAATTGGACTTTGAAAGTTTTATAAAATTCACTTGTGAATCCATTTTTCTTGTCCTGGAGTTCCCCCCTACCCCATTTTGGGAGTTCGTTGTGGCTTTCTCTCTCTCTCTCTCTCTCTCTCTCTCTCCCTCTCTCTGTCTCTCTCTTCTCTATATAGATAGATATAGACATAGATATAGGTAGATAGAGATATGGATGTTCTCTGTGTGTGTGTCATTGATTATTTAAATAATCTATTCTTTTTTAACCTAGGCATTTTATATTCTTGTAAGTATTCATTTCTTTCTTCCAAGGTATCAGTTCTATTAACCTATAACTGGTCAAAAGGATTTCTGAAAATTTTCTTTATTTCCTCTATAATTAATGTAAACTCTTCATTTTTCCTTGTTAATGTGAACAATTTGCTTTTCCTTTCTCTCTGTTTTAATCAAGTTAGCTAATATCTATTTCAATGGGTTTTTTTGCTAAATTTTGCTAAAGCCTGATTTTTAGAATTTCTATTGCTGGGAAGCTAGGTGGCCTAGTGAATAGAGCACAAGTCCTGGAGTCAGGAGGTACTGAGTTTAAATCCGGCCTCAGAAATTTAACACAAAAACTAGCTGTGTGACCTTGGGCAAGTCACTTAACCCCAATTGCCCTCCAAAAAAGCAAAAAAAAAAAAGAATTTCTTTTTTTTTTTTTAAGCAATCGGGGTTAAGTGACTTGCTCAAGGTTACATGGCCAGTTATCTCTGGGTGTGGTGTTGAGTATCTGAGCCCAGATTTGATCCAGGTCATCCCGACACTGGAGCCAGTGCTGTTACTCACTGAGCCACCTGGCCGCCCCTAAGCAATTGGGGTTAAGTAACTTGCTCAAGGTTACATAGCCAGGTGTTTCTGGGTGGGTGCTAAGTGTCTGAGCCCGGGATTCAATCTCGAGGTCTTCTCAACACTGGAGCCAGTGCTCTTACTCGCTGTGCTACCTGGCTGCCCCCAAAAAAGAATTTCTACTGTTATTTACTTGGAGATATTTGATTAATTTTTCAATTTTTTAGTTGCATGTTCAATTCATTGATTTGTTGTCTCTTTTGTTGATTAATTACTTAGAGATATAAATTTTTCCAGTAAGTTTTATCATGCTGTCTCATTGTCCTTTTCTTTGATGAATTTTTCTATTATTTCTATAATTTATTCTTTTTTGTCAGTAGTAGTTTAGAGTTGTTAGTCTGTATTCACTTTATTTTTTTTATCTAATGGATTTTTATTGAATAAAACTTTATTGCATTATGACTAGTAAATGATTTGTTTAATTTTTTCTGCTTTTCTACATTTTTAAGTGAGGATTTCTGTCCCAACATATGATCAAATTTTGTAAAGGTCTCATATTTAACTGATATAGAAATTCCTTTATATTCCTACACAGTGATTGCCAAAAATTTATGATTGCTAATATCATAAAAGTTCTACCCATGTTCTTAACTTTTTTCTTATCATCTTTGTCTAAGATTTACCTAGGTCTGAAAGGTGTACCTTAAGATCCTTTCTATGGATTTAACATTCATGGAAGAAATGACTCCCAGCTGGGCATCTTCATCTTCCACGTGATTCCTGACTCAGATACCTATTGAGCAGGACTACAGGAAGGTGGTATAGCTGTGAATGAAGTGAATTTCCAAGAGATTAAGCAAAGCAAAAGTGGGGATCCTAAAGACCTTCCAAGAGATCATCTTGCCAGTCCAATTCTTCCCCTACAATTGTCATTGCCAGAAGGAAAGGACTGTGCACAAGGAGGTACACCCTTCTACTACATGAATAATCTACCTGGAACTCCTGGTTGATTTAGGAAGCACTTGGGAAACATTGTGTTGGACCATACTACAGCCTGCACTGACCCAGGCTACACCGAACTTTTCCTTATTTGGGGGGGATGGGCTTGAAGCCCTAGTAAAGACAAAGAACCTTTCCAGGGGGAATCCCCTTCCTCTGTGCCAGCATTAATTAAGGGATCCCAATAGAAATGTCATCAACCACCTGCCCCCAACCTGTACCCCTTCCCCTTCTCCACCAGCCAAATAAAGGGAAAATCTGAGAGAGGGGAGGATCCTCTATCTGTTCTATTTCTACCTTCTATTTTATCAAGTTTTTCTTTAAGTACTGAGATGCTGTCTTATTAGGTGCATCTGTATTAAGTATGGAGATTGATTCATTAACCATGGAGTCTCTGAGTATAAGCTAGATATACTCATTTCATATGTTTATAAGACAAATGAAACAGATGTGGAATCATGATTGCTATTCCTACTTTTTAAAGGTCAGCTGAAACACAACAGATTTTGCTCCAGGCCAGCACTTAAATTCTATGTGAATTAAAGTATGTTTCATGTAAATAACATATTGCCAATTTTTTGTATTCTAACTCATTTTGTTATCCTCTATTCCGTGAGTGCCTTCATTCCATTTACATCTACAGTTATGATATGTATGTGTATTTCCTCCCATCTATCCTGTTGTGCTTTTGCTGTCTTTACTACTACCTGCCTCTTTATAACACACACACACACACAGTAAAAGTGAAGAAATTTGCCTCACACATGTGATCTTAAAAGTGAGACTGCTTCCTCTCTGCTATCTACTGCCTCTCTTCCTTATCTGCTCTTAATCCCAAGTTTCTGCACTTTCTTCCATATCTTTTTAGTTCTTCCTTCTCATACTCCCAGAAGCATTTGTGATTGTTTCACTTACAACAATTCTTTTACTAAATCATGCTCTTCCCCTTAGTGATAGGGTTTTGGCTCTGGGAAACCCCTTGAATCTTCCAACTTGAAGAGGCATTTTCCTGAGGCCATAAGCCTTTCATTATCACTAGGCCCAAATCTCTTGCTACTCTTAACCTAGCCTAGTCCTCCATTGTCCAGCTACTTCCTACTCTTGATCCTATAAAAATATCTATAACCAAATCTCTTACTTGTAAACTAGCTTGGCCCTCCATTGTCTGTCATCTCCAGGTAGCCATCAGCTATTTCCCACCCTTAATCTCATTCCTAGGGTCTGACCTCAGTTCCTCAAGATCCTTATTAGACTCCTCCTCTAGACCACCCCTAGATCCCTCCCACAATCTTTCTGTACACAAGATCCATCTTGACTCCTTGAAGGTGTTGAGTATCTAGCGCAGATGCAGTCTGTTTCAGAATATTTCGACCCACTTATTCAATACAAGCATCACAAATACTTAGGGTCCTTAAGTGTCTACACATTATGGAGAATCTTTAATAAACTTTGTTGTCTTTTAGCTGAGATAAGGTTTGAGTCGAATTCATTCGGCATGAGCCGGTGTGTTGGTATTTTGGGGTCTTGGGCATCTCTAAGCCCCTAAACCTCAACATAAGACCCTTCTTTACCCCTCCTCCCTGTCCCCTACCATTCCCCGTTTAAATGCAATTTATATTCATGCTGACCTTTTGTGTGTGTATGTATAATTTTATCTAATTTTCCTTTACCTGATTCAGATGAAAGCGAGGCTCATGGAATGCGAATTTCTTCCACCATCGCTTTCTCCATATCTCTTCATCTTTAGCAATTTTGCAATAGTGATTTCTCCTACCCTTCTTACTTTCTTTCTCAGCATAGTCCCTGGTCCTTTCTATTTTTGTTTCTCATAAGATTCTTAGGACTAAACAAAACCACCCATAGGCCATTTGTTATTCTAACCTTTCCTTCTGATCCTCAAAAAATATTAGAGTTCTGAGTAGAAATGTATTTCTTATTCCGCTATTAACATGTAAATTCATCCCCAAATATTTCCCCTCCAATTATACAAGCAGATGTACCTTTCCAAGATACTTTTTACCTCAACATTTCTATTTCAAAATGTTCACTCAGTTCCAGTCTTGTAATTATGAATGGTTGGAAATATTCTTTTCCACTAAATATCCTTATTTTCCCTCATGATGTTACATTTAATTTTACCAATTAGTTAATCTTAGTTGTATATTTTCATTACTTGTCTTTCAGAATATCAGATTCTAACCTCTCTTCAATAGGAAGCTAATATTTGTATCCTTATTTTGACTTCTTAGTATTGAACTCCTATTTTGTTTTGCATGTGTCTTTTGTTTTTTTTACCTTGAAGCTTAGGATTTTGACTATGATGTTTTTCATTTAGAGGTTATTTTCTGGACTGGATCAGGGAAATGTTTCTATTTTCATTCTATCCTGATTCCAAGAATTCTGAGTAATATTCATTGATAATTCCTGAAATATAATTTCCAGACATCTTTCTAATCATATTTTTCAGAGAATTTGATAATTCTTATATTTTCTCTTCTTGACCAGTTTTTCATGTGAGTTGTTTCTGATATTATATTTCTTCCTTAAATTCATGTGAGAGGTTTGTTTTTTGGCATTTCTTGATATATTCTTAAGTCATTATTTTGTCTGGTCCATTCTAATTTTCAGAGCACTCCGTTCTTGAATAAGGTTTTTAAAAGTCTGTTCTATGGTAGCAATTTTCCTTGTCATCCTTTCTTCTTTGGCTTTTTTGTACTATGTACTTTCACTTCCTCCAGGTATTCCTGCATTCTCTAATAATCAGGACATTATTTTTCTTGTAGACTTTATTTGAACTTAAAAGTTGACTAGCCTCTTCTGGCTTTACCCCTCTGGCTATCTATTTATTCAAGGTATTTCCTCATGGGGTTTAGTCTTAGATTGCACTAGGCCAAATGTCCTCTTGTATCAAGCTTTGAATTTGAATGAGCTAGGCCACGGGTGGGGAACATGAGGCTTGGAGGCCACACGTGGCCCCCTGGGGCCTCAAATATGACCCTTTGACTGAATCCAAACTTCACACAATAAATCCCTTAATAAAAGGATTTGTTTTGTAAAATTTAGAATCAGTCAAAAAGCTGCACCCAAGGACTTCCCAGGTATTCACTCTTGTCTAGGACTCTGGACCTCTCATTGTTGTAGACCTGTAAGGAATGACTGAACTTTTGTTTGCACATGATTTGGGATTATCTAGGGCAATTAATGCAGGAAATAATCTGATTGTAGAGAGAGTCTTTGGGGAGGTTAAGAGCAGGCATTCCCTTCTTTGTTCTCTGAGAATGCCTTTTTCCTGTGTTCACAACTGCAAGGCCAGGGAAAGCTCCATTATAAATGAGGCTCATTAACCCAAGGCACTTTCTTGAACAATGGGACTTTTCTTGTGTTAATAGTAGGGAAACACAGACATCCATACATAGGACTGTCCAGAACAGTATTTAGGGCTTGAAATGTGGGGAATGGGAAATGTAAACAGGGGTGGAGACCTTAGGAGTCTCAGATAAGTAGTAAACTCTGCAGTTCCTGACCAATGGGAAACCGGGGGTGGGATTTGCACTCAAGACAGAGAATAAACATTTTTGTTTTTGCACCACAAGTGTGTGCTTTCTTGTCAAGTCACCATTCGCCAGAACATTAAATGAAAGTTAAGTTCTTACTCATGCACTAATGGCCATGTGGAGTTCTTGGTAAGATGATTGTTTCTTACAGATACAGCCTGTGATCCTTCTCCTCTGATGATGAACTTGGAAAGGCTCCCATCACAGTCTTCACATACTACTCAGGCTGGATTTTTTCTTTCTCAAACAGATTTTCTGGGGTTGCTGGTTCTTAGACTTTGCCTAGAATGCCCTGATGCTTCTCTTTTACTTTGATGATCTTGGGGTGGATTGGATCTATTAGAATAAGACTCTTTAAGTTCTGTTTGTAGGAGTGCTTTGTTGGATCCACTAAGAATATCCCAAACTGCTTCCTACTGATCTAGTCTTTGGTAACCAGTCAAAGGTTTGGGGAAAGTGTTGGCTGGACTCCAGTGCTCTCTGGCTTGGACAAGATAGTGCCTCCCTGGAATCCGAAGAAAACTTCAAAGTCCTGTTCCAGCTTTCATAAGCCTTGGGATTGTCTGGGCTTGGCCACCATGGAGCTCAGGCTACCTGCATCCTGCCTCGCCCTGGCTCTTGACCTGATTTGGTTTTTCCACCTCAGGACCTTGAGGAAGCAGTTGGGAGAAGTAAAATGATGCATAAAAGATCAAAATATATCAGATGTTATAACAAACTCTATTCTATCCTCAGCAAATGAGTTTCAAAGGGCACAAAGAAGAAATGGAATAATCCATTGTGTAGAGAGTAAAATACTGAGGGGGAATGGTAATCAGAGAAGCAAGTGGAAGATGAGGTTTGTGGAGCATAGGCAACCTCAAAGCATGAGCTATAAATGGTTTCCTTAAGAGAGAGGTGAACTATATCAAAAGGGAACTTAATTAGCATTCAACTAATAGGCATCACCAGTTGAACAAAACACTCCCAGTTGAGCACTTTCAAAAAAGTAAGTGTAAAACTAATTTAAATACCCTGGAAATTGAGCACCCAGTGAGCATTTCCAGAGAAAGCTGAGTACTGGCTGAGCTATTGTGAAACATATTGAACATTTCTCCACCCGTGTTCTTAGCTAAATTTCAACATAAGTCATCTTCTGCCTGATCAACTACTAATCAAAAGGTTGCCTTACCTACCTAAAAATTCCACATTAATTATGGTTACTTATAGCCTTTAAGCCCTGGAAATCCTTCCTACCCTGCCCCGACAAAAAAACTTTCTTGAATTTTCCCACTTGGTCAAGTCTCTGGTGTTCACCTGAAGCATCTACCCACCACACTAATCCTCTCAACTGGCCTTTCACAGTGACCTGTGCCCAATCTTCCAGTGCTCTGTTACTTCTAATTTAGCCTAGGCCTTCACCATCTGTTAACTTGGATTGCCCGGCTACTTCCCATCCTTGATCCCATTTAGACCCCATCCTCCCTTGGTCACATGATCTAGATCCCTGACATTTACCTAGGGCACCTGGTCCTTCTCTGTTACCTCCCAGTTACCCAAGAATACTTGGACACTCCTACACCCTTCTCACATTCTTTCTATATATAAGGTCCATTTTGGCCCCCATTAAATTGCTCAGATTCCTTAAAAGTCTGGCCAATGCTTAGATTCCTTAAGAATCTGGCCAATATGTAGATTTT
Organism: Petaurus breviceps papuanus; assembly: GCF_028583685.1. Lineage (NCBI taxonomy): Eukaryota > Metazoa > Chordata > Mammalia > Diprotodontia > Petauridae > Petaurus > Petaurus breviceps. The sequence goes on from NW_027185655.1 coordinate 27,683,021, forward strand.
TAGAATCATAACCACCTTTACCAGTATTCTAATAAATCTTATCTTTGGGTGAAAGAAGGTGTGGGTAGAATTCATTTGTGGCAGGACCCAGATTCACTATTTCGGGGTCCCAGCACTCCTAAACCTCAACAGTTAGTTTCATTTTTCTTTTCTACCATTCATATTTTCCAAGGACTTTAAAGTAAGAAAACATGTTAATTAATAATTACTAGTATTTACACAGTGCTTTAAGGTTTGCAAAATATTTTACATAATTTATCACATTTGATAATTCCCACAACCCTGTTTAATAGGTGATATTATTATACTCATTTGTAAAAGATGAGGAAATTAACAGGCACAAAGGAGTTAAATGACCTCCCCAGCAGCACAGAGCTAGTTAATTTCTAAGGCAGTATTTGAACTCAGATCATCCCAAATCCAAGTCCAGCATGTAATTCATTTTGCCATATAGCAGCCTACTTGAAAGGTGAGATTCCAGAAATGGGAATGTATTTAAAAATCCTGGTGGGAAAGTTCTCAACATGTTTTGATAAAATTCTACCAGCATTCAGCTTTCTATGGAAGTTCTTCTTATTACATGTTAGATGCAAATAATTTTTTATAAATGCAGGGTAGGAGTTATGTTCATGGGCAGATGTAAGACTTTCACGGACCCCTGAGGTCAACCAGGTTGTCATCAATGATAAAAGCATTTGGGAGGAGTCTGAATTTTTTAAATCCATAGGTAATGAAAATACTAATTTTTATCATTCTCTATTAATCATTCTCCAGCATTCTCCATTTCACAAAAACCTTCAAAAGGTAATACTTACTTGAATTTCATTTCCCTTTAATTCTCAAGTCTTTATTTTCATGTAGGTACTAGGCAGTTCAGTGGATAGGATACCAGGCCTAGAGTCAGGAGTTCAAATATGACCTCAGACACTTATTAGTTGTGTCACCCCGGGAAAGTCACTTAACCCTGTTTACCTCAGTTTCTTTAACTGTAAAAGGAACTATATAATAAAATGGCAAACCACTCAACTACTTTTCCAAGAAAACCCCAAATGGGGTCAAAAGAGTTGGACATAACTGAAAAAATAACTAAACACTAAATCAGTAGTAAAATGGTCAAAAGATAGGCTTTAGGAAAGAAAAAAATTAGAAGACTTTCATTCCAAAGAAACTTCAAGAAACTGTTCATGTCTTGACAGTAATTTGAAATTTCATATCAACACAATGAAGTATGAGAATGATTAAATTTTCCTTGCAGCTAAAACATATCTATTCAACTCAAGTTATGTTTGGGATATTTTAAATAAAATGATCTGGTACCTTGCAGCAGACTTATAAGTCACCAAATGTTGATGGATTAATGAATACTTTGCTTTTGTTTGTAAATTGACTCTTAAGGGAGCCTTATGCCACTAAACTTCAGAATACTAAGGGGAGTCATTTTGCATCTTTCCTGTTTAGGAATTATTGCTATGGTGGTAAGGGAGGAGAAAATATAGAAATATTGAATATACAATGTCATGTCAGTTTTATTTCATTTTACTTGGAGTCAGAATTGAAATAGAGGTAGTAAGCAACTAGAACAAAAGAAACAAAAAACGATCTCAAAAAATAAGAAAAATGAAATTAGAAGGTAAGATGATACTTAAAAGTAAGTTTATAGCCTTTAAGATCCTCTGAAGTAGCCACATTTTTTATTTCTTTTATTTCTACTTATTATTAAGACTATTTATCCTTAAAAAAGTTTTTATTTACAGGAGGTGGTTAAAGAGTCATTTCCTAAAGGATAACCTGACTTGATTATGTTATTATTTGGCCTCTTCAACTCTCTGTGGACAATTTTATTATCTGTCTATATAAGTTTTTTTTTTTAAGAATATCCCTATCCTCTGATGGCAACCATCATAAATTGCTGCCATGCAATCTCTAGAGATAATATCCAATCTCCCGAGAATGTGCTTTATAAATTAAATTCTATGTGAGTGCTGGTAAATGTCACAAGAAGATAAATTATAGTATTTCATGAAAGTGAGTACTTGTACATTGTCAATTTGCTTTAAAAATATATAACAGACCATAACCATATATAGGGCATGGGCCAGGTGTTCCAGCCCAAATAGGAACAACCAGCCAAGATCTATGCATGCTTATGTCAATGATACTGATAAGACAGGAATGACCACAATGGTGAAGGGGTTTAGAATCATGTCATAGGATAATTAATTGAAGCATTTTCCCTAGGAAAAAAAAAATTTACATCAGTATAAGAGTAAAATTCGTATGTTTGAAGGACTGTCACATGGAAGAGGGATGTGAGTTATTAAATGGCTCCAGAGAACAAAGTTAGGAATACTGCGTGAAAGTTATAAAGAAAGGAATTTTTGGTGGACCAAAAGAAATTCTCTTCAATAATTTAAATGATCGAAACATAGCATAGGTTGCTGTAAGAGGTTAAACCTCCCTTAGAGGTCTTCAAGCAAAGGTTGAATGACCACTTGCTGAGCATACTATATTGTGTTTTCTCATTCAGGTAAAGGTTAAACTAGGGTGTCACTTCCAACTTTCAGATTCCCATAGTTCTCAAATAGAATATTTTCTGTAAATTCACATTTGCAGTGAGAGATACAATCAAGAAGTAAAACCAAAATCACCTTCCTTTAAATTATGAAAAGCTTGCTATAAAAATTTTGGTTAAATGAATCATTTAGGAAACAATGCACCACAAAAACATTAATAAAGTAAATGTACCTTTGTTTAAACATTACTGCCACATACTCTAAATATAGCCCATATATAGAAAATGCTTAATTTGTAAGTTACAAAAAGAACTCAGATAACATAGAGTTTTTATACTGAGTCTAAAAAATTACACTATAAACTTTGAGACATGGGAGAAATTCTGAGGAATGCTTTCTGTAAGAAGTACTGAGAAGAGACATGGAATGTTATAAATTGAATAGAATGAAATAAAATTTTCAGAATATATTCTGGTGCCAATGTAAATCAAGCTCAATCTTTTATAAACCTTCTATGTCTAAATATATGTTTTTATCTATTAATAAGGAGTATCCAGAATACTCATTTTCAGGAATTGCAAGAACCTGATTCTTCATAGAATGATTTCATTATGAAGTCAATTCAATCTAATAAATATTGATTAAGTGTCTTATGTGGGAAGTGTTATACTTGAAATCACACTAGGCCTTAGACAAAAACTAAACAGTTCCTGGTGTTAAGGATATTATATTCTATGTGATGGATACAAGGTTAGACATATAGCATTCATACTCTGCAAGTCACTCCTCACCCAGTGCAGATAGACCATGCAATTGATTTAGGAGATTGTTCCTCAAAATATAAATATATTGTTCTTTGACTTATTCCCACTGAGAGTGAGTCAGTTTGAATCCATTCAGTTCACAAGATGTGGCAGACATTTATTCTGTCCTGACACAATAAGGAAAGGAAGAGCAACTGGACATGGAAGATGTAGAAAATATAAGCTGTGCAGGCATCCAAGTAACTTAGAGACAGATGCAAGGTAGCTTATACTTTGGCTGACTCTGTGTCCCCTTCCTCTTTTTCTCTGTGACTAGTTTAAGGAAATTCATCTAGCACAATTTCTCTTTTTCTATAGTATACTAGGCTAGTGTGGGTCTCTAAAATTTCCTACATAAAAAGCCCAAGAACATCCATCTTTAGAGAGAGATCAGTAAAGCAATGGAAAGGAGGGGTGGTAAAAACTGAAGAGACTGGTGAGACAGAATATAAGAGGAATACTGAAAGACCAAAAGTCTAAGGAAGAAAGACTGAGTAAAACTAGCTCTTAAGCACATAAACAGAGAAAGCTCAGAAAAAAAAACAGAAGGAAAAAATGAGTAAAAATAAAAAGACATGCTAGAATAGAAGGAATAATGTTAAGCTATTAAGGAAAATTAATCAAAATCCTCTAGCAAAAAAAAAAATTTCATAGACTCTCCAGAAATGATGAAATGAAATTAAGGAATTCTCAGGAAATTTTCAAAAAGGAAATAAAATTATTAAAATAAGATATTAGGGGCAGCCAGATAGCACAGCAAGTAAGAGCACTGGCCCCAGTGTCAGGATGACCTGGGGAATTGAATCTGGGCTCAGACACTTAGCACCCACCCAGAAATCACTGGCCATGTTACCTTGAGCAAGTTACTTAACCCCAATTGCTTATAAAAAAAAAATAAAAAGATATTAAACATGAAACAGAATTGAAAATTAGAACTACCTCTGAGTACAAAATTGCTTTTTTTTGGAGGGGGGTAGAAAAAGAAGGAGGGAAAGAAGATCAGAGCCTTTACAGAAGGTGAAGTACAAGATGAAGCATATCTATAAAGAAGTAAAAGTCTTGAAAGAGAAAAGAGAACTGTGAAATATTAACAAAAATGTAGAAGTAGAAAAAATACGGAAAAAAGAAGCAAAAGATAACTTTAAAGAATGTTAGAATTCTATGCAGGCCAAGTAACTGACTCTGAAAACATGGTATGCAGAGAACAATTGAGAATCACAGTATTTCTAGAAATATATGTTAAATAAAAAAAATGAAACATATAATATACTGTTGAAAATAATGCACAAAAACTGTTCAGACTGTTTTAATACAGAACATAAAGCATGGATCTAACAAATTCTTTAAAATTCATGGCATGGATTGTTTAAGTTTCACAATTTCTTTCTTCTTTTTTTTGCTTTTTGGAGGGGGGAAGGTAGGGTAATTGGGGTTGACTTGCCCAAGGTCACTAGCTAGTTTTGTGTTAAGTGTCTGAGGCCAGATTTGAATTCAGGTCCCCCTGACTCTACAGGCAATGTTCTATTCACTGCACCACCTAACTGCCCCAAGTTTCACTTATATCAAGTCTTTGTTAAGAAACAGAGCTTGTGAAACCCACAGTGGGAGGGGTTTGCCAAGGACAGGAACAGGAAGGACGTGAGAGGTGGGCAGAGAAGGGAGGAGCTAATGACCAGATTAAAAATGAAGCACAAACTGGGAGAGAGCAGAACTGAGAAGGGAACACTTGTGGTGGCAGAGGTGAAAAAGAGAGAACTTGTGGTATCTGGCCCTCTGTCTGTTCTGTCTGGGTTGATTTTTTTTTTTAATACTTTGTACAGAAGCCCTGGGACCTTTTCTTGTCTGTTTGCAGAAGTCCTGGAGGAGGTCCTGGGACCGTACGGACAAATTGTGTCAAGTTCTCAGACTTTGTTTGTGGGTCTGTGTTGATTTCACTGGCAGAAGGTGAACTAACGATGGTGCTGGCAATATGCACGAATGTTATTTTGGCTCTGTTAAGCTTCGTCCTCTTAGAAACAGAAACTGTGAAGGACTTGAGGTGAACTGGACACTGTGACCTTCAATATGGAACAGTAATTGTATGAAGAGCTGGACAAGAAGCTGGATGGGGAGCTGAGAGCTGCCTACGTTTGAATCCCAGGACCAGTTGGGTAAATTCAGGTAGAAGTTGGGACCATGGAAGAGGAACCATGGAATTTGAGAGCCAGCCCCATGTCAAGATTTAAAGACCTCTCCTTGAGTACTTAGTGCTGACTGAGAAGATCATGATTTACTGTGGCCTAGGAGTGGGAGAACTTTGTGCTATGCACCTTGTACCTCTTAAGGATGACTGAGTTAAGGATGATTGGAAAGTAATCTCCAATCAAGAAGAAAGAAGACTTTTTGACTGAAAGATTAAGACAATGTGGCCTAGGGGTGGCAAACTTTGACCTATGTACTTTGTTTCCCTTAAGGAGGCTTGCTCCTTAAGGATGATGGAATTAAGGACTTACTGAATGATATCTTTTGTTTAAAACTATGTGACCACTTTTTTGAAAACTATGTAGTAACTATAATGATAAGTTGTTATAACATTGTGAATGCTGTACTTTGGTTTCTGTGAATGGTTTGCTTTAGTTTACTGCTGCATAAATAGAGAGTTCACTGTGCTGTGTGATCAGAACCTTAAAGCTATTCGTAGCAGCAACAGTCCTCCGTAGAGCTGCCCCTGTTTGGCTTTACATTCTTCCATCCTTCAGTATCTGTAACTTCTTGAAGTGGGGCAATGGTAGATTTGAGCATTTTAAAGAGAAAGCAAAAGAGCTTAAGTTACAACTCTAAAACATCATATTCTATAAAGCAGAGCAAAATTACCAATGCAAAATGGTAGGTATTCAAAAAAACAGATAGTTGAGTAATACCTGGGGAAAAATGTTTTAAGTGGTAAGTGAATTATTCAACTTCAAAATAACTCAACCTGAATACAAAAAAAAATGTTAAAAAGGATAATTATCAAGAAAAGATTAAATAATGAAATAAATATGTTAAAATTTTTGGTTATTGATTAAAATGACATATTGAATTGAGGATTAAAGAAAGGGGAACAAACATTTATGAAGTGCTTACTATATGCAGGTATTATGCTAAGCACTGTCTCAAGGCATGCTGCTGGAACAAAGACAAATCATCAGGCAAATGAAGTACAAAAGGAGCTAAAAATTACAGAGGAATTTAAACATTTGAAGTAATTCCTCATAGATGACAAAGTGGGCAAGAACCTCATAGATTAATGTAGTCTAAACTTCTTTCAGATGATGAAAGTGGGGTTCAGACATATTAAAGGGGTTATATATATATCATTGCAAAGGCAGAAATACTGGAGGCAGGATTTGAAGATGCCACATGATCATAGATCAACAATTAGAAAAGATAATTATTAGAATTGGAACAATTAGAAAATATGTCATACAATATTATTAAAAAATTTAAAACTAAGAAAACTCTATTTTGGACATGTTGAGTTTGAGATACCTATAGGAAGCCCATTCCTACTAATAATATGATATATGACATGCAATGATATAATGTTATGTTATACAAGCACGTATTTTCTAAACAAATTATGTAAAGAAAAATTTAGTTTTTTAATGGAATATTTTGTTTTTTTGAATATTGATACATTTCTGACTGTTGCTAGTTACAAAATTCACCATACAAATATTTTCAAAAAAGAAAATCAAGTGTGAAAGTATAGAACATTCCTTTGAGGGAAGGGGAAGGTATATGTTTATACTAAGAAGATTTTGAATAATGGAATTTGCACATGAGATATTCTCTTTCACCAAAGAAAGGTTTTATCTCCCAGTTGTCCACTTGGTAGGAAGAGAGAGAGAGACAGACATAGAACCAGACATGGAATAACATGACCTTAATTTTTAGAGGCAAGGTACTGGAAAATAATGGAGAATTGCTGAACAAAACAGCACATGAATATAACGAGATACTATTTTGTCTTAAGAAATGCTAAAAGGGACAGTAATTTTGGAGACACCAGTGAACATTTATATGCATTAATTCAGGATGAAGCAAGGAAAAGAATAATTCATACAATAACAAGAAATAACACTAAAAGTTCAGAATTCTGATCAATGTAATGATCAACAATGCTGAAGTGATATCTATCTCCTTACAGAGAGGCAATGGAGTGTAACAGCCAAAACAGTCAATTTCAGAATTTTACCTTTTTTTTTTGCTTACAAGGTATATTTATCACTAGGGTTTAATTTTTCTTTTTTGATGAGGTGGGGCATAGGAAGAAGAGAAATTTTTAGATATTTAAATAAAAAATAAAATGATAAAAATGAAAAACATTATGGTTAAATTAATCAGACAATGAGAAATATCAATACCAAATGCATATGCACAGATGATATATTAAAAATTCATAAAGAAATGTTAACCAAATTTTGAAAAATAGTAATATTCATAAAGGATTTTAATAGTCCTGCCTCAGAGCTTGATAAAGCTAATGGAAACAGAAATAAAAATGAATGTATAAGGCTGAACAAATTGTATATGAAGTTAGACTGAAAAGATTAATAGTAGATCTGAATGAGAATGTTAAAATTCATCAAATGTTAGGACTTAGAGATATTTCAATTACTGTTAAAAGGTATAAATAATAAATACAGCTTTATAGATCACAATAAAATTTAAAAAATTAATTAATTTTGACAATAAAAGCAAAAGATACACATCCAAATGGAGATTCATTAATGATATCCTGAATAAAAAAATGATTCAGGAAAAAACACATAAACAGCGGATATTAATATTAAATGAAATAATAATGATAAAGAAATATGTTAAAATTTCTGGAATCTAGGCCAAAGAGTCATCAGAATAAAAGCTGTCTATCTGAAATTTTATGTGAACTGATGATTGACCTCACTATACAACTTTTAATAAGGAAATAAACAAAAAATGAGCCTCAAAAATTGAATTCTTGAAAAGTAAAGGAGAAATAAATTATATATGTGTGTGTGTGTATAATATTTCTAATGGAAATGATATAAAAACAAAAACTGCTTCAACTAGCAGAATTGGCAAACTGTCAGACAATATGACCACAAAACAAGGCTGAAAATTAAATTACCACATTAAAAACAAACAAGGCAAATCAATATTAAGTCGAAAAGAAATTAAAATAATCACACAGAATATATGGTACTGATTATAAGATTGAAAATGTGAGAATATAGAATAGCCAGATTAGTGGAAAATGAAAAATTTCAAGTAAGCCATTCTTTTTTTTTTTGGAGGGCAATTGGGGTTAAGTAACTTGCCCAAGGTACACAGAAGTAAGCCATTCTTATACATGAAATTGAACAAGGCAAACACCCACACCCAAACCCAAACCCACACCCAACCAAATGCTGGAAACTCTTTGGTTAAAACTCATCAAATTGTGAGTTTTCTCAAGCATTTAAAGAGCACTTAACATTTAAACTTTTCAAATGATTCTTTAAAAATGAGAAAGAACTATGCTATTCTTTGATGTAGTAAATTAATCCTCATATGTAAACCAGTGAGTGATATATTGCAAGGAAAGTGAAGTATATATCAATGACATTATTTAATATTGCTTCAAATAATTTAATTTATGCCCTAAAGGAAAAAAAATATAAATACCACAGGAATATGAGATGTCCCAAAAGTAAAACTTTTGAAAAGATAGAGATATGAATATATATATATATATATATGTATAGATGCACATATATGTATTTATATTCATTATTAACAAATTTTATTTATAATGGGGGTGAAAGATGGATTATTAATCAAATAAAAAGTACAACCTAACTTTTTGATTACATTAATAAATGTAGTAAAAGCTTTTAAATGCTATTGCACATGCTAAAATCCCTAAGGAAGATGACCATAAAAGGTCTGCCTGTAATATAATAGCATGAAAGATATCTAAATTCAAAAGTTTGCATTCTTTGCAAGAGGGAAATACTAGAAGTTTTTCTAATAAACATATCAGGCAATCAAGGATATCCCATCTCCACATTATTATTTGACATAGAAACATGTTTCCAGAAATAGGAAAAACAGAAGATATCAAGTTTTATGCTTTAGCAAAAGTGAAACACATTGTACTTAATTTAGTTACTATGGTAGTTTATATAAAGAATCCAAAAGAATCACCAAAGAAACTAAATAAGACAGTTAATAGTTTTAATAAAACATCAGGATACAAAAGGAACATACAAAATACCCTCAAAGTTCTAACTAAAATAAAATAAAATAAAAGTAAAAAGTACATATATATATATATATATATATAAACTACCAAATTTATGAAATATATAAATATATAAAAGTAAAAAGTATAAAAGAATATATACATAAAACTACAAAATTTATGAAATATCTGAGTTAGCTTACCAACATCAATGTAAATGCAATTATAAATCAGTTTATAGAAATAAATACTGAATGATATAATTGGGTTCAAATTCATTATTTGGAGTTGAGCTGTGCCAGTAAACTCACAGTGATGATACTACTAGTTGCTAGATACTAGTACTATATCATTAGGACTAATTATGAGTACTTTATAGAGGTTGAAAAAAATTAAAAAAAAAATATATATATATATAAAATATGAAGGGAAACAACAATAATGTGGAAATTAAAAGAGAATTAAGTCCAGGTCTCAATTATATTGTAAAGTATTAACCTTTGAAATCATCTGTACTGATTAATAGAATGGAAGCTAAATGGAACAAACTAGATAAAGAAGAATTGTAAGCAACCAAAAATCAATAATCTGGAGTTCAATAGACCTTAGAAAACAAGTTACTTGGTAGAAAGCCCTCTCTTTGACAAGAAATTCAGGAGGTGGGGAGAACAAGATGATTTGGAATCAATTGGGCTTGAACCAAAATATTTCACCATAGAACAAGTTCAAATGGTATGCAAGTAAATACAAAATATCAAATCTTAAAGAGAGAGAGACAGAGAGAACAGGATCAAGTATCTTTCAAAGCTATTGCCAACAGAGTAGAGATCACAAAAGATAAAAGTGAATTTGAATTACTTGATATTGAAACGATTTTACAACAAAAGCAATGCAGCCAAAATAAGGAAGGAAGGCACTGATTAGTTTTTTTTTTTACTTTTAATCACCCCAAAACTTGGACAAAGGTTTAATCACTAGTTTATGTGTGAACTGTCACACATAAATAGGATGAGGACTAATTTTGCAAAGGATGAAGAAACAATTCTGCAATGAATTATAATTTATTTACAACTCTATAAAAGATTGCTCCAAATGACTAGTAATTAAAAATGCAAAACACAGTAATTCTATGGTTTTACCTCACATCTCTCCAATTTTCAAGTATAGCAGTCATAAACATTGGAAAGATTATAATAATATTAAAACCTTAATACACTCTTGCTGGAGTTATAAATTTGACTAACTATTCTGTAAAACAATTTGGAATTATATTAAAAATAAGTGACTAAAATAATCTTTAATCCATAGATCCCAATGCTAGAAATACAGTCTAATGTAAGAAAGGCAAGTGATACATGTCCATGCATATATATATAATGTGCGTGTGTGTGTAAACATGTATATACACATAAATATATGTATGTACATACACATATGTATATATATATATATTCAAAGCAGAAATTTTGTGATATCTGGTAATTAGATAAGGTTCTATTGCTTGAACAATGCCTAAGTGAAATGTCACATTAATATTAAGGAATACTGTCATCATAAAAAATGAGGAATATGGTGATTTCAGAGAAATTATGAAAAATGAACAAATTCAGAACAAAATAATCAGAAAGAGAAAAACACCACACACAGTGAACATAATTTACCTAGGAATATAAAGAAGAAAAGAGACTGTAAGCTGCAAAATCATAATAGCTGTTTGGTCCTAGTGAAGAATTTAGCAAATTAATCTCCTTTCACTGAAGAGTCAGAGCACAATGGACACAGAATTTCATGTACTGCTATCTAAGACACCATAATATTAAGATCAAAATAGAGAATTACAACAAAACAGAACAAGACTTCTTGTTCAGAGACTATGTGAAGAACAAACAAATTAGGAACTCGAGGAAAAGGCAATCTTCTTTAATAAAGGTAGCTTTCCCTCTAGGATAAGCTTTTGATCCTGAAAAATCCAACCCAAGCTTATTCTCAGTCACCATGATTAGAACTGTGATCTCTAGAAGCCAAAAAGACCTGACACCCAGCTGCCTGAACTCTTTATAAAGCGGAATGATAGAGGATATAGGTCATCAAAGGTAAGTAAAAACTTTCCCTCTTTTAACAAATTGATATATTTCTACTGAGAAAAAGGCCTTAATATTTTTTTTCTTTGTTTCTTTCTTTCTTTTTTTTTTTTTTGAAGCAATTGGGGTTAAGTAACTTGCTCAAGGTTACACGGCCAGTTATTTCTGGGTGTGGTGCTGAGTATCTGAGCCCGGGATTCGATTTCCAGGTCTTCTCAACACTGGAGCCGGTGCTCTTACTCGCTGTGCTACCTGGCCACCCCAAGCCTTAATATTTTTTAATACCCAAATGAAAACCAGATTTGATGGACTTTTTCAGAAAAGTGGTACTTAGTGACAAAGGTCTCATTTTTTGTGCCCAAAGGGTACAAGGCTTTCAGATTAAAAGCCAACATCACACTTAACCCAGAGCTATCTCTGCTTACCCTAGTCATTCCAAGGCAAGTTCTATGTACATCATTGTCATTTTTTTTTCTGCCAGCATCACAACAGGTTGATTTATGTGGCTGCACATAGCTCTAATCTTTTCCTAAGAGCCTTGGAGCCCTTGAAATAGTGGTAAAGCACAAAAGCAAAAACATTTATTACTTTTCAAAGACTTTCAAGGGTGTATAATAAGTTCTATGACTAAAGTCAGAAAAATGTAATCTAAAAATCACATGATTAACTTTTCTGGTCTTTAAAGAGCAAGGCTAAGGGAACTCTATTTTATTAAACCTTTTACTCTACACTTGTTAAACATTATTGTTTCTGGATAATTAGATGTGCTTTTTCTGTCTGACTTTCAGTTGAAATCACACCCAGCATAGTAATTTTAATGCTTACAGACAGCCTTCTAGACCAGAAATGCTTTATGAAAGGTTGTTAAATTTATGAAAATAATATTTACATAAGATGAAGGGTGGCTATTTAATCTCATTTCATTGATATAGAGAAATCCTAGTGAGATAACTTCCAATGTAGATAAGCACCTTCTCTTACACTTGTACAGTTTCCTAGAGCTCTGAGAGGTTCAGAAATGGTCCAGGATCATGCAACCAGAGTGTGTCAGGGGCAGGATACAAACCCCATTTTCCCTGGCTCCAAGAGAAGTGCCCCCCCGTCTCCTCTCTATCTCTCCAATTATGAATTTACATACATATATCTTTTTACTAGTTTTCTATGTTTCATCCAGAAAACTCTGCCTGGGCAGAACAATCTTTTTCTTTTTTGCAATTTATCATTTTCTTGAGGTGCTTTGTGGCAATCACTGTGAGGTTAAGTGACTTGCAAAGATCACCCAACCAGTATATGATTCTCAGACAAGACTTGAGGTTTGCTCTTACTGTTTCTTGGGCAAGCTCTCTAACCACTACCATACATTGCCATAACTCTTAGCTAATTAATAAGCTTACTTTTTAATTGTTGTTCTATGCTAGAGTTAGTATTTAGTTTATTAAATCTATTTAATTGCTATTTTTTTAAATGAACTAATTACTTAATATCTAATATGTTAACACAGAATATGCACATGATATGTATAATGCATTTGCTATATATAAGGTATACAATAATTTAACATTTTTTATATCTATAATGGAAATCAAATGGCTTCTTGGGTGTCTGCTATCTGGTATTAGTCACAGGTTCAGAGGTTACTTTTGGCACTTTCAAATTGCTAATTATACACCTCATGACAAAACCCCATACACTCTCATTTGCCATTTGATGACCCAAATTTATTTAAGAATAAATGTTATCCCTGCATTTTCAAGGATTATATCATTCTATTATTTTGTCGAGTGTTCAAAGAACATTGAGATTGTGGTAGGTATGTAACAGAGGGGAAGGACAGGTATCACTTCAGGTATTTACAGACACCACATTTAACAAATTTTTGAAAAATCACAGCTGTTGCAAACACCCAATGACATATGCAGTTATCTTATGGTAGGCACATAGTCAGGACTTCATTCACTACAACAGATATTCTTTTGACTCTATCTCCCAAAGATAGTAAAAATTGTATAATACAGAGATGTCAAATAAATGGGTCATATGTGACTTATGGGTCACACTCCCAGGTATGACTCAAAGTAGATTAAAATGTAATTGGGAAACATTTAACAAAATACATAAAACTGTAACAAAATTTAGAAAAAAGATAAACTTTAAAACTAAGTCAAATATGTGGTTCACAGAGATACTTTAATATGATTTAGTTGTATCCTTTTCTATTTGGGTTCAAGACCAAGAAGCCAGGAAGATCAGGGTTCGAGTCCTCCTCTGACACGAACTGGCATGTGTCCATGGGTAAGTCACCACTTATTTTAGTACGCTAGGCAACTCTCTAAGAAAACTATAGTATCTCTTTTGGTAGAGAGAATTTGTTCACTTAGGAATTAATTATATTAATAAAATCATAAGTCCTGTTTGTTTTCCAAACTGAGAGCTTATATGTATGTATATGGCGTATCAGTTACTTGGGCCAGTGGATATTGCCCAAGGGGCTCATGTCAGGAAGACTCACCTTCCCAAGTTCAAATGTGGCTCTAGACACTCACTAGCTATATGACACTGGGCAAGTCACTTAACCTTATTTGCCTCAGTTCCCCATCAGTAAAAAGAACTGGAAAAGTAAATGCCAAGCCACTCCAGTATCTTTACCAAAAAAAACTCAAATGGGGTCACAAAGAGTCAGGCAGGACTGAAAAATGACTGAACAACATAACATCTCTGGAAATTGACTCTCAAGAGGCAGGTGGGTACCATACTATTCTTTATCCACAACTGACACTGTTAGTCCCAAAGTAATTGTATCCCTTTGTTATGGCAGAGAATCACAAGGAAAAAAAAGAACAAAACTATAACTTCCATGGAGGTATAGGCAGTTGTATGGAATTATGTATGGGTGCAGTGAATATTTGACTAGTTGCTTTCCTCCTTTGTTATTTATGTTGTTTCATGTCTTAATGAAATGATTCTGCTTTTGGATTTATGTTTCTTGGTAATGGTCTAGCAATAGAGTAATAAATCAGATGGGGCCTCAGGCTATCCAGTAAATAATTATTACCCCGAGCAGCCACACTTAACCTGGGAAAATCTAAGGCTGAGGAGAAGACATTTTGTTTGTGAGGCCACCTCTGCAATGCTTATGGACTGAATAAAGTTGTTTTGAAGTATTAGGTCAAGCTAAGACAACCTGTGTGGGAATGAATTGCAGGGATCCTTTGAAAAATTATAGGAGGGAGTGGATTTAGGAAACAATATTTCATAATATAGGTTCTTTACATCAACAGACTCAAATTCACACTACAATTAGCAGCTCCCATATCAATGAGCTATTGTTAATGTTTTCTCTTATTTTTTTTTCAACTCTAATTTGACAGTGATTAAAAAAGCAGGTAAAGTAGTTAAAGTGATGACTATGACACTGTGTTTCAAAGTGGAACTCAACTTTGTTCTTTTTTTTTTTTTTTTTTTTTTTTTTAGCAATCGGGGTTAAGTAACTTGCTCAAGGTTACACGGCCAGGTGTTTCTGGGTGGGTGCTAAGTGTCTGAGCCCAGGATTCAATCTCCAGGTCATCCCAACACTGGAGCTGGTGCTCTTACTAGCTGTGCTACCCAGCCACCCTCTCAACTTTGTTCTTGTTGTTTACTGAAGTGGCATAGTATATTGGGAGGAAGGAATTTTGCTAGATGGCTTAGTGGATAGGGCACTGGGCATGGAGTCAGAAAGACCTGCATTCTAATATGGTCTCAGATACTTATGCACAAATCAATGAATCTCTGTTTTTTTTTTCTTTTCTGATGCCTTGAGGAAGGAAATGACAAATTACTCCAGCATCTTTGTCAAAAAAAAAAAACCTCCATGGACAGTATTATCTTCAGGTTTACAAAGAGTTAGACATGACTGAACAAGAGAACAGCCACACATGCTGGTGAAGTAATTCCATGTGACTGAATAATTGCATATTTTGAAGTAGCATTGCTATTCTGCCACTGCACATTTCATACTTCAGTACTGGGCTAAAGATTCCATGTGGCTTCTCTTTTATTAGAAAATGAATACATTTTTCAAATTAGTAGGACTTAACCTTCATTAAGAACTACTATTCTTTTTCTATTTATAAAGTGTGGTTATAGTGAACAGAAATTGACATCATGCTGTGGACTCCTTGGGAGGGAACCTCAGATTTTAGCCAAATTCCATAAGAAAGAAGACAAAATATTTTTTGTTTCCTAGATAACTGGTAGAGAACCATCTTTGGTGCTATGAGACAATCTTTCTTTTGAATAGAGCCCTACTTCCAGTAGGCATTCATATGACTTACCACCTTTTTCCTCCTTCCTTGTCAACTGTATAAGACCAAAGGACTTTGTACTACTCAGAGAGTGAAGGGAGATGCACCTCAAGACATAGACCAAGGGAGTTCCATTTCTCATCTACAGCTTACCAAGCACCTTTACTGGCTACAGCATTTAAAAAAATTAACCTCTTTATAATATAGCAGTTCTGAGAAGTATAAACTATTTTTTCTTCTCTGGGTCTCTCAAACTCATAGGAAAATTGTAAGAAAATGCAGGAAGTAATATGAATAAGAAGAGTATCTGATCAACACTCCTTTTCAATTATTTGTTTCAGAAAACCAAAGTAACACCCATTTATTTGGTAAAAGGAATATTCCCCTGAGTGACAAGACGTGTTAAATGAGTTTGACAGTAACCAAGGGGTTTCAAACCTGTGAATTGGGGAGGTATCTTTTTTTGACCATAAGTGAATCACACAATTAGATCTTCCTTGATGACCAGTGCAAAAAGTAGGCATGTTCTTCATATTCTACTTGTTGGAGAATCAGAAATGAAAGGGAAATTAGATTATTTATGTCTTAAAAGCGAAAGACATTGTACCATCTTGTATATGGGCAAAGATTAAGTATGGTTTATTGAAGAGAATTCTAGACTTGGAGTTAGGAAGAACTGAGTTCAAATTCATTCTCTGATACACTGACAAACTAGCATAGCCCCCGAACTTCAGGTCAATCTCAAAGATTTATGTAATAAATTATAACTCAGCTGTAATGTGAGTTAGGGTGGGGTTCCTCCACTAATGGAATCAAAGATCCCTGATATGTTGATGTGCACAGATGCAGAAAACACTTTAAGATTACTTTTTTTTTATATCGGTTCATGTCTTGCATTACTTTGTGATTGGATCTATGGCTCTGATACATTCTAGCAATAGAATAATGCATTAGGTGAGCCCTTCAGCCATCAGTTGAACATCATAGAAATGCTGATGTTGACCCTGGAAGCAGCTAAGAGTGTATCATAATATTAGAAATGAAAAAAAAATGAGTGTAGAAAAAAGAGAATGTTTCTATTTTGCATTGGCTATCAGAGTAGTTTTAATTATTTTTTTTTAAGAAATCCTCAGTTAGGAAATAAATGGAGAAATACAATAAAAATATGAGGAGTGGCAACAAAGAACAGAGTTCATTGCTTTGAAAGTTTTGCAGTTTTCATTGCTAATGGTGCTACATAGTTTTACAATGCAAAACTGAACCTGCTGTATGTTTTGCAAAAAATATGATGTTTAAGCAATACAAGTTTTCTTCTAGTAAATCTTTACTAATAAGAGGACTGCAAATTTTAAGGCTTGCCAAAGAAAAAGTTAAGAATTAGTGAGGTTGCAATGAACTCTCAAATTTATTGGTGGACTTAAAATCATTCATTCAGTTATGTAACTTTTAAATCATCATAAAACTTTTTAAACTCCCCTTGGCTTTGTGCCTAAATACTCATAAATACAAATATTCCAAGCAATTAACTGAATAGTTGGGGTAAATGTGATGAGCAAAGAATCCGCTTTGCTCTTTCCCATTAGTGTTAATGAGAGTTGCAGAGTTAATTTCTTGGCACTTTTCCAAAATGTTATTATTCTCTGCACCCAAGCATACATTTCTTTATACTACATTCATACAGCCAATGTAATTTCTACTTACCTCTGTAATGAAGGATTTGGCTGTAGAAGGATTCATCACCAGAATGGCTCTTCTAAGAGTGTCTCGATAGCGGTTTAATTCTTCTATTCTCATCGTATCAAAGAGAGTGGTGATCATTCTATTGATGTTATTTTCTACTTTTTGAAGTGCCACATCCATCCCCTGCTGCGACCCTTTGTCCAAAAACTCTTGTATTCCACGGATATCTAGGAACATAAAAAACCCATCAAATACTAATTAAAGTTCAGAAGAGAAAAGAAACATGCTTTTTGGCACCTTCTAAAATATACATTTAGTCCTGTATTGGAAAAAAAAACAATCTGAAAGTAACAAAAACTCAATTAGCTATCTGTTGGAATGCATTTAAATTAAAAAACATAACCTGATATATTAACATAAATGGAAAAGTTATGAATTGATACTTATTTTCTTCATATGTATGATTTTAAATCACCATTCCATTTGCAATGTGCCCAAGTATTCCTAAGATTTTTTTTAACCTCCTTAAATAAAAATTAGGAAAATAACAATCCTTTTTCCTTTCTTTCCTTTACTTATCCCACCTCAGTCCATAGGTATCAATAAATACAAGATTATTCTTTTTTTTTTTTTTTTTTGCTTTTTGGAGGAGGGAAGGTAGGGCAAATGGTGTTAAGTGACTTGGCCAATGTCAAACAGATAGTTTTGTGTTAAGTGTCTGGGGCCGGATTTGAACTCAGGTCCTCCTGACTCCAGGGCCAAGTGCTTTATTCACTGTGCCATCTAGCTGCCCCTATAAGATCATTCTTTTTTTTTTTTAAAGCAATTGGGGTTAAGTAACTTGCTCAAGGTTACACAGCCAGGTGTTTCTGGGTGGGTACTAAGTGTCTGAGCCCAGATCCAATGACAGGTCATCCTGACTCTGGGGCCATTGCTCTTACTCTCTGTGCTACCTGGCCACCCCCCATAAGATGATTCTTAATAGGCATTCATAATATTTTATCCAACATAGATTAAATCCTAAAGTCATCTATATTTCTGTTTATTAAAAAGAAAACCCAATGGGAAGAGATAGAATGAGAAATTCCATTCAAGATAATTACCTAATGTGAAAAAGTACTTGGGAGTTTACCTACCAAAAAAAACCACATATGAAATATATGATGACAACTACAAAATACTCTTTATAAAAATAAATATGATGATGTTTGCGAAGCAATAATTTGTTTTTCTAATAAATCTTTGCTGAGAAATGGACTCAGAATTTTAGGACCAAAATGAAAGTTAAGAATTAATAAGAGAGGGGCAGCTAGGTGGTACAGTGAATAGAGCACCAGCCACCCTCCAAAAAGAAAAAAAAACAATTAATAAGAGGGTACCTCACATTCAAAATTAAGTTTGATGAAATAGAGGCCACATTATTCAATTTGAAACCTAGAAACTGAAATATGTATCCAATTTATCTAAAATTTAGTGGTACTGAGAGGCAATATGATATAGTGGATAAAGAATCAGGCAGGCAGGAAAAAAGAAAGAATTCTTTTCAAGTTTTAACTCTGACAGACCCTGACTATGTCACTTTGGGCAAGTCACTTGATCTGCCTAGGTCTCATTTTGCTCAAACGTAAAATAAACGAAGCTTAACTAGATTACCTCTGATGTCTTCTCTACCTCTAGATAATATCTTCAGTTATAGCATAGAATTATACATTTAACTTACATAATTATTCAATAATACAAGACACTATAGCATAACATAAAATATGTTATATTGTTATATGTGATAAGTAAGATTTAACACAATACCATATAGTATAAGCTAATATTCAATCATAAAATATGTTGTAGAACAGCTGTAGCTATGTAATGAATAGTAGAGGAAATTTCCTCTACAAATTTGCTATAACAGTGTAATGGGAATGTAAATTTAAAAGATGTTCCCTGTCCCTAGGCTAAAGTGCACCTGGAGCCTGGGGTGGGAGGCTTGTTTTTCAGTAGATTTTTGATTGGCCAGTGGGTCAATAAGGTTGTTACATTCTCTGATCCAGGAGAAGGCTATATAAGCCATGATGTGAGGCTTTGTTTTGGGGCTCACTTTGAGAAGTGTTCAGTGATTTGATGAGACTCTGGGCTAGCCATTGTTGAGAGCCCCCAGGCTTTGAAACCCAGATGTTGTTTGGTATGGATGTAATGGTTGGACAGTTTGGAAATCTGTGTACTTGATCTGTTTTTGTCTTGATAATTCTGTCTATATTTTGAAGTTCAGGGTGCTGACCTTCTCCCCCTGAACTAGGTGAATGATACATATCTGACTGATTAAAGTAAGCTTGTTAACCCATTTTGAGTTGCTTTCCTTTATCAAAGCAGATCCAAGAACCTGTATTGGCAGACACCCTGGGGATGCTGGGGTGCTTGCTGCTACAAACAGCAAAATCAGGTGGGGGCAAAAAAAAAAAGTAAAGGAATTGATTTGAGAAGTTAAGGTTTCATGATACCTAAGTAGTTTATGTAACATATTTCACTTGCATTTAACTCAGATGACTTAAAACTCAGTCAAAATTGAGTAAACTGAATATAGCATAGAAAGTTTGTATCTAATTCCTTAAAAGCATAACTTTTCAAAACATATTTTAATCTTTTTAAAAAAGTTTCACCATATTTTTAGAATGTGTTAAATCTGACAGAATAGGCACACAATTATTCTAAAATAAGCCAGGTTTCTAAAGCTAGTCCAATATGAATTTAGTGTAGAGAGAAGGAAAATTTTAATTCAATAAAATAAAAAAATGTTGATACAAAATTAAGCATTAAAAATATAATGAAAAGTATTACAAATATTCCTACTTCATCTGAAACATTTTTAAAGTAATGTGTTACTACCTTCCATTGGATCACTGAAAAAAGATATCTTTTATTACTGTTCTAAGAGGTATTGTGCCACTGTATCATTTGGCAAAATTTGTCTGCTATCAAATGACCTCAGACACAAGAAAAAACACATGAAGAGAGAGTGACTTGGACAAGGAAATAGTAGAGTGGGGGAAGGAAGAAAATAAGGAAATCACATGGAACCAGAATAAAAATAATACAAGATCCAAAGAGGAGAAAGATCAAGACTGGTAGTTTGAAATATGTTAAAACAAAGAAAAAATTCTTTTTAAAGAGAAAATATGATTGAAAAGGGGGGGGAGGGGTGGAGCCCAGATGGTGGCATAGTAGCAGGAAAACTCTGTGAGCTCCCCCCATAACCACCTCAATTACCTATATGATTCTAAACAAATTTTAGAGCTACAGATTCCACAAAGTGATGGAGAGAAACAAATCTCCCACTGAAGGCAATCTGGAAAGTGGACAGAAAGGGTCTATTGTACCAGACTGAGAGCTGAGCACAGTCCTGCGTGAGGTGAAGGGTTAAAGCCCCAGGGCAGCCACAACCAGCAGTGGCTGGAGTGGACTTTGTGAGAATGGATCACCAGCAGCTGTGGTGGTTTACAGAATTATCAACCCATAAATGCCAAAAGCAAAATAAACGGTCAGTGTGGAACTCTATTGGAACTGGGGGGAATGGAGGCACAGTCTGGCCCCTGCCCTCAGAGTCAGAAGCAGCAGAGGGGCAGCGGCTATGCAGCTTCCTTACCATGGCTGCTTCAGAGCTCCTGGCCTGCAGATTCTAAGGGGACCAAGTAACCATTCAGAGGGTAATAGCTCTTGCTTTAACCTGCCTGGATCTGGACTGTGGTCTTGGATGGTGGTCCTGGGGTGTGTGACCAGTGAGCCAGAGCTTGTGGTGTCTGTAGAGAGGGCACCCAACTAATAGGTCCGGCAGCTGCAAAAACCCCAGCCATTTGGGACAAAGCTCTCCTCTTTAGAAGCAGAATTATTTTGTGGAAAAGAACTCAAAAGTCAAGAAAATGAGTGGTAACATGAGCAAGCAAAGGAAGCAAAGCAAGCACAGCAATCAAACATCGGATTCTTTTTTGGGGATCAAAGCAGAGAATGAGAGGAAGACAGTGAAGTTAGAACCCCTGCACCAAAAGCTTCCAAGAATAATATGAATTGGTTACAGGCCATGGAGGAGCTCAAGAAGGATTTTGAAAATCAAGTAAGAAAAGTGGAGGGAAAATTGTGAAGAGAAATGAGAATGATGCAAGAAAATCATGAAAAGAGAGTCAACAACCTTACTGAAGAAAATAATACCTTAAAAATAGACTAACTCAAATGGCAAAAGAGGCCCAAAAAGTCAATGAGGAGAAGAATGCCTGGAAAACCCAAATTTGCCAGATGGAAAAAGAATTTCAAAAGTTCACTGAAGAGAATGATTCCTTCAGAATTAGATAGGAATAAAAGGAAGCTAATGACATTATGAGAAATCAAGATATTACTAAATGGATGCAAACAAATGAAAAAATAGAAGGCAATGTGAAATCTCATTGGAAAAACTATTGAACTGGAAAACAGTTCCAGCAGAGATAATTTAAAAATTATTGGACTACCTGAAAGTCATGATGAAAAAAAGAACCTAGAAATCATCCTTTAAGAAATTCTCAAAGATAATTGCCCTGATATTTTAGAACCAGAGGGCAAAATAGAAATTGGAGGAATTCAATGATCATCTCTTGAAAAAGATCCCAAAAAGAAAATTCTCAGAAATATTATAGCCAGGTTCCAGAGTTCTCAGAACAAGGAGAAAATACTAGCAGCCAAGAAGAAACAATTTGAATATTGTGGAAACACAATCAGGATAACACAAGATCTAGCAGCTTTTACATTAAGAGATCGAAGGGCTTGGAATATGATATTCTGGAGGTCAAAGGAGCTAGGATCAACACCAAGAATCACCTACCCAACAAAACAGAGTATCATGTTTCACAGGAAAATATTTTCCGTCATGAAATAGAGGACTTTCAAGCATTCTTGATGAAAAAACAAGAGCTGAATAGAAAATCTTACATTCAAATGCAAGAAGCAAGAGAAGCATGAGAAGGCAAACAGGGAAAATAAATCATAAGGAACTTATCAAAGTTCAACTATTTACATTCCTACATGGAAAAATGATAATTGTTAACTTATGAAACTTTTCTCAGTATGAGGATAGTTGATGGGAATATAATGTGTGTGTATGTGTGTATATACATATACATACATACATGTATGTTCATATAGGAGGGTATATGTGCATATAAATACATATGTGGGTGTGTTTATATGCATGTACAGGTATACATTGACAGGGGGCACAGGGTCAATTGAATAGGAAGGGATGATATAAAAAATAAAATTAATAGGTGAGAGAGGAATATAATGAGAGGAGACAGGGAGAGACAGAATAGGATAAATTATCTCATATAAAAGAGGCAAGGGAAACTGTTAAAATGGAGGGGAACAACAGGAATGCAAAAGGGAATGGGTCAACCTTACTCTCATTGATTTTGGCTTAAGGAGGGAATAACATACACACTAAATTTTGTTATCTTACCCTACAGGAAAGTAGGGAGGAAGGGGATAAGAAGGGGGATGATAGAAGGGAGGACACAGATTGGGGTGAGTGTAGTTAGAAGCACACACTTTTGAAAAGGGACAGGGTCAAATTAGAAAATAGAACAAGTGGCAGGGTGGGATAGGATAGAGGGAAATGTAGTCAGTCTTTCACAATATATCCACTATGGAAATGTTTTGTGTAACTACACATGTATAACCTTTATTGAATTGCTTATCTTTCCAGTAAGGGTTGGGTGATGAGGGAAGAAGGGAAGGAATATGTAATTCAAAGTTTTAAAATCAAATGTTTAAAAAAAACTTTATTATTATTTTGCAAGCAACTGGAAAATAAGATACAAAAGCACTGAGGTATGGAATTCCATCTTGGCCTACTGGAAAGATGGAGGGGGTATGAGGGAAGATATAGGAAGAGAGCAGATTGGGGAAAGATGTGGAGAAAATTTGTAACTCAAAAGCTTGTGGAAATGAATGTTGTAAAACAAATTAATTTAAAATAAAAAAAAGAAAATGGGGGACAACAGTAGAAAAATAGCATTAACAGTAAAGAGTAGAAAAGCTAAATATAAGTTATAGATTGTTAAATCAAAGTAGTTAATAAAAAAGAATGCTTTAAAATATTTGTGTTATCCCAGATTAATTCAATGTTATTCTGACAGCTCTTGGCTAGATTGTGTATTGAAGGAGAGAAAAACTCTGCTGTTCATATTCTATGTGAAATTAAACACACATGAATTTCATCCTATAATAGTTATTACATAGAGATTTGAAGTCAAGAATTTGTGAATTAATCTGCCTTAACTATATTGGCTGCTCAGCAGTAGCCAAATTACTTAAAGTCAGTGGTTAGACATCTCCTACAGATGAATTTGTGTAATTGAGGACTTGATACATGGAGGGATTATCCATGGAAAATCTGTCTACAATGACAAACTGTATGTCTTCCCAAAACCAAAGCCAAAAAGGACAAATGAATGATTTAATACCATCACACCAAAATGTCCTGAAGTAAGAAAAATATAATTGCACTTGCATAAATTATGTCAGTTTGCTTACTGTCTTGGGGAGGTGGGAGGGAAAGGAGGGAGGCAGGCATAGAATTTGGGACTCAAAACTTTTAAAAATGTTTAATTAAAATAAAAAGAAATATAATTTTATATATAGTTGCATAATATACACATATAAGTATGTATTGGTCATATAAGTATTCCTGAATGATATTAAAAAAGAATTTAATGTATATTTCTTAGGAGCTAAAAGGGACAATAAGATCCATGAAGCAACTCCTCCCCCCCACCAACTAGTAAACTGGGAATTTTGCCATTTTTGAAGGAGTAAGTTTTTCTTTTTCTAAAACCTTCAAATAAATCTCATCTTCATGGAGGGAAGACAGGTAAAATTTAAAACAACAAGAATAGTAATAGGAATTTTATAGTTCCTTAAGATTTGTAAAGCAATTTGCATGCTATTTTATTTGATCTATACCAAACCCGTTTGAAGTGGGTGCTATTATTATTTCTATTTCAAAGATGAGGAAACTAAGGCATGGAGAAGTCAAGTTATTTGCCTTGGGTAACAGAACAAAGAAGTTTCTATGGCATTTTATCTGATTTCAAATTCAGCACTCTATCCAGTTAGCTAACAGGACATCCTAAGAATGGGTGGAAGGTCAGCTTTAGAGATGTGAAGATCTTACTTTAAGGCCAAAGAAAAGAAGGAGACAATGGTAGTTACCCTGACCCCTTTCTGGCAGAAAATGTTGTATTTACAATGTAGTTTAGAATCCCGACAAGAACTTAAGAGATATATTTCTGCCTCATGTGCTGTAATAGGTTAAATCAAAGACCTTACTTGCTAAACAAAATTAAAATCAGTCACTGAATATTTGTAATCTTATTATTTGGTTTTTCTAATGCAAATCATTGGCACTTGAAATATTTATTATTCTTCTAATTCAGGTAGAAGTCTGTGCTAAGTGTTCCTTCATGCCTACCAATATGTTTTAAAACACAAAGTAAAAGACTGTCAGTGATTAGTTTCTATAATCTTTAAAGAGGAGACAAGCTGCTAAGACTGTGTGTTTGCCTTTGCTTAAAACTGTCTGGACAAAAAAAAAAAAAAGCAAAAAAAAAAACCTTAGCATTAAAATAGGTAGGATGAACATAAGAAATGCTAATAAAGATGAAATGAATGAGAAAATTGTCCTGGAAAGGATTATGAATGAAGGAAAAAATATGTCAAAGTGGCAGCAAGGATGGAATAAATAGTAAAAGGATTTTGAATAGTAGTTTAAACATGTTCAAAATGAAAGAGAACTCACAGAGGTTTACCAGTGTTTGTCTCTGTGTGTTGCAGATGTGTTTTCCAATGTATGGGGTACAGGGGTTATTGATCAGGGAAATCTTGATCAATTCCATTTCTCCCCAGTAGACCTGATATAAGGTTATTATAGAATATAATGGGCAGATAACTGAGACAAGAGTATAAGATTTAGAATGGTTCATACTTTGAATAACTTATTCTCAGGGTTTGATCACGGTTTTCCAAATAATTCCTCCCTTCAAACTACAATAATAAAAGTGAACATAACACAAGCAGATCCTATTTATTTCAGTCATAGTCCATTGGCAGAGATGCATGTAAAAATCTCCAATATGGCAGGATGGAGCATAGAATTTAGAGACATTAATTATTTCTGCATGAGGGATTTGATGCTTATGTCTATCAAAGGAGCCATATGGATGACTTTTCATAGTACACAAATGGAGTTTGGGGTATGGGAGTAGATGATAGATAATGATGAATAAATAGCATCAATCACAATGCTGAGTTGAGGAGTTCAAGGATGAAATGAGGACAGAAGATGCGCATGATGGAGAAGCAAACCAAGGTTGTTTCTGTGAAAATATAGAGAAAAGAGGCGATATCATTGACATTTAGGGGCTTAAGGGGTGCTCAATATCCCCAAATACCAACACACTGGGTCTTGCCAAATGAATTCGACTAAAGTCATCTCTCAGCCACAGAAAAGCAAAGTCTATTAAAGATTCACCGTAATAGACTCTTAAGGAGTCCAAGTATTTGTGATGTTTGTACTGACAAGCGGGACTGAACAATCTGACAAAGACAGAGTCTGAGCTAGACTAAATGTGATCCCCTCATGGAGGCAAGATGGATCTGATATATAGAAAGTTTGTGGGAGGGATGTAGGGGTGGTCTAGAAGAAGGGTTTGGGGAGGGTCTTGAGGAGGAGTCTAAGGAGGAATGGTATTAAAGGTGGGACATAAATGAAGTCTACCTGGGAATAACAAACAATGGAGGGCTGGGCTAGTTTAAGGGTAACAGAGTTGGGTATAGATATTCTGATAGGATCAAGCATGGGAATCAGCTGGACAATAGTGTGCTGGACTAGGTTAAGAGTAACAGAGATTTGGACCTAATGGTAATAATTAAAGGCTTATGACCTCGGGCATATGCCTCATCAAATGGGAAGATTCAAGGAGCTTCCCAGAGCCTAAACTCCTTCATTATCACCATTAAATTAAGCATATGAACCACTGAATCTTTCTGAATGTAGTCTGAAAATGATGAATTCTGATTTAAAAGCCAATTGGTTTCTTTGGTGATTTGGACCAAAGAAGAATCATTGAAGATATCATTCATATATCCAAATCACTTTAAATATTTACTAAGCATGTATTATGTAGTAGGCAAAGGGGAGTACAAAGATGAATGAGGCATGTGTAAACTGTTTTACATGACAGCTTTTCATGTATTTCTTTATCACATCTTTCATCCTACTTCTCCCATATGAATCTTCACTGATTACATGTTGCACTCATGCCCACCTCATACTTCTTCACTGCCTTTTGGGTGACCCTCACTTAATTATCTAAAAATTTTTATATTCCATGATATTGTATGATTTGATGTAAGGAGATAAAATTAAGAGAGTAGGTTAAAAAAAAACAGGCAAAAATTTGGAGTAGTTAAAATCTCTCTACAATGTTCCCCAAAATCAACAAGACTGTTCCCCTTCTTTTTTTTCTATTCATGGCAGCTGCAAAGTGCTAATGTGATATGAGGATGAATTTCCTAGGATCAATCACCAACAAAACAAAGGAACCCATTGACATTCCATATTGAGAGAATTGTTATTGATGATCTGAATCATCCAGAGGAGAGTAAGCAAAATAGTGAAAGGATTAAAGATCATTTCTTATGAAAATTATGCCAATTAATTGACGCTTGATTAGAATGGATAATAAAAGTTTTAGTGTGACAATGAAGTGTTCAGTATCTGAAAGACTGTCACATGGAAGAAGAGACTATTCTGCTTATTTTAAGATGTCAGATCTAGGAGCTACATGTAGAAGTTGTAGGACATATTTTATGTCTTGGTTATAAGGGAAAAATCAAACAGAGTTACTGAGAAGTGGAATGGGATTACTGTAGGAGAATTCCATTATGCATTCCATATTTACATGGAAAAATCAACAAGTTCAGGTGCTGCAAAAGTCTGAAATATATTATTTGATATTAACATAAAATAATTGTCTATATGTACTTCTGTGCATATATATATGTATATATATATATAAATATACACAGATACATAAATACATATATATTTTATTGGATCATTTGAAGAAACAAATCATTTTACAACAAATGATAGTGATTTGTCCTTTGTCTTAATAACTGAACTTTGAAATTCCACCTCAGGAATACTTTGTAGAGATCAAGGCAGAAGGATGCATTTTGGAAACGTTTCAAAAAAGTAGGAAAGAACAGGAAAATATAGATTCTTAGAAGCCCACTTTGACTCCCAATGAAGCCTTGATGCTCAGCAAGTTAAAAAACAAACAAACAAACAAAATAAAACATCTCAACCTTGTGGTCAGACCATGTTGTCCCTAAAGGCTCTTGTCCCCTAGAATAGAATTTTGATCTAAATATATTTCTTTTTTTTTTAAGCAATTGGGGTTAAGTAACTTGCTCAAGGTTACACAGCCAGTTATTTCTGGGTATGGTGCTACGTATCAGAGCCCGGATTCAATCCCAGGTCTTCCCAAGTCTGGGGCTGTGCAAGAGCAAGCACCCCAGCATCCCTAGGGTGGCTGCCAACACAGGTTCTTGAATCTGCTTTGTTAAAGGAAAGCAACTCAAAATGGGTTAACAAGCTTACTTTAATCAGTCAAATATGTATCATTTACCTAGTTCAGGGGAAAAAGATCAGCACCCCAAACTTCAGAGTATACAGACGGAATTATCAAGACAGAGAAACAGATCAAGTAGACAGATTTCCAAACTGTCCAACCATTACATCCATACCAAATCAACATCTGGGTTTTTCAAAGCCAGAGGGCTCTCAACAATGGCTTCCCAGAGTCCCATCTGATCAAATCACAGAACACTTGTCAAAGTGAGCCCCAAAACAAAGCCTCAAATCAGGGCTTATATAGCCTTCTCCTGGCTCAGAGAATGTAACAACCTTCTGGACCCACTGGCCAATCAAAAAGTATCTACTGAAAAAGAAGCCTCCCACCCCAGGCTCCAGGTGCACTTTAGCCTAGGGGCAGGGAAGATCTTTAAATTTGCATTTCCATTACAGGCTGGTGCTCTTACTCACTGTGCCACCTGACCACCCCTTAAATATATTTCTTAAGTGATAGAATATTGCATCTTTAAGTTAATGAGTTCAGACAGAGGAAAAAAAAGAGTCTCCTAATTTGGCTTAGAAATTATTTTCCATTATTTCTTGTTTTCCAATAGAATCATATCCTCCACGACTTTTCTTAAACCATATGCTAACTGTACTGGCTCTAATACAGATTAATTTTGTCTATCCCAGAACCTCATACCTATATATCATGAATATTTATAGGTTCCCAAGACAATGAGTGAACTCCCTGGAGAAAATTTATGGGAGAATACAGAAGGGAATTTCACAAGATTGCCAGCATGGAAACCCTGAATTCTACCCCAGTGGCAGGTATGAGCACACTGATGGAATCAGAGATCTATTAAGCAGTTAGCTTGGTACAGGAGATAGTGTGTTAGCTGTGATGTCAGGAAGACTTGAATTCAAACTCAGTCTTAAATCTTTACTAGCTGTGTGATCCTGGATGAATTATTTAACCTTTCTGGGCTTCGGTTT
This sequence comes from Petaurus breviceps papuanus, assembly GCF_028583685.1. Lineage (NCBI taxonomy): Eukaryota > Metazoa > Chordata > Mammalia > Diprotodontia > Petauridae > Petaurus > Petaurus breviceps. Next base: position 27,712,266 of record NW_027185655.1, read on the forward strand.
CCTTGTCTGTTGTTATTGTTCAGTCATGTGCAAATCTATGACTCCATTTGGAGTTTCCTCTGCAAAGGTACTGGAGTGGTTTGTCTTTGCTTTCTCCAATTCATTTTACAGATGATGAAACTGAGACAAATGGGGTTAATTGACTGACCCAGGGTCATACAACTAGTAAGTGTCTGAGGCCAGATTTGAACTTAGGATAATGAGTATTCCTGACTCCAAACCCTTTACTTCATCTAGTGTGTCACCTAGCTGCCCCTTTATCATTTATACAATGGCGATAATGATAGCAGCTAGAGTTCCAGTAACAACAACAACAATGAGATTATGCTTGTTAATTACTTGGCAAACCTTAAAATGATATATGAATACTACCTATTATTTTGGTAACGATATTGTTAAAATTTGGGCATTCAAAATATGACTTTCTATAAAATACCATGTTACTTAAAACTCTATAATTCCTCATGCTCTTATTATAAGCAGGATAATATTATCTGATAAATTAATATCACTACAGTCACCATAAACACCTAAGACATCTTTTCAGTTTCTATAGGATGTCCCTCAGGAACATGATATTGTCATTGACTCAAACATCACAGCCAGCAATTCATTTTAAGTATATAGTAATACTTGGGTAATGGCATCACAGTATGAATGGTTTGACTTCCCATAGGGTTGGTTAATTGAAAACATAAATAAACTTGCATGCTTCTAGCACAATTACACTTGTAAGATTTAAGAGATGGAAGGAGAGGAGAGGAAGAGAGGGAGAAGGGGTAGAGAGAGAGAGAGACAGAGAGAGACACAGAGAGACAGAGAGACAGAGACAGACAGAGAGAGAGAAAGAATGAGAAAGAGACAGACAGACAGACAGAGAGAGAGAGAGAGAGAGAGAGAGAGAGACTTTGACATTATGTCATCCAATGGTTGAAATTACACATAAGGAAACTGAGGGCCCAAGAGGCAAAAACGTTAGTCAATATCACATTTAGCTAGTAAATAATATGAATTCCAGGTCTCCTGAAACCAAGTCCAATACTCTTTTATTTTTTTTTTTAAGCAATTGGGGTTAAGTAACTTGCTCAAAGTTACACGGCCAGGTGTTTCTGGGTGGGTGCTAAGTGTCTGAGCCCATATTTGATCCCCAGGTCATCCCAACACTGTGCCCAGTGCTCTTACTCTCTGTGCTACCTGGCCGCCCCAAGTCCTATACTCTTTCTGAGAGAAGCATTATTTAGAATGGCAGCTCTGGATTCACAGCTCCAGGCTCATACTTAAAGGCATATAAAAAATAATACTTTAATATAGTTTGATGTATGTTTAACCTTCTGGATTTACCTCATTTCTTTTAGTTCACCTGCTAGTGATCATGCTTACCAATACCATGATTACCATACCTCTGCCTTCAAACATCTCTTGATAATCATTTAACACTGTGTGAAAACCCAGAGAGCACCTGTACTGTCAGTAAGTCAGCACTTGCTCTTGCCATCTGAATTCCCTACCTGCTTTCCCAGATATACCTGACAACCTTTATATTCATATTTCTAGACAAATAATTCTATTTTGGTAATTTGTTACAGCCTAATTATAAACCTCAATTTTCATCTGTAGTGTTTTGGGGACTATGATTCCTATGCTGGAATAATATAATTTTATTGAAAGATTATTGATTTTTTTAAAAATATAGGTTCTTGTTTCATACAGAAATGTGGGGTCCTCATAAATAGACTTGATTTCTAAAATGAATAAATAATAATTATTATCTAATCCCTTGTTTTCTTCCTGGTAAGTTCTGGAACCCCCTTACTGTACACGACAGTGCCTAACATATTTACACACATATAGAAATATATTTGTATGTTCACATGTGCATATGGAAAGACATTTCCCTGTACCTTCATATTTATGTTAATGTAGTATATCAATATCTATATACATAAAGATAGGAACTGGACCTGCAATTTCTTTGGTATGGGAATACACTATGTGAATGATCTCCCTTTCTATGAGGGCAAGTTGGTACCTTATTTTAAACTTATAATTTTATTCTCTCAATCATTATTTTCTAGAGAAATGCAAATTAAAACAACTCTGAGCTATTAACCCACACCTATCAGATTTTCTAATATGACAGAAATGAAAAATGATAAATATTGGACAGTATGTAGAAAAACTGGGATGCCAATGCACTGTTGGTGGAGTTATGAACTGATCCAATGATTCTGGAGAACAATTTGGAACTATGCCAAAATCAAATAAAGTCAAAATAGTAGGCTTAGATCTGCATTCAGATTCCATCAGTTCTTTCTCTGGATGTGAATAACATTTTCCATCATGAATCTCTAGGAATTGTCTTGGGTCATGCTATTGCTGAGAAGAACTAAGACAATCATAACTGATCATTGCACAATCTTGCTGTTACTATGTATAATGCTCTCCTGGTTCTGCTTACTTCATTTTGCATCAGTTTATATAAGTCTTTTCATTTTTTTTCTGAAATCCACTTGTCATTTCTTATTACTGTGCTCTATCCTGTTCAGTCATTCCCCATTTGATACATATTCCCTAAATTTTCAGTTCGTTGCTGCCACAAAGAGAGCTGTTATAAATATTATTATACACTTAGGTCATTTTCCCTTTTTATGATCTCTTTGGGTTACAGACCTAGTAGTGGATTTGAACTAAGGTCCTCCTGAATCCAGGGCTTGTGCTCTATTCATTGCACCACCTAGCCACCCCTATATTTTTTTTTTTTTGTAAAAATAGGAGGAAGTAATTATATATGTTGGTCAGGTGTAGGGAACTGGAAGCCTTGAGGCCACATGTGACCTTGAGGCCCCAGGTTTCCCACCCCTGATGTTGACAATAATGAAGTGTATATCTGATGCCCTAGAACCACATCCAGCATGCCTAGTAAACTGATGCTGAAAAAAAGATGGGCCTCCTGATAACTGTTTTTTTTTTTTTTTGGCAATAAGGTCTGTTTTCAAAACCTTTAGTGTTCTCTTCTTCTCCGAATACCCCAGGAACAAGTCCTTCATTGATACCAAATTTGGTGAATTCCAGCACAGATCTTGTCTATATCCACTGGACAGACTGTTCTTTCAGTCTCAGTTTTCTTTATTATCTTTTCTACTTCTTCATCTTCATGTAGTACATTCATAATCATGATGTTAGAGCCATATGTGATGGTCCCAGCATCATTGAAAATGGAAAATCTGTTATAGAAATCTTTAAAGATCTTTTCCCTTTTTATCTGTTTCTTGATCTTCTTCCAGTTTCATCTTTACATACTCTGGATGATATATAATCCAGTAAAAATAAGTATCTGCTGGAAATATGTGTCAAGCAACATTGAGCAGATATAGAGGGGATGGAATGATGATAACATCACTAGAATAAACCTACACAAAAATTTGATGTGTGTTCCTCCATGTCCCATATTGCCTCACATACATATTTCCTATGTTGTTTCTCCAGTTTTGGACCCCGCTAACATGTGTTTCCTGTGTGTGTTCACTTGGCCTATGTGCTATTTGTTTATTCATGGGAGAAGGTTATCAGGTATGTGAAGAAATGATTTATTGCTACTTATTCATGTTATTTCATTTAAATGACTTTGCTTTGAACTGATTATATCCTTCCTACTAATTCATAAATTCAGTAATTCTATATCAGTAGGATTAATGAGCTACAGGCTATTGAAGTGGAAGGAGACTCATAAAATTGCTAAAGTGTGCTGTCCAAGTCTTCTCTAGGGGAACCCCATTGAGACAGGGGCTACAGATAGGTGCTACACCTAAATTCAGTATAATTTTGATATTCTGTGATAACAAGTTGACAACATGTTCCATAGCCATTTAAATGGCTAAAATAGTTTTCATCATATGCCAATGTATGCATATGTTCTATATGCATATAATATGGATATATTCTAACAGATCATTTTTAGAATTCAACTCGTGTTAAAGTAAGATCATCATCTTATGAGAACAAAGAGGGTATTCAAACTATAACTATCATTCATATTGCTACTGACTCTAATTATTATCCCCATGAGGTATAATGTTCTTTATCTAATAGTCAAGTGTCACTCAAATCGTACTGAAATTCTCCTGAAAATGCTGAAGCAATAATTCTGAATCTGATTATTACAATCAAATATGATCTTTAAAAAATGGATAGGTATAGGAATAGATAATTATTTGTAAATAATAACTTGGAATTTTTGTTGCCTTTTCCCTGCTTCTCAAGTTATTTCTCCTTTGGAAGTTTCTTTTTTCTGACTACTTGACCAATTACAAGGCAAACACCATTATTGCCAGAAGACTCCTCAGAACTCATTTTCAGATCTATAACTCCAAAAATGTTTTTGTCACCCTAGTTACAGAATGAACTCGAAGTTTTGTACCAAATTCACTTTTATTTTAAAAATTGGGAAACTCTTGAAAAAGCTGAAGATAATGCATAGTTGCTTCTTGGCTAAGATCATAGACCTGTAGCTGGAGGGGACCTCCTTGATATAATATTTATTAATATAAAGAAAAGAGCTCAAAAATAAGTCTGAATTGATAAGGTTCATACTGAGGAGCTTTGGAGTAATGAAATCTGGAGGGTGGTCAAATGAGTAGCAAATAACAAGACTGTCTAGAGGTTGTCTTGCAAAATGTATGGTTTGTCAGATAGTTGGGAACAGGTGTAGAGGAATTATAAACATTAGCAATCAATTAAAATAAATGCATCCTTTTTATGAATGTAGATTAAAATTACAGCAAGGTGAAGTGGAATAAAAATTCATATGGATTTCATAAGATTTTCTCTTTTAATCAGAGAGTCAGTCAACAAACACTGGTTAAGTGTTTACAATATGCCATGTGTTGTGCCAAGAAGATGTCAAGTAATCTCCAGGTTGCTCCAATAAATTACCAGAACATCAGTCACTGAGACCACTGAATCATGACTTTTCATCATTCAGCTTCCACACTCATGATAATCAGTTTACCTCAGATTTTTTTTGGGGGAAAGAATTACTAACATGATTAAATACCTCCAAATACTTTATCAGTCATTTTTATATTCTGCATAGCACCTACCATAACTTGTATGCATTAGATACTCAAATATTCAAAATTTAAATAAATACTTAAATTTCAGTACTAACATATTCATCTACTCCCAAAAGTATATTAATGCCCTACTACATCTAGAACAAAATCCAAGCTTCTATGCATATGTTTAAAATCTTGTACAATCTGATAGTACAATCTATTTTTTCAGATATATCACATGATACCTTCTCACAAACTCAATCTGCCCTATATGGTAATCCTTATACACCACCTGCTATATCCCAGTAACATGCTACTTTGGCATGAGCCTTTGCACAGAACATGGGATGTCCTCCCTTCTCTCCTCCATATTTTAAAATTCCCACTTTCCTTCTATGTAAGATTCACAATTTTCTCAATAAAATTATCCCAAACCAGCAACATGAAATTTAAGAAGGATAAACAAACAAAAACTGCTATAAATCTGTTTCTAAGTTCAAAAGGATGTAGCACTAGACAGCTTTGGCAAGATTCAACTCCACAATTGAATGATCTGGGGGCTGGATAAGCCCTGGTGCCACTTTCTATAGGATACCTTTCTTGTTCCTCTAGGAGTTAGTGATCTTCCTTCCCTCAGCCAAAATCCATTTAATTATACTTATGTGTGTATTAGACATATCCTCTCAATAGAAAGTAAGCTCCTTGAGAGAAGTAAATGTTTCATTTTATCTTTATATTTTTAGCATAACAGACAAGCAATGTATTTATTAAATTGAACATCTACTAACTGTATCCCTACAAGTAAATAAATCAATTAACTTTGCTAGGTCACAGTTTCCCCATTTATAAAAGGGACATACTAATACTTAATCTCTATTTCTTTGTTGCTTAAAAAAAGCAATTTGTCAACATTAACTCTTTATAAATGACTTTTTATTATGTAATGTAAACCATAAAGCAGTATATAAATATTAGCTCTTATGCTTTTGATAGATTTAATTCACATAAAACTCCATTAATGTATGGAATCCATTTCTATAAAAACAAGAAATATTGATGTTTCACAAATTTATATCAATATTTGCACTTTGCCAGAAATAAACACAAGTGGTATCAATTAATTGAGGTTTCTGGCAAATGAAAAAGTCAAGAAAAAAGTACATTTCAACCTATGACCTAGCGATTTTAAAATTATTCATTTGATGTTTGTCTGGCATCCTTTCAAAAAAATAGGATAACAATTTAATTGGAAGTAGATGGCCTAATATTAATCATGGAGTTTATAGCTCATCAGAAGTAAAGAGTTAATAGTAGCCTATTTGAGGACTGAATGAATTCAAGTCCACATACATAGATCAGTTTTGTACTAAAGAATGAAAAGAACTTTCGGGTGATCTAAAAATGGTCTTTGTAAACTGTGAACCATAGAAAACTTAGGACTGCCAGAAAACTAAATGTTTGATTGTTCAAAAAGAACAATGAGCTGAATTCCAGAATCCATAGACCAAGGAACTTTTATGTGATGCTTTGTGGATACTCTATCCCTCACCTCTAACTCTTAGAATTTTGAGCTTTCTTCTGTAGACTACTCCCCAAACCACTTTGAACCCCCAAGATCTGAAAAAGTCCTAAAACCTGGATTGGCCAATCAGGAGAAGCATTGTGCCCCACTGTGAGCTTAATCTACCATAATGCTTTGCAATGCTCTTGCATAATATAAGTGTTTTATTCTTTGAGTAAATCCAGAGAAGGACTCTTTTTGTGTCAACAACTATAAGGCCAAGCTGTGTAAGAGCATGTTCCTCTGTTTATGCCCATTAACGATGAGGTCTTTTAACCCAACACACCATCCTAAATAATGGGATATTTTTTAATATCTTATGGACATATAACCAGTTATGTCATGTTAATGATAAAGGAAATACAGATATCCTGCGTTGTATTTTCAATTGGTGCTTTGTCAGCTCTCTTATTGTATTTTTAATCTATTCAATTGAGAAAATTTCTTTTTCATGCTATGGTTAAACAAGACAGCATCAGTTAGGATTGCTCTAAAACATATATAAGGTTTGTCATTCTTTTATCAGTCAGTCAGAATTAAATTTCTGGCTCCATAAACATGTCTTCTAACTTTAAGGGAATAAATAGTATGAATTTATATATCACCTAGCCTCTTTGCCTCTTCTAACCAAACTTTCAGGTCAATACTACGTAACTCAGGTTCCATTTTCTCTGTGAGGATTTTCCAGGTCTTCCTGTTTGTTAGTGCTTTCTCCTTTGTCAAAGGACCTAATATTTAATTTGTATTTGCATATCTGTTTATATACTGAAGCCTCCATAAGAATGTAAATGACTTGAAGGCTGGACCTGTTTACCATATTTGTGTTTCTGTTCCCAGAACTTGGCATAATGCTTTGTATATAGTGGGCATTTAAGAAATGTTTACTAAACTGAAATGAGTAGAATGTTGGTCTATGGAAAGATTCAAGAACATATGATCCTTTTCAAATCAACATAAAATGCTTTTGGAGAATTTAGAAGGATAAATAAGGGGAGAGAATAATTAATAGGAATCAGGAAAAAAAATTGTCATGCCATAGAAAATTTTTCTTGATTTTAGCAAGACATTTGACTGAGTATCACATATTAACTTAATGGAAAAAATAGAAAATGTGGGCTATTTAATATCATATTAAGGTAGTTAAGATTCATTCCTTAAAATGATGTTATTAAAAATAATAGGAGAGCATTGCTAAGGGATGGCTCTGGTGGTATACCACATGACTGTTTTTTGGATCTGTCTTATTTATTACCTTTAATCATGATTTGGAATGCAGACAAAAGAAATGCTTATTAAAGTGACAAAGTTCCAAATTTCAAGGGGATAATTCATATAGTATATAACAGAATCAAGATTCAGTAATTCTGATGGGGGGATGGCAATAGGTTATACAGGAACTCTGATCCTTATCAAAGACCAGAATGCCTGCAATTCAGTCTGGAAAGAATTCAGTAGGCCCAAGTTGACTTGGAGTCAGGATTGTAAAAATTTATTGTTATGCTTTATAGGGGGCAAGGGTCTTTAGGGGACATACAAGTTTATTGTTATGCTGTACAGTGGGCAAGGGTTCTTAGGGAGCCTGAAAACTTAAAGAAGACATGGGCATAGTTTTAAGGAGCCTAGGCAATAAATCAGACGTCAATTATGCTAACTAGGTGAGTAAGGGTGGGATTAGGGAGGAGTTAAGGAGTGGTCAGTTCTTAAAGGAACATGAACTTTTAATGTCAACTGTGCAGTCATATTGCCCATAATTCACTGGGAAATAGCTCAAGGGGAAGGCTACCTGCAGGTGTGGTTTTAGGCCTGCCTGAAACGTCACTAAGTCAGCTAGAGGTCAAGGGCTGACTGAGAAGTGCCTAGTCTGCCACCCATCAGTGTCATGTTTGACAAGATGGATGTTGGGAAACAAAGCTAACAGAGACTCAGTATGTGGATAATTGCCTAAGGAGTTAACCTATAGATAGGGCATTGAAGGATTCATGGGTGCAGCTGACCACTTTACTAAGGGGAGATAACATTTGCCTAAGCTAAAATGTTTATAGATGGTTTAGTGAAGGATTCATAGGTGTAGCTTGTTATTGTTCCAAGCAGAGATAAACAGTTCATGAGTTGTTGCTGGGCAGAGTGCTGGCAGGGGGAAGGGGCAGAGTACATGCTCTGAGGCTGGGGCGGGGAAAGTGTGATTTTACAGACTGGTTTTACAAATTGATTTTACAAACTGATGTTAAAAACTGATATTACAGACTGATGTTACAAACTAATATTACAAACAGATCCCAAGCACCCCATCAATTCCTCAATGAAATAATATCAAATTAGCACAATGGAATTTAAACAAGGATAAATAAACAAATAAAATTGGTGTAAACCTGTGTTTAGATTTATGCTAAAAAAAATGGCACAATACAGATTTGGCAAATTTCAATTTTACAGTTGAATTAACTAGAAGTTTTAGTTGGCCCCAAATAGAAACAGGTGTATAATGTAACAACTAAACAAGTTCAGAATATTTTAGACTATAATTTTAGGTGGGTCCAGACCTAGTGAAGAATTGATATAACAATATTCCATTCTGATCAGAATTCATTTGAAGAGTTATTGTATGCAAAATATAGAAGAGTTTCATCAATAAAACAGATTATGCTGAAAGAAATATATCCAGATGATGAAAGATCTAATAATTATTTCATATGAGAAACAGTTAAAGACACAGTTAGTGATTTGCCTGGAGGTGAAAGAAAGCAACTTTAATGATCAAAGCTACAAACAAAAAGAAAGAAAACTCTTACTACAAGGGCTGTCATCTAGCAATGGGAATAATAGCTTGTTCTGTGTAATGCCAGATAGTGGAACCAGGACCAAAGCTACATAAAGTCATATTAAGAACTCCTAACTATCTGTAAGGTTCCACATATGTAAGAACTTCTAACAATTTCTACCACAAATGAAATAAGTTTTAACTCATAAATTAATGCTCTATCCATCAATGAAAGTGTTCAAACAAAACCTAGATAGCTATTTGTTAGATAGATACTTTCCTTTGATGGTGTGTTGAACTTGAGGGCATTTAATTTTTGCTACATATGCACATATTTGGGGATATATACTTAAAAGCATTCATTTTTGGTGAGAAACTGATGGAAAATTCTTAGATTTTATCTTTTGTCTAATTTTGAGTGTAAGGCCCTAATAAGACAATGGATAGAAAAGTAGGCCTAGAGTTAAAAAGGTCTGAATTAAAATCCAATCTCAGTTACTAGCTATGTGACTTTGGATAAGTCACTTGACTTGTGTCTAACTTCGTTTCCTAATCTATAAAATGGGAATAATAATAGCACCTATGTCCCAAAGGGGTTCTGGGGACCCAATGAAAATTTATAAAGTTTTTGTAAAAGAGGATATAATGGAATCTTGTTTTGCTCCCACAAGTTATTGGAAGATAATCAGTACCTGTGGGAAAAGTCTTACTTATCTTACTTTACCAAAACCTGGCCTTCTGGGAACTATGTCAATGGTCAGAGAAAAACTAGAAAGGTGGGGGTGTGGCACACAGCTCTGACCTTAGAAGAGAAGAGGTCAGGTCCTGGTCAGGTTTCAAGTATCCTCACTACCACATCTCTGTCATCTACATATAATCTACATATGTTAAGAGAATGTAGAATATATAGAACAAAACAAAGTGAAGAATATGAAGAATTTGACAAACCTTTGAGAAGTTTGATTATATATGTAGAGGTAATGTAGAATATATATATATATATATATATATATGGAAATGAAGTAAGGAATTTGAGGAATTTAACTAACCCTAAGTCTACCAGGACAGACAGAATTTATAGACCCTCACTGATGCTTTGGTGTGTCCCTAGTGAGCAGCACACCCACTTCCTTGCTGGAAACACTTTGTTTCTGAATTCTTTCAGTGAGAAGGGGTTTGTCTTATGGGGAACATCACGTGGATCTTCCTGAACTTCCCCCCAAAAAAGGGAAGCAATGGGCAGCAAAAGCTTGTCCTGGTCTAACTCCCTAACCCTACCTGGGAGGTCCTGTAAACCCCAAGGGCATGTGTTTCTCACACTTTTCTCATAGTATCTGCCATATAAATGCTAGATATAAATGCTTGATTCCTTCACCTTCTGTCTTTTTGAGATTATCTCTGATGATATTTAACTCTCTGCTTCCTAGCCCAACAGTAAGAACAAAGCTGCTCATGCTTACTCTCCTATTCATTTTCTATAAAATAAAGGAGTTAGACTCATGGTTCTATCACTTACACAGATTACAGGGTTTGAAAATATCACTGAGTAGCTAGGATTCCTTTTCACAAAAATTTCCTCTTTGTAATGATTTCCACATATCTATTATGTGTCATCATCGGCATTTTTCTTGAACTTTTCTCTTTTGAATGCCACTTGTTGCATCAGTTGCAGCTGTTATTTCCCTGCCATCAACATTTATTTTTAAGGAGAAACTAATATTTTAATAAGCCCTCATGCACTGGAATCATTTTGCTGTGTTACCAACAAGGTAAGAGTCTCCAAGGGCTCCCAGATGCTAATGTCACATGGCCAATCCTACGGTTTGTATTCTGCTTGTAGATTTTAGTACAATATTTACTTATCCTCTTTGAATGATAATGTTCCTTCTTGAGTTATTTGCCAAACTGGTAACAATTACTAATTGATTGGGAAATGACTAAAACTGGTGGTCAATAAATGTATAAGTCTGACCATACTCTTCCCCTGGTCAAGAACATTAAGTGATCAATGTTTGTTTAACAACAAGCAATTTGACTCCAGCCCATTTTTTCAGACATCTCACATCCTCCCTTTATGTTCTGGCCATGCTCTATTTGCTGCTTCCTGTATATAATAATCCGTCTCCTAGGTGTATTTATTTTCCCAGGATGCACCTGTTTCCTCACCCCCTAGAATATACCACATTATGTTCTACCACTTTGTCTTTCTAGCTTCCTTCAGTTTCAGCTCAGATGATATCTCTTACATGAGGTTGAAGAATTACTACTGTCCTGAAACTCTAAGTATTTATGTTGCTTATGTTTACTGTCTACTCATCCATATCAATAGCATATTCCATATTAGCATGTATATTCCTTGGAAAGCACCAAAGCATGACTGCAATTTCAGACAGAAAGATATAGGTTTGAATCTTGGTCTGTCACTTATGGGCAAATTACTGAAGCACCCTCAACTTGAGTTTCTTCATCTTTTAAATGGGCATAATGGTGAAAATAATACCTGAGGTACCTACATCACATGAGAGTTGTGGTATTCTTAGGGGATAACACACACACACACACACACACAATGTTTTTTGTAAACATTAAAATATCTAAGCAGTTCGTTGATGCAGTGGCTAGAGGGCTGGGCCTAGAGTTATGAAGATTCATTTTCCTGAGTTCAAACCTGGCCTCAGACACTTACTAGCTGTGTGACATTAGGCAAGTCACTTATCCTATTTGCCTCAGTTTCCTCATCTATAAAATGAGCTGGAGAAGGAAATGGCAAACTATTAGTAACTATACTAGAACACAAGGTCGACGACTAGCACAGGATCTTTGATTTGCTTTTCTAAAGGAAAGACTTAGCTTTAAAGGGTTAATGATCTTACTTTAATTAACAGACAGATAAGGAGAGATAAGAGAAAGAAGTGAGTATCCAAGAAAGACTCCAACAGATGGGGCTCCAACGAAAGAACAAAGTAATATGATCACCTACATGCACCACTGGACTGGGGGAGCACCAGCATGAGTAGTTGGGGCTTTTAACAAATGTCTACTCAGAATCCTGTCCAGGGAATCAAAAGGTCCTTTACATGAACAAGCCCTCAAAGTAAAACACCAACCACCTCCCCCCCCGCCCCCACACACAATATATATATATATAGTTTTCAACTAATAGGCTCAGAGCCAGCAGGTACCACAACTCCCATGATTCAGTGCTTAGCACCAAAAGGTATGACAGCCTTCCTACAAGCAAGCCTTACCCCTAAACAAGCTCCTCCTTAGGCAAATTCCTCCCCCAAGGGGCTCTACGTGACTCAGGATATAGCACAGTTATGAAAGCAGGAAGACATCCATGACTGAAATACCTGTGCACCTTTAGGCCTGGGAACATGGCTCCTGTTGCAAGGGAAAAGGGGACACATGGTCATATAGGCCTATTAATGGACAGGGAAGATCTTCCTATTCCATTAGCTTTACATATACCACTCCAGTATCTTTCCCAGGAAAACCCCAAATGGGGTTGCAAATCTTAGTTAGCTTTTATTTTAGGTGCTAGGCCAAACACTATGCTTATTTGGTGCAAATATATATGTATCTAATAATCTACACATATATTAAATATGTACACATGCATTTAATAATAACACTGTTTTATTGTCCCTGATGCTTGGGAGGAAAATATTTCCTCATTTGATCTTGATTGTATATAGTTTTAATGTCACCTTGTCTGAAATGTTAATTGCAACTTGTACCTCTGGGCAACTGTCTGCCAGATAATATATTTCCTTCTTGTCTCTTGTTTTAACTCTATATGTATCCTTTAACTTTTCTAAGCTCCTTTCTTATGAGAAGAAATTTATTTACTTGTTTTCAATTCCATTCTACCATTCTCTTCCATTTGCACACACATTTAGTCCATTTTCATTCCTGGATATAACTGTAAACTTTGAATTTCTCTCTATCAAATTTTGTTATACTATTAATTACTCTTATTTTTAATGATATTTTATTTTTTCTCCAATTACATGTTAAAACAATTTTTAAATTAAAACAAAAAGTTTTGAGTTCCAAATCCTATCTTTCCCTTCCTCACTCTCTTCCCCATTTCCTGGGACACTGAGCTACCTGATACACATTATACATGTTCATTCTTTTTAATAATCAATTCTAGATCTCTACTATTTGTTTTGATCACAAAAGTCTCACCTCAGCATTCTCACACAGAACTCCCTGTCACTCTCTACTAAGACAAGATTCCTTAATTCTACATTTATTGTTATTTTCTCTTTCTTTTCTATCATTTTCTTTGTCAGATGAGATAAATATGCAATCCAGAATCCTATTTTTCTCTTCTAACATTCTATCTCTTAGTCTAAATGACATTCATCTATTGCACTCCTTTCTAACAGATTCAATTTATTCCCTTTCCTGCTTTCATCTTTTTCATTGTTGCTCCAAAAATTTTGAAGCTAATATTTCCTTGTTTTGTTTCAAGGAGCCCAATGCAAAGTAATACTTATAGAATTCAATTCAACAAAAATTTATAAAACACCTACTATGTGCCAGGCTCTGTGGGTTTGCAACCTCCTTTACTAAGCATCCAGATGCAGCTAGCTTCAGAGTGACAGTCTTAAGGGTCTTCCCCTCCAAGTTTGATTTTTTTTCTAATTAAAGTGGCCATCCCTTGACTCACTTCTTAAAAAGGCCTAATCACTGAATGGGCATTACCTCATTCTAAGTGAGTACCTGAAAAGATCTTAGCCCAAAATGGCCAGGATCTCCCGTTGCATCCTGGGTCATCTCCAGTCACCCTAATGAATTTCAAGTCACTGGACCCAGATGGCTCTGGAGGACAAAGTGAGGCTGGTGACCTTGCCCAGCTCTCCCTCACTCAAAGTCAACTGCAAGTCATGGCATCATCTCCCTGATGCCATGGTCCTCTTCGAAAACGAAGGACAAACACAGCAAGGTTTGTCTAGGTGACTCAGCAAATGGAGCACTGGAAATTAAGAAGATGAATTCAAAACCAGCACCAGAGAAATATTAGTTGTGTGACTCTAGACAAGTTACATAACATTTGTTTGCCTAACCTTTTTCAACAGCAAAATGCAAATAATAGTATTACCTACTTCCCAGGATGATTATTGTTATTTTTTAAAGCAATTGGGGTTAAGTAACTTGCTCAAGGTTACACGGCCAGTTATTTCTGGGTGTGGTGCTAAGTATCTGAGCCCGGATTTGATCCCCTGGTCATCCTGACTCTGGGGTCAGTGCTCTTACTGTGCTACCTGGCCGCCCCTCCCAGGATTATTCTAAGCATCAAATCAGATAATATTTGGAATATGCTTAGCATAGGGCCTGGAATATAGCTGACACCTAATAAAAGTTCGTTTCTTTCCTTCTATGTCTAATGCATTTCCAAATTCTCCCTCTCCTCACCTATACTCATATTTTCCCTCTCTCATTATTTGTCATATATTCATATGTGGATCAATTCTTTACCTTCCCTGTCCTTTCTTTTATATTGCTTCCTTTCATCTTTCTTTTTTCCTTAGTTTTTTTTTAAATAAACATTCTCTTTTTGTTCTGTCAAGTGTCCCATAGACAAGGTGAAAGCTCTAAAAAGACAGTATTATCATATCTTTGAGACATGTAAATTTTTAATTTTCTGCTCCATTTTTTCATGTTACATGAAATTTATTGTCTTTAATTTTTTATTTAATGTTTAATTCAATATTTCATAAATTTGCATACAAATGCCCTCTTCATCCATAGTTGCTTTAGTAGAAATTATTCAAATTCATGACTTTTGCTTGATATCTATCTTTTTTTCATTGACAATTTAGTTTTATAGGCCATGTTATTGTGAGGGGCAACATTAGTTTCTTTGCTTATGGTGATACTATGTTCGAGGCTTTATTTTCATTTTTCATGGATATAGGGTAATCTTCACAATTAGTCCTATTTCCCCCTTAGTACTTTAAGGACTTCCCTCTGACCACCTGTGGGACATCTAGGGGGCAAAGTGCATAGAATGCCAGGCTTGGAGTCAGGAAGTCTCATCTCACCGAGTTCAAATCTGACTTCAGGCACTTAATAACTGTGTGACCCTGGTCAAGTCACATAACCTTGTTTGCCTCAGTTTCCTCATCTATAAAATGAGCTAGAGAAGGAAATGGCAAACCTCTCTAATATTTTGGCCAAGAAAACCCCAAATGGGGTCATGAAGAGTCAGATGTGACTTAGCAACAACAATAACAACCTTATTGCTTGTAAGATTTGGTTAGTGTTGAAGATCAAGAGTTTAAGCCACATTATTGGAGAGTTGAATTTAGTGCTGTTTCATATCTAAATTTATGGAAATGTACCATATTATTTTGTTCTTTTTTACCCATAAAACTTAAGATTTTCTAGGCCTATGGGATTAAGTGCATACACTAATTTGCTTTATAGATATCTGTGCAACTGTCTCCTTCCTCTGCTAGATTATATACTCTTAGAGGCCAGGGACCAAACTTATTTCATTACAGCCATCATAATCAGTCATGAAGCATTTATAAATGCTAAGTGTATGCCAGGAACTCTGTTAAGTGTTGAAGATATAAAAGAAAGATAAAAAAAAATGAGAAGAGATCACCATCTAATGAGGGAGACAATGGATACATACAGGATAAATAAAAAACTGTAGAAAAAAAGACATTGGCAGCAAGGAGACCAGTAAGACCCTTCTGGAGAAGGAATCTGGGGATTTTAAGAAATGGAGGAGAGGAGGCATATTCTAGGCAAAGGCACAAAGATAGACCATAGAACATCATGTAAAAGGATAAGTAAGAAGCAAAGTGTAAGAAAATTGGAAAAATACCAAAAGACCTGCTTGTGAATAGACTGAAATGAAAAATTGATAAGTTTAGGGAGAATCCAGAGTGAAATGGGTTCAAAGGGCAGTGATATGGTTAGATTTCCACTTCAGAAAAGTGTGCTTGGTAGTTTTTTCATGATAGATTGAAGTAAAAAGAGACATTAGGGAAGTAGATTAATTTGAAGTCTACTACAAGAGTCTAGGTGAGATATGATAAGGCCATGAACTAAGGTTCTGTCTGTGAGAGTAGAGAGAAGGTGCCATGTAGAAGAGACGTTGTGAAAGTAGAAATTTAGAGATTCAGCAACTGATTGGATATATATATATATATATCCAATCAGTTGCTGAATCTTTAAATTTTAGGTGTGTGTGTGTGTGTGTGTGTGTGTGTGTGTGCGTGTGTGTGTGTGTGTGTATAGTGAATATGAGTGAGGAATCAAAGATGTCATCAAGGTCGCAAACCTTCAAACATCTTTATTTACTCTCTCTCTGATCCTTCTGCCTCAATTGTCTTCTTGGGGATGGGAAATTGTGGGGGTTCCCTTTAGCTGTAGAGTTAAGGGCATAGGGACCCAAGAGTCTCCCTCTGCAAGGATTCTCAACCTTCCTATTGACTACCCTGGGATATTGACTTTTGATTCTAAGTTGCCTCCTTTCCCCAAGTGGGCCCAAGTTCTGGTTCTTCACCTTTTAGCTTATCCTCAGGAGCCAAATATTTGAATTAGAGGAAAGAAGAGAAGGGCTATGTCAGGTTAACCATGACTTTAAGTATGTCACAGCACTGAAGGGGATGAGGGTTTGGACAACAGTGCCCAAACTAAACTCTTTTATCTATCAGGAAAAAAGGGTCAGGAATGGAAACAGAGCCCTTGTTGGTAAGGGAGGGATAGGAAGGCAATGCCTTTTTTTTTTTGCTTGTTCATGTGAAGGATATAAGAAAATAAATATGAAATTTCTATTAAAATTTTGCGTCTCAAAAAAAAAAACCAAGCACTGCCCTGGACCGTAATAAATAAGTTTGAATAAGGGGTAGATTTGGGGGTGGGGTAAGAGGGCTATTTTGTGCACACTGAATGTGAGATGTCAATAGAACAATTAGTCAAAATAGGCAATTGCTGATTTAGTTTTAAAGCACAGGGAGTAAATAGATCTGGGAATCATCCAGACTGAGATGATAACTGAATTAATCAGATTTTAGGAGATTACCAAATGAGCCAGTATAACCAAAAAATATAAGAGGCCTGGGGGTGGGGAGAAACCTAGGAGCAATGAGATCAAAAGATGTCAAAATACACTGAGGAGTGGTCAGACATGTAGGAGGAGGAGAATCAAGGAAGATCAATGTTATAAAGAGCCACAGAGGAGAGCATCCAGGAGGAGAAGATACTGAAGTGTCCAATGCTCCAAAGAGGTTTGAAAGAATGTAGCCTGAGAAAGACCATTAGATTTGCTAATTAGAAAATAGTATTAGCATTAGTAATAGTAGTGGTAGTAGTAGTAGCAGTAGTAGTAATAGTAATAGTAGTAACAGTAGTAGTAGTAACAGCAGTAGTAGCAGTAATAGTGGTAGTAGTATTGGTAGTAGCAGTAGTTTACAAAGCATCTTAAGTTTTGCTAAGCACTTCAAAATTATTATCAAATTTTATCTTCACAACAACACTGTGAGGTTGGTGCTATAATTATTCCCACTTTACAGATGAGGAAACTGAGGCAAACAGAGGTCTGAGGATGGATTTGAACTCAGGACTTCCTGACTTCAGGTATAGCACTGAGTTCACTAGTCACTTAAGAAGTTCAGTTGAGTGACGAGGTCAGAATCTGGATGGCAGAGGATTTAGAAGAGGGTGAGACCTAGTTTAGATGGTATTTCAAAGACTTTATTTGGGAAGGAAAGAGAGACAGAGAGCTAAGCAGAGGATTTTCATGCAAGTGGCATATGCTTTGAGTCCTTAAATGACTCTCCCAAGTTTAGGAGACCATAATAGCCAGGATGCAACAATATGTCCTCTGATTCCAGACGGGGTGTCTTTTCTACTGCACCACTTTTCCATTATATCAAAGATTCTTAATTTCATTGTTTATTTACATTTTTTGTTCAGTCCTTTCAGTCATATCTAACTCTTCACGACTCCACTTGGGGTTTTATTGGCAAAGATATTGGAATACTTTGTCATTTCCTTCTCCAGTTCATTTTACAAATGAGGAACTAAAGCAAAGAGGGTTAAGTGACTTGCCCTGGGTCACACAGTTAATAAGTGTCTGGGGTCAGATTTGAACTCACACAGATGAGTCTTCCTGTCTCTGGCCCCAGCACTCATTCACTCTACCACCTAGCTGCCTTTTATTGAGATTAGAACAGATTTTTTACTGAGTTCTTAATCATAATTAATTACTTTGGATAAAGTTACCTTCTAAGTAAATGGATATAGAGGCCTAAAGGGAACTTTAAAAACATGAAAGATATTTTAAAAGCAGAGTGGTTCATCAATACTTCATCACATCAATACAGTTCTGCCCCAGCAGTCTGTGTGATGCCCTGTACAAATGGTGCTCAATCACTCTTCTAAGGAAAATTAATTCCTAATGGCCAAAAGAAAAGTCACATGAAATTCTTAGTGGTTGAACTTAAAACTTAAGACATTGATAAATGGATACGTAAAGAGACGCAGCCCTCCTTCAAAGTACAATATATTTGGATACCTTGATTTTTTTTTTTTGGAGTTCAGCCCAGTTTCATGGTAACAAGGTTTATTGTAAATACCAAAGTCAAATTTTCTTTTATTAAAGAAGGATATTACTGGAAATAATTTTAATGCTATCAGAAGAGTAATTTTTATATTCATAAATTGAATTATTTAGCAAAAGCAAATTCATTATCAGAATGAAGAAAAAAATGATTTTTTAAACTTAAAAAGACCTCAAGATTGCTCAGATCATCTTCCTTTACATTTTCTTTCTAAAATGTTAACAGCAATTTTAGAAAAAAAAAGGCTTAAGGAAACAATACTCAACTATATCTAAATGTTTCTGAGTATATGTACTAAAAGATCACTCAGATTTCTTTCAGCTCTAAAATCTTAGATACTATACTTGAGTTGTCAGAATAGTTAGGTACATAATGACATCTTCACTGGCCAATACAAGTATTACCCATGGTAAATATGTCTAGATTGTAAAGCATGCAAACTCCTTGACTAGTTTTGGAGTATATCCAATTTAAAAAGTGTCCAGGAGAAATGTGATCAGAAGCAAATTTAAAGAAGAATGCAGGATAAAACACATCATGTTGGTTTTTGTGGACCAATAACTAATGCTTATTGATATATCCTAATTTCAAATTAAATTCAAAACTAGATTTGTCTCATTCCAGAATTACACTGATGAGTCAATCATTTTTGTATTGAAAATTTTATTCATTTAGGCCTCTTTGTGACTTTCCCTTTACCCATTCGTAATGTGAAAATTAAATAACAAAAAACACAAGATTTCCTTCCGTAGTTAAAACAAAAGAGAGTGGCACAGACTTTTGATTGAAGCATTACTGATGAAGCTTAATAGCAGTCTCATGGCCAAAATCCCATGCCACCCTTTGAGTATTTAAGGCCAAATACAAATGCCACTTGCTTAAACCAGCTGAAAATCCACCGGGGGTTCCTAATCATTACTTTCCAAAATTCTGTCAATCTGTTAGTGCCTGGTTCTTTCAATGCCACTTTTTGGCTCATTCCTCTTATGTAATCATTCTCTACTACTTTGTACAAGACCGAGTTGATTATGAAAAGTAAACAGACTTTTGTTCATTTATTTTTTGCTAAATAAAAAAAATGGTGACATAAAATACATCCCCTTCTCTAATTCTTATTCATTAAAAATGCCAAAAGTACTGTGGTAGATTCCCAGGCCTATCTAGCCTCAGTATGAAGAGAAGGCTGGTTCTGGAAGATTCCAATCTCCACTCATAATCTATCACTTCCCTACATTAGAACACATAAGCTATATGATATAAAAATTAATTATTAAGATACAATCAAGTGTGTCAAATTAGACTGACATCATTCTTTATAAGTAAATGAAAAACTCTACATGGCTTATCTAAAAGTTAGAAAAGATGTGTGATTTGCTCAATGTCCCATAAGATTTATCCCTGTCTCTAGAGGTGCAGCAAGATCAAATCTGAACTAAATAGAATGACAATTATGACAATTTAAATCTTTTTATTTTTGAGGGGGGAAGTGACTTGCCCAAGGTCCCAAAGATGTTAAGTGTCGAGAGTCTGAGGCCGGATTTAAACTCAGGTCCTCCTGACTACAGGACCCATGCTCTCTATTCACTGTGCCACAAGCTGACCTTGTAGTCTAAATCTTCCTAAAAGGAAACAAGTTAATTTTGCATTTGACATTAGTTACTATTTCTTCCAAATAGTTTTGTTGTGCTCAAACAATACAAACTGACTAGGACTTCTTTTTTTTTAATCCACACTCATTCTTATTTGATCAAGACTGACATTAGGACTAGAGGATTAATTAAGCTTTGTTTTTTAGCTTCTCTTAGATCAAACCTTCAAAAATGATTTTTTTGCAACGACTCTACTTTTCCCTGTTTTCCCAGTTAATCATCCTGATCAGGCTTTACTTTCCTTCCTTTACAATTATGAAGTAAACCATTTCAAGTTCACAATACAGAACCTACCTTAGAATCTTTTGATCTATCCTAGGCATTCTTTTCTAAACCTCAGACTTCAGTTACCCGACTCAACCCGGTTTCTCATCTTCTAACCACAGTCTGTTGGACTTGCTCAAGGAATGCACACAATTTTGGTGACTCAGTCTAACTAAAAATACATCTAATCTAATCTTAACTTTACCTTCATTTCTTAAAAGCAATTATTTTCTTCCTAGATTGACTCTTTATTGTACTTCCCATACAATCTGTTTCAAAACTCTTTTCTCTATCCTCCCTTTGCCCCCCTCTTAAAAGAGGATCCCACTTCATATTTAACTGAGAAAATTAAACCAATTGTCATGTCCCCACTCTTCCCACATTTTTCTTCAAATTCCATATTCTCCTTCTTTGTCTTAGTTTCAGAGGAAAAGGTCAAGGTAACTCCATCGTACAAATGACTTTCAGATAAACATATCCAGCCTTCCTCGTTCTCTTGAGCTTCATTCCCTACTGATGTCTTCTTCTAGATACCTAACAGGAATCTCAAAAACAGTATGTCCAAATTGGAAACATAATATTTCCATACTGCCGTATTTCTGTCAAGGGTACCACCATCTTTTTAGTCATCAAGTTTGCAACCTATGAGTCATCCTCCCACACTTTGTCTTTCTTTACTCATTCTGGTACCAAATCACTTGCCAAGTCTCCTCAATTCTAACTCCCTAACATGGGTCATTAATCTTTCTCACTACTTTTAAGCCCTTCTACACTCTAGTTCAAACCCTAATCACCTAAATTATTGACATAACTTCTTGATTGGTTTCCTTTCCTCCAGTTTGTTTTCTCTCCATTCTACCCTCCAAATAGGGGCCAAATTTTTATCTAAAATACATTTCTAGATGTGTCACTGCTTTATTTGCCATTAAAAGCCCTTCACAATCTGGCTTCAATCAACCTTTCCTGAATGATTTGTATGACCTTTCCCCACACATTCTACATAAACTGAATTGATTATATATTACCATGTATGGCATTCCATTTCCTTCCTGTCTGCCAATATATCACTTTGTTTAATCTATTTTTCCTAATAACCATTGCTTCCTGAAATCATTGGTAAGCTCAGTTGTCATTTCCTATTTGAGACCTTTCCTGATCTTCTCAATTGATAGGGCCTGCTTTTAATTTGATTAGCATTTATTTATCTGTATGTAGACTTTCCTTCTTCCTTCTTCACCACCCCTAATAGTTGTGTATGTTTCCCTAACACCTAGGACATTGCCAGTCAGATGTTTGTGCCTAATGAATTCTGCCCAAACTGAATATATCTGATTCCTATTTTTCTGTGTTAGAAGACTAGTCAGTCTTGGGACAGAGATGCATTTCTTTACATACTTTAAAACCTGAAAAAATAAACCCAAAAAACAAAACTTGTGGCTTCTGTGGGGAATTTAAATTCAGGTTAAGTTGTTTTATCCCCGTCTAAATGCCCATAAAATTAAGTACTACTAGCTCTCTCTCTCTCTCTCTCTCTCTCTCTCTCTCTCTCTCTCTCTGTGCGTACATCTATATCTATGTCTATATACACAAGAATGATCATGGCAAAAACAGAGAAGATACTAAAAACACTTTAAAGTTACAGATAAGATTTCCTTAAAAAGTCATGCTAAATAATGGTTTTGACTGTATTTGAAAGCATTTCAAATCTCACCCCTCAAAGTAATAATTTGCCACTTATATAAAAAATGTTATGGTGCAGAAAGGATTATATAAAAAAAATGTTATGGTGCAGAAAGGTAGAGAATGAGGAGAATATCCAGAAGTATCAAGAATTTTTCATTAGAAAACATTGAGACATTGGGTCATGAGATGTTGGCATTTACTCTGAAACTTTTTCACCCAAATAACTTTAACCAAAACCATAAAATTTGATGTTTGATACAGGCATGGATTTTTCTCGGTTGAGTGGTAAGGAGACAATGAATAGTTTCACAATGGGTAACACAAAAATCTAATATCCTCAAAGATTAAAGGTATGTTTTTATAACGAAATGGTATTTGACTTACCATAATCATTATCATAGAAAATAATGAATTTCTGCCAGGCATATTCTGTGACCACTCTTAAAATAACATCATTAAGATAGACAGGTGGACGGATCGACAGTGTATAGTCATCATTTCTGTTGCTCCGGGTGAGTCCACAGCCACTTCTTGGGGTCCCAGCTGTTGAACGCTGAATGAAGAGGTGAGGGATGTGCATGGCATCTGCCAAAGACTGCAGTGATCCTGCTGATGTACAGCCAATGGAGCTGACAAGGGCCAAGATGCCTTGGTTCATGAGGTCACAGGCTGTAAGGAAAGATAGCAATATTCAGAATGATACAGACTTTCAAGCTATCTTCTTTTAAATTTTCCCTTTAGAAAAATGGATGTGAAAACCAGATATGGTGATTCACCAATGTACAGTCATGAAATGTAAAGTGTGTGGGAAAACAGATAGCCTAAGAGGTTAGGTATTTCCCTCATGAGCATGCATGTATTCTTTCACTTGACAAATACTAATTGACTGCCTCCAATATTCAAGGCAGGGCAGCTAGGTAGTGCAGTGGATAGAGCACTGGGCTTGGAGTCAGGGAGATGAGAGTTTAAATCTGGTCTCAGACTTAATAGCTGTGTGATACTGGGCAAGTCACTGACCCCCACCCCCTTTTTTTAAATTCAGTTCATCATAGCCATTCTTGGTTTAAGAGAAAAAGCCAAATGACAATCCTTTTATTAATAACCTGCTAACCTTAATAATAAAGTCATTAGATTATGCCAAACCTTTGTTTCTCAAACCTTTTTAATCAGAACACTAGCAAAGCTACATTTTGAATTGGGTATAATTTTAACTGACTGAGGATTTTGGCAATCAGCAATTTTCAGGTTGAGAAAAAGTATGAGCTGTGTTGGTGGAATAGTAATGTTTCTATAGAAGATCGGTTATATATAGAGGAGTGGTAAGAAATGAGATTGGAGGTCAGGAGTGGAGTCAGATTTCTTTAAAAATACTGAAATCTGGGGTGGCCAGATAGCACAGCAAGTAAGAGCACCAGCTCCGGTGTTGGGATGACCTGGGGATCGAATCTGGGCTCAGATACTTAGCACCCACCCAGAAACACCTGGCCGTGTAACCTTATGCAAGTTACTTAACCCCAATTGCTTTGGGGTGGCCAGGTGGCTCAGTAAATAAGAGCACAAGCTCCAGTGTCGGGATGATCTGGGGATCAAATCTAGGCTCAGATACTTAGCACCTCACCCAGAAATAACTGGCCGTGTAACCTTGAGCAAGTTACTTAACCCCGATTGCTTAAAAAAAATAAATAAATAAAAAATACTGAAATCCAAACTAACCATCAAAATTATAGGTATATAGTCATATGTATCTAAAATTATATGTTGATTATTGATGACAAAGATATAAGGTCATACTTATAAAATTATCAAGAAACAAACAAAAAACATTTAACTTAATATTATAAAAAGTATTTGTCTAAAAAAAGCATCATATGTAATGGAGATGAACCAGAACCTCCTTCAGTAAATCTAAGAGTAGAGCAAGAATGCCCATTCTCCCCATTAAAATTTGATATTGTTTTGGAAAAGCTAGCAACAGCAGTAAGACAGAAGAGAGGAATTAAAGTTGTAAAGTTAGGTAAGGAGGAAACAAAGCTATCCCTATTTGTTAACTATATTATGCTTTATTTGGAAAATACAAGAGTAAAACTGCTAAGTGAAACAACAGGTTTAGCAAAATTTCAGGCTGCAAATTAAACCATTAAAAATAAAGTACATTTCTAATATCAAATTCCAAGAGGAAATAATAGAAAAGGACATCCCATTCCAAATAACTACAAATGTATAAAATATCTATGCATCAACCTACCAATGTACTCAAAATATTTGTATAATTACAAAGTATTCCTTAAATAAATAAAGAACATATAAATATTTGGAGGAAAAAGTGAGGCTGGTGATTTTGCACAACCCTCTTTCACGCAATTCCAATTCAATGCAAGCCATGTCTTCATCTCTCTGATGATATTATGGTCCTCTTTGAGAACGGAGGACAAACCATAGCTACAACACAACCACATAAGGACCAGTACTGAAGCCCCGACCCAGGGTTAGCCAACAGTAAGACCCTACCTATGGGGTTTGCCTCTGGGGCCTGTTTTAAAGCAGTCCAACTGCAAGGCCCCACTCCTGGGGCATGCTAGTACCCAGGGGAAGCTAAAAAGGAGGACTTACCCTCAGTGCAAGCCAGAATGGTAGCCTACCCTCTGGTCAAAAGAAGCAGCTAGGCACAATGAAAGCCAGCAGCATGACCCAGAGTCCCAGCACAAAAATCTCAGAACAATGCAGGACCAGACAGAGCCCAACTTTCACATACAAACATCTAATCATAAAAAAGGCAAAAAAATGAGCAAAAAAAATTTAAAAGGATCTTGACTATAAATATTTATTTTAGTGACAGGGAGGATCAAGGCATAAGCTTAGAGGAGGAAAATAGTGTCAAAATTGCTACATGTGAAGTCAAAAAGAAAAAATGTAATTTCATCTCAGGCCCAAAAAAAATTCTTGGAAGAATTAAAAAATGATTAAAAAAAAGCAAATTAGAGAAGTAGAAGAAAAATTTGGAAAGAGACATGAGGGGAATGCAAGAGAATCATGAAAAAGAGTCAGTAGCATGGGAAAAGATGAACAAAAATTTGCAGAGGAAAACAACTCCCTAAAAAAATAGAATTGGTCCAATGGAAAAGGATATACAAAAGCTCACTGAAGCAAAGAATTCCTTAAAAATTAGAATGGAAGAAGTGGAAGTCAATGACTCTATGAAATATCACGATATGATAAAACAAACCAAAAAGCAAAAAAAAATAGAAGAAAATGGGAAAAATTTTCACTGAACAAACAATTGACCTGTAAAATAGATACAGGTGACATAATTTTAAAATTATCAGACTATCTGGAAGCCATGATAAAAAAAATAATAAAGTCTGGACAACACTTTTCAAGAAATTGCTCTGATATATTAGAACTTAAGGCAAATTGGAAATTGAAAGAATCCACCAATCACTGTCTGATTAGACATCATACTATATTCTATAATGTAAATGGAAATTAATATCAATAATAAATATTAGTGATATCTTACTATTCAAGAACGTACTATAAATATTTGAAGAGAACCAGAATATTTATCTTTCATAGCTATGGGTAGTGTTTTTTTCTTACTAATTTCCAAAGAAGGGAAAGAGTAAAAATGAAAGATAAAATAGATAAATTTATGATATAGATAGACATAGTTATATAATTATAGGTAATTACATGAAATTGAAAAGCTTCTTCATAGAGCAAAATTATACACCTAGGAAAAGAAGGCAAGTGGTTAGGGGAGGCCAGGTAGCACAGTGAGAAAGAGCACTAGCCTCAGTGTTGGGATGACCTGGAGATTGAACCCCGGGCTCAGACACTTAGCACCCACCCAGAAACACCTGACCATGTAACCTTGAGCAAGTTACTTAACCCCAATTGCTTAAAAAAAAGAACACAAGTGATTGAATGGAGGGGCAGGAAATTTTGTATCATATTTCTCTGATAGGGATTTGGCATCCAAGCTATTATACACACACACACACACACACACACACAGGCACATACTTTATGTATATGCACACATACATACATATCTACCTACTGTGTGTATATATTTATGTCTAAATATTTATAAAATCAAAAGCCATTCCCTAGCAGATAAAGTCAAAAGATAAATACACAGTTCCCCAAAACAGATTTCAAAGAATTACCAACATATGAAAGAGTGTTTCAAATCACTATGAGAGAAATACAGATAAAATTTTAAAAACTGCCACAAAAATACATGTGAAAACAGCTTTGGGGTTTAGCCTCGCGTCCTGAAAATGGTTCAAGATGAGAAGAGACAGCAATAGTGAATGTTGGAGGAGTTGTGGAATGATCAGTACACTACTGTATTGTTGGTGGATTTGTGAATTGGTTCAACCATTTGGGAAAGAAATTTGTAATTGTGCAATTAAAATGAATAAAAAGTACATATCTTTTGTGTCAGTGACTCCATTACAGGGCTTATGTTCTACAGAGGTCATTGATAAGCAAACAATCCCAATAATCATATAAAAATTTTATAGCAGCATTTTTTTTGATTGCAAAGAGTTGGAAAGAAAGTAAATGTTTGTCATTTTATGAATGGCTAAACAAAATGTGGTAAATGAATATAATGGAACATTACTGTGCTGTAAGAGATTATGAATGTGATGAATAAAGAGAAATATGGGAAAATATATTAATTGATGAAAAGTGAAGTCAAGGCACAATATATACAGTGATAAAAATGACATAATTAAAACGACACACACACACACACACACACATACACACACACCAAAAAAGAATGCTGCAAACTTATAAAGAGTAAAAATGACCTGAAAGGAATGTGAGAGGCATTCCCATTATACTCTTTTGCAGAGGTAGGAAGTCCCCAAGTGCTTCAAATTGTATATACTTTCAAATTTTTCCAATGTACTGATCAGCTATTCTGATTTTTCCACTTTCTTTTCTTTTTCTGTTTTTTTTTTGTTTAATTATATTTGTTATACAGGATATCCTCTGGGAGAAGGAAAGATACTGGGGGAAACTATAGTGATATAAAACAAAAAAACACAAGTCATCAATTATAGCTCATTTTTAAAAGAGTCAATTAATCTTCAATTAGAGAAAACAAAAAAATTGCAACACATTTTTATTTGAGGTGACAGATTTTAAGACTTTCTAAATAAAACATCATTTTTGCATGTTAACTGACCTATAAATTTCCTATACTAAGCGGAAAAAATCCAAAGAAATGCTTGGTTGATAAACATTGCTTTGAAATTAATGAGCCAACTAAAAGAGTAATTTATAATGGAGATTTTCAAGTACTATATTAGTTATATCCAAATAACTATCACATAAACTTATCATAATTAATGTTAAGGTAATTAAACATATCAAAAATTAATAATAATCATGGGCATAATTTTGAAGCATTACCTCATTAAAGATTTTATAATTTTTTTTCAAGCAGCTGAAAGATTATCATTACTTAACATATTATAGGCTGCAATAAGTGAGACAAGATAATTTTTTAAAAAACACAATTAGCATAAAATTAGATGAATAATTTAGGAAAGAAATTTGTATTTGTAAGAGTAAATATAAATATGCATACAAAGGGCCTTTGTGAAAACTTATTTATTAGCTTTTTAAAAAATATGTTAGAGAATTATTTCTATATTTGAACCTAAAATTATCTCTCTCTCTTTTATTTTTGTGATGACACAGAACTGTCCATTTGTTTGGTTGTTTCCTTCACATATACAACTATATCTGTTATCTGATATGGAGAAACATCAGGGATTGACCACATTCTGTTCTTACATGAAAGTTACCAATAATTTATTGTGTCCAATTTATTGATCGTTGCTCTGGTTTGTTAAATGTTTCTTCAGTCTCAGTTTTGTGGATTTTTTAAACTCTAAGTTGATCTTTAAAACAAGACATATTGGTCAAAATTGAGGAATCAAAAAGAAAGGAAAGTATATATGAATATTTTATACAATGAATACTATAATTAAGAAACATGTATTGATGAACTTTGTTCAAGTACCAATTCCTCTCAAAGAAGAAATATAGAAATGATGGTGACTATCTCAATTTTGATTTACTTCCAAGGATACTGATACATAGCATCCTCTATTTCTTCACTGAACAAAATAATAATTTTTTGCTTCTAAAAAATTACAAAGTCTTTAATGAAATATAACCCATTTAGAAGGAAAATTTTGAATATTTTTATTTTTTGCTTTTTGGAGGGGGAAGGCTGGGCAATTGGGGTTGAGTGGCTTGCCCAAGGTTACATGGCTGGTAAGTGTTAAGTGTCTAAGGCTGGATTTGAACTCAGGTCCTCCTGACTCCAGGACTGGTGCTCTATTCACTGTGCCACTTAGCCACCCCTTGCATATTTTTAAATTGAAACAAATAGTCTTCTCAGATATTGATTTTTAAGGAAAGAAAAAAATTAAAAATGATAGTGAAAGTACCTACAACATAAGCTATCACATTAAGTATTATTCCTAATTATAAAGTACTTAATAATACACTAGATCTTTCTTAATAAATAAGAAATTAATAATATTAAAAAGACGAGAAAACACAGTGAATAAAATGTTTATATTCTTTTGCCTGAAAAATCAACTTCTAGGAATATGCCCCAAAGAGGTCAAAGACAGAAAGGTTTTCATATATACAAAAAAAAAAAAAAACCCAAATCAAAAAAAAAAAAAAACCCAATTCATTGTAGTACTTTGTTCTGTCAAAGATCTGGAAATGAAGTAGGTGTTTATAAATTGAAGAATAGCTAAACTAATTATAGTACATGAGTGTAATGTAACACTGCACTGTAAGAAATTGCAAATATAAAGAATTCACATAATTATGGCAAGACTTGTATGGACTAGTAGCAATGACTAGAGCAGCTGACAACCCAATTCTAAGCTACCTTTCCAACCTTAAGATACGTTACTCTCTTTTACATATGCCCAACTCTTCTTCTTGGTGTGCCTTATGTAAGACATTCAGATTTTTCTTCCTTTGCACTGATTGTCCCCTATGCCTGGAAGGTACTCCTGGAATATGCATCTTCTTCTTAACTCCACACCCATCTTGCAATCCTTAGTTTCTTTCAAACATGAGTGCAAAGATTTCTTTCCACATGAAACTGCTCCTGATCACTCTTCCTGTCCCTTCTCCCCATTAACTACTAATGCCTTGAACACTTTGTAATAAGAATGTAAATTTTAAAGATCTTCCCTGCCCCTAGGCTAATGTGCACCTGAAGCCTGGGGTGGGGGAGGCTTGTTTTTCAGTAGATACTTCTTGATTGGCCAGTGAGTCAATAAGGTTGTTACATTCTCTGAGCCAGGAGAAGGCTATATAAGCCCTGATGTGTAGCTTTGTTTTTGGGACTCACTTTGAGAAGTGTTCTGTGATTTGATCTGAATTCTGGGAAGCCGTTGTTGAGAGTCCCCCGGCTTTGAAAAACCCAGATGTGGAAACCCAGATGTTGACTGGGTATGGATGTAATGGTTGGACAGTTTGGAAAGCTGTGTACTTGATCTGTTTCTGTCTTGATAATTCTGCCTGTATGCTTTGAAGTTCGGGGTGCTGACCTTTTTCCCCTGAACAAGGTAAACGATATATGTCTGACTGATTAAAGTAAGCTTGTTAACCCATTTTGAGTTGCTTTCCTTTAACAAAGCAGATCCAAGAACCTGTGGTAGCTGCAAACCCTGAGGATGCTAGGGGTGCTTGCTGCTACACACTTCAACCTATAAAACATTTGAATTTATTTTCTATATAAGTATACATGCACAAGCATCCTCCATATTAAAGAATATAAGCTCCTGGAGGGCAGTGGCTAATCCATTTTTCATTTTCTATGATCCATGTTCCCAGCATAGCGCCTACCACATTGCTTGAATAAAGAAAAAAAATAAGCTGAAATTGAACGTGATACCATTACAATATCTAAGACTGGACCAATAAAAGAACAAAAACATATGCTTCTTTCTCATTATTAGAAATGTGAGGAACAATTGGTGGGAAATGGTACTCATTCTACCTTTTGGCTTCTTTTTCTTTTTTAATCTTTGTTGCAAGGGATTGTTTGAGGCATAAGAGAAGGGTTTTAATTTTAGAAATGTGACATAAGTACAAAACACAACAATATGAACAAAATAGATATAAGACCAATGTGAAAAATAAGAAAACCTCACATTTATACCTATTTTTATTGGTATAATAGGGCTGTCTATGTGACAACTCAGTCACATGGGTTAAGAAAATAAAAGAATTAAAAAAATAAATTTATAGTACACGTTTTCATTTCTAAAAGTTATTTAAATGATTTTTTTTTTAGCACTTGGTTACTTTGTAACTTGCTCAAGGTTACACGGCCAGTTATTTCTGGGGGTGGTGCTGAGTATCTGAGCCTGGATTTGATCCCCAGGTCATTCCAACACTGGAGCCAGTGCTCTTACTCGCTGTGCTACCTGGCCGCCCCTAAAAGATTTTTTAAAAATAATTTTATTGAAAAAATGGAGTTTTGATTAAATTGGAGATTTTCATTTTTATTATATTTGTTAAAGCTACTTTATTGGATTGGACAAAATACAGAACTTATATCTAACTCTGACCTTTCCTTTACGGAGAATCAAATCAATGCCTTTTCAATGGCAAGTTTTTAAAAATATATATATTTTATTACATTCATATTTATGGAACTATTGCTCTAAGCCCCCTGATTCCTCTTATATATCTTTAGGCAAACACACAATTCACACATGGAAACCTACTGTGAGTGTTTTGAGCTTTACTGACTCATCTGCCTTTGGAAAGCATACAATTATAGTAATTGCAATCAGAAAAACAAGTTTAATCTCTTTGTTTATTGAATAATTAGGGAAGAAAAGTTTTATGTGCTTAATTGTATTCATTTAAAGTAAAGAATGATATATCTCTTTTGACTGAAACTAAAGCCTTTAGAGATTTATTTTAACCCATAAAACAAGAAAGCAATGAACCATAACAACTACTAATGAGAATACAGATGTGTGAAATTTTAACAGATATTTGGGTCTTTTCTTTATCCTGCTTCTCCTTTTGTACAGGAGTGTGTGTGTGTGTGTGTGTGTGTGTGTGTGTGTAAATATATTTGTGTACATATATGTGTACATATAAAATATATATTCTGCAGTTCTTTTAAATTGAATTTTTATTCAAGTGGAATTTTTATTTCTATTTTTTGCTTGTTTTATTAATATTATGTAAATGATGATTTCTGTGGATTTGTTTTATATTCTGCCTGTTTGCCAAATTAACTATTTCAATTGATGTTTTTAAAGTTATCTCTCTTTGATTCTATAAGCATACCATCATGTCATCAGTAAAAAGTGATATTTTTATTACTTCTTTGTCAAAGGTTATTTCCTCAATTTCTTTTTTCTGTCTTACTACTACAGCAAGCATTTCTAGTACTGCATCAAAAAGACTTGGTGATAATAAATATTCTTGTTTCATCTCTGAATTTACTTGAAGTCATTCCAGTTTATTTCTATTACATACGATAATAACTCTTTATATACTATTGAAAATTTTAAGAAAAGTTCTATTTGTTCCCATTTTTCCTACTATTTGAAACAGAAATGGGTATTCTTGTTTGTCAAAAACCTTTTTCTGTATCTATTGATGTGCTGGTACGTAGCAAGTTAGTTTCTTCCTTCTCCACTCTTAAGGACATCACCATGATTATCCTTCATTAGCCTTTTAACTTGTTAGTTCCTGATCTAATCCCTCTCTTCTCCTTAGTTACTATCTAGTCAACTCCAGTTTTAAAGCTTTTTAAGAGGCTCAAGCCCTTACTCCCTTTAAGACATTTCCTAGGGTATGAGACCCTTGAAGGTGTTTCATCCCATTTACCTTAAGAATAATATTTGATCTCTAAATTGGTGTTTGAATATAGGTCTTATAGTTCTGTTTATATCTTCTCTTAAAATTAGTTTCCAAGGTAGTTAACCATGATTCAATGTTTGTTTATTGGAGAAGGATAATTATGGTTAAAATCCACTGAAATACACCTTTTGCCTACAACTCAGAGAGAAGGGTCCTGATTCAGAATTGAGAAGGCTTTAAGTGATAATTCTAGTGTTGGATTATTGAGAGGAGGGAGAAAAAAAGAATATATCTTCCATTTTTATTTGTGGAAAGTTATTAATCACTGAGCCCAAATAATTTTTACAATTCTTTTCTTGTCTCCTCATTGTTACCTATCCAGTTAATTCCCACTGATTTTGAATGTATTGCATTCAATTGAATATTGAATGCAATTCTTCTATTCCTATGTTCTTTACCTCTATTGGGTGAAAGAAAAAAAAGGGACCATGCCTCCTACCCCTATATGCTTAAATAAATATTAAGGAAACTGCATAAGAGAGAGTGACAGAGAGAGTCAGAGAGAGAGACAGACAGAGACAAAGACAGAGAGAGAGATAGAGAGGGAAGGAGGAAGGTAGAGAGGGAAAATAATCTTTGGTATCTCTCACAAGGGCAAATATTCCTGATGAGGGCTTTACTTTCAGACCTAGCATTTATGGGTTCTGTTGATATATTTCAAATATAAAAGTATTTTATGACCAAATTAATCTGAGCAAAACTATTTTAGCCCTTTCCTATTATTCTGCCACCAAAGAATAATCAATCAACCAATAAAAATTTATTAACTTCCCACTGCATGCTCAGTGTTATGTTAAGCTGCAGAGATACAAAGGCAAAAAATTAAATAATCCTTGCCATATTTAGGCTTGCATTTTATCAGGGCAACCTCAGCAACTCATCAGAGGCCGTAATAGAAGTCCATCAGAAAATATTTAAAGCAGGCCTTTCTCATCTGGTGGATAGAGATTCCAACAGATTCATAAACTCCTAAGAAACACTTAAGATATTATAAAATCATAATAAAATAAAAATTAATGTCCACAGAGCTACCAATTCCATTAAATTCAATTCCATAAGCATTTACCTATTTTATCCTGGAGGCAACAACATGCTACTACTGAAGTTTCTTCAATAGGGTAATGTCATGGTTATAACTGTGCTTTAGGAAAGGTTTTTAATTTTTTAAGGTGTTTTTTTTTAATGGATTGGAGACAGAATAGATCATAATCAACTTCCACTTTGGAGGTAAGTGTAACTGTCCAGATAAGAGGTGGTGGTAACTTGAACTAGGATGTTGCTTCTGTGAGTGGAAAGATCATGCAAAAAATGCCATCGAGGCCGAATAAAAACAAACCTTTGTTCAATAATTTAAAAGAAAAGATGGGAAAACATAAAACAACTGAGGATGCCATTGAGATTTTGAAACTGAATTAAAGTTGTCAGTGTCCTCAAGAGAAATAGTGAAATTAGGAGGAGGAATGACTTTAGGGGAAGAAGTGATAATAGATTGTGTTTTGATCATATTGATTTTGCATTGCTTGTGGTATATCCATCTCTACATCTGTACATCCTTACTTATAATTGACTGTTAGGTGCTGATTGCAACAAAATAGGAAAAAGCCAAAGGAAAGATATCTCCTCTGTGTCTCCTCCCTCTATCCTCTTCAGACATTCATTTATGACTTACTCAATTTCTTCTACTTAAGTTGGATAGCAACCCAA
Source organism: Petaurus breviceps papuanus (assembly GCF_028583685.1). Taxonomy (NCBI): domain Eukaryota; kingdom Metazoa; phylum Chordata; class Mammalia; order Diprotodontia; family Petauridae; genus Petaurus; species Petaurus breviceps. The sequence goes on from NW_027185655.1 coordinate 27,746,480, forward strand.
TTCAAGCATAAAATCTATCTTTCTTATTCTGTGAATTTCATTGTTTTTATAAATATTCATTAATTTCATTTACTTGGTTGTTTTGTTTTGTTGGCTTAACAAGAATGAAAGTATACTACTTAAATACGGGTGGCTAGATCATTCTCAACTGATGTTATGAGGGTAGGAGAAGTATGCAAAAAGGGGCTGGGCTAATGACAGTACTGAATCAAACATGGCTCCTCAGGGATACCACAAGAATTGTGAGGGGGCATACATTACCTTCCTCTGGAACCTAACAATAAAATCTGAGATAAATATCAACAGAACTCACCTGGGCTACACTTGCAAGAAAGTCCAATTTTGCTAAGAAGTAGTCTGTGGACATGAATAGTATACATTTAAACAATGGTGTAAGCTCAAATAGCAACAGTGGTCATTAAATCATACCTAAGAATCCTAGCAGGCTATATATAGACTTAGAAAACCACATTTTTTTAAATAAATTAATGCATCTTTTTAAAATTAATTCATCAACACATTGAAAACAAATAGGAACTACATTAATCTGGTTCAAGCCACACTGAGGACTGTTATAGTCACAAAAGAATTATAAGCGACATGTATGATACCTCTGAGTTAAACTATTGTCAAACTATTTATATTAAAAAGATATCAAAATAATTTTATTGAAAACTAATAATATTTTGCCAAAGCAAGAACTCTCTCAGTCTCTGCCCCATACTAGTCTGGAAGCATCTTCAAACTTCTTAATACACACACACATACACACACACACACACATATTAAACTGTATTTTCATCAATTACATGTAAAAACAATTTTTAACATTTTTAAAAAATTTGAATTCCAGTCTCCCTCCTTCTGCCCTCATTGAGAAGACAAGCAATTTATATAGGTTGTACATATGCAGTCATATAAAACATATTTCCATAGTAGTCATATTGTGAAAGAAAAAATAAATTAAAAAAAGAGAGAAAAAGATTGCTTTAAAAAGTATGTTTTGATCTGTAATTCAGATTCCATCAGTTAATTCCCTGGAGATGTGTAGCATTTTTTCATAATAAATCCTTTGGCACCATCTTTGATGATTGTATTACTGAGAATAGCTAACTCCTACTGTTAATTCAGAATTCATCGATTCTCTTGAAATTGTCATGAATCATTGTCTCAATCAAAGTAGCTAAATCTTTCATACTTGATCATCCTTACAATGTTGTTATTACTGTATACAATGTTCTTTTGGTTCTGTTCACTTCACTCTGCATCAGTTCATCCAAGACTTCCCCCAGGTTTTCTGAGCACATCCTGCTCATCATTCTTTAGAGTACAATTTGCAATTATTTGCCACCACAAAAAGAGCTGATACAAATATTTTTCTACATATGGGTCCTTTTTCTTTTTCATCTCTTTGATCATTGCTAGGTCAAAGTGTATGAATGATTTTATGGACCGTTAGGCATAATTTCAAATAACTCTTCAGAATGATTGAATCAGTTCACAATTTTACCAACAGTGCATTAGTGTCTCAATTTTCCCACTTCCCTCCAACATTTGTCATTTTCCTTTTCTTTCATATTAATCATTCTTACAGCCATACGGTAGGATTGAAGAGTTGTTCTAAGTTCTATTTCTCTAATCAGTACTGATTTAGAATTTTTTTTCATATAAATATAGTTTCAATTGCTTTTTAATCAAAACTACCTTTCATGTTATTTGACTATTTGTCATTGGGGAATGGTTCTTATTTTTATATAAATATGATGTACTTTTCTCTATCCTGTTTTTCCTCTGATAATCTTACTCTCTCTCAAAAGTCTTTTATTTCTGACTACTGTCTTCCCTAATCTTCTCTCCCTTCTTCAGTAACACAATCTTCTCTCCATTCTATCAGTATCCCCTTCTCATCCCATTTTCTAATAAAGTAAGACAGATTTCTGAATGCAATAGAGTATGTACATTATTCCCTCTTTGAGTCAATTCTGATGAGAGTAAGGTTCAAGCACTCTCCTCCACCACCTCACTTGTCTTCCACATGATTGTAAAAAGTCCTTCATACTTCTTCTATGTGACAGAATTTACCCTTCTTCCTTTCCTTTCCTCCTTCTCCAAGTGCATTTCTCTTTACCACCCCCTAATTTTCCTTCCTTCATAGACAATTCACACCTATGCCCTCTTTGTACATTTCTTTTAACTGCCCTAATCATGAGAAAGTTCCTAGAAGTTACTATTAGGAATGAAGTTCACATTTAGGAAAAAAAAATCACATGCCTTCTGCTTTCTCTTTCTTATTTACCTTATTATGATTCTCTTGGGTCTTCTAATTGAAAGTCAAATTTTCTATTCTGCTCTAGTCTTTTAATTGGGAATGCTTGAAAGTCTTTTATTTCATTGAATAACCATTTTTCCCTGAAGAATTATATTCAGTTTTGCTGGGTAAATGATTCTCATTCATAATCCTAGCTCCTTTGCCCTTTCCCAGATCACATTCCAAGTTCTCTGATCCTTTAAGGAAGAAACAGCTAAATCCTGTGTTATCCCAAGAGGGCTTCACAGTACTTGAATTTTTTCTTTTGGATGGCTTGCAATATTTGATATGGGAGCTCTGGAATTTGACTATAATATTCCTGGAAGGTTTCATTTTGGGATCTCTTTCAGGAGGTTATTTGTAGATGATTTTATTTCTATTTTACCTTCTAGGATATAAGAGCAGTTTTGCTTGATAATTTTTGAAAGGCGATGTCTAGGCTTCTTTGTTCTCTTTTTTTAATCATCATTTCCATGGAGTCCAATAATTTTTAAATTATGCCTCTTTGATCTATTTTCCCACAGTTATTTTTTCCAATGAGGTACTTCACATTTTTTTCTATATTTTTTTCATTCCTTTGATTTTGTTTATTTCTTAACATCTTTATTTTCTACTTGCCAAATTCTCATTTTTAAGGAATGATTTTCTTGAGTGACCTTTTGTATCTCCTTTACCCTTTTGCCTATTCTGCTTTTAAGGTGGGTTTTTTTTAGTACCTTTTTTGTGTCTCCTTTACCAAACTGTTGATTATTTCTTTTTCATAATATTTTGCATCACTCTCATTTCTTTTATCATTTTCCCTTTACCTCCTTTATTGTTTTTTTACCAAACTTTTTTGAACTCTTCCAGGAATGTTTTTGGGTGAGGAGCAGGGGGAGGGTGAGACCAATTCCCATTTTTAAGGCTTTGCATCTAGCAGTTTAGAGTTTCTTGTCTTCTGTGTTTATCTTGTGATCTTCTCTGTCACCATAGTAATTCTCTATGCTCAGTTTCTTTTTTTTTTGGTTTTTGCTCATTTTTTCCCAGCATATTACTTGAGTTTTAACTTTTGCCTCTGAGATGTAGGAGGCACTCTCCCAAGCTTCTACATTTGTGTGTGTGTGTGTTTGTGTGAGATGTGTGTGTGTGTGTGTGTGTGTTTAGAGTTAATTCTGGAAGTCTGTGAATTTTCAGTGTTTCCAAGGTTGTATGATCTAAAGAAAAGTGTAGTTACTACTCTCTTGGCTTATACTCTGGTCTTTGGGAACTACAAACACTCTTTCTCACCCTTGAACTGTGACCAGAATCCCTTCTCCCCTGTGTCAAAAGTTCTGTGTGTGCTAGAACTTGTCTTCATCCTAGGACTGCTATCCAGGACAAATACCCAGATCCACATATGGGCAATGCCACAGTGTCCTGCACCCGGTATTTGCAAAAGGACCCTTGTAATTTCCTTTTGACCAGTAGTTCCTGTTTCCTTACCATCTGTAGACTGAGAGCTCTGGAAGTCACCCTTGCTGATGATGATTCAGTCATCCCCAAGACCTGCTTCTGCGTGTAACCTGCAATGTACCATGCTCCACTCTCACCAGTTCAACAGAACTTTCCTGCTGACCTTCTAAAAGTTGTCTTGGGAAGGATGATGATTTCACCTTGCTCTTTTGTGGGTTTTATAACTCTAGAATGTATTTTGGGGCATTATTTAAAGATTATTGGAGGGTAATTTGGGAGAGCTCAGATAAATACCATCCTTTTCTCCACCTAATGTCAAATTATTAAGGATTTCAAATACCAGGCTAAGGATCTTGAAATGTACTTGGACAAAACTAATGATGAGTCACATATGTATAGCCATTTCCTCACAATGATTCAATAAAATGAGCAATATAAATAAATTCTTTTCGACAATTGAGAAAAGAAGCTAGCTAAAAGAGATCAGATCACCCATCAACTTCACCAACTTTCTTCATAAGTACAGCTACTATACCATCCAAGATTTGGAGGTCAGGCCATACAATTGAAGAAATGCCATAAGTTGTAATGTGATCAGTAAGATAATCCCACCAGAGGGTTATGAACAGAATACAACAGCAGAAGGGGCTAAGGGCCCTTCATTAAAGGTTAAACCAATAGAAGGTGATGATATGGCCTTTTGTTTAAGTATTATCCACTTAAATTGGACAAACACCTATGTTCCATTGTGGTAATGTAGCTCCTTAAGATACTATATTGTGCTATGATAGAGCTAATGTTTATGTACCTTCTTTGTTAAACCAAACATTACTTTAAACATCATAGCAAGCATGTCTGCATTTTGTAATTTGGTACCAGAATTTTTCCCAGATCAAAGAAGCATACATTAGCTGAAAGAGTACTTAGAGGGCATCTAGTCCATCCTCTTCAGTTTTAATGCATAGAGTAACCAAACTTAGAATCAGGATGACATGAACTCAAGTCAAATCTATCTATGTATCTATGTATCTATGTATCTATGTATCTATCTATCTATCTATCTATCTACCTATCTACCTATTTATCTATTTATCTGTGTATGTCACAGAATAGCAAGTTAGGAGTTAGTGGAGACACAGAGTATCTTTGGCATAAAGTAGTTTAAAATCAGGTATGGGATATAACATATATAAGTAATTAAAATTAGTTATTATTAAATTAAATTTAATGAAAATGAAAATAACATGATTAGAGGTATGAACAATGTGTAATATAATATCCTAAGAAGTAAAGATAATTTCTGAAGAGAAACAAAGTGTTAAGTTCCATCAGATTGAAGATGATATTATATGTACCCACCCTCGGGACATGGTGAAGGTCCTTCATGACTCCACAAGTGTTTAATTAATCAAATTTTCAACTTTTCATTTTTCATTTACCATTAATTAATCACCCACCCCTAAAATAAAATCAGCTCTTTCCTATTCCACTCTTAAGAAAAGTTCTTGACCTTTGCTTTTCTCTCTTTAAGAATATAATAGAATTAGACACTTAGCAGTCTTTTACAACTTGATTGTCAATAGTTCTCAAAGAGCTGGCATTCAAAGATAGAATTAATCTGTCACTCCACATAAGCAATATGTATTGTTGAAAAAATTATTGCTATATGGAACATTCTTTGCCAAATAAAGTCTTTGTGCCTATGTAAAAGTTTCCTTTAATCATCAAGGCACAGGAACCTTGTGCAGATAGTAGAATGAGAATTCACTACAGTCACCACTACCTCCATTAAACATGCAAGAAAAAAAGTCTCCAAATATAGCAATGACACGAAGAGATAAGTCAAAAGAATGCAGGCCAGAAAGTAATTCTTACATAAGCAACTAAACAAACAAACAAAACACAATAACAAAAGTACAACTCAGAACCCTTCAACTCTTCTGCTCCTAACCCAGCCTAGCCCCATCTGGACACCTGGCCCCAACCTTGAAGTCTGAAACTCCATAAGCCAGGAAAAGTCTATAGCTTTCCTTACAGATGTGGTTTTAGGCACAGCATGGTAAAAGTGAGTGAGCCTAGAGTCAGATTGCTATATGAAAATACAGCTTCCCAGATTCACTACCTGTGTGACCTTGGGCAAGCCATTTCATTTCATTCCTTATCTGTAAAATGAGGGGATTGGATTAAATGGCCTTTGAAGTCCCAGTTCAGCCATATTACAGGCACTGTGCTAAGCACTATTGGTATAAAGACAAAAGGGAAAAAAAATTAGGGGTCTCCTAATGATAATTCATTGTATATATCCTTGGTTCTAAAAATTCCAAGAAAAAAAAATCAAGGAAGACTAGATAACATTAGTAATCAAAATGACATGTTACCTAGTTTACATTATTCAGATTTACACAAAAAAAGTATAATTGAAGTTATGCTTTTAAGTATTAAAAAAGAAGTTGAATTGAATAATTTTACTCCATATCTTATATACCTCTGCATCTTTTATCCCTACACTTGAATCTTGTTAGCCAATAAGTCAAAGCATTATGCTCTTTATATTTTCTAATGTCACTTTTGTCTTAGAAAGGTAGAGTTAGTACATTTTTTCTTTTAGAAATGTTCAGAAAAGTACCTTCCATGTAAAAAAAAATGGGGGGTGGGTGGGAAGCATCTTCAGTCCCAGTTTCTCTGTTACATTTGTGTTTGTGAATCATAAAATGCCACTTTCTAATCTTATCCATCATTTTTCTATCACAACACAACCAAAAGTATGATGAGGAAAGGACTAAAGGCATTATAAATATAATGCACAAATATGTTTTTGTTCAAGAATTTCATAGTTACTTTGTACCTATCATTGTCTTGAAACACTGGCAGTGGCTGTATTGATTAGAAGAGTAAAACCATTGAGTCCCCATTTTTAGAGAATTCTCAATCTTTAATTCTGTAATTGTATTTTTCCCAATTTTAGTCATTGAGGAAAAGATCTCCTATAACTTTGAGAAAATGAAATTTCTCAGAAATATCATAAAATTTAGAAAATTAAAATTCCATTTTATTTATTACTCACTAATAATTGTTTAGACATCCTCATGTTTCAATTTTGAAAAAAGTGTGAGGTGAAATAATCAAGTGTCTATCAATAAAATTTTCCCCCAATATAATTGGAGACACAGTTATTTTTAAAATCTGTATTTTAACATAAAGTATTTAAAGGAGCAAAACTAATGATCATTATTGCTATTAAGAAAACATAGGCTCTCAGGTTAAGTACAGTACTGTAGATATACATATTTCATAATGGTCTTAAATCAATGAAGAGAGTCATTATTAGTCTCATGGCAAAGCAGAAAGAGAATTGAACTGGAAGTTCGGCAAGTCACCTCTTTAGACACCATTTTCCTAAATTGTAAAATTTAACATTAGATTTAGATAATTTCTAAAGTCTGTTCTTTCTACTCTTCATACATGTAAGGATAGGCATAATAAACAATATATATATATATATTATTTTTTAAGGGGATGGTCACTTTGAGTTTTCCTAAAACAGAACAAAAAATAAGAATGAGAATAGGAGATAGGAGACAGATAGACAGAGAGATAAGACTCTACCAAAGACAATAAAAGGGTTTCAGCTTTTGAGAAAAAAGTAAATTAGAATTTCAGAAACACAACTGAAAATAAAGTATTCTTATGGAAAAAACTACTGGTCTCCAGAATTTTTTTCCCTTTCCCTTTCCCTTTCCCTTTCCCTTTCCCTTTCCCTTTCCCTTTCCCTTTCCCTATCCATCCATCCATCCATCCATCCATCCATCCATCCTTCCTTCCTTCCTTCCTTCCTTCCTTCCTTCTTTCCTTCCTTCCTTCCTTCCTTCCTTCCTTCCTTCCTTCCTTCCTTC
>NW_027185655.1:27754121-27822641 GCF_028583685.1 Petaurus breviceps papuanus
CTTCCTTCCTTCCTTCCTTCCTTCCTTCCTTCCTTCCTTCCTTCCTTTCTCCTTTCCTCCCTCCCTCCTTCTCTCCCTCCTTCCCTCCCTTCACTTCTTTCTGTCTGTCTGTCTATCTATCTCCATCTTTATACACACACACACACACACACACACACACATGTATCTTAGCAAGGAATGAGACCTGGGTACAATCCTGATGATGCCACATGCTAGAGAGCAAGTCACTTCAACTCCCTAGGTCTTGAAAATAAGGTGTTTGGAGTAGATTAGAGCTAACATACCTTCCAATTCTATTTATAAACATATATAAATGTGTTGGAATATATGTATTTTTCTAATCAATTCAGAGACAAGATATTGATTTTGTTTTACACAGAGCTCTTCGAATTGGAAAGACTACACATTTCCAAATTTCACCTCATGCACAGAAAAAAGCATTAACACACATTCAATAGCCCTTCCCAAAGACTATGAATTCTGCTATTGAATCTTTAAGAGAGAGAATTGTAGTAAAACTCCTGTATTAAGAATGTGAGCCACAGAGAGGTCTAAGAGAATTTCTTTCTTGAGGGACTTAGTAAGTTAAAGGTTATTTCTGACAAGGACTTGAAAGCCTCCTCTTGATAGAAATGAGTTTAACTAATGCTTGTGTTGGAAGAGATCCTAATGAGTATTCTTTAGATCCTAATGAGTACTTTATTAGTACTATTTAGAGGTTTTGACTGCTTCTGTGAGAAAACTGTATGGTTAGGCATTGTTTCCAGAGTTGAAGAGAAGTCAGAAATTGTAGTTAACTATTATTGATTTTAGCTACAATATTTCTCATTGTGATAAATTGTTGAAATACTCAAATGTTTTTGTTATATAAGTTGTATAATAAGTAATATTAATGTTTATTTAAACCTATGAAAGAAGGAAGTTTGAAGGGAAACAGAGGAGTTAAAAGGTTAGAGGGAAAATGTTTTCTGTTGTTTATTTTATATCCTGTGGTATAAGCTAAGAATTATTTTCTTTACATTTCTATTAATTTATGAGAAAATGTTAGAATTGACAGCTTTAGAATGAGAATTAATAAAGAAATGAGTCAGTGATAATTAAAAGTGGTTCCTAAAGCTTTTAAGCTATATGTGGGGTATTTGTTATTACCAAACCTTGTTTTAAAAAATCAACAGAATTGATCTCTTTCCTTCATTTATGAAGACTTCCCATGGGGAGCAACACATAGATATTCTCAAAGGGAGATATTATATGGGACAGAATAGAAAATGAGTGGGGTTTGTCCAGTATTCATGTCAATCTGCCTTCACTCACTTCATTTTAAGATAGCTACAGGCTTCGAGTAATGGTGGGGCAAATGACATTTCTGTCCTAGGGGAATGTAACTGAGTAATAAGATAGTATGATAGAAAGTACAAAACGAATTTTCTACATTTTATAACAAAGATAACATTTAGTATACACAAGAATAACTTATATGCATATAATTCTTTACAACTGGTAAAACTTTTTCCCTCTCAAATTATCGCTCTGAGGTAGGCAGAGCATCTGTTATTACTTCCATTTTTCAAGTTGAAAAAAAAAAACCTAAGGCCCACAGAAATTAATAAGTATCATATAGCTTTAACTTATTAAGTGTTTTTTTGTAATTTTTTTACTTGATCTTCACAATAACCCTGTGAAGTATTATTATTGTAACATAATAATACTGATATAATCTAATATAATTTCAGATATGTGATTTTCTTAAGAGATGAGAATATAAGCTTAAGTAACATGGTCACATGCTAAGTATTTCTATTGAGGGCATAACTGTGTTTTCCAATCATCTAGTATTTTTATCATTGGAGTCATCCTCAACATTTCACTCTCCCTTACCTTCTCTTCATCTCCAGTTAGTTGTCAGTTCTTGTCCACAGTCTTAAGCACAACAGCTCTCATGTACATTCCCTTTTCCTCACTTGCATGGCATCTCCCTAAATTGGGCTATCATCTCCTCTCACCTGGACTACTTTATAACCTCTGAATCCAATTTCACTGCTCCTAATCTCTCCCTTTTCCTATCTATCACTCACATTACAGCCAACATCATATTATTAAATTTCATCTCTAGACCTGTAATGTTTCTGTTCAAGAATCTTCAGTGACTTCCTGTAGGGCCAATGCAATATTCACAGTACTGACAATGACTAAATATGCCAGCACAGTTCTCAATTGCAAAATATAACAGACTCTCCATGGAAAAGACAGAACCAAAACATTTATACAGATACCAGAAAACCAAATCCCAACACCAGGAAACCTACTCCATTATGGCAACATACAAGTTAATACACCACAACACAGCAAAGAACCATACCATCCTTTAGCCTTCCTACACACTAACACTCACAAATCTAGCTGTCTCCCTGGGGGTGTCCTCTCTCTCCCACCATCTAGCTGCCCCTACTTCCAGCTTCCTGTGGGCTCTGCTCTACCCTTCAGCAAACTCCTCCCACTACAGATGCCATGTGATTACATTCAACCTATTAAGGCGCAGAGAAAATCTTCAAATCAGGGAAGGTCTTCAAATTCCATAGGCTTTTTAAGGGGCAGGGAGGATCTTCAAATTCCCATTCCCATTACACTTCCAACTGCCTATAAGACAGATCCTCAATTTAATATTTAAAGTCCTCCTATCTATTTGCTACTCTAAAAACTCAACATGTTTGTCTGTTGCCTACAAGCCTTTACTTTATGCCTGATAGGTATTTCTTCCTAATTTCTGCCTCTTAAAAACCTCACCCACCTTAATCCCCAGAACCACTTCCTATGAGAAGCCCCTACCTCCCCTATGGAGATATTTGTAAACTGGCTTATTACTCAATATTTTAACTACTAGTTATAAGATTATTAAACTATATAATTTCTGTCATTCCTTCAACTCCTGGGAATAGAGTTGGGATTCTTAATGGTTTTGATTTTATCTCTTAGTTTGTTTTGCTTCCTTTAGGACTGCATCATTCATTTTGCTCTCTCTACTAGTCATTCAAACCTGTACAGCCAAGGTAAAGAGCTGTCAATACAATGACTATATCACCTCATGGAACACTGCCCAGTGAAAATTCCAGATACTCAGTTGAACTTTTGTTAAAGAATATGACAGGGATGGGGAACCTGTGGCCTTGAGGCCAAATGTGGCCCTCTAGGTCCTCAAGTGCAAACAAATACTTTATTAAGTTATTAATAACATCAGACTTGCCAAAGAGGTAGGTCATTTGCATCCAAATTAGCCTTCCAAATCCCCAAAAGATGTGAGATGGCAGATGTGACTTAAGGCATTTCGGTCTTTGTCCAAAAAAGACATGGTCATTTTGGATACCTAGGTCAAAGCTTAGACAGAGGGAAAAAGAGATTGTACTTGCCTTTGATGGCAAAATGTGCTTTAGCAAGTATGATATTTTGACTTGTTATATTAAAAGGCAACTAACATATTTCACTGCATAATCACCACAGATTTTACGCCAAATTTTTAAATAAAAAAGTGGCATACACCAAATTTACTGGCATTACTCAAAAATCATTTATTACTAACCTGTCTTTGTGCAAGACTAGGAGGCTCGGAATACTCTTGAATAAACATTAAAATTGGGAAGATGCAAGTCTCACCATATCACATGACTTATTCATGGAAAATTTGCCTGTTCCCTTTGTGCCTATGGTTCTTTATTGGGTTGAGTGATAATATCATTAGTATTGGAGTGCTCTAAACAAACCATGCAAATCAGCTCTTGGAAATATACTGACAATTCGTGCTGAGAATTCTAGGCTTGTGGTTCACAATGAGGAAGAGATAAATACATCTCCACACGTTGCTGTGAATACATTGCTGCTCTGTTTACCTTTTAAGTGGCAGAACAGTTATATCATCTGATGATCAGGGTGATAAAAGGTTAAAAATCAGCTTTTGGGCTAAAAAAAAAAAAGACATACCAGAGGGTGTGACTATTATGCAGTGACAATGATTATGTGGTGAAATATGGTATTACTGCCTTTCTTTTTTGACAGGGGAAAAAGACAATTGGGCTTAAGTGACTTGCCCAAGGCCACACAGGTATTAAGTGTGTCAGGTGCCTGAGGCCATGTTTGAACTCAAGTCCTCCTGACTCCAGGGCTGGTGCTCTATTCACTGCCTTCTTTTTTTTTTTAAGCAATTGGGGTTAAGTAACTTGCTCAAGGTTACACGGCCAGTTATTTCTGGGTGTAGTGCTAAGTATCTGAGCCCAGATTTGATCCCCAGGTCATCCTGACACTGGAACGGGTGCTCTTACTTGCTGAGCCACTTGGCTGCCCCTGTAACTTGCTCAAGGTTACACACCCAAGTGTTTCTGGGTAGGTGCTAAGTGTTGGAGCCCGGATTCGATCCCCAGGTCATCCCGACACTGGAGCCTGTGCTCTTACTCGCTGTGCTACCTAGCTGCCCCTTCACTGCCTTCTTGAAGAGGGTATATATAAGGAAACCTTTGAAATGGTTGTGCAAAATTTTATCTCTGGAAAATAGAAGCAACATACCCAGTTTAAAAGACCTTTTCTCCAAGTATGCACAAGAATAGCCATCAATAAACCAGTAAGTTGCTAATTTGATGGGGAAGAAATATTTCTCAATATATGGTGTCATTATTAGGATACATTCTGACCAAGTTTGAGACAAGAAGCTTTGAACTAAACCTTACCTTTTTTAAGGTGACCCACAGTTTAAAATTCTAAATGCTTACTACTGAATATATTGGGAAATATTGGCCTTGAGCATAACATCAGAATTAACATATGATATTTCTAGTACATGCTGTTCAATCGATGAAGAAGGATACTGATGGCATTTAGAGAAGAGTCACATCGACTTATTAATTTATTCTTCAAAATCTGACAAGACAGTAATTACATAGAGGCCTAGAATCAGCATGTTTTTTCCACTGAAAGACCAACTACAGAAGACCTACAACTTAATTATGTCACAAGCTCAGAAAAGTTCATATAGTAAAGAAGTCAGGAGCAATGTAACGAAGTAATGAAGTCCATGATGGGGTAAGAGTATCTAAGAAAGCTTTGTACGTAGTTTGCTACACTGATGTTATACTGGTGTAAATGTAATGTTGGAACTACTCTGTTCATTTTAGATCTGATCCTTTAAATAAGGGAAGATGCATTATTTCACCTTAAAAAAAACAATCAATAAAAAGACCTTAGACTAAGTATAAAAAAAGAAAAAAAAACATTGAAGGCCATTGGATGCAATGAAATAAGCTTGATGAGATGATTCTTCTACTGGTGTAGAAATTGTATTGCACCCTCTGAGTCCTGTATAAAAGATAAGATCAATTGAAATGGTGAAAAATCCAGCAATTGGAGACTGTCCACCTTTTAGGAACAAAGATAAACCTGAATTGTAGATGATAAAGAAGATATAAAGGAGGGTCATAGGGAACTTGGAGCAGAAGATTCAGTCTGGGGAAAGTCCAAAGAAAAGCTTGACTCCTTTGCCAACTGGTGCCTTTCTATCCACAGACACTATAATATAATTTGTTGTTGCATTATCCTAACATTTCCAGTAAATTTCTTTTTGTTTCTTCACAAAGGCCAGGGTTTAACTAGAAATAGCTATAAATGAAGATTTAGGCAGAGAGCCCAACCTCTGCTTAAATGTTAACTTAGGACTCAGAGTAATTGTGACTAAACTCATAACTTTTCTTCTGACATAAACTCCATAAAATTGAAGAAAAAGAAAACTCATGGAACTTAGGGGACATCATATTGCCCTCTAAGCTCTAAATGAGTAGCACATATAACTGGTCAAGATCCCGATGGACAAAATCAACAAAAACAAACAAAAAACACTTGGGAGTGGTGAGGAACTCACAAAGACAATAAATCACAATCACTACTGTCTATCTTGGAGTTGGACAGACACCTTGGTCAGCAGGAGAGAAAGAACATTGAAGAAAGAGTCAGAAAAGTTATGAAAAGGAACTATCCACCAGTGGACAATGAACTGCTTGATCAGAGGAATGATGGGGATAAAAATGAATTATATACCGAGACAAAGAATCACAGAAGTTAGACAAGACTACCCTGACTCAAGCAGGATTTCAAGTTCAGACAGGGTGGTGGGGAGAGGGCAAGAAGGAGAAATGCTCCACACAGAGCTCCTTTCCTGCCTAATACTTAAGCCATAGAAAGTGTTATAGATCAATCAATATGCATTAATTAAGCACCAACTCTACAACAGCACTGTTCACCTCTGGAGATATAATGATAAAATGAAAACACTCTAGTCTCAAGAAGCTTACATTCTAATAGGGAAGACAACATTTATGTATATTAAATAAAGGTAGAATTTATTTAAAAATGAATAAAATTTAGTCTGGAAAGTGAATATACTATAGAAAGTGGTGCTTGAGCTAAGTCTCAAATGAAAATAAGGATTTTGGCACAAAGGTTATGGGGACAGCACCAAGGATAATGGAAAAAAAGGCAAAAAAGGTGGGGGACATGGATCATTATGTGTGAGAAGCTGCAAATTGGAAAGACCAATGTGGCTACATCATATTTGGTGTAGAGGAGAATAATATATAAGAAGTTTGGAAGAATAGGAAAAAGCCAAGCTGCAAAGAGTTTTTTTTTTTTTTAAGCAATCAGGGTAATTAACTTGCTCAAGGTTACTCAGCTGGTTATTTTGTGCGAGTGCTAAGTATCTGAGGCCTGAACTGATCCCAGGTCTCCCAACTCTGGGGCCAGGGCTCTCACTCACTGTGCCACATGGACACCCCTGAAAAGGGTTTTAAGTGGTAAACAGAAGAATTTATATATAATCCTAATAGAGAATCTCCAGAGTTAATTGAGTTGAAGGATTACATGGTCAAACTTTCTCTTTTGGAAAATTACCTTGGCATCTCTGTAGAAGATAGAAGGAAGGGAAAGAGAGGGGGACAGATGCTGAATAGAAGGCTATTGTAATAGTCCAAATGAGAGTTGATGGGGACGTGAACTAGGATGATTTCCATTTGAATAGAAGAGGAATGTATAGGAGACATATTGTGGAGATAAAAATGCAAGATTTGGCAGCTGATAAGATATATCTGGTGAATGAAAATGAAGAATTGAAGATGACACTAAGGTTAAGAACTTGACTGACTAGAAGCATGATGGTATCCTCAATACTAACAGGGCAGTTTTGAAGAAGGGTGGCATTGAAGGGGAAAATATAATGAGCAGAAATGAGTTTGGTATCAGAGGACCTGGATTTCAATCCTGACTTTCCTCTTTAATACCTGTATGATGCTTGTACAAAGCATTTTACTTTTCTGGACCTTACTTTCCTCATCTACAAAACAAAAGAAATTATATTATTAGGAGTATAAAGGATCGATTCAAAACAGAATAAGTTGTAGGGGCAGAGTCAAGATGGTGGAGTAGAAACAAAAAAAGAATAAGTTAGAAGTAGAAAGGAGAGCATAAATATCTAGGTGAAGATAGATGAGGACCTAATTAGGGAGCAGTTAGAGCTATAAGCTTAAATGCTGCATATTATATAATAGAAGAGGCAATTCAATTTTCCTTCAAAGTTTTTACATTTCATGAAGAGGTGATGAAATAAGAAGAAGAATGCACCTTAATTCAAGTGGGATTTGGGTATTAAACTTCGACCACTAATGCACACCATTTGGTTTTACTTCATAACTAGTCATTATTATTAGATATTGATATGACTATGAAGGGATTGCTACTGAAATTGAGATCTCTTGCCTATAAAAAAAAAGTCATATGACTGTGGCATTGTGTCACTTCACTAAAGGTCTGAATTTATCCTTTGTTGTTACTAAAATATTTCTGACTCTGATCATCTATTTCCTAGTGAATTAATAGATGACCATAGTTAGAAATAAAAGAAGCATGGTGTGTAGCAACTGGAGCACAATGACCTTGGACAAATCTCTTTATCTGTGCTGGCCTCATTTTCCTCACCTATTAAAAAAAAGATAATTTAGACCAGGTGCAAGGAATCTGTAGTCTCAAGGTCACATGTGGCTCTCTTGGTTCTGAAGTGCAGCCTTTGGATTCAGTCAAAAGACCATACTTCAGGACTTGGATAGCTCCATGTGGCCTGCAGGTTGCACGTTCCCCACCTCTGATTTAGATGAAGACATTTGTAAGGTCTTTTCCACCTTTGAATCTATGATCCTATAATAGGTCAATAAACATCTCTTTTAAAAATTGTGGATGTTTAAACATTTTACGAGCATCAACATCCAATGTCTATTATTTTAAAAAAAATCCAAACTTCAAACTTTAATTAGTATTGACTTCGTACAAACGAACATTGATTTTGGAGATCTATTATAACTTTTAAACCACTCATTGAAAGTGAATTTTAATTTGTCATTTGTTTTGTACTACTTTGATCTTATCTTGATTTGCTAAAACTAACCAATTGGCACCGAGTCAGGTAGCAATTATCTTACCATAAATCTGCCATTGCTGTGACTAAATTTATTGATAACCATTTTTCACTTAATTTAATGTTCACTTGGACTTACTCTCTTCTAGGATGCAGCACTTATACCATTTGCAGTTTGTTAATTTATTATAAGGCCTTTCCCCTAATAAGACCCTTCAACAGAGATGTAGATATTTTCTATAGAAGGAAAAATCAAGTCATTAATCAGTGGGTAATGTCTGATGTGCTACATAATAACTTCGCCTCTGCACTATCATTTGCATAGGGTAGGTTCTAATGCACTGTAGTAAAAAATCACTAGCAACTTTAGATAATGGCATTCCACTAAAGTCATGGGGTGTTCAGTTTTAGTCTCCTGACCTGCATAATACAAGCAGCTGAAAGACCTCTATTTAAACCTTGGACACTAATTCTCATTGTGTGCATTTCACTTAAACTTACAAAGATAGAATTTCTATTGCATAAAAAAAATCAATATATCAGGTTTCCACAACAGTTTCACTGACCATGGATACTGGCATTAAAGTGTTATCAATTAAGTCTATCCCCCTAGAAATGTATTCCTCTTTAGAATCACTTGCTCTTTCCCATCATAATTTCAAAGAAAAGTCTTAGAGAGATGTGTATTTGAATTAGTATTATTTTTTTAAATCCTAGGGTGAGCCTTGAGAAGTTTTTCAATAGCACACTGTCACCCCTATTTATCTGGGCATTCTGATTATTGGAAATCCCTGCTATCCAAAAGGTAGTTTTGAAACACAAACAACATTACTATATCTAGGATAAAATGGGAAATGGTCTAATGGGGAAAAAAATCTTTTTATCAGTTTTTTCTGATGAAGGTTTGGTATTCAAGATATATAAATAATTGATACATACATATATATACATATATATGTATATATATATAAACTAAGTCATTCAACAATAGATACATGTTCAGTGGATATAAACTAACTTCTTAAAAGAACTGAAAAGTATTCACAACCACATTAAAAACACTTCAAATCATAAATAATAAGAGGAATGGAAACCAAAACAACACTGAGGTTTCACCTCAAACCCTGTGAATTGGCAATAAGGACAAAAAGAATGGCAACTGTCAATGTTTGAGGAGTTTTGTGAGCATAGGCCCACTAACATGTTTCTGGAGCTATGAAATGATACAAGCACTTTGGAATTATGTAAATAACTAAAAGGTTGTAGCAGCAAGCACCCCAGCATCCCCAGGGTGGCTGCCAACACAGGTTCTTAGATCTGCTTTGCTAAAGGAAAGCAACTCAAAATGGTTTAACAAGCTTACTTTAATCAGTCAAATATATATCGTTTACCTAGTTCAGGGGGAAAAGGTCAGTGCCCCGAACTTCAGAGTATACAGAAAGAATTATCAAAACAGAGAAACAGATCAAGTAGACAGGTTTCCAAATTGTCCAACCATTACATCTATACCAAATCAACATTTGGGTTTTTCAAAGCCGGGGGGCTCTCAACAACAGCTTCTCAGAGTCTCATCTTATCAAATCACAGAACACTTCTCAAAGTGAGCTCCAAAACAAAGCTTCACATCAGGGATTATATAGCCTTCTCCTGGATCAGAGAATGTAACCACCCTCTTGACATCAAGGTGTGGGCATTCCTGAAAACCAAGCTTCTGCCACAGGCTCCATGTGACCACATTCAGCTTATTAGGAGGCAGAGTATATTTTTCAAATCAAGGAAGGTTCTCAGAGTCTCTTAAGCCTATCAAAGGGCCTAGGGGCAGGGAAGATCTTTAAATTTGCATTTCCATTACAAAGGTCCATATCCTTTGATCCAGAGATTCCATTACTAGACTCATACAGCAAGGAAGTCAACAATAAGAAGCAAAACAAAAACTATAAACTCCAAAATATTTGTAGCAGAATGTTTTGTGATAGCTATGAATTGGAAACCACATAGATGCCCATCAATTGGAGAAGAATAAACCAAACTGTGGTACATGAATGTAATGTACTATTGCTATGCTGAAAGATATAGATAAGAATGGAAAAATCCATATGAATTGATGCAGAGTAAATTAAGCAGAGTCAAGAAAACAATATACTAAGTAACTATGATAAAGAAAGTGGAAAGCTCATGCACATAACAAAAAATCAAAAGTAAATTTAACAAAATGAAAGATCAAGCAGGAGTTGAATGAAAAGATATGCCCCAACCTATCCCTGTCCATAGTACCACAGATAGGGTATTTTGAAGGATGAAGAAATCATTGCATCAACTTTTCTCACTTTAGAACTAGTCATGCTGACCAAAACCTTGAGACCAAAGTCTCAAGAACTAACTAATGGGGGAAGCAGAGCTGAAACACAGGCTTTCCTTGCACATCATCTTCCCAAGGATTGTGCCTTATCACTCTTTTAAGTGCAGAATTAAGTAACCTTAAAGCTAACTCCTCTTTCTTCAAATTATATTAGTTTTCTACAATGAAAAAGAAAAGGTAATCCAAATATTTAAGGATAGAAGGATATTTTATGGTCAGCATTTGAGATTTATGATGTTCTTTTTAGAAGCAAAATTTTAAGCCAAAAATAAATTAACATCCAAAGTAAAAAAAAAAAAATCATCTATGATATATTATCAAAGTGTCTTCAAATATTCATTAATTTGTTCAAATAGTCAAACTAGGGCTAGACAATTAGCTATCAGAAAAAAATCCATAAAAACTTCCATGATATGGATGGCTACATGGGGTAGTGTTGGTGCAGTGAATAGAGCACTGGCCCTGGAGTCAGGAGAACCTGAGTTCAAATCCTGCCTCAGACACTTAACACAAAGACTATCTGTGTGAACTTGGGCAAGTCACTTAACTCCAATTGCCCTCCAAAAAAAAAAAAGCAAAAAAAAATCAAGTATTAAACAAGTTCCATGACAAAAGAAGAGAAAAATGAAAACACTTGGGAAATGTTTTCATTAAAAATTCTCTTGTCTTTACTGGGGAAATATTAATGTTTGCTTTACTAGTTTACTGTCAGAACAGTTATGTACTCCCCATTCCATTTCCTGATAACAGGTGGTTTTTAAACTTTTTAAAATTATTTTTACTTTTTGGAGGGCAATTGGGGGTTAATTGACTTTCCCAAGGTCACATGGCCAGTTCTTTTTGTGTTAAGTGTCTGAGGCCGAATTTGAACTCAGGTCCTCCTGACTCCAGGGCCGGTGCTCTATTCACTGCACTACCTAGCTGCACCCGGTTTTTAAACTTTCAAAGCATTTGTAATCACTGTCAATTTAAGGATAAAAAAAGTTATTTTCCACAATTTAATTGCTAAAAATGGTAAAAAAAAATGTGACACTAAAGTGAAATCCAATTGCTGCACTGCCTTTTACTGAGAAAGGCTATATCAGATTAGTTAGTGACAGTGAATAGGAGCGGAAAGGCAATGAAATTAATTGGAGAATCAGCATTTTTTTTCTTCCTCCAATAAAATTCAATATGTCAAATGTTTCATGACAACCTATAGTATCAATTACCCAGTAGGCATTACACTCACTAGATATCTTGGTGTGGGAAGCAGGATGCTACTTGAGTCATTAACTGGGAAGTATAACATGCTGTTAAATTATACACAGACCTTGCCAAAACCAGTTCTCTCAGGCAAAAGCGCTAGTTGTGTTTTTGCTAAATGTAAAAATCTCTATTGGTATTAATTTCCAAATGAAAGATGCAGATAAATGGGCCTTTGGAAAAAAGAAACTTAAGGAAAACATTTCTGAGTAATGCCAGTTTGATTTGAAAATAATGAAGATGCTGCTGCTTTTTCTAGCAGAAGAACAAGCACCTATGTCCTATGTGGGGTGATAATAATATCTGGGTGTCGAGTAGCCTTGGTGTCTCAAAAGTCTTGCTAATAAAAACTTCTTTTTCCTCATTTTTTGGGTGTTGAAAAAAGTTTCTGCTTGTGTAATTCTATAATATTTAGGAACTCAAGTAAGACAAAAAGGAGAGTTTGATATATAAAGCTTAGGTATAACCCTTAGCTTGAAACCAAATAACTCATTTATTGAAGAAATGTAAATTTCATAGCAATTTCTTTCAAATGATAAAGAAATCTCAATGTTTTTTACCCTTTAGCTAAATGGAAGTTCTAAGATGTATTCATTTGTTTCAATCATGACATAATATTTCAGGACAGGATTCATAAATTACAAAATGTGAAATAGTTCATTGTCCTGATTAATGTATTTATATCCTGGGCTCTTGATGCTCAATAAATTAAGTTGGAGAAAGGTGCAAGTATTAGCATGCTTTATTGAAGCAGGAATAGATCAGCTTGATATTTGAGTGGTGTTTCTATGATCCAGTAAGACAGAAATGATAACATGGTGTCAGAACAGATGGAACCCAATGCCAATTTTCCTCTATGGATTATTTGTTTTCCTAGACTCACATATACTGAACATTTGCAGTTTCCCTGAAAGCACATACATTTTTTATTTCTTGGTGAAGAGCTGGTATTAAATTTAAAATTATGTAAAAAGCATTTACTTGAAAATGAGCCAAAGTAAAGTTCCTAAAACTGAATACTGAATGAAAATGTGTGTGTGAATTTGTTTCACTGTCTGTGCCCAGAGGTGTATGTGTATATATGACTCAAGAAAACCCAATTCTTAATAACAATAAAATTTGTAAATATTTCAAAGAATAACTGAAATTTGAGAGTGTATTATTTATTTCTTGCTGGGGCATAACTGGAGAAACCACTTTAGAAACAGTGATCATATCAGTAATCCTAGCTATCTACTTACCAAGATTTAATGGAAGATTCTTAAATGAAAAAGCTAAGCTTATTGTTTACAAACCAAATTTACAATAATGGAATCATTTTAGACACAAGAGGAGACCACAGCTGGTGAAACAAGACAATATGGATAATTACACCGTGGATGAATTACATTGAAACACTGAGAAAATACAGGAAAACTAAAGGCTAGAAATAAAATAGGAATAAAGTAAGGAATAAGTGAAGCTACTCAACTTCCTCTTCCTTAGTTATAATGTTGAAATTCATGAAAAAAAAAAAGCTGTCAAACAGAATACCAGACCTCAGACACTTAACACACACACACACACACACACACACACACACACACAGACAAAAACTAACCATGTGACCTTGGGCAAGTCACAATCCCAATTGCCTTCCAAAAAGTAAAAAATAAAAAAGAATACCAAAATCTACATAAAAAGACTATTATCTTGCAAAGTGTAGTAAAGGCAATCATTTTACTATGATCTCCCCCACCCCCACCAAGCACATATGTAGAAATCTGGCCATCAAATTTGGAAAAGCATTATATATTATTTTGAAAAGGTTTTTACTGATGCAATTAGTAAGTTTAAGAATATCTGCCAAGTTCAAAATAAGTTTTTGAAGACATCTTTTTAGTTTGATGTGTTTATAATGTTAAATTCAAAACTTCACACTATAGCCAAAGCAAACATTATTTGAGAGCACAATTCCATAGACAGGATTCACTGCTTGGTTCCATCAAGTTTTTCTCTGTCTTTGGAGGAACATTTAAGTTAGAAGGAAAAATGAAACATACACAAATAAAAAGAAAGCAAAAACCAAAACCAAAAATCTTACTCAAAGCACACATTTCACTATATGTTTGCCCATGCATAATTATTGCCTTAAAATAGCTTGACTGCAAACATTATAGGAAATAAGATTGAATCACTGACAGCTTCAAACTGTCCTGTATTGTAAATGAAGAAATATTTCTTAGGTAAGATGAGTCCATATTGTATACATGTTCTGAGGATATTTTTATAGATGAAAGAGAAAAAAATATTGTGTAATACCCATTTGTATATTTATTTCAATGATTAGTAGATAATTAAATATCTACTACATACAAAGTAGTCTTCTAGGTTTTGGCTATAGAATAAAAAAAAAAATGAAAGAGTTATTACCATCAAGGAACTTGGATTCAGTTGTTGGGATACAATTCCTACAAAGGTTAATAAGTGTAGAATATAGCAAAGCAAATTACAAAGTGAGATAGCACTAAATCTTGGGAGGTTAAAGAAATGCGACATGTATGTGGCACATAAGTTCTACCTTGATGGAAGGTAGGGTTTCACAAAGAAAAGATGAAGAGGGAGGATATTTCAGGTATTTGGTGCAAAGGAGATGAGCACTCCTCACATCTCTAAGAATCAGAATACATGGATATAAGGCCATTTTGATGATGATGGAGGGTGAGAAAATGGGAGTCACCTAGGTTTTAGGACTATCAGTTTGTCAGCTATGTACATGAACTGGGTTATTTTTATAATAGGAAACATTAGCTAGGAATGATTTGGTTGCTAAGAGAATCCTTTCCCCTCCCACATTTCTTTGCTAATTTTATCTGTTTTGAAGTATCTTTGGGTTCCAGTAATTTTGAAATTCTTATCCATAATCTTATCCAAATTTTTATTCATAATCTCCACCATTATATGGGATACAAAATTTTTGTTCTGTTTTTCAAATTTAGATTATTTTAGATTTTATCTAAATAAATAAATCTAAAGCAAGTTCAGATTTATTTGATCACTAGACTTTTATAGGGACTGGAAAGGTAATATAAATCTAGCAAAAAAGACTAATACAATCAATTCTTTTTCACTCGCGTGTGATAGAAGTGTGTGTTCTACTGTAGAAAAACATTGGCAAAAGGTCATTTCTCATAACTTCATCAAGAATATTCTCAATGAATATGTGCACTTACAAAAAAATATAGAGATGGCAAAACAGCTATATGGATTTTAGTTATTAATATTATCTCAGAAGTGTTTTCAGGGAAGAGGTAACAAGGTCAATTTTTTTTCCTTTAGACTCTGGAATCCTATCTTTCAGATAATTTGAATATTGATCCCTTTATATAACTGTCATCTCTCATGATTCTGTTGCCTCCTACATAGGGCATATCTATTCTAGCTATTCTTAACATCTTTGTTTTCTTTAGCACTGTTTCTACTTCCTCAGGGAACAAATCAAGGACTGTGGGATTAGATTCCAAATGTCTTAGCTTCACAATTATTGATGGAGAAATGGATTTGTTATATTAAAAAAATGTACTAGTCCTTTTGTATTTCTTTTACTCCTTGTCCTCATTCTAGCTTTATTTTAAATATTTTAGGGATGACTCCATTTACTTGGGTATCTTTTTGTTTGTTATTGTTGTTTTTTTTTTCGCTTTTTGCAGGGCAATTGGGGTTAAGTGACTTGCCCAAGGTCACATGGCTAGTTCTTTGTGTTAACTGTCTGAGGTAGGCTATGAACTCAGGTCCTCCTGAGTGCAGGGCTGGTGCTCTATTCACGGCTCCACCTAGCTGCCCTTAGTTGGGTATCTTACAAAGTATTATGTAAACTTTTCCCTCTTTTTCTACCTCCATTGTTTCTTGCTCTTTTTGAAGCAATGTTCTTTATAGTCTAACACTTTTCTCCTATATGAGATTTTATTTTTTACAAACAAGCTTCTATCACCTCTGCTTGACAAGGAGCCCGAATGTGTGCTCACTGAAATAGTTTCTACTTTCTTTTCCCCTCATACATAGCTGATTTATATCAGTTAAGCTTTCTTAGGATATGACAATAGTTGATGCATTGAATTGCACTTAGTATTCATTTATATGCTGAATAATTGTTTGTGTATGGGGGGAGGGGTGTTTGTTTCAATAAGTTATCCATATAATTTCTCTACCTCACTCTCTGAAACATAGTTTAGCTCATAAACTGTAATGATTTTCATGGTGGTCTTTTTTCAAATGCCATCATGAACAGGATGATATGAGATGACCAACTCCATGAACTTCTTTATTTGCCTCTTCAAGGAGAAACTGGGAACCATTTTTTTCATTTATTGGTCATTTTCTTTTGTCTTTCTCTTTCACTTATAACAAGAATGTCAAACCTGATATGATTTAGTTACTGTAATCTAATAGGATGTCTACCTGGGATTTATTGGAGAAGTATCTCACACATAGAGTACCAACAGCTAGGCTTAATGGTTACAGACAGTTTAAAACTGAAATTTTTAGTACTTTTTATTTATTTTTAAATGATTCTGCTACTGTCCCAGAAAAAAGACCCAGGGGAGCACAGAGGTCTGAGGGGCACGTTGTGTTTCCTTTGTTTCATGAGTCACAAGAACCATTATTTAATGGCCAGCCTGAAGGGGATAACCTCTCATCACTTTGCTAGGTTGGTTTTTGGAATGACTCAATGACTAGCACTATTAAGCATCTATGTAAAGAGGTATATAGAGCTAGGTATTAGAAATGCAAATCCAAAAGTAAAGCAGTGAGTTGTAGGACACAAGGAGTTTACATTCTAATGAGGAAGATTCTCTTTGTCTCACTCACACACAACACACACATACATGTATGTGTGCTTATATGTACATATCTACATGAATATACATGGTCACGTGGGCATGTATGTGTACATATGTGCATATATACATGCATATAATTTGCAAAGGGAATTTTGTTCTAGAGTATCACAGGGATTGTGATGAGCCATTATCATACTCATGTCTACCAAAGTAGCACTAATTACTTACTGTTTTCAGAGATAGAGATAGAAAGTGGAGTGGGAAAATGACAAGATGCCCAGGTAAACCTTGATTTCCTGGTGGATGGCTAGATAGACTATTGAACATGGGCTGGGGTCACAGATTTCATAATTTCGCACTCACTTATCAAGACAGCTGTACCCCAGGAACTGGGGAGGATCATTTCTGGAAGTTAGGCTCACCATTGCAAGTGAAGAGAAAAATACTTAAAAATATCTTGTTGAAAGAAGACACTTAAAACCTTTGCAATATGGTAGAACATTCCAGATCTTGTATTCCACTAAGAAGATCTGGGAGAAACCAGGGTGACCTTCATACTCAATCAGAGTAGACACTGAGATTTTAGGCCTGTATGTGTGTTTAGTTCTACTCTTTAACAGACAGATAGACAGACAGGCAGGCAGATGTAAATATACTAATCTAAAATACTTTAGTCTGATGATGTCAATTCCATGAGTGTCAGTTAATTCCCCTGAAACAATATTAGAAGATGACTTCAGGAGTAGTTTAGGTGAATTAATTTCATCAAATGAGCGGGTCAAAGAGATATTCCAGGTTTAATAAATACTAATAGTTGGTATTGTCTTCAGAAAGAACAATTTTTAAAGCTTGACTCCTTATCCACACTTCAGAGGACAAGCCTTTCAATTACAAAGTCTGTAATAGAATAGTGCTGTTATACCCTTCACAATTCTTGCTCTCTTTTTGAGATCTTTGTAATCCTCTGCCCTTTACAAAATAGAGAAAAGTTATAGAGACCAATTGCATTAAAATGTATCTTGTTCTGATACCTTGACCTTCCCCCTCATCTCCCCTTTTCTGGTTGATTTATTAAGTTTATAAGTAGCCAGTATAAAGTAAAAGTAACAGGAAGCAATCTTGCAAAGGGAAAGCTAGAAGTTACTTACAGACTATCCCACAGATCAAAGAAACATTACGGTTGCAAAATGTATCATAAGTTAACTGCTAAATGAGGGGAAGTCAGCTAGGCCTTACTGTAAGAGCCTTAGTGTGAGGAGGGTTTAACTGCTATGATGTATTAAAGCCTCAAATGAGTTCCAGACATGGGTAGTCAGACCAACTGAACACCAAATGTTGATGATAAGTTCAACTTCGAAATGCTGTGGATATGCTAGTGAATTAATCCTAAAGTGGGAAAGAAAAAGAGTCTGTCCCCCACAGAACTATAAAAATAAGACCCCAAATTCCTGCCCCCAAGTACCTTTATGTCTCTTTCAGATCATTTGAACCCCAATAAATGCCAAAGCCTGAACTAATCAACCAGACACAATTTGCTTTGCTCTAAAAATGCCCTTTCCTGTGTCAGCAACTTTATGACCAAATGAGGCCTATCAGGAGCATTCTTCCTGTTTGTAACCACTAAAGCATAGGATGCGCAGGATCAGACTTTGTCTTGAACAGTGGGACTTCTCTTCTGTTTGTATCCTATGGACATATGCTATACAGGGGAAACATACGTATCTTGGAATGGTAATTTCCAACTGACACTTTGTCAGTCATCTTGTATTAATCAACTAAGAAACTTCCTTTCTCATCGTATAGTTAAACACGTCTGGAGCCATAAATCTGAGGGACGTAGGCAACCTGAATCAGGATTGTTCTAAAATGTATTTAAGCCTGGTCATTCTTTTATCAGTCAGTCAGATTCTACATTCTGACTCCATGTACAGACATGTTTGTTAGCTTTGTCTAGCTTTAAGGAAGTAAACAATATGAATTTGTATGCCACCTTACCTGTTTGCCTCTTTTAACCAAATTTTCAGGTTGCCAAGGTCCCCATAAATCTAGAGTTCCCAACTCTGATCCATAGTTACATACGTGACTTTTCCCCTCCCCATTCTCTTCCCTGTACTGCCTGCCATGCTCCACCATCCCACACCAGTCCTCACTGTCTGCCTCTCTAAATCCTGCCCCCACATTGTTTGTCACAGTACTTTCTGTCCTTTTCGCCCCTGTACCATTCATGCCCTTTTAAAATGTGACTGAACTCTCTACTGTCACTGTGGTGTTTCCAAAAAGTATCCAGAGAACTGAGTGTGCCTGCCCCAGTATGACTCAGAGGGAATCCCTTGTGGTTCCATTCCCTTATATTCAACAAATAATTCCATAAATTAATGAACAATTCACCGATCAAGTGATTTGACAAATATGTGAGACAAAAAGTAAAACTACAAGGAAAAGACCATTTAGAGGTATACATTTCATAATGTAATGTGGAACATGTGGGTATATGAGGGGAAATTAAATCAACAAGGAAATGAAATGGCAAAGGCAAAGTTAATCTACTTTCTTGATTCTTCTCAATCTAATGTTGGGTTCATGTTTTTAGTCAAATATTTTTACTTATAGGCCTCTATAAATCAACAAACCACATTTTTTTTTGCCTTTTGGAGGGCAATTGGGGTTAAGTAATTTGCCTAAGGTTACACGGCTAGTTTTTTTTTTTTTGGTGTGTGTGTGTGTGCGTGTGTGTGTGTGTGTGTGTGTTAAGTGTCTAAGGCCAGACCCAAACTCAGATCCTCCTGACCCCCAGGCCAGTGCTTTACTCACTGTGCTACCTAGCCACCCTTAAACCACATTTCTTAAGCTGCTATTATAAGCAAAACTGCATTAGGATATGAGGGAGATAAAGAATAGTTTTCAAAAGTCAAGGAGTTTATAATATGTTGGGTAGACTAAACAAATTCCCAAACAAATAAAAAACCCGGAACATATTGATTTAAACAAATAGAGACCAACATTTTGCTATGAGAGTTTCAAGGAGGAAGAGATTTCTGCTTAATGATGATCTTGACGGAAAGTTATCACCTTTTGTACTAGACCCTATACATGACTAGGTCTGTAAATCTAAACCTGGGAGGTCAGGAAGACAGCAAGGCCCACTCTAAAGGAAGTTATTTTTCTTTTTGCTTTTTTTTGGAGGGCAATTGGGGTTAAGTGACTTGCCCAAGGTCAAACAGCTAGTAAGTGTTAAGTGCCTGAGGCCAGATTTGAAAGCAGGTCCTCCTGACTCCAAGGCCAGTGCTCTATTAACTGTACCACCTAGCTGCTCCCTAAAGGCAGTTTTTAAAGGAACAAATTGTCTTTTCCTGAAAGTTGATTCGTTCAATAACTTAAAGGAGTCACCAACCTTTCTCCATTCTAGTTGCTTTAGCAGTAACTCTGAAATAATAAAGCCAACCTCACCTGCAGGGTGATTTCTGTTATAATCATATTAATAACGGACATTTATAAAATTCTCTAAAGTTTGTAGGGTACACAAAAGATCATCATTGCTAGAGTCTCAGAACATCTGATGTAGCATGACAGATAATATTATCTCCATTTTTTGAGTTGAGGAATCTCAGGATCTGAGAAAGGAACCATCTTGTTTGTCTCTATACATCTGGTGAATGTCAGAGATAGAATGTGGGCCAGGGTCTGCCTGACTCAAAGACCAATGCTGTTTCCACTAAAGCATCTTTTCAAATAACAATAAGCCATCTCATTTACTCATGAATGAATAACTAAGAAAAAGATGCCCTCTGTCACCCCTAATCACACAGGATAGAACAGAAACACTTTTTCTTCATTTCTTTGGTTTTCAGTTATCTGGTAATTCTGCATGGCAATTTAGATCCTAAACCAGCAAAGACAAGTAAGTGCTTCAAGTTCTTGCTACCCACCTAACTGCAAGGCCCTGGCACTAGGGACAAAAGTAATAGCATAAATTGCAATTATTACCTTTTGCAGAGACAATGAATAACTAATGAATTTTAATCAAGTCCTATTAACAGCTGGAGTTTAACAATGTTCAAAACCAATGTGGTACTGACCTCTTCACTTCAGACATATAATTTGACCCCGCCCCTTTTTAATAGTTTGAAGGAATATTTGAACTAAAAAAGAGTGATTCGTAGCATTATCATAACTGAACATATTTACTCACCATGAAACAGTCAGATGACCTTTATATTGCACATTTAAATAACTCAACCAAATTTCCCAGAACAGCTTATATGGGAAGTAATTCTTTACCCAGAGAGAGTGAAATTAGAATACAGCAGATGAAAGGAAAAGTTAATAGCAGTGAAAAGAGGTCACAGAATAAAGGTAATTATTTATTTGTGTACAATGCTAGGTACTCAATATTGATTGCTACTGGTGGTATTTTTATGCTTGTAATGACTCAGACTATGCATTTCCAACTTCATATCTAGAAACAGACTATTGCATTGGTGTGGAATAATAGTTAAATTTATGCATACCCATTTGAAATAAGTACTTAGAGAGTGAACCCACTGTGGGGGGTAGGGTGGAGAAGAAGGACAGAGAGTATATCCCAGAGGGATTTTTGTTTATTTGTTTTAACAGCTGATTTAAAAAACACCTCATGCACATAATAACTATAAACACCTAAACAGGTATTATTTCTTATCTGGTCAAGGACTGACTTCCAGGTTTCCATGACAACCCAGTTTGTTCAATGCTCTCCTTAGGCAGCTACTGATTACACTTTGAATTGTATTTGCATTTGTGATTAAGGAAGAGTATAAAAGGACTGAGCTAAAGAATTTTAAAAGGCAATAAGAGGATAAAAGGCCTTTCAATCAATGTTTCTCAGCAGCTTTAATTAAAGAAAATAATGAAAGAGGAGATGCTGAAATTTCAGAAACTTTTATTTAATGGCTGACTGACTTAAAACAATATTAAATACAGGTATGAGCAGTAGCCTGAATCTCCAACAAATTGAAGGGTTATTAATATTAGTTATTGGGAGCAGTTAGAATTTTTTTTTAATTTTCTAGCAATGGTCTATGCAGTTTCTTTGGGGGAAAATATGGTCTTCTAATACCATATTAAAATGAAAAAAACTTTAAAAAATGTTTAGGATAGGGGCGGCCAGGTAGCATAGCGAGTAAGGGCATTGACCCCAGAGTCGGGATAACCTGGGATCGAATCTGGGCTCGGACACTTAGCACCCACCCAGAAACACCTGACTATATAACCTTGAGCAAGTTATTTAACCCTGATTGCTTAAAAAAAATGTTTAGGATAGCATAGTTACTGCAAATTGGTTGATGCATGTTTAGATGCAAGTATAAGATCTTGGAAGTCATTCAATATCAGTTTTCCTTTTTTATAGATCAGGAAGGTTGTGCAATTTACTTTTGGTCATAGATAGAAAAAAAAAGTAGGAAAGGAAAGATTTAAACCCACATCCTCTGAATCCAATGCCAGTTCTCTTTTCATTGTATTACCCATATTCCAACAACTCCCAATAACACGGTTTATATTTGTCCACTGCAAACTTAGAGGAGAAGAAAACTAATATATTTGTAGTCTGAAATGACATTTTTTTTCCTTTTTTACATTTGATACATATAATTTTTAAATACTACTGGTAACTTGTTCTGGATGTGATTACTAGGTTAAGATTTGGAAAATAGGTGACAATCCTTAGATGATAGTAATATTTTATTGCAAACTACAGAGGATATATATATATAAAATTTAAAGGATTTTATTGACTTTTATTTTATTGACTTATGCTTTTGCAGAAAAGCCTTGACATTTACAAGTTAGACATCAAAGAAGATATTTGTATACACTGTATTTCACAGAGCAATTTTTAAACTTTGGGTCAGACAAAACGTTTATTTTAATAGGACTTCTATGTTATTACAGACATGAACAAAATTGGTATACTGTATTCAGAAATGAAATCAAACAGAACTTGGCAGAGTACTATGCTGTATGTCAACCTTAACACCTCAACAAGCACTACCTTCACATGGCCTCAGAAATATCTGCTGTACGTTTATTAAAATATTGACTCAGAAAATGCATCTGAGGTCACATGGAACTGTTAATAAAATAAAACCTCTTTTCCTAATGCTATGTGTTTCATTTAGAGAAAAAAAATACCCCCCTTCCCCCCCAAAATAGAGCTTTTCAAGGTATTTATTTCAAAACTAGAGATCATGAAGTACAAAGAAAGGTACAAAGAAGTGATTCCTTTTTTCATATAGACATCATCGTAATGCTTTATCAAAACTGCATTCTAGCTCAGGTGTACATGTCAGCCAGTACCAGACTGGTCATGCCACAGTCTCCTAGGATTCACAGCTGATTACAGAGGAGGATAGATTATAACATCTTCAAGCACAGGGTACACGTGTTCATGGTTTGTTCCTAGTACTATAGTCAGAAAAAGTGCTGGAATAACCATGGCAGAATTAGGAGTGAACATTTAGAGTTCAGAATTCTTCCTGAAATGAGAAGTTAAATAATCTGAAGCCTGTAACTCTTCAGTAGATTTGCTTATCATAAATAAATATCAATAGATTGGTTTCATGAGTGAGTTCCTATTAGGAGATGATTCAAAATGTAGTCTGTTTCCTCTTATCCCCACTGGGATTGGGTAAGGTATATTAAATCAAAACAGTGATAATTCACAAAAGACCACTGAGTACTGTTAGAATAAGCTAATTTTCTTTTGCAATTAACTTTTATGTGAACATTTAGAGTCTAAAGAAATCTCTCTAATAAGCTACATCCAGCAGTTTTTTTTTTATTTCAATGTTTCTTACCATGATACACAATATCATATATACCATATAATATATATGTACATATATACACACATACACACACTATAATAACACATATACCACAAAATTAAGATAAATACTTGTTACTGAAATCTATGTGGTCACATGACAATTAATTCCAAATTTAATTGAGGGGTAAAATTTTCAGGGGTATCATGATTCTTTTCCTGAATTAGGAGCACTGCATAACATACCAATTCCTTCCAGCTGTGTTTATGTTATGCTGCACTCTGAGTGTTTTCCCTAGACTGCAGATCTTTGTAAGTCCAAAGATGATGTACCATATATAACTGCCCACTGGGAGAGAAAAACTTTCCAGCTGCTTCCTTATTGTCCTGCCTACAACGATTTGTATGAGCCTAATAGCTGCCTCATTCAATCACATTTCTGGTCTAAGTTGGTAAGACCTGAATTCATATGTATTAGGCTCTGGTCTGGGGACAGGTTCATTCCAGAAACTCAACTCCAATAGCATCTGGTTCTATTTTTTTTTGGGGGGGGGAGAGGAAAGGCAAAGAAATTGGGTTTAAGTGACTTGACCAAAGTCACATAGCTAGTAAGTGTGTCAATTGCCTAAGGCAGGATTTGAACTCAGGACCTCCTTACTCCATGGCTTACTCAATGTGCTATCTAGCTGCCCCCAGCTGATTCTTTTGAGAAATCAATATGATGCCTCTTTCCTTATGGAAGGCCACAAATTCCTTATTTTCTCTGTGCTTACTCATAACCTCATTGAGAGTGGGGTAGCCTCCCTCATACCTCTAGAGGCAGGCAGCTTGATCTTGCTCCCCATACTATGTATTATAAGGCCCCACCAACATGCAAGGATAGTGTTTTTCTTTGTGAATCTCTGGCAGCACCTCTTGACAATTTTTTGTTGTTGTTGTTTTTAAAGCAATTGGGGTTAAGTAACTTGCTCAAGGTTACATGGCCAGGTGTTCCTGGGTGGGTGCTAAGTGTCTGAGCCCGGATTTGATCCAGGTCACCCAATGCTGGAGCTGGTGCTCTTACTCGCTAAGCCACCTGGCCGCCCCTACCTCTTGACAAATTTGATAGTATGCTTACAGTCATTCCCACCTGACACCATGAAACTGTATTTTGTACAGAATGCTTGTTTCTTTTTTGACTAGGAGATTAGGATGAGTATCTTTTTTTGGGTTAATTATCCAGACAAAGATTTTCACCATTTATCTTCAAGAGGTGTGTTGATACAAATTGTCAGGCTCCTGAGGGCGGGCTGCAGGTGCGGGGGGATGGGTGGGCATGATCCTTCCCCCACCAGAGGTTATATTTTGAAATTTAACAAATCGGAGTTGGGTAAGAAATTATTTCTTATGCGATGCATGGAGCAAAATTCGTGAGAGATAAATATGGTTGCCTCTACTCCTTCTTGAAGAGGAGCTAAATGACATCATTTTGCTATAGTTAAGTTACAGTGTGTTTGACTATGGCTGATCAGACCAACACGAGCTTGGAATGTTCTACCACAGATTGAGCACAAATAGTCCATGTGAACATTTGGGGTAAATTCTCTATAACTGAGCATCACATGATTCTTTTGAGATACTTGAATTCTGCTCAATTCAATTCACTGATCAAAGCACCTTCTCTGATGTGGGCATGCCATGCTGAGCAGACCTGTGCAGTGTATCCCATGTCACAAATCAATTCCAAAGTTCTTAAGGGGGACCTTGGGAGTGTCCTTTGCTTCTGACCACCATGTGAACTCTTGCCCTTTGTGAGTTTTCCATAAAAGTGTCTTTTTGGCAAGCATACTTTTACATTTGAACAACATGGCCAGCCCATCAGAGCTGCACTCTCTGAAGTAGAGTATGAGAGCCCAAAGAGGACAAGTTATAATTCTGGGTAACTTTAATGCTAGAGTAGGCTTAGATTATCAGACTTGGCAGGGAGTCCTAAGGAGGAAGGGAGTTGGAAACAGCAACAGCAAGGGTCACTTACTACTGAGGATTTGTGCATCTCAGGACCTTCTCATCACCAACACTATCTTCCATTTACCTAAATGCAATAAAACTTCATAGACGCACCCCCACAACAAACATTGGCATTTAATGGACTTCACCATCGTAAGGAGAAGAGACAAACAATACGTGAAAGTGATGATGGAAATGTGTAGTGCAGACTGCTGGACTAATGAAAGACTTATCCTCTTGAAGCTAAATATTCACATTCAATAAATACTACATCCCCAAGGCAAAATGACTACCAAAAGACCAATGTTAACAGATTAGAGCTCTTCACTGAGAGAGAACAATTAATTTGTTGTTAAGTTGGAGGGGAAGTTGAGTCAATACACAGTTGGGAAGAGTGGAGCAGAAAAGGAGTGGGCAGTTTTCAAGATTTGGTGTATAGTAGTGCATTTGCTCATTTGGGCCAGACCACTCTTAAGATACATATATGCTGAAGTTAAAGGCAGTTGAATTGGACTGGATGGTTGTGCTATTTTGTCCCTCTGACTTTAGGCTGCAGGAACATTCTTCCCCAAAAGTTTGGCAGCTAAGTATAGGAATCCACACTGCCATTTGGGATAAGCACAGAAGGGCTGGTAGGGCCCTCAGAAGCCACAAGTCTGATTTACCCCTGAAGAAAGATCCCTTTTACAACATTTCCAACTCATCTGTACTTTGAATACTTCCAGAGCCATAACACAGGCAGGACTTCACTCCTCACCTCAGACATGGCATTTGGGAATTCTTCTTCCTCATAAAAACAACATTCATATGAACTGAGGCTTCTTTTCAGGAGGGGCACCAGAAGGTAAGGGAATGGCTATGGGTAGGATTATAGCTGCCACCACCATAGGTTCCTATTGCCATGCTGCTCCTAACATTACTACTGCTGTGTGGCAAAACTATACTCAAATGGTGCAGACTAGCCACATGCAGACCAGACAGGTGTATAAGCCACAGATTATGGTGATCAATGGTGATGAAGGAAAGTGGCATCCACTAGTCTTAGGAATGGAGGGTACCTGTCTATTCCCACCCCCAAAAGCAGAATTCCCAAGTACATTTCTAGTGAGAGGGATCCCATTACTTCTGGAAGCAATCAATTTCATTTCACAACTTTTTAATTGTCAGGATTTTTTTCTGTACAGCATCTCTATTTTATATGTTTGTAATTTCCAGTCAAGGTTCCTAGTAGTGTTTTGGGGGTGTCAAATAAAGAAGTTTAATTTCTCTTCTGTGTGCTTGCCCTCTAGAAACTTAACTATTCATATTATGCTCTCCCAGAAGCTTCTCTTCTCCAGGTTAAACATTGCCTTTCTGTCATATGATTTTCATATGAATTGAACTAAATTCCTTTCATCATCTTGGTCACTCTCCTCTGGAAATTTTCTCATTTATGATTATCTATCTTAAAATGTATTGCATAGAATATAAAATAATATTCCAGGTCTAATCACACCCCCAAAATTCTTAGCTTTATGGAACAACTTCTTTATTAGCTGGTAAAAACAAAAAAATCAGCTGCATCATACTTTCCTAAACAACCAAGAAGCACTACACTCTTAGAAAAATATAGATGCTTTTAAAATAATAAAAATGAATATTAATCAAGTAATTGTGTATTATATAGTTATTGACAGCTATTAGCAGCTGAGAGGCAAAGTAGATCTAGAAAACAGGCCTGGAACCAAGAAGATCTGAGTTGAAATCGAGTTTTAAATACTAGCTATGTGACTCTTGGCAAGTAACTTAACTCTTGTGTATCTCATTTTTCTCATCTGCAAAATGGGGTTAATAATAGTACCTACTGGGGGTGGCCAGGTAGCACAGCGAATAAGAGCACCAGCCCCAGTGTGGGGATGACCTGGGGATTAAATCTGGGCTCAGGCACTTAGCACCCACCCAGCAACACCTGGCCGTGTAACCTTGAGCAAATTATTTAACCCCAATTGCTTTAAAAAAATAATAATAATAGTACCTACCTCCAAGTGTGGTTGAAAGGCTAAAATAAGTGCTACATAAATGGTAGATATTATTATTACTATTAATAGTAGTAGGAAGCAGAAATAAGATAAAATAATAATTAAGAAAAATGAGCTTCCCAGGTAGTATGAAACATGCCCTGCTAATTTCTTATTTTTTGACTTTAAATCAGTTGCTATTCAATGGTTTCTAGCTTGTGTTTGCCTTTTTCCTTATATTACAAAGCATCCAGAAAATATTTATACTTGTGCACTGAATTCATTACAAATTTCAAGGTGTGGTGAAATAACCCTTCTTAATTTTTGTGGGAGAGAGGGAGAATATCTGTTTTTAATAAATAAAAATAACTTGCATTTGAGACAATGTGATACAGGAATATTCAGATGGTTCAAGACAGAAAGACCTGGGTTGAAGTTCCATTTCAGACACAGACACACACGCACATGCGCACACACACACACACACACACACTCTCACACAGACTACATGATATCACAATCTCTCAGGGCTTAGGAAAATTCTCTTAAGACTTAAGAATTGTCAAACATGTTAGGATCTACATTGGTAAATAGAGTTTCTTCACCAGGAGTTCTGCATTCCAGTGAAGGAACTTATCTCATCCCAAAACAATAACCCATAGTGTAAAAACCAATAACCCTAAAATGTAATACAAGCATTACCACCCTATTTTACAGAAGAATAAACCTAAAGTCAGAAGGATAAAATAATTTGCATGCTCATTGTCAGAATTAGTAAGCAATAGAGATAATATTCAAATTCAAACTTAAGTATAATTTACACACAAAAGAGAGAGTGCCTCCAAGTCTAGAATGGGTTCAGTATGCATCTCTTACATATATGTGACAATAGCTAATCACTTTTCAATGTTGTAGATAACTCTCAGAAATTCAAAGTTGCAGAGTAGGTGACAGCCTACAATACATGAGGGAAATATGTGAGCTGGAAGTTTATTTTCTCAATCACAATTCAGTCTCCATGCCCTATCCCTACAAATAAAAATGCATGAGACATAAAAACAATCTCAGAATACTTTTACTATCTCCACCCTACCCTCTCTCTTTAATAGAACAAGGTTCTTAGAGGACAGGTGGAATTTGATATGAAACTGCCTGAAATTAGGCATCACTCAATGCCTTTTAATTGGCTGACCTGCTATGCTGCAGCTTTCATTCAGGGTGGTCATTTTATCAAGAAAGGTGCTGATAGAGCTAGAATTTTGAAGGACTTTTCTTTCTCTATTTGTTCACTGCTCTGTAGATTATTTCAAGCTGCATTACACTCATAGACAAGAATATGTCCCCATTCCACCCTTAAAGTTAACCATGAATGTCTCTCCCCTAATTAGAAGAGACATGACATGTGTCTATGGAGTAAAGAATGTGTGAAAAATCCTCCCTTCCAATTTCTGTCTTATTCTTATCTCTAGGACTTTCCTTTGCTCATTCAAAGGGTGATAATTTGCATTTTTGAAGCATGGACCAGAAAAAAAACAGAACTGAGTAGGAAGGCACTTCTAAATCTATTTGTCCAACTTTTACTTGACCAAGAAAACCTCTGCATCAATAGCAGCAAACTGGCATACAGCCTTTCCTTAAAGACTTTCAAGGAAGGGGAACACCCTACCCCTCCAAAGGAATTTTGTTTTTCTTTCCAAATGTGGAAAATGTGTCAAACCTAAACATGCCTCTTCGTTACTATCATGGTTTGTTCCTAGTTCTGCCCACTGGGACAAAGCAGGACTTGAAGACAGCAAATACTACTGCTCAATATGTCTTCTCTTCTTTAGAAGTTTATTCAAATAGTCATCATATGCCATGGTCACATGACTCCTCAACATACTGGTGACTTTCTTCTGAAATCTTTCCTGCTTGCTAATATACTTTCTATAATGTTGATGGAATCGTAATGTAGCTATCCCCAGCCCCAATATTCTAACTTCATTATAGGTCTGGCCCCACTGAACAGCAGGCCCCACTGTACCTAACACTCCCACCACCACCACCAATGTCCTAACTTCTTCATATATGCCTCACTGCTCACTGGAACAGGTGTCTCTGATTTCTTAATTCCCACAGGTCATGTGATGGGAACCTAGCTACTGCCTCTACCTGGTCACTGTCCCCAGACCTATTCCCACAGAAAGAGGTATGTTCTTGTATTTAATCACAATCACATCATCCATCTAGCCCAAGACAGGACCACAATACCTAACCATCTGTCTTAACCAAACAGGACCACAATAGCTAGCCAGTTGGAGGGCAGAATGACCAGAATGTTTAAATACTGAACCATAGATGGGACCCTTCCTCCTTTACCTAATCCCTTAACAAACTCTTCCTGCCTTTTTAATGATAATGATCTTTCTTTATTCTATGCAAATTTATGTTATGTAATTGCATCTTTATCCTATAAAAATCAATCTTGCTTTCTTTAAAGTTGCTGGTTACTCTTAGAACTTAGCTTGCTTCATGAGAGGCATCAATCTCAATGAATGCCTATACTTGGATTAGAGATGATCTGACTCTGATTTCTTTGACATGGTTCCACCATAACACATTATGCAACCCCAACAGTTTTTGGGTGGGCAGAGCCCCTATCTAAACAGTTTTTGGCATCACTGGGTTTAAACCACAACAAGGGGTCATGCAGAACACATTATAACCTTCCAGATGTGATTTAACTAAATCAAAATAGTATGTCCCTTTTC
The DNA here is from genome assembly GCF_028583685.1 of Petaurus breviceps papuanus. Classification (NCBI taxonomy): domain Eukaryota; kingdom Metazoa; phylum Chordata; class Mammalia; order Diprotodontia; family Petauridae; genus Petaurus; species Petaurus breviceps. The sequence goes on from NW_027185655.1 coordinate 27,784,515, forward strand.
CTTTGTGACATCATCTTAATTTAGTCTGGTTTTCTGATTTAAAGGAAGAGGATGATAACTTGAGGAAGAAGAGAGTAGGATGAGAAGGGGAAAGAATCAGTAAGACAAGTTTGCAAGACAAAATAACACATTAGTAAAACCAGGCTTTGAAAGTTAGGTGAGGATATTAAGGTGCTAATTAGAACACAGAAGGCTTTAGAGGTCAGGAGAATAGTATTTCCGGAGACCTACACTACTCAAGTCATTTGTGCCTCCCTCAACACAGACCAAATGGCCAGATATTTTTAACTACATCAAGAGAATCAGATTGTCCAAAGCCAGGAAAGTGGAAGTCCCACTATCCTCTACTCTGCTTGGAGAATAACTGGACTAAGTGGCATCAGGTTCTGGGCATTACAATATAGGAAAGATATTGATAAGTTGAAAAGAATCCAGGGAAGAAAATGGGTCAAAAAGAGTCAAAATAGAAAATTTCCCCTGAGTAATATATTGGTGGGAAATTTGCCAAGGGCAGATTTAAAGGGTTGCTGATATTCAATTGTTTTCCTTTAAAGAAAAAGAAGAAAAAAGGGTGGCAGCTAGATGTCGGAGTGAATAAAGTGCTAGGCTTGGAGTCAGGAAGACCTAACTTTATAAGTTCAATCTGTTCTCAGGAAATTACTGGCTGTATGATCATAAACAAGTCACTTGACCCTGCCTTCCTCAGTTTCCCCATCTGCAAAATAAAATGGAGAAGGAAATGCAAAAAAAAATTAATATCTTTGCCAAAACAACCCCTAATGCAGTCCTAAAAAGTCAGAAAACAAGTGAAAAACTGATTGTATTTCCAAAAAGGAAAAAATGAAGTGAGAGGGATATAGCCAAGGTCAGACAAAGTGAGTGATAAAATTATGAGAATGGACCCTGAGACCACTTGGAGAGTGCCTTTACTTTCTCATATGGTTCTACAGGCAAAGACCTCCCCAAGCAAAAGTCTCCTCAGCCAAAGTCTAAAGCTAGAGGACCTCAGCTCTGGTCCAATCAAGAGATAGGGAAAATGTAGTCCTGATTCAGTAAGCCAGTCCTACAGTGGTGGCCAATGAATGAATACACATTTATCAAGCACCCACCATGTGCTGGGTACTGTGCTAAGTGCCAAGGATACAGAAAGAGGCATGTAGCAACAAGCACCCCAGCATCCCCAGGGTGGCTGCCAATACAGGTTCTTAGATCTGCTTTTCTAAAGGAAAGTAACTCAAATGGGTTAACAAGCTTACTTTAATCAAATATATATTGTTTACCTAGTTCAGGGGGAAAAGGTCAGCACCCTGAACCTCAGAGTATACAGACAGAAACATTTCAAGCAGACAGGCTTCCAAACTGTCTAATCATTTCATCCATAAAAAATCACAGTTACTAGAGAGGGAAGCATCAACATCTGGGCTTTTCAAAGCCGGGGGACTCTCAACTATGGCTGCCCAGAGTCTCATCTGGTCAAATCACACAACACCTCTCAAAGTGAGCCCCAAAGCAAAGCCTCACATCAGCGATTATATGGCCTTTTCCTGGGTCAGAGAATGTAACCACCCTCTTGACCCACTGCCCAATCACACAGCATCAAGGTGTGGGCATTCCTGAAAACCAAGCCTCCTGCCACAGGCTCCATGTGACCACATTCAGCCTATTAGGGGGCAGAGCATATTTTCAAATCAAGGAAGGTTCTCAGAGTCTCTTAAGCCTATCAAAGGACCTAGGGGCAGGGAAGATCTTTAAATTTGCATTTCCATTACAAGGCAAAAGACAATCCCTACCCTGAAGGAGCTCACAATTTAATAAAGGAGACACTGTTGAGGTTTAGGGGGGTTCAGGACCCCAAAATAGCAACATACTGGGTCCTGCCCTAATGAATTTGAACCAAGCCTTCTTCCAGGCAAAGTAAAACAAAGTTTATTAAAGATATGCCATCTTGTAGATTCTTGAGGAATCTGATCATTTGTAATGCTTATATTGACAAGTGGGTCAGGTAGAATCTGAGCTAGATTGAATCTGAGCACTTTCATAGAAACAAAATGGATGTTATATACAGAAAGACAGAAGAAATACAGAAGACTGCAAGGATGGCCAAATAGTCTGGGGGTCCCAAGGATGGTTGGAAGGGAGTGGTCAGTGGCCTGGGGTGTCTAGAGGTCAAATCTTGGGAAGATCTTGATGGGAATGACCAGTATCCTGGGGTGACTAGAGATCAAATCTAGAAAGGATTTTGATGGGAGTGGCCAGTAGCTCTAAGAATGGGATGTTGATAGAATCAAGGATGAGAAGGAGCTCTTGTAACAAAGATTGGACATAGTGATAATGAAAAGTTTATGGCCCCAAGGGAAATCAAGTGGGGTCATCCAAGGAGATTTCAAGGTGGGGTTTTCTAGGACCCTTTAGACAAATGTGACCTAAACTCTTTAGTAGTAAAGAACAAAGGTCTCAGCTTGGGCCCCTACCCTGTCAACATGAAATACATATGAATAAACTACATACAGAATAAATAGGAAGAATTAAAGGGAAAGAAGTCATTGGTATTAAGATAGCATTTGGGTTGTGACTTAAAGGAAACCAGAGATGACAGGACACAGAGAATAGGAGATAGAGGGAACAATCCAGGCACAGAAGATAGAGAAAATGCCTGGAGTGAAGCAATGGAGTGTCTTGTTCAAGAAAAAGCAAGTTACCAGTGTCTCTGGATAGGAGAGTATGGGGCAGGGAGTGAGATGTAAGAAGTCTCGAAAGATATAAAGGTCCTTGAATGCCAAGCAAATGATCTTGTATTTGATACTGGAGGCAATAGTAACAGGAATTTATTGAGTAGGGAGGAGTAGTAATATGGTCATACCTTCATTTTAGGAAAATCACTTTGGTGACTTAATGCAGGATGGATCAGAATGAGGAGAGATTTGATGCATGTGCACCCAGCAGCAGTCTATGGCAACATTTTAGGTATGAGGTGATAAAGGCCTTACTATAGTGGTAGCAGTGGCAGAGGAGAGGAGATGAATTCAATATGTGTAGCAAAGGTGAAAACAATAGGTTTAGGTATCAGATTTGATATGGGAGAGGAATGAGACAGTGAAGAGTTGAAGGTATCTCAGTCTGTGAAACTGATAGATCAGGATGATGATGTTCTCTACAGAAATAGGGAAGGTAGAAAGGGAAAGGGGTGAAGTGGAAAGACCATGAGTTCTGTTTTGGACAAAACGAGTTTAAGATGTCTACTGAACTTTCAGTTTGAAATGTCTGAAAGGAAGTTGGAGATGAAGGTTAGTTAGGTAGGTGGGGGCAGGAGAGGTAGATTTGATAATCATCAGCAAAGAAATCACATGGTGCCTGATGAGGTCACCAGGGGAAGAGGGAGAACAGAAGAGGGCCCAAGACATAATCCTGTTGGATACCTATGGTTAGAGGATATAATCCCTTTGAGGTTCTAGTTAAAAAAAAAAAAAGATTGAAAAGGAGTGGTCACATACATAGGAGAGCCAGGAGCTCAGTGGTGTCCCAAAAACCTAAAAAGGAGTATATCAAGGGGCAAAGTGGGGGGGGGGGGTCAACAGGGTCAAAGGCTATAGAAAAGTCAGAGACAAAAGACTGAGAAAAAAGCCCTTGCACTTGGCAACTAAAAGATTAAATCACTGGTAAGTTTGGAGAGGACAGTTTTGGTGGAATGATAAGGTCAGAAACTGGATTATAAGGGATTAAGTAGAGAGTGGAGGGGAGAAACTGGAGGTACCAAATACAGGTGAAACAAGTCAAGTCACCACCATCATCACCACCACTTTGACTACCTTCTCCCCTTATATGCTGATAAAGATATTACTGAACCCTGAACCCAAATATCTTGGGAATAACAGTGCCCCCCCCAAAACCACCAGACCTGCTTACTGTTCAGTCCCCATAATTATCATTGAGGGGAGAATTATTTGTAAAAGGGGACCCACTTTATTTATCACCATCAATAACAACTACTGATCAACTGTCACAAATAGGTAGATAATCCAGGTTATCTAGGGTTGGCAACCCCCCCCCCCCATACCAATTCTGCTTCTAGCCCAGCCCTCACAGCTATCAAGAGGTGATCAAATTCTTTTGAGAATAACCTTACCAACTACCAAGCAACTGCCACACAGAGAAGGCAAGTCAGCCTAGCTGAAGAAGCAAGACAGAGGGAAAGAGGGGGCAACATGTTTCAGGAAGGTCAAACCATCATCACCACCCTGACCATGAATTCCCCTCATGGAGAACTAGTACTGGGAGAGTGGAACCACTCAGATCCTGAACCCAAGAGTCTTTGGAACAACAATCCTTCCAGTCCAGTGCCCTAAACCACCATTACAGGAAACAACCCCTTTGGGGGTTGTACCTGGAAATTGATCCTACAGGTACTACAGACATAGCTACTGAAGACCCAGAAAGTTTGTGCCACCAAAGTCTCTGTTACTATTAAATGATTCAGTATGAGAAACTGATATCTTAGCAGTGGGAATGACACTGAAGAAGTGTTATCATCTGATTTGCCCATGTCCTAAGGATCTTTCCATCTTACTCGAAATTGTGACCTTCTATGTAAGTTCTCTCTTTCATTAGAATGTTCCTTGACGTCAGGGAATGTCTATTTGCAACTTCAGCACTCAACACAGAGCCTTGCACTTGTCAACTTTTAATAAATGCTTCAATATTCACTCAACATTTTGGTAACTCTATAACTCAAAACTTCCTTCCCTGACCATTATTCCCCTTCACCTAATGTTTTCTTCTATTAGATTATAATATCCTTGTGAAAACAAAATTTCTTTGCTTTTATTTTTGTAATCTCAATGGTTAACACAGTACTGGACATAGAAGGAAATAAATTATTTCTCTCTCATCCATCCACCCATCCATCCATCCATCCATCCATAGGCCAGATCCCTGAAGCAGTTGGGGTTTTGGAGGAGTCAAGAAATGCTTCCCAAAGTCTAAGAGTTTTCTCCTACCTCTCAACATTGTCTTCCCAGTGTTCCCAGAGATAGGGATGGTGGTGGTGGTGGTGGTGGTGGTGGGAAATCATTAAAGTGAATCAAAGAAGGGGAGGGAACCAGCCTCATATTCTCTTTTGGAAGACCGTGCCTTCCCCTTTCTACACAATCATATGGATTACCCACCCCACTCAAAACCTTACCCTCCCAAGATGCTTAAAGAGAAGGCAAGCATTGTAATATTATAAGTTTTTCAAATTTTGGCACTTAAGGTATAATTTAGTCATTTCTTATATTTTTATAAGATATATTTTAAAAATTTACTATTTTAGTACATTGGGATATTTTGTAATCCTAATTCTATAATCCCAAAATATTGACCAATCTTTGCAACATCATGTGATCTCTGCCTTTGATCAACAAGCCATTTGTGCCTGTATCCAAGCCAATGGGTGTGTGTGTGTGTGTCTGTGTGTCTGTGTGTCTGTGTGTCTGTGTGTGTGTGTGTGTGTGTGTGTGTGTGTGTGTGCTTAGGAGAGGAATGTTAAATAGCACAGAGGAAAGGAAAGAGGCCAGGGACACTCAAGACTTTCTCTCTCATGTTGACATTAAGTTTTTCTTTACTGAGTCTTTGGTTCTAGTCAATCAACCAATTCTGTATTCACCTAACTGTATTATAATCTTTTCCACTTGTCTCCATCCAATCCACAAATATCATATGTCAGTTTCTCCTATTGTTAAAACCTAAGTAAATTAATTCTATGGCAATATCCTGATTCAAGTCTAGAAACTCTCAGAAAAAGGAAATGAGGTTAGAATACCATGATATTTTCTTGATAGATTCATTTTGATTTTCTGTTATTATTCTTGCCAATATAAATGCTCACAAATCGTCTCTCTAATAATAAGGTAAGAATTACTTGAGACAAAGGAATTAAATTTCTTGACTTGCAACGAACCACAATTTTTTTTATAAAAAAAGCTTTTTTAATATATGTCTCCCTTCGTGTACTTATTTTATGCAATGCTATTGAGTTCCCAAGATTTTTACACATGCTCTTGAATTATTCATCATGAAATCACACACTACACAGGATATTAAGATAGGACTTTGAAAAATAGTACATTTCTTCCAAATGTAGCCTGGATAATAACACATAGGTTTTCAATGAGGCTTAAATCACTTAATGCTGCAGACCTTGGAAGCATGTTTATTTCCATCTCTTAGATAAATTTCTTAATCTTTCATGACAGATGTTATATGTAAGTTATGCTTCAACATCCTGTATTAATTTGGCAGTTTTCTGCAATGCTGGAATAATTCTGCTTCTCAGGATGTCATTATATTAATTCCCCATTACCTCCATGGGGACAAGACTTCCAGGCCCACTTGGAAGGAAAAAAAAATCTTAAATCATATTTTAAGGTAAATGTTTTAAGTCTGATATAGATGCCCAGATATTACCAGCTCTCTTGGACATCATCCAACAATTGTATTTTTAATAGCTGTGGAAGAAAACGTGAATTTCTTCATTAAAAGTTACTTTTCCCCAACTTTTTCTATTTCGGTTGTTATATTGTGTTGTCCATGACAAGTACCTTTTCTTCACAGAAATAGTTATCAGCTATTTTTAAAACTGTTTTTCTTGATATTCTTCCAACTTCAAGAAACCTAGATCACTATGTAGACGAAACAGTAAACCAAAAACAAAAATAAAAACCTCCAGCTGGCAGGTCCTTCTCCAAGTCTATGCTTTTTCTTCCCTTGAGGATTGATTAGTTTATTTTACTGAAATAATTTTTTTGGTTCTTGCCTTCATTTTCATTTCCACAGCACATTTGTTTGAACTTTACTGTGTCTGATCCTATTTCATTGGGGGCTTGAGTTATTCTTAAAATTTTTAGCTTTCTCTTGACAATATCTACCATAATGTTACTAACAAATAGTCTTTGAAGTAGTATAGTAATACCTAATTGAATATAAATACTTCAGGGTAATTATATATTGCCTATTTCTCATTTTATTTATTTATTGCCTTTATGGAGGGGGGGATGGCAGAGCAATTAGGATTAATTGACTTACCCAAGGTCACTTGGATAGTAAGTGTGATCAAGTATCTGAGGCCACATTTGAACTCAGGTCCTCCTGACTCCAGGGTCAGTGCTCTATTCACTGTGCCACCTAGCTGCTCCCTATTTATCATTCAAATGAACAGAAATATGGGATTTGAGGGGCAGCTAGGTGGCACAATGGATAGAGCACTGGCTCTGGAATTAAGTGGACCTGAATTCAAATCTAGTCACCTGACACTTATTAGCTGCATGACCCTGCACAAGTCACTTAACCTCAATTGCCTCATCCCCCCAAAATATATACAATTTGGTTACTTCAAATGAGACCATGCTTAAAAATTGTAAGGTTAGTCAAAATCAGACCTTTTGAGTGTATCTGACAAGAATTCTCAGATATGAGTCACAGCAAGACCTCAGAATCTTAACTGCTATTCAATGCTCGGAATAACAGAATGGAGAAGCTTTGCTGCTAGGAAGAGTTATTTAAAAGGAAAGCTTTGCTGCTTGACATTAATAATTAGAGGCAAAAGGTTTTGCCTTTACCTTTTCCCACTATTACTGCTAAAGAAGTGGAAGTCCCTTAGGATCCAGCCAAGGATGTAGACATGGGGGAGCTACTTTTTGCTGAAAACCTGTCTAACACTGCTTTAGAAATCATCAAAGGAAATACATCTAGAGAAACTGCAATTTCTGAGTTGAGCTTTTAGGGTTTCTTGTTTGTTTGTTGTTTTCACTAATCAACCTTAACACTGCCCCAACTTGAGGCCAGAAGAATGGTATGAAGCAATCAGAAGAAAAGGAACCTCATATAGAAATACAGATATCAAACCAAGAAGGAAAATGATTCTTCCAATCAGTAAACTCTTGTGAGGACAATTCCTCAAGAGGAAAACATATGTTAATTCTATAGTGCAGAGTTGAGTTGCCCTGGGCAAATTTTTGCCCTTCTCACTGTGTTTATGCTATGTTTTTACATAGCATTTTGTTTGTATCCGCTCCACACCATGGTTTCTATGTCAATCGATGATATGGTACATGGTGGTCTACAGGTAGAAAGAATGGCATGTTTTAATTAGTCTAGTGTTGCCTTCTGTTTAATAGGTAATAGTGTCATCTCTGCTTGTTTGTTAAATAGGAAGGACCCCGTGGCACTTAGGCTCTATAGTTGTAAATAGTAAGAGAAGATTATTTGCCTGCCCACCAAGATTACCCCTAGGAATTCTAGAGAGAATTGCTGCAAGACACCCACTTTGGCCACTTTTATCCTTTCTTTAGCATCATGGTTGCACATTGGGGGAATCAATAAAGAGAGAAAAAGAGTAGGGACTGAGTCCCTTTTACTCCTACACTAAAAAAGAGTTAGAACTTTTGCCCATGCCCTTGAAGTAATGTTAATACATTTAAAACCCCAGAATTAAATCACAATAATTGAATGACAGAGAACTGACTAGAGGGGAGGGGTGGCAAGCAGCAACTTCCGGTTTCATGTGATTAGGGTCAAATGTTTTGAGTCACTTTAGTGTCAGTAGAAGCACATATATCATCATTACTGGCACATAAAAACATATCTAAACTATCGTTGTCTTAAGTTATATGCATACTCTAATTCTGAGAATGTGCCAAGAATCGACATGATGTCATGACTATTTGTCAATTTCACTCTCTTCCCTTTCCTAAAAATCAGTACAGTATTTACTCTTTTCTTACCCTGTGGAAGTTCTATCATTCTTCATGATTTTCCAAATTTTACTGATAATGCCTCAGCAAACATATTTGGCTTTTCATTCAGTATGCAATTTGAGCTCAGTGATTTGAAATTATTAATGACAGTGAGGTATTGTCTGGAAAAGTAGATTATCCTATCTATTTGAAGATTCAGCTCACCTATTTTTTTTGTTAAATCCTTTGATGTTCAAACATTATTCTCCTTAGCAGACAAAATAGAAATAAAATACAAGTTGAGTAGTTCTTCCTTTTCTCTTTTCCATTACAATCATTCCTTCCATCTCAAGCAATGTTACTTTTGTTCCTTTCATCTTCTCTCCCTCCTTGACATCATATTTAAACTTTTTATTTTGTTGTTCTGGTTCTAGCATTCTTCACATGCTAAGTTCTGCTCATTCCAAGCTCTAGCCTGTGGTATGGCAGAACTGGATTGAACAATCAGTTCAGCAAATATTGTACATCAGGATTTAAGAAAGTGATGGAGAAAATTTAAATAATTTAGACAAAACTTAAGAATGTGTCATGCATAAATTTGCCAGCACTTGCCTTTGAACTATACCACTCTCATTTTCAGCAGCTGTACTTTCCAATTTAGTCCATTAACAGTAGATTTTTTTCTTTTAAATATTTCAAACATACGAAAGCATAACAAAATAATTGCATACAATGAAATAATGATAAACTTGGAATATAGAAGCAAAGAAATAAATTCCAACTCAGTAAGGAAGACAATTTCTTGTATGTGTCAAGAAAATTCAATGTGATTTCTTTTCTATAAAAATTAATTTTCCACCAAAAATAGCTATATGCAGGACTTTAGAATGATTTTTCAAAACAAAGTTAGTATCTTTCAAAAAATAAAGAAATTATTTTAAGGATTGTAACCATTCAGTATAAACTTGATCACTTTTTCTGTATCCTATTTCAGGTTCTTTCTCTTATGGGCATCTCATTTGTTGATTTTTTTTTTTTTCACATTCACTTTGATTATGGAAGCTTTTGGTATATCTCTTTAATTGAGCAATTTCTTTCCCCCTTTAGGTAGAAAAATTATGTGAACTTTAACAAGGATTCAGTAGTGAATCTTTGTCATTTTTGCTGAAAATGCTAGATACTGAAATGATGAATGAAAGACTCAAATATTGATCACCATTGGTAAAAGCTTAAAATTATAAAAAAAAAAAATAGGGAAGTATATAGAACCAAATGTATTAGAATATTTGGGAACCATATTAAAATGATGTCAAAGATTGATGACATAAATTATTAATAACATGAATGTTTGTTATTAAAATACAGATTCTAATTGTAATTTCTTCCTACTGACCACTTTCTATTTTCTCTAAGACTTCTAGGAATTCATTGTTTAGAATGTGGGGAATAATTCCTTATTTTTCATCATGGTAATAACATTTATACTGGTTATTTTTTTTCTACTGTAATACATTTTTTGGGCAACAGAACAATTTTTTTCGTAAAAAAATCTGTATAATTATCTAGTACTCTAAATCATTTGCTTAAGAGAGTTTCTTAAAGGAGTCTTAATATCTTAATTGGTGTTTAATAACATATCATGTTGTACATTGCAAATCATATCCAAACAAATTGTTGTCCATTGAACTGTGTGAGAAATGAGCAGGAAAGCCAAAAATCAGTTACTGGAACTATCTTAATGAATTTCAGGAAGTCTTGTTGAACCATCAGAATTGGATACAAGCAGGAGACTGAAGTACAGAGCACAATGAACATTTATTTGCTCAAACCATTTACAGTGCATTAGACATTTCTTAAGTAAAAAAAAAAAATCTTACTAGATTGGCTTGAAAAAACAGGGTATAATTGACACCCAACCAAGATGCTCCTTTTTTCATGACATAAATGGTACCTTGCAGTAATTGGAGATGCCCAGGAGCATGAATAAATGTTGGCAAGAGCTTTCCACACCATTGGAATACCATTAATTAAATTAGTGCTTGAATGCACTTAAATTTAATTAGTGTTTAAATGCACCCTTATACACCTTGCCAAGTGCCTAAGATACTCCTATGGAGTGTGTTCACTGATAGAAACTTGATAAATTGAAGTAATATTTAGAAAACAAATTTCTTAATTTTCTTTTTTTTGGCTTTTTGGAGGAAGGCAGGGTAATTGGGGTTAAGTGACTTGCCCAAGGTCACACATCTAGTGTTAAGCATCCAAGACCAAATTCAAACTCAGGTCCTCTTTACTGCAGGGCCAGTGCTCTATTCACTGCACCACCTAGCTGTCCCATTTCTTATTGTTTCTTGTAGAGCTGATATGTATACTGAAATATGTAAAAGGGACATTTGTACTTTTTCTGTTCTTGTTTATATAGTAAACCTTTCACTAAAATTGCTTACTTTTCTAAGTGAAAGGTATTGCCACTTCTGGAAGGTAAAAATATTCCCCTTATCTGAAATAAAAATACTGATAATGATCTTCGGGTAATAGGAGTAGGTAAGTTATATAATAATCACACAAACTTATTCTTTTCAATGGCCTCTAACCTACTTCTTTCAAAGTAAGTAAACATGGCATCTAGTTTGAAAAGTTTATAGATACTACTAAAGTATAAACTCATAAAATTTAGGTTAAATTATTTATCTGACATCTTCAGACTTTTTCCTTGTGAAACAGAATTTGAGCTATAAAAGGCAAATCATAGAAAGATGGGTTTGGTTGCATATATGGAAATCTATATTCCTTTTTTTCATGTTGTATGGACTCTGTCAGAGACACTCCTGAATATTTCATATTACAAATGGTGGTACTTCCTACTGTTTCTGTAATTCTTCTCTCCTTTTCAAAAAAAATAAGCTCCTTGAGAACAATTATGGTATCTTCTGTTCCCTCCCTCCCCACACACACTCACATTATCTTTCCAAGGTATAGTCATGTATTACGGGCTAAAAATGTGTGGTTTGATTCTTTATTGATCCACCTTCAATGGGATTTGCCCATAGACTCTACTAGCAAGTACCATCCCAGATTCATTCAATCACTTAAAATATCTCAATAATTTCCCCTTTTGATTTCCTAGGAATAATTCAGATACTTCATCAAAACCATATTATATCCATGATCAAATCTTATCAATTCTTCTGTCACAATGTCTTTGAAAATTTTCTCTTTCTCTTTAGTTCATCTGAGACAAAGCAGGAGGTTATAAACTCATATCTATTTTACTGCAATAGTTCCCTAATTGGTCTCCCTACTGTCTCATGATTTCTGCCACTCTGTTTTCTAATCCCTCATCCACCTCTAAACCAAAGTTACCTTCCTAAAATGGCTTTCATCCTATTACTCTCTATTAAAAATCAAAATGTTCCCCATTTTTTACTGAATAAATTCTAAATTCCTCAGCTGGAAATTCAAAGGATTCTATAATCAAGCCCTTTTATATAGTTTTAAATACCTTACTCTACTCAGAAAAAGTGTACCTGTATAATTGATACCCATTATGATTTTATTGTATTTTATATTAAGATTATGGGATAAAACAAGCATTTACAGAAAATAATACAATAAAAAATGGTTAATGAATAATTTGTATTATAATCTTTTTTTTTTTGCTTTTTTGGAGGTCAACTGGGGTTGACTTGCCCAAGGTCACATGGCTAGTTTTTTTTGTTAAGTGTCTGAGGCTGGATTTGAACTCTGATCCTCCTGACTCCAGGGCTGGTACTCAATGTACTGCACCACCTAGCTGCCCCTTAATCTTTCATTTTTAAATCACCTAAATTTCTCCTACGATCTTTCCTAGAGAACTTTACCATATAACAAAGAATTTTTAAAGGGAAAATCTGTAAAATCCAATTTAAAAAAACTTAATCATCTGAAAATATATAGAATGTTTCACATCCATGGAATGTTCACCTCTGTAAAGAGTTAGGATGAGGTCTCTTCCTAGAACTCTTTAGGGGGGCATGCATTCTTTGTAATTCTGAAGTATTCACTATTAGTAATTTTGCAGCTATTGTTTTTTTTTCCATTTATATTGTTACAGTAATTGTACATTTTTTTAGTTCTACTTATTTCACTCTGAATCAGTACATTTAAATCTTTCCATGCTGCTTTGTATTAGTCACATTTACGATTTTTTTTTTTTTGCTTTTTGGAGGACAATTGGGGTTAAGTGACTTGCCCAAGGTCACATGGCTAGTATGTGTTAAGTGTCTGAGGTCACATTTGAACTCAGGTCCTCCTGACTCCAGGGCTGGTTCTCTATTCACTGTGCTGCCTAGCCACCCCAACATTTATGATTTCTTATGCCACAGTAATGCTCTATTACATTCAGGTACCACAATTTGTTTAGCTACACTTCAATTGACATTTACTTTGTTTCTAATTCTGTGCTGCTACAAGTATTCCTGTGACTATTTTGGCATAAATGAAGACTTATCAATGACATTCTGCATGTCTGGCAGAGAAATCTTTGAGTCAAACCATATTTGCATAATTCCAAATATTTTAAAACTATATTGATTCACAGCTCCACTAAAAAAGTATTCCTACAACTGTCACTTGAATATTTCCACTTTTTACAAACTTGGCCAATTTTGAGGTTTTGAGTTGAAGTCTCGGTTTTTTTTGTTTTTGCTTTTTGGAGGGCAAATTGGGATTAAGTGACTTGCCCAACGCCACACAGCTAGGGTTTGTGTGTGTGTGTGTGTGTGTGTGTGAGTGTTAAGTGTCTGAGGCTGGATTTGAACTCAGATCCTCCTGACTCCAGGGCCGGTGCTTTATTCACTATACCACATAGCCACCCAAAGCCTCAGGGTTTTAATTTGGATTCAATTCATCATTAGTAATTTTGGGCATTCTTTAACATGGTTATTAATAGTCTGACATTTTTCTTTTGAGAATTATTTATTGATATCTATTGAGTTATACTTTTGAGTCTATATAATAAACACAGATTACATATGTATACATGTCTATATGTTTTTCATACCTATATGGATATGTGTGTGTATGTGTGTTATATATAGGACAGCCAGGTGGCACAGTGGATAGAAATATTGTGTCTGGAGTCAGGGAGACCTGAGTTCTAATCCAGACTCAGACACTTACTAGCTGTGTGATCCCTGCCAAGTCACTTAACCCTGTTTGCCTCAGTTTCCTCATTTATAAAATGAGCTAGGGAACAAAATGACAAACCACTCCAGTATCTTTTTTCAAGAAAACCCCAAAAGGAGTCATGAAGAGTCAGACATGACTGAAATGACTAAACAACCACAAAATGGGTATATGCATATATGTATTATAAACTATATGTATGTATCTATTATAATATATAACAGTAGATATAAAATACATGATTCACACATATATGTGTTTATGTGTGCATACACATACATATATGTACATATACCCCCACTGTATACATGGAATATCTTGGCTACCAAAACCTTATATGAGAGACTTCAAAGGTTTTTTTTCCCCCCTATTTGACCCCTTACACTAACCTAGATTCATTAAGTTTGTTCAGGAGCTTTTTAATTTTCTGGTATATCTTAAGAGATTTTGAACTTGCCCCAGCTGATTTCTGTAAAAGATGGCAAAATGTCTTGCCTTGGAAGAAATACAATCTGAGCCCCAAGTCCACTGGTATGGGACTTTCTCCTTATTGGTGGAGATGAATATCATGTTAACATATGGGGAGTGGGACAGAACTGGTGAGAAGGGAGAGAAGAGAAATTCTGGCTCTTCACTTTCTTTAGGCTTCCAGAGTAGAAACAGGAAGTTTTTGAGAGTAGGGGCTGTATACAGGGAGAAAAGTCTAGTGTTCTACAGACTACTTTAGAGAAGGACACTGTTCAATCAAGTTCAAGTATAAGGATGAGCTATTTCTTATCCTAATTGGCTAAAAACTAGAACTAGGCCAAGACTGAAGCCTAGGGCAATGAATGGAGAAATTAAAACTCACCAAAAAGACAGTCAGACTTAAAACTTTACTATCAAATTTGCTTCAGGCAAACTCAATAAGAAGGAACAGAATTGACCAAACAGGAAGATAATAAATAATTTCAAGGGGCCAGAGACATTGATATTTCTATCAAAGACACACATCACTGAAGAGGTGGCAGATTTGGGTATAGAATATTGGTTATAGCTAGGCAGGCATGGTTGATTTAATGAATGAATAGGAAATGAATATGATATTTAAAAAGAGGGTATATATTCATATATGTGCATATATGTATTTATGTACCAAAATGCACATATACCCACATCCCCACACCTCCATATATTACACCAAGAAGTATCTATGTATACATGTACACACACACTTGTGTGTGTGTGTGTGCGTGTGTGTGTGTGACTATAAGGTCACTATGAGGTGACTATAAGTTTAGTACTAGACAACTTGAAGCCTGTGGAACGAATCAGTGAAATCCCTTTCTCATCCACAGTGTCAAAGTTCAGGTTAGAATACAAAAAGATCCATAGCAATTGGGACAACAGGGGATGAGAAACAAGTTACTGAAAAACAGTAGCACGGATTGACTGATGTGCTTGATAAGCATGGATCCTTGGAGGCCAGATGAAGACGCACCAGTTTGTAACCAAAGGCTCCTTAAGCAGTGAAATGACCGGGAAGCAAATAAGCTGGAAATACTGTATATTTCAATACAAGAATTTCTGTCCAATATGCAAATGGACAGGAAGAGAAATGGGCAAAGGGAATGGTGTTATCACATGAAACAAATACGAGAAGCAGAAAGAAGTCCATTTTAGCTGGAGTGCAGCGTGCCACAAGGCTATGAACTTTCTGGCCCCATATGGCTTGATCTCTTCCTCTCGGCAAGATTCTTCAACACAGGGAGGGGAAAACAAGTGTGAGTTTAACAATGCTTAGGCTGTGGGTTAAAATGTGTGCTAGGGCCGGTTCAAAGGAAGCAAAATCCTCAGTAAAGCCTGTTTGAAGAATGCAGCCAACAGTTTTGCTGGGCAGTGTAGTAAGGCTTTGCCAGTGGTAGAAACACATACAAGAAACATCATAAAGCTCTGTTTCCCCAATTCATTTTGCCATGGAATGCTTGGAGGTTTGATATATATTTGCAGGATCTCTACATGCTGGTCTAAAGGGTGACAGACTATTTCCATGATAAAGGGAGCAAGAGGCAGAGAAATGTTGAGGCAAAATAGAACAAACCAAGGTTACTTTCATATAAAACCCTCATAATCAATAGATTTTATTGCAGACACAATGCCATAATTTATATTGCGGGGGCATAATAGTACTCACATTGTAGCTTTCTTGATGAGTTCTGATGCAAATCCCATAAAACACTGGAATTCTATAGCACACAGTTTGGGAGGTATCTTTTACTCCCTCTGATGATGAATTTTTTGAACTAGTACTTCTTAAAATTTACTCACAGATATAGTATCACAGAAATTTCTGTCAGGAAGGGTGAGAGGAACCTGAGCAATTCTTAAAGTTAAACACCAGGCTAGAGTAATGAGTCCATTTTAGATACAGCTCATCTTGAGGAAAAAAGCTTTCAAAAGTATTCCCAGAAAATTATTCTCAATTTTATCTTTCAGTGGGAAAAAGGGGAAAAAATCTGCTTGTCAGTGAGTCAAATAGAAACAGCCAGGAAAAGAGTATTATTTCCACTAGTCCTGAAGTGGATAGTGGGCATTTCTATAGAGCTTTAGAATTATTGTGCACTTTTTTGTGTGTGGATAGTCGTACAAAAGAAATTAATTCTTCATTTCATATATGAGAAAACTGATTGTATCCACTTGATTAAGTGACAAGCAAGGTTGTAAAAGTAGTAAGGTGTTAGAGCAGGATCTAAAACCCAAACTATTCAACTGTTCCAGCATGTTCTCTACTCACTACTGATTGCTTTTCAATTACAGTAAACCATCACTCACTGTGACCTAGGTCCTACTTAAAGGACAATGCCAATCTTGTTCTCTATATGAATATCTAGTGGGATTGTCAGAATTTTGAATAGAAGAGTTTTGTGTCACACATCCTTTTGGTAGTCTGATAAATTCTATGGATTCTTTAAAATAATATTGTTGTTTTTTCCCAATAATTGAAGGAAATACAAAATTTCAGTTAGAGGTTGATGAAAATAAAGATGCAATTTATTTCACTATCCAAGTTAATGGAGCACCAGAAATCTATCCATAGGTCTCCCACAGAGTTCCTGACCTGAGTGTTTGAGTCTATTCAAAATCTTATTTTCTTTTATTATTCTATAACATAGCAAAATAAATTTTGTCATTGATGATTATGTCTTAACATTTGCTGCTCACTTCTATTGATATATATCAAGGTTTAGACTGGAAATTTAATGGTAATAACCTAGGTTTCGAATATACTTTATAAAACTTTGCAGAAAAACATCCCCATTATATGTTGAGGTATTTCAAATTCCCTTTTTACAACCCTTCCCTGAATTATTTCATCTACATCTTTCTCTATAGCCAAAAAGTCTTTTAAAATTTTATGATATAAAGTCATTAAGTGAAACTCCTTGGAAAGGGAAAAATATTGAGATTTTTACGGAATCCTGAACTTTGATTATTGGCAATATTAACAAAAAACAGAGGAGGCATCAGGATGTCATCCTTATGTTTTGTGAAAATAATGACTTTAAATATAACAACAAAAATTCCTCTTTATTTTTGATGACAGAAATTACCTTATGTTGACAGTCTTCTTGCTATATGTCTAGTGTGACCAAGGCAAATTAACATCTTATTCCATTCTAGCTACTTAACAAAAATCCCACAGACAATAAGCAGAGGTGGATATTCAGAAGCAGAATGCTGAACATCTTAGCTTAAGAGAAAAGTGCATGAAATGTAAAAGAAGACAAAGCTACATGCCCTCAGATTATCTCCAACCTGATGGCAAGGGAATAGGCGTAGCAAAGACACACACACACACACACACACACACATTGCTAAGGCAAGTTATACTTATAGAAAGTAGGTCAAATAAACTTATTCCAATGAAGGATAGGTGACTCCTTACTCATCTCACCCCCTTAGGTAAAAATATCTCATGTATCTCTTCCTTCTTGATCTCCTAATGTGACTTTACAAAATTATGCATCTCTCTCTCTCTCCCCCTCTCTCTACACATATATATGTATGTATGATACATTTTTGTATATATATCCGTACATATACATGCACATATGTATACACACATACATACATGTATAGATTTATGTATGTGTATATCGGTGTACATATATGTATATACATATACACATATGTGTACACAAGCATTTTAATGCAATGAGGCAAGTTTGACTTCATATGTGTCACTGAGATTTAGTAGGATGTCTGGTGTATGACTCTAGAGGGCTTATACATTACTCACAAGGAGTAAGAGGAGTGGAGAGAATACTTACCTATTTGAAGAAACTAAGGAATTCAGGGTACAAGAGAGAAGTGGAGAAATTTACAATAAAGATACATGGAAGCAAAAAGAAAAAACCAGACCAATATTTATTCTCCGAAATATGCTACACACCACCTTGGGCAGAAATAGGAAAGTGTTCAGGAAATAAACCACAAACCTATCACAGAGATATGCGATAGTCATGATGGGGGACTTCAATTATCTGGGGGAAATTCCTTTTCCCTTTCACTCTCCTCCCCTATTCTACACCCTCCTCCAAATAAAATAAAACATTGAGTGGTTAATGATTTCTTGACTTGCCTTGATGAAAATAACACTCTTCATACATATAATTCTCCAAATAATAAATGGTCAAAGGATATGAACAGGCAGTTTTCAGATGAAAAAATCAAACTATAGTAATATGAAAAGGTGGTCTAAGTAACTATTGATTAGAGAAATGCAAATCACAACAACTCTGAGGTACCACATCATACCTATCAGATTGGCTATGAAGACAAAACAGAAAAATTAACAATGTTGGAGAATATGTGGGAAAATTGGAACACTAATGCATTGTTGGTGGTGTTGTGAACTTATCCAAACATTCTAGAGACTAATTTTGAACTATGCTCAAAGGGCCATAAAACTATGCATACCCTTTGACTCAGCAATACCACTTTCAAGATTGTACCCCAAAGAGATCATGAAAATGGGGAAAGGGCCCACATATAAAAAAATATTTATAGCAGCTCTTTTTGTAGTGGCTAAGAACTGGCAATTGAGGGGATGACCATCAATTGGGGAATGACTGAAGAAGTTGTAGTATATGAATGTAATGGAACATTATTGTTCCATAAGAAATGATGAACAGGCTAGTTTCAGAAAAAATCTGGAAAGATTTATATGAACTGATGATGAGTGAAATGAGCAGGACCAGAAGAACATTGTACACAGTAACAGCACCATTGTGCAATGACCAACTGTGATACACTTAACCTTTTTCAGCAATGCAAGGATCTAAGACAACTACAAAAGACTTTATTAGAAAATGTTATCCATATTTAAAGAAATAATTAGAGAGTCTGAATGCAGACAGAAGCATACTATTTCTTTTTTTTTCTTTTTCATGGTTTTTCCCTTTGGTTCTTATCCTTCTTTACAACATGAATTATGAGGAAATATGTTTAATATGATTGTACATGTATAGTCTATATCAGATTACATACCATCTTAGGGAGGGGGAAGGTGAGAGAAGGGGGAAATTTAAAACTCAAAATCTTATAAAAGTGAGTGTTGAAAACTAAAAACAAATAAACAAATTTAAAAAATCTTAAAAAAAGAAAATATTCTTTTGTTTGTTTTGCTTTTGGGAAGGCAATTGGGATTAAGTGACTTGCCCAAGGCCACACAGATAGTTTTGTGTTTGAATTCAGGTCCTCCTGTCTCCAGAGCTGGTGCTCTATTCACTATGCCACCTAGACACCCCAGAAAGTATTATTCTTGAAAGAGCAGAAGAACTGAGAAATGGTAATGTTTCCCACAAATAAGGAGGCACTAGAAATAATAGGAAACTTGGGGAAATGTGACCACAAAATCTTACAATTTGCTATATAGGTGAGGAAAGTCATGTTATATCTAATGTATGCCAAAGATTTGAGGGAAGCAGTTTTTAAAGGTTTCAGAGAAAGGGCAGATTACATCCCATACCTTAAAATTCAATGGGGAATATCAGTATGACATGAATGAGAAACGCTCAAGAATGAAATCCTGAAGACTTCAAGAGAAACAATTCTACTGAGTAAAAAAGGGGAAGTTTATCCAAGGAGAGAGGTGTAGATACAAAGAGAATTAAATAACCAATTTAAATTTTTAAGAGGCTGGCAAATGAGTTTTAGCTTTTGGAAGAGTTCAAGGGCTATTTTGGACTAGAAATTCCCCACATAGGAAGTCAGTTATGAAGAAAATAGAAAAAAAAAAAGGATGACAGGAAGCAAAGTTATCACTTTCTGGGACCAAGGGTTTCAGAACTCTGGGAAATTGATCTGGGTGTTCCATGGGGACACCTGATGAATTTAGGATTGACTACTCATTGGGGCTAAGGTGTCTCAGTCCCTGAGATATATACCCTTTTATTTTTATTTTTTTGCTTTTTGGAGGGCAATTGGGATTAAGTGACTTGCCCAAGGTCACAAGAGAGTTTTTGTGTTAAGTGTCTGAGTCCGGATTTGAACTCAGGTCCTCCTGACTCCAGGACTGGTGCTCTATTCACTGTGCCACCTACCTGCCCTGCTGAGATATATACCCTAAATATTGGCAAGATGCTAGCAAACTATAACCATTACAACTGTTCATATTTTCATGTTCTCTCATTATCCAGGTCATATTTTTTTTAGCAGTTTATTATATTATCATTTAAAACATGGCCAGTATGAGAATAAACACACACATACACATTGATAATATATATCTGCTTATCTCATAATCTGCATTCATGCCTTATTTATATAATATTTGGCCAGGATTTTTATAAATACTAAATTTTGTCATATAAAGAAGTCTAATATAGTGCCACTTTATTTTTACTATAACATTATTCTAATTTTTTAATCCAAATCATCATTTCTTTCTCTCCATATATGTATATATAAATATACATAAATATAATTATACAAACACATATGCACATATGTCATTTTGTATGTGTGCTTAATAGATGCTATTCATTCAGTATACATCGATTGTCAATTGTGCTGCCAATCCAGTATTTTCAAGTTCAAGAGATTCTGAATACATAAAATTTTTGTTCCTGGCACATCTTTGAGGAAGATGGCTGTCCATTGAAATACAACCTTATAAACTTGGAGATCTTGCATAATTTTCCTTAGAGTTAAAGTGGAAGAGGAAAGTAAAGTGAGGACATATGTATATTTCTTCTAGCATAATTCTTTAGATGATTTTATCACATAATACTTTCTGCATCACTTAAAGTGTCTGTAATTTCCTTGCAAATAATGACCCACATGGCTGTGTTTTAGGCCAGATCTAATTTAAAGTTATTACATGGTACAATGATAACAAGGAGCTGTTGACTGGGCGGCACTGCTTTTGTCCTAGGAAGCAGTGCCCAACCCAGGTAAAGCAGGAGTTAGGAAAAGGAAATAGGAGGGAAAGCCCTATTGTAAACAGTGGAGGTATTACATATACAGTAATAACCATCTTTCTCATTTATGTTTGATTTACAGATGAAAATGTCCTAGACTTTTTTTTTCCAGCTGTGTTCCCTTAGCAGATTGTGACATGCAGCAATCTGTCTTAGAGCAGCTGTTATTTCACATGTAGTTTATTTGCATCACTGAGAAAAAGCAGCCTGATGCATGAATAAAAGATGTTTTTTTTTCCTAAACCCTACCATCCCATTAAAATACATTTGGCTAATCTATTTTTGAAGGAGTAGGCAGATTGTATGAGGTTATTTGTTTGTTTTTAAATAAGTCATGTTGCTGTCTTTTGTTTTTATATCACAATCATTTTTGAATGACCGCTTAACCTCCTTCAAATCAAACTCTCCCTTGTAATCAAGAAAAAAAAAAAGATAAGCAAAATAACCACTACAAAGATTGCTTTTGACAAAGTATGCAACATTCTACCTTGGAAGTCTCCACTGTCTCTTTACCATAAGAAATACAAGATTATTTCAATATATTTATATACCAAAGTATTGTTCAACAAATTTCCATTGACAGGCACAACTTTCCTTCCAGTACTTCACACTGCATAAGAAATGCTGCTATATCCATGCCAGTGAGCCTCACTTTATGGTTTCATGGCACCATGAGAAGTTCAGGCCTCAATCCTAAGAAACTATAATGCTCTCTCACAGCTTGGGGTACCAAGCTCAGGTGCTTAGAAATTGCTATAGTACAGGCCTCTACAATCTGTGGCCTGTGGGCCCCTTGCAGTACACCCAAGGATTTTGTGCAACCTGCAAAAAATTTTGTAGAGTTAAACATCCTCTGCATTTTTCAAAGGCTGCTGGAAATCCTTTGCCATGCCTATAGGCAGCTTACAGCTCACAGGCCTGCTATAGTAGCATCTCTGAGTATCTATACTTAAGAGTTCTTCCAGCCTTCTCTCAATTAGATTACTTCAAATAATCAGTAGGACTGCACAGCACTTTTTTCCTGTGGTAATATAGGAGGAAAAAAAGAGGCAAATATTTAGCTTACTAAGGAGTCAAGGAGAACAAATATTTCATTTTGCATTCTTTTCATAACCTTTCCTTCTCTATCTGCATCACTCACAGCAATTTAACCATGGAAGCTATCTGTGGTTTACTGAAGTTGTATTAAAATTCTCAAAAGCAGAAAGGGCCAAGAAGGCAGTGTAAATGTAGGGACTTGCTGGAGCTCCTCACCAAACTTCTCCACATATCTTTAAATGATGACTTTAAACAAATTCTAGAGTGGCTGAAACCATAAAAAGATGAAGTGAAAGAATTTTCCAGTCCAAGGTAAAATAGAAAGTCAGCAATAAAGGTCACTTACACTTGGGTAAGAGTGGAACAGTGGTACAGGCCACACCAGCACAGACCAGGCTTCAGCAAACCAGGAGCAGGCGTTATGGCAACTGAGTCAGTGGCAACAATAGTGTTTTCCAGATCTTTCAGCCCATAGACAGTAAGAGAGTCAGACAACTGGTCAGAAAGAGAGATTTACAGGGAATTCAATTGCACTGCCTTCTTGGATCTGGGTCACAGTCCTTGGTCTTAGTCCCAATATGAGGAGGAACACTAGCCCAGCACAGATTGTGACTGTAGGGGTACAGGAATGCTGGTCACAGTTTGGAGTTGAAAAGAATGCTTGTGGTCAGTCATCCACCAAAGGACAATATAGGAAAGTAGTAAACACACGTCTGCCTTAGTTGTACCACCTTGGAAGAGCCAAAAATTTACAGGTCTCCAGAATTACCTTTGAAAACAGCTACCCCCAAAAATCTAAAGCTGGGGACATTGCCACTTCCACTCCAGAAGCAGAGCCCTACTCTAGCATATAATTAAAATTAAATAAATAGACTAGAAAATGAGTAAACAGGAAAAAAAAACTGAGCATAGAACATTATTTTGGTGACAAGAAAATCAAAACATACATTCAGAAGACAATGAAATCAAAATTCCTGCATGCAGAGGTAGAGGAGAAATTGGGAAGACAAATGTGAGTGATGAAAGAAAATGAAAAGAAGAGTCAACAGTTTTGTAAAAGAGGCACAAAAAATACTGAAGAAAATAACACCTTAAAAGCCAAATAGGCTAAAAGGTAAAAGAGGCACAAAAACCCAATAAAGAGAAGAATGACTTGAGAAGCAGAATTGGCCAAATGGAAAAAGTCATAGAAAAATACATTGAAGAGAGGAACTCCATAAAAGAATAATTGGTGAAATGGAAAAGGAGGTACAAAAACTCACTGAAGAAAACAATTTCTTAAATGTTAAGATCTGGGAAAGTGAAAAATTATGATTTATGAGACATCAAGAAACAACAAAACAAAACCAAAAGAATAAAAAAGTAGAAAATGTAAAATATCACATTGGAAAAAAATATTGCCCTGGAAAACAGATCCAGGAGAAATAATTTAAGAATTATTGGACTACCCTGAAAGCCATGATAAAAAAAGAACTTAGACATTAACTTTAAAGTAATTGTCAAGAAAAAAACTACCCTTATATTCTAGAACCAGAGAGTAAAGTAGAACCTGAAAGAATATACCAATCCCCTCCTGAAAGAAATCAAAAAATGAAAACTTGCAAGAATATTATAGCTAAATTCCAGACCTCCCAGATCAAGAAGAAAGTACTGCAAGCAGCCAAAAAAAACAATTCAAATTTCTTTGAGCCTCAGTTGGGATAACACAAAATTTAGTAGCTTCTACATAAAAGGATCAGAGGACTTGTTATATGATATTCCAGAGGGCAAAACAGCTAGGATTACAACCAAGAATCACCTACCCAGCAAAACTGAGTATAATCACTCAGGGGGAAATAGATATTCAATGAAAAAGAGGACTTTCAAGCATTCCTGATGAAAAGAATTATTAATAAAAAGTAAAATAGAAAGAAAATCATAAGGCATTCAATATGATTAAACTATTTATATTTCTATGTGAGAAAATGATATTTATAACTCCTAACGGCTTTCTCATTATTAGGATAGTTAGAAGGAATATATACGTGTGTGTATATATATATATATATATATATATACACATATATATATATATATACATATATATATATATATATACAGAAAAGAGGTATGAGTTGAATGTTATGGTATGATTGTCTAAATAATAAAATAAAATTAAGGGATAAGAAAGAAGAATATTCTGGGAGAAGGTGAAAGAGAGAGCTAGAATATGATAAATTATTTGCTATTAAAAAGGCCTTAAAGAGACTTTACATTGTAGGGGGAAATGAGGGAAACTTGGAAGGGAGCACATGAACCCTAAGCCAATTCAAGTGGGAATAATATACATACACATTTGGGTGTAGAAATTTATCTTACCATATAGAAAGTAGGAAGGGAAGTAGATAAGAGAAGGGGGGAAGGAACTGATAGAAGAGAGGGCAATTTGGGAGAAGCAATACTTTTGAGGATGGACAAGGTAAAAGGAGATGCAGAGTAAGATAAATGGGGAAATTAGGGTGGAGGGAAATACCTAGTAATCTTTATTGTGGAAAAAATTATAGCATTTCTCTTATAGAGACCTTACTTCTCAAATATGTAGAAAATGGAGTCAAATTTATGAAAATAAGAGCCATTACTCAACTGATAAATGGCCAAATGATATGAACAGGTAGTTTTCCGATAAAATAATCAAAGCTATTTATAGTCATATAAAATGCTTTAAATCACTATTCATGAGAGAAATGCATATTAAAATAACTCTGAGCAATTACCTCACACCTGTCAGATTGGCTAATGTAACAGAAAATGAAAATAACAAATGTCGGAATGGATATGGTAAATTTAAAACACTAATATACTATTGGTGAAGTTATGTACTGATTTAACCATTTTTGAGAACAATTTAGAATTATGTACAAAGGGCTATAAACCATGAATACCCTTTGACCAAGCAATACCTTTATTAATTTGTATTCCAAAGATATAAAAATCAGAAAGGAAAAGGACTTACATATGTAAAAATATTTACATACATATATATTAATATTTATAACAGGTCTTTTAGTGGTGGCAAAGAATTGGAAATTGAGGGGATGTCCATCAACTGGGAAATGGTTGAACAAGTTTTGGTATATGATTGGGATGGAACATTGTTGTATTTTAAGAGATGTTGAACAGGTTGCTCTCAGAAAAACATGGAAAAAATTACATGAACTGATGCAAAGTGAAATGAGTAAAACCAAGATAATATTTTACACAATAATGACAATATTTTGTGATAATGTGCTATGAAAAAAATGGTTATTCTTAGCAATACAATGATGCAAGACAATTCTGTAGGCCTTAATGTAGAAAGGTACTATCCATCTCCAGAGAAAGAATGCATGGAAATTGAATGAAGATCAAAGATACTTTTTCTTTACTTTTATTTTTTTAACCAGTGTTTTCTTTTGTAGAATGACTTACATGGAAATGTATTTTGTATAACTATCCATATAGAACCTATGGCAAATTGCCTGCCTTCTTAATGAAGGTGGTGGAGAGGAAGGAGGGAGAGAATTTAGAACTCAGAATTTGAAAAACAGAATGGTAAAATTGTTTTTACATGTAATTGGGAAAAATAAAATATTAAATAAGATGGAAATAGATAATTACATTTAATCAGCAAAAAACAAAAAATCCCTCAAAAGCATTAATGTAATAATACACTAAGCTTCTTCCTCCTAGCATACTATCTAGCAGGGTAAAAATTGCACATCATGCTAATGAAGACTAATTTGTAAATTATTTCAAATGAATTCATAAGAGCTGGAAGGGGCCAAGATGGTGAAGTAGAAGCAGGAGCTCCCCCGCAGGGCTCTGGCTTCCACCTTCCCCAATCCATGTAAAAAGGGGACTCTGAACAAACTTTGGATTTGCAGAACCCACAAAATGGCACAGAGAAGCTAACCTCCTGCTGAGGACAGCCCAGCAGGCCTGCAGGAATTGGCCAGCACAATGCTCTGGGAGCCAAGCTCAGCCCCACTCTGAGGCTTTAGCCCCAGAGCCGGCCAAGGGACTCCAGATCAGCAGCAGCTGTGGCTATTTCTAGATTTATCAACACACAGATGCGAAGGACAAAGTGAGAGGTCAGTGCAGTCTGGACTTTGGGACCCGTAAGTGGGAGTGCGTGGCTTTTGCCTCCGGGGCAAGAAGCCTCTGAGGTGCCGGCACGGCCAGCCAGCGCCACTTGGCAGCTTCAGCTCCTCGCCTGCAGAGTGTAGGGGGACCAAGCACCAGTCTGAGGGGTAATTGCTCTTGCTTTAACATGCTTGGATCAGGATTGCAGTCTAGGGTGGAGGTCCTGGGGTGTATGTCTAGCTTGCCAGAGTGTGTGGAGATCTCAGAGAAG
Source organism: Petaurus breviceps papuanus (assembly GCF_028583685.1). Lineage (NCBI taxonomy): Eukaryota > Metazoa > Chordata > Mammalia > Diprotodontia > Petauridae > Petaurus > Petaurus breviceps. Next base: position 27,811,262 of record NW_027185655.1, read on the forward strand.
GTACCCATCTAATATCTATGGCAACTGAGAAACCCCCGCATTTGGGATGAAAGCTCCCCTGTCTGGCAGCAGAGTCCTACTGTGGCAAAAAGCCCAGGGGTCAAGTGACTGAGGGTTGACATGACCAAGCAAATGAAACAAAGCAGACAAAAGATTCCAACATTACACTCCTATTTTGGGGACAAAAAGGAGCAAAGCATGGAACAGGAGGAAGACAGTGAAGTCAGAACTCCTGCACCAAAAGCTTCAAAGGAAAATACGAGCTGTTTACAGGCCAAAGAGGACCTTAAGAAGCAGATAAGAGAAGTGGAGATAAAATTGGGAAGAGAAATGAGAACAATGCAAGCAAATTATGAAATGAGAGTCACCAGCCTGACTGAGGAAAATAGCACTTTAAAAAACAGACTGACTCAAATGGCAAAAGAGGCTCAAAAAGGCAATGAGGAGAAGAATGCCTTAAAAAGTCGAATTTGCCAGATGGAAAAGAATCTCAAAAGCTTAATGAGGAGAATCATTGCTTCAGAATTAGATTGGAGCAAATGGAAACTAATGACTTTATGAGAAATCAAGATGCTGTTAAACAGTTCTAGACAAATGAAAGAATAGAAAGCAATGTGAAATATCTCATGGGAAAAACCACTGACCTGGAAAATAGATCCAGGAGAGATATTTTTAAAATTACTGGACTACCTGAGAGCCATGATCAAAGTAAGAACCTAGAAATCATCCTCCAGGAAATTCTCAAAGAAAACTGCCCTGATGTTTTAGAATCAGAGGGCAAAATAGAGGTTGAAAGAATCCACCAATCACCTCCTGAAAAAGATCCCAAAAAGAAAACTCCTAGGAATATTATAGCCAGGTTCCAGAATTCCCAGATTAAGGAGAGAATATTACAAGCAGCCAGGAAGAAACAATTTGAATATTGTGGAAACACAATCAGGATAACCCAGGATCTGGCAGCTTCTACACTGAGGGATCGAAGGGCTTAGAATATGATATTCCAGAGGGCAAAGGAGCTGGGATTAAAACCAAGAGTCATCTACTGAGCAAAACTCCGTATCATGTTTCACGGGAAAATATGGTCATTCAGTGGAATAGAAGACTTTCAAGCATTCTTGCTGAAAAATCCAGAGTTGAACCGAAAATTTGAAATTCAGATACAAGAAGCAAGAGAAGCATGAGAAGGTAAACAGGGAAAAGGAATCATAAGGAACTTATCAAAGTTGAACTATTAACATTCCTACATGAAAAAACAATAATTGTAACTTATGAAACTTTTCTCAGTAATTGAAGGGAACAGAAATATATATATATATATGTCTATATATGAGGGTATATGGGCATATGAATACATATGTGAATGTGTGTATATATGTTTACAGGTATACATAGATAGAGGGCACAGGACCAATTTAACAGGAAAGGATGATACTTAAAAGGTGAAATTAAGAGGTGAGAGAGGAACATAATGAGAGGAGATGGGGAGAGACAGATTGGGGTAAACTATCTCATACAGAAGATGCAAGGGAAAATGGTTACAATGGAGGGGAAGAATAGGAAGGCAAAAGGGAATGGGTCAACCTTATTCCCATTGAATTTGGCTTGAGGAGGGAATGGAATACATACTAAATAGGGTATTTCACCCTCCAGGAGTATAGGGGGGGAAGGGGATGAAAAGGGAGATAATGGAAGGGAAGGCAGGCTGCGGGAGAAGGAAGTTGGAAGCACCCACTTTTGAAAAGGGACTGGATAAAGTAGAGAATAGAACAAGTGGGAGGTGGGATAGGAGGGAGAGAAATATAGTCAGTCTTTTACAATATATCTACTATGTTATTGTTTTGCATTAGCCAAACATGTACAACCTATACTGAACTGCGTATCTTCCAAGTAAGGGTGGGTGACAAGGGAGGAAGGGAATGAATCTGGAATTCAAAGTTTTAAAATCAAACATTCAAATATGTATATATATATATAATATTATATATGTATATATATATATATAATATTATATATATGTGTGTGTGTGTGTGTGTGTATACTATTATCAATACTATGTTACATGTAATTGTGAAATAAGATATACAGGCACTGGTGCATAGGGATCCACTGGAAAAGTCAAAAAGGGAATGGGAAAATATATGGGAGAGAGCAGATTGGAGGAAGGGATATCCTGTGGGACTCATTTGGGGGGGGTAGGGGAAAAATGGGGATAAAATTTGTAACTCAAAATCTAGCAGAAATGAATGATGTAAATCAGAAGTTAATAAATCATTTGGAAAAAAAATTAAAAAGAGGAAAAAAAAAGAGCTGGAAGGGACCTCAGAGGCTCTTAGTTCAACCACTCTTATTTTTACTTATGAGCAAACTGAAGTACACTGAGGTATATTGGTTCCTGGAGGTAAAAGGGTTGTTCAGGGACATTGCTTATACTTGAACACAAGACCATTGATGACAAATATAGTTTTCCTTCCATGATGCTATGCTACCTATTCATTTATGCCACTTACCTTAAGTGAACTTAGTACAAAATTAAAACAACACTCATTCAGAATGATATTCATGACCACAAAAGTTCTTGATGTTTCTTTTTGTAATTTTCAGAATGTCAAGCAGTGCTAAGATTGATGTAATTCTTTAGTTCCTTTATAATAAGACTCCCACTTAGATTATGCTAATGACATCCAATCTACCACAGAACCAAACGGAACATGAAACTGTTCTGTGGACAAACACATGACTCTTTCTGGTGCTCTAAATTTACAAGGATTTTAATCTTGGAAAATACCTTCTTTGCTTCTCAGTAAACATAGGTTTTATTCATCTATAATATTATAAGGAAATGCTTCAAGTTAGATGCTGTTAATTTGTCAATTGCCAAGATTTCAAAATCATTATAGGTATAAAGGAATTATGGTTATTTATGACAACTTATATGCTTTATATTTTTACAAAATCAAGGTGTAAAAAGGTTCTGGAGCATGTCTACAATATCCTAAAATGGAGGAACCAACTTCTGGGAGAACTTGTTGTCCAACTAAATGGATGGGAACAGCTTCTTTCTATTGACTCTGTAGTTAGAACAGCCAACATTTAAAAAAAAAAATTCCAGACTGAGACACTATCTTTTTCTATGGAGTCCAGTTCACCCATAGCACAGACACCATGAACTCAACTAATGAGGAAAGAAAAAATATTTTCTCTTCCTCTCTCCCTGTTAACCAATATTCTTCAGAACTGGAGTTAAAATTTTATTTTAGTTTGTTCCATTTGTGCTTTTCAGGTATAAGTGCAAGTAGTGGAATTCCCATTGAATCCAGGCCCTTGAAGTAAGGAGATTTTGGAGGCAGGATTCTATGCCAGCTGTTGCTGAAAGTCCTGAGAAACCAGGGCACCTGAAATTTGAACCCAAGGTGGCTTTTGGCCTTGGAACTTGGTGGAATGGTGCTACACAAGAACTGGGCAAAAGTGTGAACTTAATCCTCTTCCATTCCCCCAAGATGAGGTGGTGGTTGGGGGAATTATAGCCTCAGGTGTTGGGGGAAAATGCTTATGTTATTATTATGATAACTTTAAAGCAATTAGTCCTTTGAAAAAATAACCTATTAAGTGGTGAAATAGCATTGAGGTGCAGAGGATCTCCAAAATTGGGGGGAACATGACTGGTGGGTTCTGGAACTACTGGCAGTGAGCAAAGATACCCCAAATCCCATTAAGGATATATCAGAGAAAACTGGAGAGGTATAATGTAATATATCTAGCTTTTAAGTAGTTGGTACTAGAGTAGCCACTGTTACAAAGGATCATAATGAAACACATTCAGAAAACAAAGCTTTATTTTCACTAATCTTTCACATAAAAAAAAAGGAAAATATTCTTTTATGGACTGATAGCAACCATTTCTCCTTCTAGCCATATACTGCCATGGTGAAGTTAAAAAATAAATGTAATTATATGCTAATATTTTATTATTCTATTGTATTGACACTTTGAATAGCGTATCCATGAAATTTATCTGTTTTGGAGGGGGAAAAAAGATATAACTAGCAACTGTTTATGCTTTTAGGAGATAAACATTCATCAAAATAAATTAGATTCATACAGATGATTTCTACTGTTTTTATCTCGGTAAAGCAGGAGTGATAACTAAAATGAATCACCTAGCTCCTATAATTGTATATTGAAGAGTTTTATTTCAAAATAAACTGCTCTAATTGCTAAATTCCCTAATTCTTAAAGGATAATCCTAAGGCAATTGTATAAAAATTTCTTAACATTTAATAATTATTTTTCCTTCATGTAATTATTTAAAAACCTCCCTAAATTCTTGAACTCAGTCCAAATCATTTTTAAAAACCATTTGCGTAGAGGCAGCTAAGTGGCACAGTGAATAGAGAGCACCAGCCCTGGAGTCAGGAGGACCTGAGTTCAAATTCAACCTCAGATACTTAACACTTACTAGCCATGTGACCTTAGGCAAGTCATTTAACCCCAATTGCCCTGCCCTTCCCTCTCCAAAAAACAAAAAGCAAACAAAAAACAAAAAACAAAACCACATCTGTAGTATCTCCTGTGTTGGCAGTTTTATGCACGTTATTGACAAAAAATCATACATATTCATGAACTTCTATCTTTACATATGTATTATCCCTTATAAATAGGTTTATGGGGAGTGGTATTTGGAACCACACTTGAGCTACCCATCTTCCCTCTCTCCCAGCAATACAAGACAGTAGTAACAGCAGAGAAGCATTCTAGGGAAGGATGTTGTAAAGCCAGAATGCTACAATCCCTTTGGGATTTGAGCAAAGCTAACCACACATCTAAGAGAACACTCAGTCCCTTACCCATTTTCTAGAGTACTAATAAACCCTGACATTTCTTTACAGAGCTTTTAAACCACTTCTTGGCTACTGGGAAGGGCACAATTCTCTACTGAAGCTATTTACCTTAGATCAAACAGAATCAGGAAAGACAACAAACCAATACACTTCCTTTATATCTTTGTGGTTATATTACACATAGCATCGCAGAGAGAAAGAATGGACCAAGGAGAGATTATTATTTGTAAGGCATCAATTATAACCATCAATATTAAAATACTCCAATGCCTATTTTACTATTTTTTGATTGTCTTTCCTTTATATTAAAAGACTTAGAAGGGAAACTCCTTTACAATACCTCGCTGTGGTCACCCTGGATGCTTAAAGCTTGAGAGAACAGAGCAAAACACTGGCAGGTCCTAAGAGAGTATTGGCTTTAGGCCTAGTGATGAAGTGTCACTGTCCAATAACCATCTGAAATATGCTTCAAGAGACTCTCACCATATTGATCACAGGACATTGCACTTTCAGTGATCAAGAAAATTTAAGAAAAAGTATGTGCTCAAATACAGAGTGCTTGGCATCTTTATCAGTAGAGGTATTACCCATAAGAGGAAATCACAGTTCCTTGAAAATTTGAATAAATAAAAACTGAGAACCCCCCACACTTTTTTTTTGAAATCTGGAAGCAAGCTGTATTTCCTTAGAAGCTTATCTTTGTATCTCTTTTACACTTAATATTTTATTTTGTATTATTTTTTTCTATATGTCTTTTCTCTCTTACTAAGCTCATCCAGGAAAAGGACCATGTCCTTATTTATATCTATAACTACCTTAGCTCCCAGCAATTCTTTGGACACAATAAACACTAAATAAATGCCTTTTATTTTCTAACAGGAGGGCCATGGCCCTGTAATGGTAATTTGAAGATCTTCCCTGCCTCTTAATAGACTGAATGCAATCACATGGGGACTGTGGTAGGAGGAATTTGCTGAAGGGTGGAGAAAGACAGGTGGAACAGAGCCCAGAGGAAGCTGGGGGTCAGAGCAGCTAGCAAGATGGGACAGAGAGGCCACAGGTAGGAAGACATCTAGGATTGGATTGTGAGTGTCTATGGGAAAGTTTTGTAATGGTGTTGCTTCCTGTGGTGATGAGGTGTATTAACTTCTTTGTTTCTATGATGGATTTGACATTCTAGCATCTGAATAAATGTTTTAATTCTGTCTTTTCTATGAAGAATCTATTATACTTTGTGGTTAAAAACTATGCTGGCATATTCATAGTCCCCCCTCAGTGCTGTGAGTATTGTGTTGGTGATACAGGCCCAGATGAGAGTCTTTCACTGTATGCATGCTATCGATTTGCTAGGCCCCTGATAATGTGGCTGATTTTTGTGGTTTGATAAGCCTCAAGACAAATAATGGGGAGTCATTTTCAACATCATGTAGATGTGATTTCAGCCAAAAAATATGGTATAAAAACAATTTAAACTTGCACCAAAGTACTTTCTTCAAATTTTGGATTTAAAATATAGTCATTGAAATGCCATAAGTTTTTTTTTTTTTATTTAGGAAAGGAGGTGTAGCGGTGTAGAACAGGGAAAGTGGATTAGAATTATCAGTTCTAACATGGCGTTTAGCCTTCCCCCCTCCCATTTTTAAAGTGAGTTGATGTAAAGAAAGCCTTTTGTATACCTTAAAACATTCTCTTTGAATTCTTTACATTTCTAGACAAAAGTGAAGTTTTGACCAAATCAGAACTTACAAGCTTCTAAAAAATTCATCCTAGTCAGGAGGACCTGAGTTCAAATGTGACCTCAGACACTTGACACTTACTAGCTATTAACTTACTACCTTCGGCAAATCACTTAACCACAGTTGCCCTAACACTCGCCCTCCAAAAAGCAAAAAAAAAAAAAAAACCTCATCCTTACCCTTACCCTTACTTAAGGGATCACCCTCATTTCCCACAGATTTAAGTGTGAGATTTTTGGTTATTTTTAAATTAGGTTTGCAGAGCCTATGTATAGTTTATATTATTTGAATAGTTATCTAGAGAAATATTTTCTAAAGGCAAGGTTGATAAGCTAAATACATTCACATTATGTAAGTTCCTGTATTTTTTGCTCTAGCTAAACTGACTGTTTAATGCTGCTTCCTTTTCCATGGCATTCTATCACCTCCAAGCCTGTGAACAGGCCACTGGCCATGCATGAAGATACTCTTTTCTTTAATTCATTTTCACAGAAAGCCTAGCATCCATCAACGTGCAAGCCAACTTTGTCCTCTACACGAAGAAAGCCTATCTTGATATCTCTGTCCCTCAGCCATCCCAATTATTAGTGACTTCCCCTGCCCAGAAATTACTCTTAATATATTTTATTCTGTTTTCTACATTTCCTACCAAGAAATAATAAGATCCTTGAGGCCAAACTCTGTTTGTAATTAATCTTTGTATCTCTAGCACTTAACAGTGACTAGAAGAGAGAAGCACATTAATAAATACTTGTAGAAAAACTGCAAAATATTGCCAAAATAATAATAATTACTGGTGCAGAATTTCATTTTTAATCTCTCCGACTAAAAGAAAAGTCATTCCAAAGAACATTTTTATTGACAAAGAGAAATATTTCAATTATATTCTTATCATTGAATTCTAATGACAGTTCAGTATCTTTCTCTACAAAGCTATTTAACTCTTCTTGCATAACAGTTGATGAATATGAATAAATTAAAACCCCAAACAGCTTTAATTGCTGAACGGTAAGAATTTCTTCCTGCCTGTAAAAAGTTGAATCCCAATGAAGTAAGAACTTCAATACACTGGTTCATTTATTTACAAAATGCCAAACAAATGATTTGTTTTAATGAAAATCAATTGAACAAATGTCATTCCCCAAGATACTGAGTGAAGAATTTTGAGCCCTTAGGACAGATGTTATATAAACACAGAAAAAGTGCAATACAGTGCATAGGGGAACACTGATCTCAAGGTTAAGAAGGCAAAGGTTTAGGGCCAACATCTGACAAATATTGTCAGTATAATCATAGGCAAATTACTTCTTAAGAAAGTCAACTCGCTAAATTGCAGACAGGGTGCAGATCAGTATTTAGAGAGAAAATTACTCCCTAGGAACTCCCTATAGTAATAATCAAGAGTTCAATCAAATTCAATTAAATATTTATTTTTACATTTTAAAATAAAGTTGTAAAATAGAAAGTTCTTTGATTCTGTCTTGAAATAATAAAACTATATTTTCTAAAAAGAATGCCTGAAGTACTTTCAAATTCCACATGAATTTTACTTGCTAAGATTTCTTGCTTCATCATTTTCTCAATGTATTTTTCTTTAGAAATACATTTTCCTTTTCATGTTTCATTTAGTTTTGTGGTAATTATAGAATCATATAAAGGCTTCTCTTGAAACTTTTGTGACATACAAGAATGTGAATGAATAGTAAAGTTTATTAGAAGTTTAAAAGAAGTTTTATTTTATTAAAGAATTTTATTAATTTTTTCTTCTTGTAGAATGAGAGCACATTCGTGACTATAGAATGGACATGATCTCAAAAACTAAAAGTCTTATTTTAATTGTCAGTTATTAGCCTTAGGGGGAAAAAAGGACATTTGTAATGAATTTCTTTATTCACATGAGGACAGAGTGGAAATCCAGATTTTTTTCTTGTTTATGTCAGATATATGCAGGAAAATCAATAATTATGGATAAGTAATATTTGCACTGATGGAATAGAAAACTATTGACAGTCAAACAGTGTTAACTGATCACTATAAATCAACATATGGTTATTAAGTGCCCATTGTGTGCAACTTTTTGTGCTAGATACTGTAGGAAGTACAAAGAAATATTAGACCTCATTCTTCCTTATACTCAAAACACTATGTTATAGGTCAGGAATTCTTAACCTCTGGTTCCTAGATAGATTTCAGCAGGGCTGTGAACTTGAATGGGAAAATTGCATCTTTTTTTCCACTGAACTCTATCTGAATTTAGTATTTCTTTCAATTAAAATTTTTTTTTTGCTTTTTTCAAGGGGGGAAGGCAGGGAAATTGGGTTAAAGTGACTTGCCTAAGGTTACATGGCTAGTAAGTGTTAAGTATCTGAGGCTGGCTTTGATTCAGGTCCTCCTGACTCCAGGGCCAGTGCTCTGTTCACTGTACCACCTAGTCACCCCCTTTAATTACAATTTGTGAAAAAAAAGACTCTGAAAAGGGATCTTTATCTAACTCCCATAGGTAGGTATTCATGATATAAAGCAATTTAAGAAGCTTTACTCTGTGCATAATTTCATGATACAAAGAATCACTCAAGTTCCTTAAGCAATGTACTCCTTAAAATGTGATTTTGATGATAGAGACTAAGTATGTATTACTAGCAACTTGTTAGTAGGACATTTTTGGGTGTGTGGAAGTCTCAACATTCTACTCAAGTGTTTTCAAATAGAATATAGAAAGCATGGTAAACACACCAGAATAAAACTTTTGGATAATGGACTAGAGATAGAAATAAAATTTTAAAATATTTTAATATCAGTATGTGGTTCCCGCCCATGCGGAAATCAGTATTGAAATTAGATGTCCGCTATTTTCTCAATAAAGGATAGGCAAGACCATCTGTTAAGAGAGAGAGGAGGGGATTGGGGTACAATTTGAGGGGAGAAGAAAAAGTTTGAAACAATCACTGTGAGGAATAGAATATCGAGTAAATGAACACAAAGAAAATATTGCTCTTAGAAGCAAATGCCAATGGCAATCAGCACAAATTATGACATAAATTTTTAGTGGACTCCATTGCACATGGCTGTATGACTTCCTCTAGTGGGTTTCAGTGTCACATGAGTAGGAGTAGAGAAGGAAATTGAAATCACCTATGGCTGGGACAAAGTGTGAGCAGTGAGAGGACAAGAAGACAAGAAAATATTGGGTGGAATACATTGTATGTTTGATCTCACTATCTTTATAGTGACTTGTCAAGAAAGTGAAGCTACAGCAGGAAAAAAAAATGTATTAGGGAGGAATAAAAGGAGCGAGTAGAGGTTATGATAAGGATGAAGAATTGATTAGGGAAGAGAGAAATAAACGTGGATAGAATGGAAGGATAGAAAGTTGTGATACAAGATAGGAATTTCAGCATTCTGCATCACAAGAGTAAAATGAATGAATAGATAAATAGATGAATAAATAAATACACACATACATTATGGTGAGATTTAGGATATATGATCTTTCCTCTATGGAGGTAAGGTAGAGTAAGGGATGTTTCAGTTTGATATCAAATATCAAATGATATTGACTGAAAATGAAGACAATAGGGGATTCCACTCTACTTATTGTACAATGATTTAAAAACAACATTAGATTCAGTAAAGACCACACTTTAAAGACACTTTCCCCACAAAATATCTCCCATTTATTTGGCAAAATAATACAAAATTACTTCAACTGTACTGCAAAAGAGATTGTCGTTTAACATTTATGATAGTAGGAAGGGCAAATTGGGGGAGGTAAAAGTTAGAAGGAAAATACTTTCAAGAATGGATAAGGTGAAAGAAGATAGAAAGTAGGATAAAAGGGGGAATTAGGATGGATGGAAATACATAATAATCATTATTGTGAAAAAATATAGTGTTTCTCTGATAAAGACCTCACTTCTCAAATACATAGAAACTGAGTCAAATTTATAGAAATAATAGTCATTCCTGAATTGATAAATTATCAAAGGATATGAACAGGCAGTTTTCATACAAAGTAATTAAAGCTATCAATAGACATATGAAAAAAATAGTCACTACTTATTAGAGAAATGCAAATTAGAACAACTTTGAACTTCTACACCACACCTATCAGACTGGCTAATATAACAGAAAAGAAAAATGACAAACATTGGAGGGGATGTGGGAAAATTAAGATACTAATTTCACCGTTGGTAAATTTGTATATTGATTCAAACATTTTTGAGAGCAATTTGGAACTATGTCCAAAGGGGTATAAAACCATGCATAATACCCTTTGACCAAACAATACCACTACTAAGTCTAAATCCCAAATGAATAAATAAAGGAAAAGAAAAGGACCTATAAGTAGAAAGTTGTTTATAACAGGTCTTTTAATGTTGCCAAAGAATTGGAAATTGAGGGGATGACCATCAACTAGGGAATGGCTGAACAAGTTGTTGTGTATTATTGTGATAGAACACTCTTGTGCTATAAGAAATGATGAGCTCGATGCTCTCAGAAAAACCTGGAAAGGCTTACATGAACTGAGTCAAAGTGAAATGATCAGAACCAGGAGAACATTTTACACAGCAACAGCAATATTTTATGAAGTTCAACTGTGAATAACTTGGCTATTCTTAGCAATACAATGATCCAGGACAATTCTGTAGGAATTATGGAGAAAGGTATTGACCATCTCCAGCAAAAGAACTGGTAGACCCTGAATGTAGATCAAAGATGCTTTCTTTTTTTCTTTTCTCTCTCTCTTTACCTCTTTCTTTCTTTCTTTCTTTCTTTCTTTCTTTCTTTCTTTCTTTCTTTCTTTCT
>NW_027185655.1:27822741-27834897 GCF_028583685.1 Petaurus breviceps papuanus
TTCTTTCTTTCTTTCTTTCTTTCTTTCTTTCTTTCTTTCTGCTTTTTGGAGGGGTGATGTCAGGGCAATTGCAGTTAAGTGACTTGCCCAAGGTCACACAGCTAGTGTTAAGTGTGTGAGACTGGATTTGAACTCCAGGTCTTCAGACTATAGGGCAGGTGCTCTATTCACTGTGCCACCTAGCCACCCCATCTTTTTTTTTTTGCCTGTATTTTCTTTCAAAGAATGACTTATGTGGAAATGTGTTTTGAATGACTATACGTGTAGAACCCATATCAAATTGCCTGCCTTCTCAGTGAGGGGAGAGGAGGGAATTAAGAGAATTTGGAACTCAAAATTAAAAAAAAAAGAATGTTAAAATTGTTTTTAACATGTAATTGGGGAAATAAAACTTTAAATTTAAAATAATCTTCCTAAAGCTGCCAAAAAAATCCCCACACCCAGTTGGTATATCTTCCCCAAAGTCTATGACAAGGTATCCCACCAAAGCACTCAGAATCCAGGGGAAAGTGAGCTCTGCCTTAAAGAGCATATGTCATAAGGAGATAATCAACAATTTCTGATTTTTAGGAGCCATTTCCTCCCATTGGTGGGGAGCTCAAGAAGATCCCTTCTAGACCCGGTATAATCTCTGTTCTAGGCTTCTGGCAGAGCCTGGGATGCTATTTAGGAAATCAATGGAAAGATGAGAAGTTCAATATCTCTGAATTCGAATGTGTATGTATGGGGGTGGTGGTGTTGAGGGGTTAGAGAGATATGGTGAAAGTTGAAGATGAGGCTCCTCCTCCACTGAACCCTAAGCAACCCCTTTTTATGGATGTTCTAGAAAGCCACACACTGCAATTTCTAGAATTCCTTCATTCTACTTAACTTTTATGCTTTTATCCTTGACCCAGGCAGTGTACCAAAATCACTCAACCAGTTGGGGTAGACTTTTTTCTGGTGTTATTTAATTTCTTCCAATGGTTTTCAAAGACTTTTGTACTTACTCCAAGCCCTATAAGTGATTAGTTGAGACAAATTCTCACCTAGTTAAGATATCAAAGTTTACTCCATTTTTATATATATCTTTTGAAATATGACAGGCAGTTGAAAAGAAAATTCACAGAGTTAGCCTATTTCTATATGTATCTTGTAGAAACACTGTGAATTGATAATTGACTGGGCCCAGAACTGAAAATGAGTAAGACAAAATATTCTTGTGTTGTATTGAAAAAAATATGTAGTTGTGTTTAATGATCACAATATTATTCATGGAGTTTTAAAAACCAGCTTTGTTCCAATAATCTTATACATTTGTGTGTCAAAAAGAGCAAAACACTCTCCAAAGAATCAAAACTATAAGTTTCCCAAATAATGATGAAGAGAACCCTGATTGGCCTAAGTAAGCTGTAGCATATAACCAAGGGAAAATTATATAAAAGAAAATATCAAAGAAAGAAAAAGTATACAAAATTAAAAATAATAATAGCCAGCATTTATATAGTGTTAATTTTGTTTGGAGCGTTATCCTGAGCCCTTTACAAATATCTCATTTGATTCTCACAAACATCCTGGGAGGCAGGGACCCAAGCCTGTCATATAACAATGAATGTATTTGCTCCATTTTTATCTATGTAGTGGCAATGGATCTAGAGAATCCTTCTAGTATGTCAGTATGATCCTTTGTTGTGAATTTAAGGGAAAACATGGACAAGAAGCACACAGCATGAGAAGACATGGATAGACTTTGATTTGCATAACTAGCTGGTATCTTTCCCTTGAAGAGGTCAGATTCACTGACATTTTTTTAAGCAACTGGGGTTAAGTAACTTGCTCAAGGTCACACGACCACTTATTTTGTGTGGGTACCAAGTATCTGAGGCCAGAACCAATCCCAGGTCTCCCAATGCTGGGGCCAGAGCTCTTACTCAATTGCCACCTGGCCGCCCCTAAATACTATTTTTTTTTTTTTGCTTTTTGGAGGGCAGGTGGGGTTAAGTGACTTTCCCAAGGTCACATGGCTAGTTTTGTGTTAGGTGTCTGAGGCCAGATTTGTCATTGGCATTTGTGAGAAAGGAGGTGAGCTCATCCTGTACTGGGAATGAAACTATATACAACTTGAATGGCATACAGGAACCTAATAACACTACATAAGTAAGAGAAAGACCATTAGTGTTTTGTATAGAAATGTTGTGGCATGTTGATAAGGGAAACATGGATAAGAATCATGCTAGATGAGGTAAAAGGTGTATATTAGAATGAAATCATGAATCATTAAAAGTTTCAAGTACATAACACCGTTCTATGCTTTTGCTTTCTATGCCAATTTTCTAAGTGAATGATGATCCACAAAGAAGCCAGACAAAACTACCACTTAACAAACTTTAAATTACTAAAAAGAAATCTGACAGTTGAGAAAGTAGTTTATTAAACTTCACTGTAACTGGTGAATAAAACAAACGTGTTGTCATGTCTGAATGCACAGAATGTAGAATATTTGTTTTATCATTTTGTCTTTGTTTTTCTTTCCCTCTTTCAGCCAACGCATAGCCTATCCTTTAAAGATGTGTTGATTCATATTTTTTTTTCATTCAAATGCAGTAAAAGTAGGGAATTTTTTTTCTAAAAGCAATAGAATGACAACAATATAATGAGACGTAAATAATCAAATGTAAACATAATGTTACATAAAGTCTGTAGAGAATGGCAGATGTTGTTCATTTTCGAGTCCCCTGGCATCAGATTAAAATCATTTCTCTTATCTGGATGAGCCAAAAGGCCCTTATGAACATTTATCATTTTCAAGTAAAATATCTTCTCCTATTAAACATACTTTCCCTTGCAGGATGCCTGGAGCTGTAGCTTGTTTTGCCTCCCTGATCTCAGAAATGCTCAATAAGCCTCCTTATGAATGTACATTTTGGGAGATCTTCCAAGGCTCTGTGCAATCAATAAGCCACCAAGTCTATGCAAAGTACTGTACTGACCAAAAGAAATATGTCTTGTGTAAGGATGAGTTTTGTTCCTCTATTAATTAACTTTCAGTTGCTTTGCTTTGCCTGCAATTTGATTTCCACCAGAGAAAAACTATATAGAAAGGTTAAATAAAAGCTGCTTACTATTTTTTTTACTGAAAACAAAGATCCTAAGGTATGATGACAATTTCTCTGCCTTAGATTAAACAAATCAAATTACGATGTTATGAAAAGAATATTTTCTGTGTGTGTGTATATATTCAGAAATGAATCAGATGGCTAAAATAGTGTGCAGGAAAATCTCATTCCCTTTATTTTCAAATCAATTTAGCCACTACAAACCTCAGCCATTGGCACTAATCTAGTAAAACATTAATTTCTTTATTCATTTATCATTGAAATAATGAATACTATTACTCAGTCTTCCTTAATGAGAAGTAAGGGAGAGATTTAAGGAAGGAGAAAAAAATCTTTGTCACATTCTCAATAAATCTACTGAACTGCATTTTTCTTTAACATACTGAAACCAAATGTTCAAGCTTCATGCTCCCAAGGAGTTTCATGCTTTGATGTAGGTGAATGTGAAAATCAAATGTGTGTGTAAAAAGTTTACATAGAGAGAATTGGTTATTTTGCAGCTGTTACTTCATCTTACAGTACAAAACTAAAAATTTCATCTAAACTAAAGAGATAATAATTCTAAAGGTCATGTGGAAAATTAGTATTGACAAGCTAATATACACCTTCTGGGTTTTACAGAAAATTCTTCCAAATTTTTATGAAAAGCTATCAGGGGCTAGATAATATATGTAAGGTGACAGTATTTTCAAAGAAGTTTGATGCTTATTTAACCTTTATTTATTCTCATAATTAAAACAAAATGGAATAGAAAGGTAAAGAAATAGGTGATGTTTGAAGATATTTATTTCTGCTGAAGTGATACAGCTGCAATACCCCAATTATAGTCTATATTTTCATTCTTTTTCCCCAAAGTCTTGCCAGACTTCTTGAGGAAGGCTTGAAATGTATCAATCATTCCACAAGCATTTATTAAGCACTTACTCTGTGCCAAATATTTTATTATGGTACTGAATATAGAGCCTCTACTCATTGCAATGCATGCCTTCCATGTGTTCCTTCTACCTTTTTCATACCAATATGAAAAAATATTTTTTAGTACTTACTATGTGCCAGGAAATGTGGTAAGTACTGAAGGTAAAATGAAAGGCAAAAATGCTGGTGCCTGCTTTTAAACAGCTCACGTGGAGATAATGCGCAATAACTATATAAGCACAAATGGAAAATAATGGAAAGAATTGTGGTGGAAGTGTGCGGAAAAGGTATCTGGTTGGGGTTGGAGCTGAATCAAGGAGTTAAGAGGTAGAAAGGAGGAGGAAGAGCTTTCCAGGGATTCATGACAGCTAGTCAAAGGTAAGGAGTCAGGACATGCAGCACCAGGATTAAGCAAAAAGCAGGTAAGTCAGCATAGAAGCTTCTAGGTGGTGTAGGAGAGTTAGGAAGATCTGATTTCCAGTGTGACCTCAGAACTAGATGTGGGACATGGGGCAAGTCATTTAACCTTTGCCTGACTCATTTTTCTCCTTTATGAAATGGGGATAATAACAGTGTTTACCTCCCTGGGTGTAATGGCAAGCAAAGAATTACTTCATGCCTCGTTTCAGCTATTTAATTATTTAGCACCTTATTTCAGTTCAAGTTTCTTTTAAGCCTTGGCCACAATTATATCAGGTCTTTGTTAAGAAAGACAACTTGTGAACCCCAGAACTTGTAAATCCCTGTTGCTAATGCAACAGGAAGGGGAGGAGCTAATGAACATATATAAGGAGAAGTCCAAGCTGGGAGAGAGCAGAGCTGAGAACACTTGTGGTGGCAGAGTTGAGAAGAGGAACTTTGTGGTGGCCGGGCACTGGTCTGCTCTGTCTCTATTGATGTTTGTTTGTGATACTTTGTACAGAAGCCCTAGGACCTTACTGGAAGCCCTGAAAGAAGACTTTCTGGTTGTCTGTTTACAGAAGTCATGGAGGAGGGTTTCAGAGGTCCTGGGACTTTACTGATGATTTGTGTTGACCTCTTGGACCTTGTTTGTGGGTCTGTGTTGATTTCACAGGCAGATAGTGAATTGATAATGGTGCCAGCAAAGTTTGTGAATATTATTGAAGCTCTGTTAAGATTCGTCTTCCCAGAAACAGAAACTGTGAAGGACTTGAGGTGGACTGGACACTGTGAACTTCAGTGTGGAACAGGAACTGGACAAAGAGCTGGACGAGGAGTGAAGAGCTGCCTACCTTTGAACCCAGGTGACAGTGGGGTAGATTCAGGTAGGATATGGGACCATGGAAGAGGATCCAAGGAATTTGGGAGCCAACCTCAAGTCAAGATGAAAAGACCTTGTCTTGGGTATTTAATGCTGACTGAGAAGATCCTGATTTACTGTGACATAGGGGTGGAGAACTTTGACTTTTGTACTTTGTGTCACTTGAGAAAGATTCCTCCTTAAGGATGGTTAAGTTAAGGACTTGCTAAATAATATCTTTTGTTTAAAACTATGTGGCCACTGTGGTGAAACAATGTGGTTGTTAGTGATAACTTGTTCCATGATAGCATTGTGAATGCTGTACTTTGGTTTCTGTGAATGTTTTCCTTTAATTTACTGCTGAATAAATAGAGAGTTCACTATCCTATGTAATCAGAATCTTAAAGCTGTTTACAGCTGCAGTCCTCTGGAAAGCTGCCCATGCTTGGCTTTACACTGGGTTATAGTGAGAATAAAAGGAGACAATATTTATAAAGTACTTTTAAATTTTTAAAGCATTCTATAAATGCTTCTTCTCATTATGGTTATTGTTGCTGTAAAATGTAAAAAAAAATATTCCAAATACTTTCCCAGTATTGGAAGAAGCCAGACTCTGAAGGTCTTTAAATGCTAAAGAAAGGATTTCCTATTTTTATCATAAGGTCATAAGAAGTCACTCTTTTACCCAATAAAGACCAATGACAAGATCAGATCTGTGCTTTAGGAAATCACTTGGACAGCTGAGATAAGGAGGAATTAGAATGGGGAAACTTAAAATAGCTCCTAAATTGGAAGGCTATTAAAAAAATCCAATGAGGGGTGGCCAGGTGGTGCCGTGAGTAAGAGTGCCAGCCCCAGAGTCGGGAGACCCGGGATCAATTCCAGCCTCAGATACTTGCCACCCACACAAAATAACTGGTCATGTAACCTTGATCAAGTTACTTAACCCCAATTGCTTTAAAAAAAAATCCAGTGGTCAGGTGATTACAATCCTTTACTACACTAGTGGTTGTATGAATAGAGAGAAAAGAAAAGTAGTATCTTTACCAGGGATTTGAATGCTTATAGTTTATTTGCAAACCAAATTTTTAAAACAAAGAAACAAACTTTAAATTTGCACTATATAAAATGCATGTTAAATTAAACTGAAAAGAGAGATAAGAGACAGCATTAGGAGAAAACTGTGCACGTATATCCTCAAACTTCCTTTCTATAAAATAGACAGTATAGTAATAGAGGTATATAAAACTTCATATGAGTCACCTAGAAATTAATACGAAAAAAATCATAGACCAGGGCAAACTGTTATTCCATCCTGTATGATATGCCTAATGTATGTGTTTATCTTCCATCCCTCTAAAGAAAGAGCCTTTAACCTGGGGCTCATGAGTTTATAGATAAATATCAAGAATCCCATGAATTTGAATAAAAAAATACATCTTATTTCCAGTAATCCCTTACTCAAATTTATATTTCATTCAAAGGTGAATACAGGCAAAAAAGTCACAGTAATATTAGCAATATCTCTCACTTTGTTACCCAAAGAAATCAAACTTGGCTCAATCCTATCCAAGAAGTACCTTCTCCCATATGGCTCAAGATGGATAATATAATTGTCTCTTCCAGCTGCCTCTTTCTAAAAGCCTGCAAAGTCAAGTTGAAAAAGATAACACCAAACTGGAGAATTATGGCATATCGTCTGCTTGAGTCTCCCATTTCCACAGCAAAGTTTCAGGTCAGATACTACATGAACAATGATATCAAGGGCTGAATCAAAGAAATAATACATAAAAAAGTGTTTTGCAAGTTGTAAAGTGCTTAGCAAATGTTAGCTATGAATAGTATAGTTATAAACACATTTCATTAAGAATAGAGTCAGAATAACAAAAGCTCAAATTACCTGAGAACTGTGAAGAAAGTTTATCTCTGGCTCACTCTTTGGCCCATCCCTTTCAATCAACACATTGTCCTCAGCTTACTAAAGATTAGACTTTAGTAGCCACAGCTGAATATCTGCCAAGAATAAACTCTAATGGGAACAGGAGTGACCCCAGCTGGTCTCCAGCCCCATTTTCCTTGGGTCAGAAGTTCTTTATCCCTCTGACTTGTTCTACACTTGGCTTCCCTCTCACACCACACTCATCTAGCTGTTTTCTTGTTTTCTTAGAGTTTCTAGAAAGAATTAGCTTCTTTGAAATATTTTAATCCTCTGGTGTTATATTATAACCATTTGACTTATATAGTGTTTCCTCTCATCTTATAAACTGAAATTTAGACTTTTACTTACTAAGGCACTTTTTAAAGTTTTTAGGTTAAAGAGGTTTGGGGAAAACAATTATTCCACCATCTTGGCAATCATGTACACCCTCAAACCTCTTATATTCCCAAACATTTTTGCTTATGGTATCAAACACAACACCATATGGACACTGAGCTTGGAAATGATTCTCTTAGCTTCCCTGCAGTTACCAATGATAAGAGAGAATAAATTTCAACATATGTTGTTGATGCAATATTAGCATATGGTCAAAATGACAAAGTTACAAAGTGAATAGAGGTAAAATTCTTTCCACCACAATAAACAACAACTGAGCAAAGGAGGTAATGAAATTCCCCTGATAATCCCCACCTGTTCCCAGGGCAGCCTTTTTCCTCATAAATTAGGACAGATCCGTAAAAACCAGGGTTAAAAGCAAATGATTACAGTTATTACTAGTTCACAACATTACTTGAAATTTCCCCTCAATAAGCTGCAAGTAGTTTATAAATTATTCTTTCACAGAGGTAGAAATTCTGCCAACCATCCCTTCCAGCAAGCAAATATTAAGGTAACACAACCCAGAAAAGCATCTTTCTTATGTGTTTCTTTTAATCCTAGGACCCTCCTATTTGAACTGACTTCAGTGGTGACTGATGAGCACCTGGTATACACCGTCTGCCATATTAGTAATTTTTATGTTTTTGCATCCAACATTATGAAAATTTGGGAATAGTTTAGTAAAATATGTAAACATCAAAAGATATAATTTCAACCGATGTCCTGTACTTCTCTCTTCTGTGTCCTTAAGTTTGCTTAGGGGCCAGCAAAAATCTTTGAGAATGTACTTCAAAAACACAGAAGAACCTTTTTGATCATGTACCATTTCAGAAAGCGTATTTCCACCAGTCTTAATTGAGTTTCTAATTTACTTAAAGCCTACACTGAAACAATGTCATATTCAGTTCACACTTATTTTTAAATTGCTAATGCATGCTATGGTTCACAACATGGCAGGTGGAGAACCAATCCCTCTGACAGGGACTAAATGAGGAGAACTGCTCCAGTCCAGTTGCTGCACTGTTTGTCCAAATACAAATGACTAAGTTGATCCTGGAGGTAAGCCTCTTGCCAAGCTGGACTGGGGCATCTGGGTTGGAGGGAGTAACTGAATGAACCTAATCCAGTTGAGAGAATTATGCATGCTTTCCAATTACCCACATCAGTGCTCTCCTCTATATAATGCTATGGATTGACTCTAAATTGGTAAAGTGTACAGCACTTTAGAAATATGTGCTTTTTTTATTTTAGATGTAGGGGAAAATCACAGGAACAAAATGATCCCCTTCAATCTCCTCTAACCACATAACCACTCATTAACCAATCTAAATTCTCTGCTAAGTGAATAAACCAAAAAAAAAAAAGGGAAAAGGAAAAATGATAGATTCAGAATTCAGGAAGCAGGTTTATAGGTACCAGAACATAAAAAATGGGATTTAAACAATTGGATGTTTGCTGTTCTCCCATTCTTTGCTCATCTCAAATCTTTGCATACATGCATCTTGATTTTGTTCAGCAATTCTGTATTTGGGTATTTCAGAGAATATGCCACTGTGCAAATTTAGGCTGTTTTAGTTGCTGGAATTGTGTTTATGTTGCACACTGAATTATCTTTGAAGGATTCAAGAAAAGCAATGAGTCACTTTTCATTACTTCTTTTTGTTTTGATTATTTTGCATGCATATTCAGTCAATGATTCGAGCTCAAGGACAAAATGTTATGAAATACTTATGGATCATAAATGCAACAAAAATAACTTAATTAATAACAAAGGATAAAAAGATACAATCCTCAAGGTTAAAAGGGATACTAATTCAAATATACCGTAGAAATCTGCAAGACAAGATCAGAAAAGGATGCCTCAAAGAGCTGTAACAGTTTCTCTAAAACTGCCAGGGAAGCAATGCCTCAAAGGAGGATCCTTTTATGCATTGGTAGTCAAGGAAAAAACAAAACAAAACAATAATTCCAGTCTTAGTCCCCTGGGTGAACCGATTCCCAAGGACAGCCTCCAGGGCCCTATAATAATAAAGATTCTTAACATTTTTTGTGATCCTCTACTCAGAAGATTTTTAAATGAATAAAACAAAATGCTCAGGATTACAAAGGAAATAACAACATATGGAATATAGTACATACAGAACCACAGTGATCAAAATATAAAAAAGAAAAGCCACATCACATAACTCAAGAAAGAACCCCTGAAGTAGATGAGTGAAAAATTTCTTTTCTCCATTTAGTATCACAGCAAACATCCAATTGTTTAAATCCCATTTTTTTTTTTTTAAGTTTTGGTAGCTATAAGTCTGCTTCCTGAATTCTCTGTTATCTCTCCATGGACACCTAGGTTTAGAATTCCTGATTTCAAAGGAAAATAGCCCAGCTCACACATGTACAGTTATGATAAGTATGTATTTCCCTTCATTCTATTTCTCCCATTTATCCTTTTTCTTCCAGTTTTCACCATGTCACTCCTCAAAAGTGTTTACATCTGACCACCACCTCCTTCAATTTGTAACTCCTTGTCACACCCTTCTCTTATCCCCATTTCTTCTTCCCTATAGGTAAAATAGATTTCTATATCCAACTGAGTGTTCATGTCATTCCATCTTTGAAACAATTCTGATGAGTAACATTTAAGCATTACCTACCACCCGCTTTTTTATTCCCCCTTGACTTTAAGAGTTCTTTGGTGACTCTTTTATGTAAGAAAATTTACCCAATTATATGTCTCTTTTTTCTTCTCCTGTTTCTCACTCTGTTTCTCACTCCTTAATTTTATGTTTTTTTTTTAAAATATCATTCTATCATAATCAACTCACACCTGCAACTTGCGTCTGTGTATACTACTAATTTCCTTAATAGTGATAAATTCTTTTTTTTTAAGCAATCAGGGTTAAGTAACTTGCTCAAGGTTACACGGCCAGTTATTTCTGGG
Organism: Petaurus breviceps papuanus; assembly: GCF_028583685.1. NCBI lineage: Eukaryota > Metazoa > Chordata > Mammalia > Diprotodontia > Petauridae > Petaurus > Petaurus breviceps. The sequence goes on from NW_027185655.1 coordinate 27,833,268, forward strand.
TGTGGTGCTGAGTATCTGAGCCCGGATTTGATCCAGGTCATCCTGACACTGGAGCCAGTGCTCTTACTTGCTGAGCCACCTAGCCGCCCCTAATAGTGATAAATTCTTGAGTTAAAAGTATTATTTTCCCATGTAGGAATTCAAACAACTTAACCTTTTAAATCTCCCATGTTTTCTCTTTCCTATTTACCTTTTTATGCTTCTCTTGAGTCTTGTATTTGGAGATAAAATTTTCTTTCCATCTCTGTTCTTTTCTTTAGGAATGATTGAAAGTTCTCTATTTCATTAAATCTCAATTTTACTGAATATAATATATAATAATAACAACAGTAATAATATATATCCTGAGGGATTATTCTCATTTTCACTGGAGATGTGATTCTTTTTTTGTAATCTTAGCCCTTTGCCTTCTGTTATATCATATTTCAAGACTTCAGATCCTTTAATATATAAGGGTAATCCCAATTATGGCTCCATGATATTTGAATTTTTTTCCTTTTGACTGCTTAAAATATTTTCTTCTTTATCTAGGAGGTCTGGAATTTGGCTATAATAATACAGGAAATTTTTCTCTTTCTGGTGATGAAAAGTGGATTCTTTCAGTTTCTATTTTACCCTCTGATTCTAGGATATTAAGTCAGCTTTCTTTAATGATTTCTTAAATATGATGTCCAGACTTTTCATTCCCTAATCCTGGCTTCCAGTTATTCCAATAATTCTTCACCATCTCCCCTTAAACTATTTTCTAGTTTGGTTGTATTCCCAAAGAGAAATATTACATTTTCTTCTGTTTTTTTTTTTTGTTTCATTCATTTGATTTTGTTTTATCTTATCTTGATGTCCCATGAAATCATTAACTTCCACTTCTCTGATGCTAAATTTTAAAGAATTATTTATAAAAAAGAAATTATTTTCTTCAGTGAGTTTTTTGTACTTCCTTTTCCATTTCTCCAGGTCTACTTTTTAAGGAGTGGTTTTGTTTGATGAATTTTTGTATATTCTCTTTCCATTTTTTTTGTACTTCCTTTACCAAGTTCTTGACTCTTTTGCTTATTGATTCTTTTGCCTTACTCTCATTTCTTTATCTTATTTTTCTACTACCTTTCTTATTTGATTTTTAAAATGCTTTTGTGAGTTTTTCCAGTAGTTCTTTGTGAGCCTGATACAATTCACCTTTTTATTTGAGGATTCACATATAGGCACTTTGACATTGCTGTCCTCTTCTCTTGTATCTCTTTTTAAGCTCTTAAATTTATTTTTTAATTTTTATGTTTATTTTTAGTTTACATCATTTATTTCCACAAGATTTTGAGTTATGAATTTTTTCCCTGTCTTTCCTGTACCACCACCCCAAAACAGTGATCCCATTGTATATCCCCTCCCCCATTATGCTCTCTCCTATATCTTCCCCCATTTCCCCTCCAACTTTCTGGTAGGGCAAAAATGGATCTCCATACCCCAGTGCCTATATATCTTATTTCCCAGTTCCGTGCAAAATAATAATAATGATAATAACAACATATTTTTAAACTTTTGATTTTAAAATTTTAAACTCCAGATTCTTTCCTTTTCTCCCTCATCACTGTGATAGTAATGGCAATTAAAGATTCCCCTGTATTGGCTTGGTTTT
>NW_027185655.1:27864897-27951833 GCF_028583685.1 Petaurus breviceps papuanus
TTCAAAACAGAAGTCATTCTTACTAAAAATGCACAGCTTTATCTCTTCTGGGTATATCACTTCTTCCTGGTAGAACATTACAATTAATTGAAACTGCAGCAAATGTATTAGAACATAGATTTTTTTAAAGGCAAGAACTCTAAGATCCCAGGGGACTCAATTAAATGATCAAAGTAAGACATATTTTAATTTTATAACTCAAGAATAAAACAAGGATAATATATTCAAAATGTCCTACTTAGTGGAGAGTGATTTTTTGTTAGAAAAAGTTGCAAAATAAGACACAAATATATTATACAATATTTTAGGTAATTTGCTTTATTATGTTAAATTCACAAATAATTTATTTCTAAAAATTTTAATGACTAATTACTCTAAGCTAATTACTTCTATAACTAAATTCTAATAAAATTAAACCCAAGTGAACCAAAGTAGTATAGAAAGCTTAAAATTCCCAGTTTTATTTTTCCTTTTTTCTCATTTAAATTTTAAGTGGCAACTATGTGTTTTCATGCATTGAAATACCATACAAATAGGAAATATACCTACATATCATATATAGAGAGATATAGATATATACACACAGATACATAAACACATATGTATGTATATAAGCATATATAAATGTGTGTATGTGTGTATATATGTGTGTATGTGTATATATATATATTTCCATATATATACATATATATATATATATATGGAAATCTTGATGAGAAAACACATCATAATGAAGATAGTTAACTTTTTATATTTGAGAATTGCTTGTGTCACCACAATGTTAAATGATTTGCCTGATTTCCCTAGTTTAAGGAAGGAAGGAAGGAAGGAAGGAAGGAAGGAAGGAAGGAAGGAAGGAAGGAAGGAAGAAGGGGGAAAGGGAAGTTAATAAAAGAGGGAGGGAAGGTCAGGGTATGGGATAGAAGGTGGAAAGAAAAAAAATATTTATTAATTATTTACTATGTGCTAGAAGTTTTATAAATATTATCTTATTTGATCCCACAACCCTGCAAGGTAGGTACAATTACTATCATTCCTACCTTACAGTTGAGGAAACTGAGGCAGAGAGACCTTAAATGATTTGCCTTTGATTATACAGTTAGTAAGTATCTAAGGCCTGATTTTAATGCAAAGTTTCTGAACTCCAGACACAGTGCTCTATTAAACACTTCAGCTATCTGCTTCATGCATAGCCAGTAAGTACCAGGGATGGGACTTTAACCTAAATCTTCCTAACAACAAGGTTAACTATCCTCTATGCACTTTGCCACTCTTTCCTCCATTCCTCTGTTATTTCTCATCTCCTTGTATAACATGCATAAAATGTGTATTATATAGGCATGTTAAATGTTTGTTAACATATAAAAAGCATAAATATATAGCTCCATTCACACATGCTCACATAAATATGCACATATCACAACATGGCCCAGTGGTCTTATAATCAGTACTGGTTCCAGTCACCCCCCACCCCCACCCCGGTGGCACAGTGGCACTCACTGACTCTATATAGCTGACCAAATCACTTAGCTCTCAGTATCCCCAGGCAACTTTGTTTAAGACAGAATACGGAATTGTTGCTGATCTCTACTAATGTAGGAATTTGCTCACTGTACTGCTGCAAGCCAACACATTCTTGTAAGCAATTGACTGGCATTATGGGCAAAGGGTCAGTCTTGGAATCAGGTCAATCTTGGATGAATACCTGGCATTTACACATAATAGCTATGTTATTAAAGGCAAGTAATTTCAGTTCCCAGTGCCCCAAGCAGCTAAGACAATCAATTTCCATAAAGTTACTGATCTGCATGAAGGAAGAAAGTTTTCATGTTTAGAATTCCTAAAATTTTGAAATCACACATATTCCATCACTAAAAAATTATTCATATATATAGATAGATAGATATACAACACATATATGTGCATTAATAGATATCTTTCATTAGAAATTAATTTTCTTAAATTTGACATATGCATATATGTGTATATATCTACATTTTATTAAAATTATAACTTTATGCTTATGTACACACATATGTATGTGTAGGTATTCACATAGTTTTGCATATTTGGAGTAGGATCCAGACATATTTTTTCATTGTTGTAATGTGTTCTAGTCTATATACTTGGTCTTGCAATGCAGTTGTCTATTCTTCCATTATTTATAACTTTAGCTATTTGATTTAGGGCTTGAGAGGTTAAGTAACTTGCTAAGTGTCACACAGAATATGATATGTCAGAGACAGGGTATGAATCTAAGATTTTCTTACTCTAACTCTTTATTTTTATGCTATTTTTGTCCTATCCATATATTACATTGAATTAAAAGAGGAAGCAAAGTTCTACCATCCAATATATATGCTTATAATGTAGTTATGGTCAACCTCGAAAGCACTGTCACTGTCATTCTGCTCTTCTTACACTCTTGTCTTTGTTACACTCATCCCCTGATCATAGTTTCCACTATCACCTAGATGAGAATTATCTCCAAATCCATTATCTCAGATTTCTCTATATCTACAGCCCTGAAGGCCAAATGCCTACTTAACATTTTTACCTAAACAGGACAGTAGTATATCAAGATAAACAGAAATAAAACTAAATTTCTTCTAAGTTCTTATTTCTTTTAAAGACATCTCAGGAATTCCTAATCCATCACAGTTCTAGAGTTTTTGTTATGTCCATAGCGCCTTACTTTAACAAAGGAGTTGCCATCATATGGGGAACAGAGGCTCATCTTCCCACCTGCTTCTTGGTAGTTAGGCATCTTCCCTGTAATCCCTAAGATATCCAAGCATTTAATGACCTAGCCCATGACATTCCATTATTCTTTCTTGGATTTTTAAACCCAGAGGGAATACATAAGTCTTTCAAGCTTGCTTTGATTTATTTTTCCTTTTGCTTTTTGGAGGGGGAAGGTAGGGCAATAGGGTTAAGTGATTTGCCCAAGGTCACATGGCAAGTGTCAAATGTCTGAGGCCAGATTTGAATTTAGGACCTCCTGACTCCAGGTCTGGTGTTCTCTTCATTGTGCCACCTAGCTGCCCCTGCTTGCTTTGATTCTTTTGAATAATATGGCAAGGAGAGATATTTTGGACATTAAGCTGGCCTCCAAGTCAGAAAGACCTTGTTTTAAGTCCTACCTCTGAAGTCACTTGGTTTGCAAACTGTAAAGCGCTATGCTAGTTGCCATTCTTAAATCACATAATTTCTCCCTGATCCAGGAAACTCTGAAACCATAAATTGCAAAGCAATTTCTCAACTGCATTATTAAAGATGTTTCCTCAATGAGTTCTCTACATCCATAGACTCACAGGTTCAAATATGTGTGTGTATGTGTGTGTGTATACATGTATATAACATATGTACATGCCCCACCTAACTGTGTGTTTGTATAATCTTCATTATTATGATTGAGATGTTTCTAGAAAAAAAATTTAGAAACTACAGATGTTATATAATTTAGAGGGAAAAGACAGCTCTATGAGACCCATTTTCCTCATTTGCAAAATAAGGGAGGTGGCTTCACTGTCATCAAATCTATCATCCCTTAATACTACCATTGTCTGAAATGTCTTCAAATTTAAGATCCCTTAATACTAATGTTCACTGAGTGGTGTTTAAAAAAAAATAATGATCACCAAACAGTATGTGGTCTCAAATCCTGTTCTTTCTCTCTTCACCAATAGACAAATTGTTTACAGGAGAAACTTAAAAGCATAGAATGGCATGCCTACACCTTCATCCAAATGCAAAGAGGAGCTAAAACAAAAAACAAATAAATAAAGGTTCTTACAGGTAAGATAATTGAATATACTAAATTTATTTACTAAGTAACAATCCCTGGAGACATTCATTATTTCCCAAAATTATTATCCTCCATCTCTTCAAAATGGAGAAAATAATTAGATGTACTTTTTCTTGCTCGAGGCAATTTCTTCTAATTCTCCTCCTCCTTCTTATTACTATTACTATCATTATCATCATCATCACTACCATCATCACCATTATCACAATCATCACCATTATCATCATCATTACAGCCTCTCAAAAATCACTACAAAACAAACCACTCTTGCAAGAATTCAAATAAATGTCTTGCCAAGTGCTTTGCTCTGAGCTTAATGTATCTTGGTGGCTAAAAAATGCCACATTGAATTTTTAATTCTTGGCATATTGATTATTCTATTTAATGTGCTTTTGTGGTGAACCAGTAAGCCTTTCTGTAAAGACAATCAACAATCAAAAGTAACAACAGTTTTATGATTTCTGGAAGGTGCATAGCTGTGCTCTGGGGAAAATTATTCAGGTAGCCAAAGCAAAGAGGTAATAAAAATGTATATGCCACAAGAACAGGAAAGCTGACAAATTTGGAGAGGAATCACAGAAATATGCTTAATGATGTCCAAGTGTATGACACCTCATCATTTACTGATTATTATAGGGAAAACACACACATATACATATACACATATATACATGTATAAACACATATATAAGTATGTATCTACAAACATATTTATACACATGTTCATAATGCATATAAACATACACGTGCATATAAATACATATATATGCATGCATGTGTAGTGTGTATATTCATGTGTGCATATATACATAGTTATACACATACATACACACACAGAAACACATACATCCTTTTAACATTTGAGCATGAGCATTCCTATTTTGCAGGTAAAGTCAGACATTGATGTTGTGCAAGAAAGCATGAACAAAGCTATTGAAAAATAAAGTTATGCTCAAACAGTGTATATTAATAATGACTTAGAATTGCATGTAATTATTACATTATATAATCAAAAGGAGAAACAGTATAGGAGCAGTAAATTTCATATTGAATGCCTAATAATAATGAAGTTCACTAAATCCCTCCATAACTACACTATGTTACAGATGTAAGGGTAGGGTTAAAACTGCTCCCTATGTCCTCTGATGCCTTGACTAGATTAATACACTTTAAAAAAATCAATAATAAGTGATTGTGAACCAGGCCTATACATTTTTTTAACTTGTATACCATTTTGAATCAATTAAAGCCATTGTGTAAAAAAGGAAAAAGCTGTAACAATATGAATAAAGAAGAAAAGCTGTTTCAGAATAAGGGAAAGAAGAAATTCTGAATATCTGGATTCAAGAGGTTGAAGGATGTAGCAAAGGGAGACTTGAGCTATTGCAGAGAAGGGAAATGTTGAGAAAAGTCATTGACTCTACTATGGGAGCTAGGTGGCATAGTAGATTGAGTGCCAGGTCTGAAGTCTGAGAGATACCTGAGTTCAAAGTTGGCCTCACACACTTACTATCTGTGTGACCTTGGGCCTGTGACTTAACCCTGTTTACCTCAGTTTCCTCATTTGTAAAATGAACAGGAGAAGGAAATGGTAAACTACTCCAATATCTCTTCCAAGAAAAGCCCAAATGAGATCATAAAGAATAGGACACAGCTAAAAATGACTGAACAAATATAACTGTCTCTATGGACATCTTGGAGAAGAGGACCCAGGTTAAGGAAAGTCCCAAGAAAAGGCTGGCTATTTTCCAAATTTCCATTTCAGATGCCAATTGATTTGTTTTATTACTCCACCATTCCAGTAAATTAAATTTTGCACAAACCACAAAGAGGTCAAGGATTGAATAGAAAATACCAAATGGTGAAAATGAGAAATTGATTCCTATACTGACATCAAGAAAAAGAAAAGAAAAGAAAGTGAATGGCCAGTCAAGAAGCTGTGGGCATTCTTCAAGCTGATCCGCAGTAAAATCTAACTAAATGTGGAACATGTCACAGGTGAGCAGTCTATTAATATCAATGAAGATAAGCCACTATGGAAAAAAATTTCTCAGATTAAAAATTCATTTATAATACTGCTTCTGATATCTGTAGTAATCAGCATGTTAATGCACCAGCCTGATGATGCTACCAGCATCACTGTGGCAATATTTATCATGGTTAGACTTTTCTTTGTTCAGGAGAATTGCTCCAAAAAATTGAATAATTGAGTAGAACCAGAATATCATTGTGTTTGAGAAGGGAGCTTTGAATATATACTTGCACAAAATCTGGTTGCAAGGGATACAGTTTATTTTTCTGTGTGAAAGACAGTCCCTATTGACCTATGATTATTTGTGGGGAAGGAGTTTGAATCTTGGATTCAAGCACTTTGCAGTATTCACAGTATTGAAAGTTCATCCATCAATGCAGCTAACAACTTATGGGGAAGGAAGGTGGCACAGTGCATAGAGTACAAGGCCTGGAAACAGGAAAATTCACCTTCCTGAATTCAAATCTGCCTTCAGACACTCTATAACTTAAGAAAGGCACCTAGGGCAGCCAAGTAGCACAGCGAGTAAGAGCACTGGCCCCAGAGTCGGGATGGCCTGGGATTGAATCTGGGCTCAGATACTTAGCACCACACCCAGAAATAACTGGCCGTGTAACCTTGAGCAAGTTACTTAACCCCAATCGCTTAATTTAAAAAAAAAAAAGGCACTTAACCTTTCTTCTAGAAAATGAGCTAGAGAAGAAAATGTAAAGCACTCCAGTATCTTTGCAAAGAAAACACTAAATGGGTCCATGAAGAGCTGGACACAACTGAACAAGAAATTGTGAAAGATTAGATACAGAGCCCAACCTCTTCCTCAGTATTAGAAAGTTTTCCCAACAGGGACCTTGCAGTGTTTGTAAATGAGATCAGACTTTTTAAAATCTAAAATAGAATCTACAATTCTGAAGAGGGGGGAATCAAGTGGATCTCATAGGTCATTTCCTTACACTCTAGGCTTAAAATAACAGAATCATAAGTGGATACTATGCAGATAAGGTTCTGAGTGGCATCAATAAAAGGAGTTTCTTTATCAAAACTTTCTTATATCAATAAAATCATAAATATTATCCCAAATGGGAAAACTGAATATATGCAAAATCAAGAAAATAAAATATATGTTTTTAAAATCAGATATTATTAGTGCTTAAAGCAATCCTATTACAATGTAGCAGCTCTGAAGAGAAATTTCAGGACAGTCAATGGAGGGGGGAAAATTGTTCTACTTAGAGAGGGCACATGATGGTGACAAACCATGAGTATCAAACAAAAATATATATTGTTATATATATAACAATGGTACTCACTACAAGCTCCTCTCAGACTGGGACTATAGTGAACAAGCACTCCCACAGATGCCATCCATTTACACTTCATTGATGCCTTGCTAACTGACTGCTTTACCAACACTGATCCTCTCAGCTTTTCTTTTCTGTCCCTCTGTTACTTAATCCTTTCATGGATATCTTTCTGAAGTTCAAGTCGGAGCATTACATTTCCCTGCTCAGAATCTTTAGCGGCTTTCTATTGCCTTGTGGATCAAATGTTATCTCAGGTTTGTATTTAAGGCTTTTCATCATATCATTCTAATCCATCTTTCCAGACTTACTTTATATCACTCTCTTTCACACACTACACTCCCAATCAAAGTGGCCTTCCCGCTGTTACCTCAGCTTGGTATTCCATTCCTCTTTTCACTGACTGTTCCATATGTCTGTAAACACTGCCTTCTCTCCTTCCCCTCCTAAATACCTTGGTTTCCATTGTCTAAGTGAAACTTTTCACTCTTCAAAATAACTTCAATTTACTTTTCTGCTTAAAAAATATACATCATGAATGAGTGAGAAAGCATTTATTTAAGCACTTCTTATGTGTCAAGTACTTAGGAGGAAAAGGAGAAAGAAGACTCCACACTAGGGAAATATATGCAAAGTTGAAGATAGTCCCTCTGTTAACATAAATGAATGAATGAAAAAGAGTATTTTAAAATATTATTATTCGTAGTGTCTTACAACAGTACTTGGCACTCCTGTGTGCCAAGTACTCTTCTAAGACCCTAGGGATAATGATACAAAAGTGAAGATAACACTTGCCAACCCGTATCTGTGTGCCTTGTACCTCAGACTTGCTCTAGGTTTTCACTTCTGGCTTGGTTACATTTGAGCTGAGCACATTTATTCTTCTACATTCTTAGAAAGACTCAAATTCAGAGAATGTTGAAACTATAAGGAGCTTTAGGGATCCGTTAGTTCAACTAACTCTCATTTTAAAGATAAAGAAACTAAGGTCCAGAGAAGGCAAGTGACTAGCCTATGATTGGAGACTCTGTTGTCCTATGTACCTCTCCATGGTGCTAACTGACGTCATATCTGAATACCTGTTTACTCACTGAGTAAGAACATTGACTGAGGAAAAAGGACTCCGTTATGGTTCATGGATTTCAATGAAAACCACTGGACTCCTTGCCTTCCTTCCCATTTCCTTCTAGCACTATAAGAGAAAGAGTCATTCCACTTGGACATGTTATGTTACAGAAATGCATTCTTCATAATTGAGTAGATCAATAACATATTATTGTAAGCGATGAAATGAAAGCTTTTCTTTTTTTCCCCCTTTAATGCCAGATTGTTTCATTTTGGAATTAATATTTTGAAAGTTTTCTTATGATCTACCTTCTGCTTTTTGTTTCTTCTTCAATCTGTCTAAAATTTCTACCAAGACACTTCCTAGCTTGTCACTTTAAGAAACTCCTCAGGAATTGTATTTAATTAATCTCCAATAAAATTTTGAGATTCTCTAGCCCTTTAAAGGATATTTTTGAAACCTTCATAACAGTGATTGACACAGAACCATGACCACTAGCACTCAGCTCACTTTTCAGAGACAGCTAGGTAGCACTGTGCATAGAAAGTTGGACCTAGGGTGGCTAAGTGGCACAGTGAGTAGAGAACCAGCCCTGAAGTCAAGAGGACCTGGGTTTGGATCCGGCCTCAGACACTTCACACAGACACACACACAGACACACAAACTATCTGTGTGACCTTGGGCAAGTCACTGAACCCCAACTGCCCTACCCTCCCCCCTCCAAACAGCAAAAAAAAAAAAAAAAAAAAGAAGAAAGTTGGACCTAGGGTCAGGAAGATGGGAGTTAAAATCTGGCTTCAGATACTTACAAGAGATGGGACTCTGGGCAAGTCATTTAACTTCTCTTTGTCTCCATTTCCTTATTTGTAAAATGGGGATACTACTAGAACCCACCTTTTGTAGATATTTTGGGGATCCAATGAAAGAATAATTGTAAAGAACTTTAGTACGGTGCCTGGCACACAGTAAGCAGGATATAAATGTTAGCTGATGTTGTCATCATCATCATCCTTGCAGACCTATTCCAAAATTTAGTAACTCTTTACTAATTTACATAAGACTCATTTAACAAATTGGACATATCTCATCTATATTATGTATGATGAAGTTGAATTCATTATACTGAAATCATTTACATAGCATATCAGTTCGCATGCATCTTCCCAAACTCTCCAGAATTCTACATAATTGTTATTTTCTTGTATATAATATTTCACTTCATTCATATGCCAAAATTTGTTCAGCCATCCTATCACTGATGGGTACCAATTCTGCTTCTAATATATTTAGAACCAGTATCAATATGCATTAATAAATTAAATATATTGCTTCAACATCATTACAGACTATTGAAACAAGGCTTTGAGACTTTCTAGCCTCCCTTTACCTATGAGATTTCTCTCCTAAATTTAGGTCTAGTGGGAACCAATGTGGCATAGCACAGTGTTGGACTAGAAATAAAGGGGGGGAACACATTTAATACCATCTAAGACAGTAGCTGTGAGACTTGGGGTAAATCAAAGGTAACTTTTCTGAACTTCAGTTTTATATCTGGAAAAGCAGGGTTAATATCCCTTATCTCAGTAGCTAGAGAAAGGAACAAATGAGATAATATATTCAAAATACTTTGCTAACCTTAAATCCCTAGGTAAAAGTTAGTTATTAGTCTTATCCTTTATTATTCCAACCAAAAAGCATGGGGAAAAAAAGCTTCTAAGTTGAAACCAAAATAGGATTTCTTACTGCTCCAGTGTGCTGACCTTGTCTCAAAGTAAAATTCAAAGTTGCTTTCTCATACATGTGCACTTCCACTCCCACATGATGCCTGAATTTTTAAAGCATAGATATATTAATATTGGGGAGGGAGGGGAAAGGGAGTTGAAGCTATTCAATTTCTAAAATTAATTTCTTTCGATAGTGCTGATAAATCATTTCATTTCTATAGCTAAGTTCACCCATCTAGAAAATTCCTTTAAACCAATGCTAGGAGTGAAAATACTGTAATGGATTTCCTACCATCACAAGGATTTATTTTTAGAGTTGATCCTTATATCTCCTGCACTTATTCATAGTGCTTTAGTTTGTAGAACTCTGTGGTTGGTAGAGGTGAGACTATTTTCTTTACTGGATATTTCCCCACACTATATTGCATTTCATAGTTTTTTCCTGTGCTTTCTCTGATCATGGCATTAACAGGAACAATAACAAATACATAAAAGGTAATCTTAAGTCATCTCTTGGCTATAACAAGATACATGACCCTCAAAAGCCTTACTAGTGCTGAGATAATTCAAACATAAGGCAGCACAGCTAAGGTGAAATTACTAAAGTATATAAAATAATAATTTTACAAGATGCATATAGGCTTGAGCCTTTTCCTCACTCCCACTGTCAGAGTCTCATAACCTATATATTCACACTGAGGTCTTACAATCAATTCATCTGTATTGTAGTTACATTACAGAATTGATCTCACAGATTCAAGCTTTCCATACATTTTTCTCCAATAGTATTTTGCTTTATGATTCCATAGGTCATACAGGTAATCATATAATTTTATAGGTAATCATATAATTTTAGCCAGTCATTTTCAGATGACTTCCTTTAACTATTTTTAAGTGATCTCAGGATTTTTTATTCAAACCTTAAAATAAAATACTTCACAATAAGAAAGTAAGATTATTGGTTCAATTTTAGCTTAATTAAGGGGGACAAAGAATAATAAGGCTCTTTTGTGACTACATGTAACTTTGATTTTTTTTTTAAAGTGGGGATAATAATTGTACCTACTCTCAATGTTGTCTCATTTTGTTTTGGTTTTTTAAAATTTCTTAATTGGCTTCACTATAGTCTATATTAACCCACTAAATTTAAAATGGAAAATTTAGAGATCAAAACATTTAATGTTCCATTAAAGTAAGGAAAAAGTAAAGCAATTCAATAAGATAGTAAGAACCTACACTTTATAAAAAATCTGATCAACTAATGGCAGAGAAGACCATTAATCCCTAATCACTAATAAGAGATCACTCATCTCCCCTCCCCTACTAGCTCCAGAAGCAAGACTGTGTAAGCAAATGCAAAATTATTTGCTTGTAAACAAACTGAGCATTTCACACCAAGCTTACCACTCACTTCTTTCCAAGGGCCTTAGAGAGTCAAACTCCAAGTGAGAAAACATTTCCTTACTCTGTGATAGGAATTTGGCAGGGTTCTTAAGCTGTATTGGGCAGGGAACTGTGGGATGGGGCAGGATTGCTGGGGTTGCCTGTCATAGGAAGAGGATGAAAAGATTTGAGACTCAGCATCCATGCAAGTTACTATCATAGAGAAGGAAGTAAAAAAGTCAACAATAGAGAAAAATAAGAAAAAAAAGACAGCAATTACTAAAGATCTCAGGAGGAAGGAAACAAAGAACTTGAGCAAAAACAGAAAAACCAACATGAAAGATATTAATAGAAGAAGGAAATGTGGCCTCTAGATCAAGTTAAAGACTATGAGAATTTCTGCATAAGTATTTCAAAAGAAAAGAAAAGAAGTCAACACAATGTGGCAGATTTTGTGAAAGATTCTGAAGAGCATTGTACCACAACATTATCTTCCCAAATGTCATAAAATACAAATCAAATTTGCAAAAGCAGGATTTATGACCTACACATCAGAAATAATTGACACAGTTTTTGTTGTTGTTCCATTCTGTATGACTCTTGTGACTCCATTTGGGGTTTTCTTGGCAAAGATAATAAGAGTGTTTTGTTATTTCCTTCTGTGAGAAATGAATAATTTTCTCTTATATTTACTAATCAATTATTGTATTAGGACCAAAGGTCCTAATTTCTACTTTCTCATTGAGTCCTTTTTCTACTTTCTCATTGAGAAATCAATGTGTGGAAACTCTTTCTTAAAGATTTACCAAAACCAAGTTTTAATCAGAAAGGAACATAAATTCTAACTTTGGGTTAATATGTGTATTCCTGCTCATTGTGTTTGCTCAGATTGCTCTGGGAAATTGTTCATTTTCCTTTTATTTCAAGATCTGTGATATGGAAATTGATGTCTTTTTGATGAAGATGTGAGTGCCCTAACTTACCTACGCCAAAATCTTTATTTTAATATAGCCCACACCTCCCATTATGTTAACCAATGTGGGTTGATAGTCACACTCCTCAGGAACACCTTTCTTTGCAGGACATATAAACTGTGATCTTCTATAATGGTAATTGGAATTTGAAGATATTCCCTGCCCCTTATATTGGCAATCAAACAGGTATTTAGCACCTTGTTTCATTTCATGATTGTATGAAGTATTAAGATCCAGAACTTGTGAATCCCACAGTGGGAGGAAGTTGCTGGTGTAATCAGAAGGGGTGGAACAGGGAGGAGCTAATACAAAATATAAGGAAAAAAACCAAGTTATAGAACCAGAATTGCTGAGATACCTGCTAAGATCCTGAGAACTTCTGAGAACTGCTATGAATTGGGAACAGAATGGAGAACAGACCTTGTGGTGGCAGAATAGAGAACTAAGAACTGAACTGAGAAGAACTGAGGAGAGAATTGAGAAATGAAGGAAGCATGGCTGTGGTGCTGGTACTTTGTGCAACCTGATGGTACTTTGTCAGATTTGACTTTTGATAGAAGACACTACTTTTGTTATGGAAGCCCTGGGACTTTACTGCTATTTCAGAAGCCCTAAAAGAGGATTTTCTTGTTGTATGTTTACAGAAATCCTACAGGAGGTTCTTACTGACATTTTCAGATGTCCTGGGACTGTATTGATGACTTGTATTGATTCCTCAGACCTTGTTGGTGGGTCTGAGTTGATTGCACAGGCAGAAAGTGAATTGATGAGGATGCCAGCAATGTGAATGAATGTTATTGTGGCTTTGTTAAGCTTTGTCTTCCCAGGAACAGAAACTGGGAAGGACTTGAGGTTGACTAGACACTGTGAGCTTCGATATGGAACAGGAACTAAACAAGGAGATGGACAAGGAACTGAGAGTTGTCTGCCTTTGAACTCAGGTGACAGTTGGATAGGTTCGGGTAGGAGCTGGGACCATGGAAGAGGAACCATGGAAGCTGAGATCCTGCCTTGAGTTAAGATGAAAAGACCTCTCCTTGGGTATTTAATTCAAACTGAGAAGATCGTGATTTACTGTGGCCTAGGGGTGGAGAACTTTTACCTTTACATTTAGACGATTGAGTTAAGGATTTCTCCAATTAAGAAGAAAGAGGACTTTTTGATTGAAGAGATTAAGACAATGTGACCTAGGGGTGGAGAACTTTGACCTTTGTACTTTGTGACTGAACTAAGGACTTACTAAATGATTGAGTTAATAAATGAATGTACTTTGTTTAAAACTATGTGGCCACTTTGGTGAAAACTATGTGGCCATTTTAGTGATAAGTTATATCTTAACATTGCGAATGCTAAATTTTGATTTCTGTGAATGTTTTGCTTTAATTTACTGCTGAATTAATAGAGAGTTAACTATACTATGTCATCAGAAGCTTGAAGCTGTTCACAGCAGCAATCCTCTGGAAAGCTTTACACCCTCACACCATTAGGAGTCTTTTTGTCTGAGAGATGGCCCAATGACCATTATTTTTATTAATAATGTGCTAGTCTTACAGATAAAATGATCACATTATTCAGACACTATGTCCCTAGAAAACTTTTTAATCACCAATTCATTTTATTGATGAGGAAACTGAAGCAAACAGGATTAAGTGACTTGCATAAGGCTAGTGAATATCTGAGGTCAGATTTCAACTCAGGAAGATCAGTCTTCCTGGTTTCCAACAAAGCACTTGCCACCTACCTAACCCACTGGCAGAATAAAAATAAAAAAAAAACTTGAATCCACAGTTATTCTTACTCCAGAAACAAAATAGATGACAACTGATTAGGAATGCAAATTCACAGAATTAAAGACAGCATGGAAGAAGAAAAGCAAAAAATAAAAATATTAAAAGAAACCTTGATCTTAATACAAATTAAACATTGATGTTTAAGACAGAATCTGTAGATATAACTTACAAATTATAGGTCTCTCAGAAGATTTCAAGTAAAAAATGATAAAAAAAATCATTATAATGCATAAAATAATACAAGAAAACTGCTTATGTCTCCAGGACACATAGTAGTTGAATTTAACAAATTTCATATGAAACAATAAATTATGAAAGCAACCAGGAGAAAACCATAAAATATAAAGGAAATAAAATTTAAATAACAGAAGATTCTTCTGTATCCACCAGAGAACACAGGAAGGAATGAAATAATTTGTTCTGAAAAGCAATGAAACTCAAGATACATCTCAAAGTGGCATATCCTACAAATGACCGTACAATTATCCCTTCCATATTGTGGCACCCACTTGATCTGGAAAATCCAGGTAAAATTTTGTGGCTCTCCTTTCTTACCAGAGAAAAATTCTGAATTGTTTCCTTTTCTTTTATGGGGTGTTCATACTACCTTATTGTAAAATTTGTATATATTTATGATATTAAAAGAGAAAATATCTTGATATTATACAACTATACAAATATTTTGTGCATTTCTGAGTTTCTAAACTTTTTCTATGTCATCTGCTAGCCTTTGTGTTCCATCTGAAGCTTCCACAGAACTAAAAATATTCCATCTATTTTCTTATGCTGACCAAAAATATATAGAAACTATGATGGGGAAAATCATGATGTGGAAACGATAACTGTAGTCAGCAAAGTGGTAGAATATCTGTACTGAATTCCCATTTGCTTGTAAAAAAAAAAAAAAACTACTACATTTGACTACCCTGGAAGGGTCTGCCTGTATAAAGAAGTGCCTGTACTTATTCCACAAATAGTTGTGGAACTAATTCTTATTTATTCGTGGATCTGAGTAGAATTCCTCTGATGTCACCTCCATTTCTGATATTCTACAGTTTTCTGTTTCTAAACAAATATGTTCTAAAACTTCTAAGCTCAGCCCACGGGATTAAAAAATAACTCACACTGTCTTAGAGATCATTTAGTTCATTTTTCTGATTTATAGATGGGGAAGTTTATTTCATAGAGATTAAATGGCCTGTCTATAGTCACATGTCATATACATAGAAAGTCTAAGTATTAAAACTTGGTCTTATGACTCAGCATAAGTGGTTTAAAGATAACCAAATTTAGAGTTAGAGTATCTGGGTTCAAATTGTGTTTCTGATATTTAGTACTTAAGTGTCTTCTTCAATAATGAAATGGAAGGTTAGACTGAATTATTTATATTTATCTCTATTAAATTCAATCTTATTAGGTTCAGCTCAATAGGCTGTCGATGTAGTTTTTTATTCTGATTGTGTCATCTAAAATGCTAACCATCTGCTTGTCCTTGTGTCACTTGGATATTTGAAAATATGCCATCTATGTGTTTATGCTAATCATTGATAAAAACAAATACTAAATAGCAGAGTACCAAACACAGACCCTCAGGATACCACACCCGTATTCTCTTCCTGCATTGTCATTTTGACACAGTAATGATTCTTTTTGGGTAGTAGTCATTCAATTGCAAATAGACACACTCACACAAACACTCTTTGTGTATGTTTGTGTGAATTAGATATAGTTATGCTTAACTATATAACAACTATATAACCATCTTATCTATATAATCATGTAGCTTCTATCTTTCCATATATTTAGGAAACCATCAAATGTTGTGCTTTATGAATATTTATTTCTCTCAAATGTACCCAATGTCTCCATTAAAAAAATTAAGTGAACAATAACATTCAACATATCAAGAAATGAAGGTTTTATACATGTTTACATAATTCAGGTGACAGCAGTATTTGTCTATCCATAAATTGCCTTTGCACAAATAGTACTGGTTTTTGTTAATATAACAAAATGTATTTTCAAAGATGAATCCTCTAGTTCAAGGTTTAGCTAGCCTCTTTTCTTCTTCAACACCTTTTGAGCATTTTACTGTTCATTAGCACCTCCAAAAGAGGGAAAAAAATATGAGAAAAAAAAATCCAGATTCCTATTTAGCACTTTTCTTTGTTGATTCATGAATCTGGTTTAGCAGTATTATACTAAACTGTTAACACACTTTTATGAAAGGGCTGATTAGAGTAAGAGAAAGCATTCTCTCATTGTGGTCTCTGTTGGCCATGCTGCCTTCTGTGTTGAACATTTACTAATAAAAAAAAAATCATCATTTACAAGCGTTAAATTATACAATTGAAAACTTGACCTGCTAAACTAAAGACTCATTAGGGAATCTTAATAAATTCCTCTTATTGCAGGTTATTTTGTTTTTAAATGATAGCTACTGAAGCCCTTCTCTGAAGAAATGATTATTACTTATAAATATTCTGTTGTAACAGAAAATGTAAAAATGTGCTGGAGTTGGATTCAATAGAGATTTTGTTTTGACTTCGGCCTCCAGAATTAACTAGTTTTGTGACTGTGGGCAAATCATTTAACCTCTCTGAGTTCTACTTTCTTTATCTTCAATGCAAGCCTAATAATAACATCTGAGTATTCACCTCAAAAACTTATGTAGAGCAGACTAAATACTACACATAAAGTAAATGTTAATTTCACATATATTTCAGCCAAGATCCAATATGAATTATGGCAATTATCTTTATAATTTTGGTTTGAGCCAATTACTTCTGATTTTTTGATATGGATACATTGGAAAGCTGTATAATAGTTAAAGTAATTAATATATGGTATAAAATGGCAGGTGTGAGAAAGAAAGGGAAGTTACATATTAAACTTTCTTGAATGAAAGAATGAATAAATGAAAAGGTATTTATAAATTCTTATTATATGTCAGTATTGTAGTAAGTGATGGGGACATGAATGGAAAAAATCAAGAGAGTCCCTCCACTCAAGGAACTTATGTTCTAATTGGATAAGAAAACACATAAAAGCAACATCAGCTGTAGGGCAAATGGAAGGGCCTGTAAATCCAAAGGCTGCATTAGTAGGGAGAAAGGAAAGACCCAGGGATCATTAGGTTGCATTACTTGGACAGAGGACAAAGCAGAAAATATAGTCTGGAAGACCTTAGTACATAGTGATCAGACCTGATGGACTTCTATCTCCCTGGAGAAAATAGAAGCATTGACTCTTATTTCACCAAAGGTGTGTGAACACCCAAGGTTGCATCCTAGAGAGGAGGAAAAGGGAAGGTGTAAGGGAATGGACTCATTCACTCATTCAATGGTAGCCATGACATAAGCAAAGCATTCGATTCTTTGCCACATTGATAAAAGTATGTGTGTTTAGGAGGCAGGAAACAGCTTAAACAATACAGGTATTACACATCTTCAACGGAAAAGTATTCATCTGGAAAGGAGTGGGATGCAAAGGGCTATATAACTGTGATATCTTAGCATCTGATCAATTTGACCAGTGTTGCTTTTAATTTTTACCAGTGATTTATTCACTTATTTTCTATATCAAAGTTGGAAAGATCTGAACTCATGAAAGTTTCCTCAAAGTAATAAGTGAAACTTTGAAATGCAATAACAATCACTAAAGAACAGGAAAAAAGTAGCAGAAGACAGAAAATTAAGGAAGATGTGATATTGAAGCATTTTTGTTGAAAAACCACATAAAGATATTACACGTGGAAAAGCACTAATCTGCATCCAAAAAAAGATAGACCTTAACAAATATAGAGTACCATTCTTAATAAGCCATGGAATGCATTGCATATACCTTTTCGAAAGACAAAAATTTCCTGGGGTTCAAGTACTACAAATAATAGTGAAAATATATTCCCCATCCCTCAGCATAGAAACTTAAGTTTGTTTATGAAAGTGCTATTAATAACCAAAAATAAAATGAAAGAAAGAAAGAAAAAATGAATAATAAATAATATAATATAATAAATAATAAATAAAATAATACAAAATAAAATAAATTAAAAATCCAATTGATTTTAGCCTCCTAAAGGATCTATTAGTGAAGGTAAATCTTGGATTAATAATAATAAAACTCGATTTATTCTCCAAAGGATTTAAATAAAATACTACACAAGAACAATGTTGAGGAAAGTACACCAATGGGAATTATTCTGGTGCCTCCACTTTTAAATTCAACTCAAAGAAAAGACTACTCACAACAGTCTTTGGTTTCTAAGTTTAAAGAAGGAAGCCTATGAACTGCATAAATCAGAAGTTATGCCTTTTATTAGGTTGCATTATAACCACTGAAAATAGTATTACATTGGAATAGCTTGCTACCTACTCACAAAGTAACTGCACTCCTGGAAGAAAAAGTAAATGGGAAAAAAAAGAAAGTCAATGATCATGTGTAAATATGTCTCTAGGAGGTGGGCTAGATTTCCAGTCAGGAAAAACTGATCTGTCTAATCCATCCTCAGATACTTATTAGTCTTATGATATTGGGCAAGTAATTTAATCTCACTAAGACTAATCAATCATTATGTAATTAATAAACATTTATTAAGGGACATGTAAGTGGCACAGTGGATAGAACACAGGCTATGGATCCAGAAGCACCTGAATTCAAATCCAGCCTAAGACAGTTACTGCTTGGGTGATTTTGGGTAAGTCATTTAACCCTAACTGCCTCAAAACAAACAAACATTTATTAAGCACCTACTATTTTCCAGGCACTGTGTTGTTTCCTCAGCTGTAAAATTACAGTATTGAGCTTGATAGCATCTAAAATTCTTTCCAGCCTCAAATCTGTGACCATGTAGTATAATCCTAAATTTATCATAAACAATGAAAAATTGCTTTAAAAATGAAAGTGGGACATTGCCACAAAAATAAGTCAGTAAAAGGATCAGAAGAGGAATAAGGGGATGTGTTAGGAAGTTGAATAGTAGATGAATGTTATGGAGATGAGGAAGGGAAAAAAAAAATCCACTGACCATGTGGAACTTAAAAACAAGTTTGAGAATCATTTTAAAGAAGAAGGAGCTGTATACCCTAAGGGGAAACAGTTGTTTAAGGAATGGTGCTGTGGCTACAGAGTTATTACCGTGTTTCCCCGATAATAAGACACTGTCTTATTAATTTTTTGGACAGAAAAACACCAGAGGGCTTATTTTCAGGGGAGGGCTTATTTTAATGAACATTGACAGCAATTTTAATAAAGGTAAATGTGAACAAAAAAATGTACCTTTATTCAATAATGAATTCAATAAAGAACAGGATGACGCACTCACTGCTGCAGCTTTGATTGGATGTAGCTCGGAGAGCGGTGTGCATTTCACAGGGAGGGAGGGATGGTGCATACAGAGGGTACTGTAATGTAGCATGTAGCGCAGGGGATCACCTTCACTACAGTAGCAATCTCAATAGGGCTTATTTTCGGGGGAGGGCTTATTTTAGAGGAATCTTACACAGTAAGGGGAGGGCTTATTTTCGGGATAGGTCTTATTATCGGGGAAACACGGTATGATGTGAGATTATTTCACAAAGGACTGGGGAAAGAGGAAAAGAGGAATAGTATATTGCTGAAGGGCATGCTTTGGCAACTTCATTCCATGGCTATGATCTGTTGTCTTTCCAGGGCAAGTATCCGAGTATAGGAACTTTTCAATATTTGTCAAAAGATATGACTACTAGTCACTTCATGTAAAGACCTGGAAAGAATTGCCAAAAATTAAACAAAAAATCTTAGACAAGAAACTGAACACAGGTGCACAGGGTGTTTTCATAGCTATTACCCAGTGACTGTAATGGGCACAAAAGATAAAAGAAGACTTGGGGAGTGTATAGTCGAAGAACACTGGGTCTATGAATATGAATGGACCACAGATTAAAATAAAGGAATATAGGAATGGTAGGCCAAGCTGGGAAAGATCTAATGAGAATTAGTGAATTTGCCTGTCATCTTGTAAATCTAATTGAAAGAGTTTAAAATTGAACAAGAAGCCAGAGACAACTGCCTCCATATATCATCCCAGCTCAATACTATGGAGAGTAGTCACACTGCTAGAAAAAAGAAATGCAATTCAGAAACCACAAAGTTTATGGGAGACATAATCCAGAAAGGAGCCAGTAGTAAAAACCATGGCTTTTGACGTCTGTACACAAAAGCACAAAATTTAGCAATAGACGATATGAGCTGTACATCCCAACACAAGGATACAAAGGTGTTCCTGAGATCTGACATGATGAGTCTCATGGGTCTGAATGCATGTGTCTCTATAAAGAGAAAAGGAAAAAAGGGACTGGTAGTATTTTACATTTATCAGTTAAGAAGCTTTTATTTAGCAATTACTATGTGACAGGCATTAAGTTGCATGGTGCAAATTCAAAGAAAGGCAAAACATGGAGCCCACATTCTAATTGCAGTGACATTTGGATAATAAACAGAATGAGTAGACAATAAATGGAAGGTAAAATATGAGTGAAGGTACTTTAAATGAATGGAAGTAGGAAGGTCTCCATCAGAAGGTGGGTTTCAGTTGTCTTTTTTTTAAAAGCAGAGTCTTGAGAGAAGCCCGGGGAGCTACATGCCAGAGGTGAGGGTGGAGAGCATATTAGGCAGGATGGACAGTCACTGAAAGTTCATGGATGTGGGAGATGGAGGACTATGTGTGGGGAAGAAGACAACTGAGCAGGGTAGCAGAGCCCAAGAATGGAAGGGCAGGAGGAGTGACTTTTAAATGCCAAACTAAGGATTTTATATGTAATCCTAGAGGTAAAGGAGAGTCAATGGAGTATTTTGATTGGGGCAGGAATGGTAGATGGACTCTGTGTGTGTATGTGTGTGTGTGTGTGTGTGTGTGTGACATGGTCAGATCCTAATTAAAAAAAATCATTTTGGCAGTCAAATGAAGAATGGATCAGAATGGAATCTGAGGCATGGAAATGAACTAAAATTCCAGGTGAGAGGTGATAAGCTGTCTGTACTAGGACCGTGCATATAGGAGAGGATGAATGGGATCAACACAAGGGATATTGTGAAGGTAGAAACAGTAAGATTTGACATCTGTTTGGAAATGTGAGATGTATGAGACTGAGTAATCAAGGATGACACAAGCGTTATGAGTTGGGGGGAGTATTTTAGGGAACAATTAATGAATTCTGTGTCAGACATGTTGAGCTTGAGACACCTTTCAGATATCATCTAAGATGTAGGCTATGTCTCAGGAAAAAAAATAGGCTCGATATATACATCTAGGAATCATGTTCATAGAGATGATAGACAAACCCACGGGAGCTGCTGGGATCACCAAGTAAGACTTAGAGAGAATACAGTGAAGAAGGCCAGGACAGATAACCTGGGTGACCTAAAGATGTAACAAAGGAGAGTGTGAATGAGTGTTCATACATAACATAGGAGAAGAAGCAGGAAAGAGCAGGGTAATGCAAATCTAAAGAAGACAAAAGGGCCAGAAGGAGAGGGTGTTAAATGCTGCAGAAAAGTCAAGGAGGAGACAAACTTATGGCAGAAGACCCAGAGAGGGCAGACACATTAAATTATTCTTTTGCTTCTATATTTTTTCTGCCAAAAAGAATGATCTTTTGACTAGAAAAAGAATAAATATGAGTAATAGAAAGCTGATGCCTGAGATAAATAAGGAAGGAGATACTAAGGGAGCACTTAACTCTCCTTACTGAATTTGGTCCAGATGAATTATGTCCTCAAGTACTGAGAGAAGTGGTAGATACTGAATTATAAATACTCTTCATGGAGAACAAGAGACATAAAGCAGGACTAGAGAAGGGCAAATATCTTAGCTGAACTAACAAATTCAATCATGTTAGCAACAAGCATATTCTTCTGACCACTATAAGTCCTGGACAAGAGCCTAAGCTGCTCAGACATTCATGGAACTTAATTGCTTCCAAACATACCAACTTGGCTAGATATGCTAAATGCAAATCTCTCAAGGTAACAGAATGCACAAGGGTTTTAAGAAAGCTTAGACTCATATTCATTCCAAACCATAGCACATTATCATGGTTATGGGAAACTGCAGAACTACTACTTACAATCTGGGTTCAAATATGATAACCTTTATGTGTCCCACTCTAGTATCTGAAGGATTTGAACATTATTCTGGATGACATAGTAAATGAGTTTGGACTCTTCCCTTTTTTCAATGCTGTGGTCACAACTTGCTTTTTGGAGGAAAGCAACTGTGTCCACAGGGCCTCACATATCATATATCTCACACATCACACATCATATAACCCACATACTACACACACATATACACATAAATATATACATATTATACATCATACACATATACACACACGCATGCATCACATGCACACATACACTGTGCTGGCCTGTTCTGCATTTCCAATGCACTGCAGTCCTCAGACAGCATGTTTTCCTCCAGGCTCTGCTTTCCTTTGGACTATTTATTTAAACTTCTTTATGCTCTGCATTATTGCATTTCTTTAGGCCTGGGCCATGGCACTGACTTCTTGGCCAAATAACTAGTGATTCTGGCCTTCAGCTGGAATCTATCATGGAACCTGGCCATAACTCCCAGGCTACCTGGGTCAAAGGAAATAGACTCCGTATGGTTTTGCAATGTTTCAGAGGATGTGGTGGTCAGCATAGTGGTGGTGATTGCCCACCTAGCACATACTGTGTGCTGTCTTCCCTTTAAGGCACTTTGCTGCTTTAGCTAGCTTGTATATCAACCCACAAGACTAGCTAGTATTTGATCTGCAATTTGAGGAAGAAACATCTGCCATTATTTTGGGGTCTAATCATAATGAACACTTTCATTTCTTTCATTTCCAATCAAGAGAAAATAAAGAGACACTTGTAAAGGAAATGGGTGCTTTTTCCTCTCTGTTCACCTCCCCAATTATTCCTTCTGTTTCTACTTATGAAGTCTGTGCCCAAAATGTCACTCCTATTCTCTACTAAAGCAATTTTAATTAATAACTCTAATAATAGTCTGACACATGTCTAGTACTTTTGAATCTGTACTCCCTCCTCATCAAATACACCAAGAAACTGTTAAATGGATTTTAATAATACTTTTCTCTTTCTACTACAAGCTTTTGGGTCCATCAGTAGACTTTAGTATTGGCTTTCTGTCAGAGTGACAGATTTCAGCAAGAGACTTGTTACCTATGCAAACAATTCTACAGTCATCTACATGATTGTAACATTTGACTAATATTGAGCTAATTTTGAAATGAAGGTACTGAGCTGCTCATTCTGATTATTTTGCCTGTTCACTTAGATGGTGAACAATAAAGAATATGAATTTCAATAAGCTCAATTTTATCTGAAACACCCTGTGTTAGGTAATAAAGCATTTAAAAGAGAATTTGAAGTATCATTTTATTTTTAAAAAATGTAATTTAATTTTACAAATGAGAACAAGCCACAGATGACAGGCACTTTATTTAGGGAATGTTTTGTTTGTGGTCACAATTAAAGATCAATTATTGAAATCCTCTGGAAGACAGCACATGCTGCTGGATTGTGCCATAAGAAAACTCTTGGAGGGCCTCTTTTTGTATCCTGAGCACTTGGCACAGTTTTTGGCACATAATGGGGAATTAATAATTGTTTACAGATTGATTTGTTTGTTTACAGATGTGATGCTATGCTCACATGAGGAATTCCTTTTGGCATGTGTTATATTTATGGCTAATTGGGTCATTGTCTTTCCTGAAAAGGAATTGTCTTCCATTTAATTTTATTGACTTTTTCATGCCATGTTTTTAAAAAAGGTCTTCTTTTTACCATTCTAAATGTTGCATGGTATTGTTATGCCCCCTTGTATCTGCCAAAGATAAATCAAGCACTATGTTAAAATATATATATTCTATATGATATATATATATATATTATCATATACATGCTAGGAATTCAGATTTTAATTTTTTTTGCTTTTTGGAGGGGGTAGGGGAGGGAAATTGGTGTTAAGTGACTTAGCCAAGGTCACACAGCTTGTATTAATTGTCTGAGGCTGGAGTTGAACTCAGGTCCTGTGACTCCAGGGCAGGTGCTCTATTCACTGGGCCACCTAGCTGCCCCAGATATTAAAATTTTGACTGATATATTTTCAAAGTGGAAAAAATCCTCAATTTTTTCTCTCAAAAATATTTGTATTTCTTTTTACATCTAGCTAGAATGTACATAGTCTTTTAGGGTTTACAAAGATTCAGACACACACCCAAAATCTCATTTGATCCTCAGAACAACTCTATGAAATAGGCATATTGTACAGATAAGGGAAGTGAAGTTGATAGGTTAAGTGACTGGCCAAGGATCACATAACTGGTAAATGTCTGAGGCAGAATTTGAAGTCAGATCTTCCTGATTCCAGATGCAACACTCTACGTACTTCAATACAGACCTGACAACTTACTTAAATGATCTAATATACTTCTACTCTTTTTCTTCCAAGTTTTTGTAGAATTCTCTTCTATGCTACTCCACTTTCCTATTTTTTTGTTTTTTTCTTTTTTAAAAAAATTATTTATTTTTAGTTTTCAACATTCATTTCCACAAGATTTTGACTTACAATTTTGTTCTCCCCATCTTTCCCCTACCCCACCCCAAAATAGCAAGCCTACTAAATAACACTTCCCCCACTCTGTTCTCTCTTATATCCTCCCCCCACTCCCCCAACTTTCTAATAGGGCAAGATGGATTTCTATACCACAGTACCTGTATATCTTATTTCCAAGTTGCATTAAAAAACAATTTTTTTTGGATGGCAATTGGAGTTAAATGATTTGCCCAAAGTCACATGACAAGTAAGTATGTCATTTGTTAGAGGCTGGATTTGAACTCAGGTCCTCCTGAGGGACTCAAGGGCTGGTGCTCTATTCACTGTACCAGCTAGCTACCCCAACAAATTTTTTAAACATTTGCTTTTAAAAGTTTGAGTTCCATATTTTTCTCTTCTTCCCTCCTGACCCACCCCCACTGAGAAGATAAGCAATTTAATATAGATTGTACATGTTACCCAAATCATTTCCATAGTAGTTATATTGTGAAAGACTAACTATATTTCCCTCCATCTTATCCCACCTCCCACTTATTCCATTTTCTACTTTGACCCTATCCTTTTCTAAAATTTTTGCTTCTAACTACCCTCTTCCCCCAATCTGCCCTCCCTTCTAGCATCCACCCCTCTTGTCCCCTTCCCCCTACTTTCCTGTAGGGTAAGACACCCAATTTAGTGGGTATGTTATTCCCCCCTTAAGCCAAATTCAATGAGAATCAGGTTGTCTCATTCCCTTTCACCTTCCTGTTCTTCCCCTCCATTGTGATAGTTTTCTCTTACCTCTTTTATAGGAGATAGTTTTTGCTAATCTATCTCTCCTTTTCTCCTCCTAATTAATTACTCTCACCTCTTAATTTTATATTTTAGATATCATTCCTTCATATTCAACTCATCTTGTGCCCTCTGTCTATGTATACGTGAACATGCATATGCCCAGACTCCCATATATATTTATATACACATACCCCCTCATATATATATATATATATATATATATATACACTCCTTTCAACTATCCTCATGCTGAGAAAAGTGTTATGAATTACAATGATCATTTTTCCACGTAGGAATGTAAATAATTCAACTTTAACAAGCTCCTTATGATTTATTTTTCCTGTTTACCTTTTCATGCTTCTCTTGCTTCTTTTGTTTGAAAGTCAAATTTTCTATTCAACTCTGGTTTTTCCATCAAGAATGCTTGAAAATCCTCTATTTCATTGAATGACCAAATTTTCCCCTGTAGCATTATACTCAGTTTTTCTGGGTAGGTGATTCTTGGTTTTAGTCATAGCTTCTTCGACCTCTGCAACATCATATTCTAAGCCATTTGATCCCTTAATGTAGAAGCTGCTAGGTCCTGTGTTATCCTGATTGTGCTTCCACAATTCTTAAACTGTTTCTTCCTGACTGCTTGTAGTATTTTCTCCTTGACCTGGGAACTCTGTAATTTGGCTATAATATTCCTAGGAGTTTTCTTTTTAGGATCTTTTTCAAGAGGTGATCAGTGAATTCTTTCAATTTCTATTTTGCCCTCTGCTTCTAGAATATAAGGGAAATTTTGCTTGATAATTTCTTGAAAGATGGTGTCTAGGCTCTTTTTTTGTTCACAGCGTTCAGGTAGTCCAATAATTTTAAAATGATCTATCCTGGATCTACTTTCCAGGTCACTGGTTTTTCCAATGAGATATTTCCCATTTTGCCTTCTATTTTTTTTCATTTGTTTGTATCTATTTTATAGTATCTTGATTACTCATAAAGTCATTAGCTTCCAATTGCTCCAATCTAATTTTGAAAGAGTTATTCTCTTCAGTGACTTTTTGAAATTCCTTTTCTATATGGCAAATTCAGCTTTTTAAGGCATTCTCCTCACTGGCTTTTTGGGCCTCTTTTGCCATTTGAGTTAGTCTATTTTTTAAGGTGTAATTTTCTTCAGTGTATTTTTAGGTCTCCTTTAGCAGGCTGTTGACTGACTTTTCATGATTTTCTTACATCATTCTCATTTCTCTTCCCAATTTTTCTTCTACTTCTCTTATCTGATTTTCAAAATCATTCTTGAGCTCCTCTATGGCCTGTAACCAATTCATATTTTTCTTGGAGGCTTTTGAAGCAGGAGTTCTGAATTCTCTGCCTTCCTCCCACTCCATGCTTTGATCCTTTCTGTCCCCCCAAAAGGATTCTGTGGTCTGTTTGTGCTTCCTCTGCTTGCTCATATTGCCAGCCAATTACCTGACTTTTGAGCCCTTTGCCACAGTAGAACTTTGCATACAGCATGGAGAGAGCTTTGTCCCATAATGCTGTTTTTTGCAGCTGCTGGAGCTCTTAGGAGGGCACCCTACCTGCAGCCCCCACAAACTCTGGCACACTGGTCATACAGCCCAGAACCACAACCCAAGACTGCAATACAGATCCAAGCAGGTTAAAAAAAAAACAATTTTCCTCTGAATGGTCTCTTTGTCCCCCTACAATATGTAGGCCAAGACCTCTGGAGGCAGCCACTAATGGTGTATCTGCACAGCCACTGCACTTCTGGCTGCTTCATGCTCCACCAGGCAGGGGTTGAACTACTCTCTTCCATCCCCCCCTTCCAACAGAGTTCTACACTGACCTTCTACTTTGTCTTTGGAGTTTATAGATTGAAAAGTCTGGAAACCATCACAGCTGCTGGTGATTCACTCTCCTCAAGTCTGCTCCAGCCACCACTGGTTGGGGACACCCTGGCACCAGAACTGTGTGGCTCACACAGGGCTGTGCTAGGCTCCCAGCATGCTGTGATAGACTTTTCCTGTTGGCTTCCCAGGCTGCCTTCAGTGGAAGATATTTTTCTCTGTGTCTCTTTGTGGGTTCTGTAGCTCTAAAGTTTGTTTAGAGTCATTTTTTTACATGTATTGGAAGTGGTGGGAGCTGGAGCCCACACCAAGTTTGTGCTTCTACTCTGCCTATGCTCCGCAATTACTTGGTCCACTTCCCTATTTTTAAAAATTTCTTAGTTCTTAATCAATCAGTCAATAAGCATGAACCAGTCATTAATGATACAAAGACAATAATAAAACTATCCCTACCACCAAGGAGTTTTATTCTAAGAAATAATGTGTTAGTTGTTGGGTCAAGATAAAATAACTCTTCAATTATACAGTCAACTCATTTATTTTTATCACAAGTCACACACACACAAACACACAGGGGCAGGTTATATAGAGGACATGTTATATAGAAGATTTCTTAAGAGTCATGTCTATATTGGAATCTATTTAGTGGAGTTCTGGTTAATCTTTAAAAATCAGCTAACTGGGGAAAATAAAATACACACAAAATACTTTTAAGTTAAATCTGTATTTTGAATATTTTCTCTGACTTTTTCTTAAGTGTAGAAAATCAACAAAACAACAAATCAAGCCCTGGTTTACAGCATTTTCCAAAGTCTGAGGTGCTTATTCTGTTCAAGCTGGAAATATGATAATTAGCTCTCAGGAGCCTATATACAACAGCTCCAGCATACCATGAGTGTTTTTACCCAAAGTAAGAGGATGGCATCCCTATAGCAGAATTCTACTTAAACACATATAGACCCTTATTCCACTGATGTTCTCTGGTGTGTACATTCAATAACAGATGCCAATCATAGAATTTATTAAATATCTTATTTTGATTTCCATTTATGTAGAGATATTCCTCTGTGCCACATCAAAACATTGTAAAACTAATTTGTGTCTCTATAGATAATATCTTTTGTGGACTGTACTATAACTTTAGTTTTATTATGATTCCCTATTGACACCAAGCACATTTCTAGATTTTTTGTTGACTTAGATTATTTTTTGGAGGGAGGTAGGGTAGGGTGGTGTTCAGACCTGTGATTTTATTAGAGCACACAAATTAAGATAAATAAGAAACCTTTTCATTATGCTGCCAATGTTGTCAGGCAACTGTTCTGTTAGAGTCTTAGAGAATTTGGGGGGCCACAAAAAGGGGAAGTGACTTGTCCAAAGCCACAAGTCACTCTGTGTTAGAGGTGGAATTTAAGCCCAAATCTTTCTGCCTCAAAGGCCATTATTCTATCCACTGTGCCACACTTACTATCTATACAGGTAATAAAAATTAAAAAAAATTGTGAAATATATGCCAAAGCTTTTTCTGATTTTGTCTGCTGGTTTACAATTTTATCCACTTATACCTCTCACCCTCACTTTGTGTGTGTGTGTGTATGATGCCACTACTCTGAATGAGAACATTTTGATGAGATTTGATACTAGAGGTACCCTTAAATTAAAATCCCACAAAAATTTACTTCTAGTCCATATCTTTTCCAAGTGGCTTCATTGTAATGTTTACACTTAACAATCTCAACCCTCTTCACTGAATCTAAGACTGCTTGTAGTGTGGGAGAATTAAATAGTGGGGGACAAAACATAATAAAATAAATGGTTCATTTTTTTCTCTAAAATACACTGACTCCACATAGAAGCCATGCATATTATAATTCAATTTATATCCTTGTTTCAAAGAAGAAAATTTACTTGTTCATTTTATAGAATGCTATTAATGACATTTGCTAATGATGAATGAAATTCCATCATTATCACAAGAATTTATCAAGTAGATAGCTATGCATTATCTATTACAAAATCTAAATTTAGAACACTTATTTCTAGACTTCCTTCATCTTTACCCTTCCTACCTAAATATAGTCTGCAATCCAGTAACCCTTGCTTTTTTGCTGCTCTTCAATCAAGACCCTCCATCACCTAGATCTGAATATTTTCAATGATTTTCTCTTGTGCCTGAAAGGTTTTCCTTCCTTATCTCTGCTCTCTGGCTTCTTGGGTCTCTTTCAAGTCCTATTTCTTTACATGGTTCATTTAAGAAAAACTTATGTCTTTGTGCTATTTTTCTGAATTTCTACATCTATTTGGATATGTCTTTCCCTTTCTTTTTTCCCTTTCATTTTTCTTCTTTCTTCAGCCATTTCTAAAGTTTCATCAAACACCCATTCTGTTTTCTTGCTCTTTTTTTTTCATTACATTTTTTTGCCTCCTGTACAATATTGTGAAACTCTGTTCATAGTTCTTCAGGCACTCTACCAGATCTAATCCCTTACATCTATTCCACAGCATATTCATAAAGGATGCTATTTAGGTCAAACCTATACAATCTGAGAGTTTTCTCTACTTTCTTAAAGTCTGAATTTTGCAATAAGAAACTCATGATCTGGGCCACAGTTAGCTCAAGGTCTTGTTTTAATTGACTATATAAAGTTTCTCTTCCTTTGCCTGCAATGTATATAACTATCTGATTTCAATACTGACCATCTGGTGATGTCCATTTATAGAGTCACCTTTGGATTGCTGAAAATGAATGTTTGCTATGGCCAATGATTTATCTTGACAAAATCTTTTTAGTCTATGTCCTGCTTCATTTTGTACTCCAAGGCCAACCTTTTCTGTTATTCCAATTATCTTTTGATTTCCTACTTCAGCTATGATGAATGTGAAATCTTTTTTTGGTGTTATTTCTAGAAGATGTAGGTCTTCATGGAAACAATCAACTTTGGCCTCTTCAGCATCAGTGATTGAAGCATAGCATTATATTATTGTGATGTTCAATGGTTTGCCTTGGATTCAAACAGATAACATTATTTCACTTTTGAGATTATATCTCAGTAATGCTTTTATTTCCACCCTTTTGTTCTCTGTGAGGGAGGGTTACTCCAATTTTTCTAAGGGATTCTTGCACACAGTAGTATATGTAATTACCACTGAAATTAAATTCACCCATTCCCATTCATTTGAGTTCATGGACACCCAAGATTGTCAGTGTTTAACCTTTCCATCTTGTGTTTGACCACATCCTGCTTACCTTGGTTTATCCGAAGCTGAATTTCCTTTCCTCTATAGCCCAGACACTTTATTAATACTGAAGCTACTTGTAGGTGTCCTTTGATTTTCCCCAATAAGTTGTTGGAGGTATGTGATAGTAATGGCAATTAAAGATTCCCCTGTATTGGCTTGGTTTTCAAATTGATTGTATTAAAACCCAGAGTTTGTTAATCCCACCTGTGGGATGGGCTTGTTGATGTGAAAAGAAAGTCCTGAAGTGGGAGGAGCTGGTGACGTAGATTTGGAGAGACACTGGAGAGAGGCGGAAGATCTTTTTTGGAAGCAGCACCTCGTGGGGAGAGAGAGAGACTAAGAGATTGCTGGTGGCCGCTTTGAATTGCCCTGGACTTTTGAGACCTGCCCCCTGAGCTGCCAAGGACTGAGGAGACATGGCTGTTTTGCTGGTACTTTGTCTGTCTGTTTTGATGTTATTTTGCCAGATTTGTCCACTGGTGAAAGACTGTCCTTTTGTTGAAGAAGTCCTGGAACCTGGCATTTGGTTAAGAAGGCCTGAGACTGTCCTGCAGACAGAGAGTGAACACTGTCCACTGGTGAGGGACAGTACTGTTGTTGCAGGGGTCTGGAGACTGTCCGGCAGACAGAATGAATACTGTCCACTGGTGAAGGACAGTGCTGTTGTTGCAGGGGTCTGGGAGCCTTTCTGTTGGTTTAGAAGCCCTGAAGAAGGATTTTCTTGTTGTATGTTTACAGAAATCCTGGGAGAGGGCTTTGCTAATGTGTTCAGGGGTTCTAGGACTGTTCTACAGACAGAGGATAAATTCATGAAGGGACTGGCAATGTATCTTATGGCCTTGCTAAGCCTTGTCTCCCCAGGAACTAAGATTGCTGAGAACTTGCCTCGTGTCAAGATGAAGAAAAGACCTCCATTTGGGTATTAAGTGCTGTGTTTAAACTTGATGTAACTCTGGGGTAGATTCAATTGTGATCCAGGGGTGGGGAACTTTTGACCTTTTTGTGTTCTGTGGTTGAACAAATGAATGTAGTTTACTTTTGTTTGGAAACTAATCTCCATTTGAGAAGAGGGGCTTTGTGGTGGACTTAATTAAGGTATAGCCTGGGGTGGAGAAGTATTTGGAACAGGGACTTTGTAATTGATTGAATGATTGGAAAATCCTGGGGTGGGGTAGTACTTGGAGATTATTTAATCACGCTTAGTAAATGCTGTATTTTGAATGATGTCATGTTTTGATCTTCTCTGTTCTGGGTTTGTTACTGAATAAAATAGAGAGCACCTATGCTGGTATTTTGAACCTGGGAAGTTGCCTTTGCTTGGTATTACATTACAAGGTATTCCAACCTGAGGGGCTCACCTTCTGGTAATACATACATACATATATACATACATACACATACACTCATGCACATATACAAGAATGTATATGTATGTATGTATTAAGTGTGTATACACATGTATGTATGCATATATATAAATAAATTTGATGCTCTTCATGTTTTTTTTGTTTGTTTTTTTGGCAAAGATACTAGAGTGGTTTACCATTTTTTCTCCAGCTCATTCTTACAGATGAGGAACCTGAGTCAAACAGGTTTAAATTTCTTGCCCCCAGTTACACAGCTAGGGAGTGTCTGTGGCCAGATTTGAAATCAGGAAAAGGAGTCTTCCTGACATGAGTACTCTAGTCATTGTGCCACCTAGCTGCCCTTTAAATGGCACACAGAGATTATATGTAATCCTTAAAGTAATACAAAATTATTGGAGTTTATTGAGTAGGAGGATAACATCAAGCCAAGATAACAGGAAAATCACAGTTCTGGGGAGAATAGATTGACTGTACTTTAGACAGAAAGACCAATTAGGAAGTGTATGTAATCTTGCAGACAAAAGTAACAATGCACTTGGACAGGAAAAAAGAGAAGTATAGGGGTGGGCTTCCACTGATGATCTGAAAAGAAATGGGTTTTAATCTTCTACTTTGAGTGAGCACATTGTTTAAACCTTCAAGAGTTTCATCTGTGGGGAAATAGAAGCACAAAGTATATTGAAAACAAAAGTAAATCCATTTTTACCATTCATCTTGGTTTTACAAAGTGAATTTGCATTTGGGAGAAACAGATCATATGAATATCAATGATCTGTTTTATTTAAGAGAAAATAGAAATAAAATGTGAATTTAATGAAGTTGTTTTCTATCTTCCTGTATCACTATCTTATAAGGCTAATTATTTCATTTCCCCCATTTATTGACTTTACTACGTTGCTTACAGTTACTTTCCATATTTTTAATGGATAAGATGGAAAGATTCTGTGAGTCTTCTTCTATCCCCATGCCCCTAACAAGGGATGGGGAACCTGTGGCCTTAAGGCCCTCTAGGTCTTAAGTGCAGCCCTTTGACTGAATCCAAACTTCAAAGTTTGGATTCCAAGTTTGGATTCAATCAAAGGGTCACAGTTGATGACCTAGAGGGCCACATGTGGTATCGAGGCCACAGGTCCCCCACCCCCAATAAACTCTGTGAGAGAGGTTCAAGAAACTCACGGTATCTGAATCTTACATGAAATATGTATGTAAATTATTTAAAACATTTCATGATACTATTTTACATTTTATAGCACCTTCATTTTCTAAGCCCTTAAAATCATTAAGAAATTAACAATTTACTGTTGTGACATTAGTCATGACATATAAATAATAAGGATCTTATTATTCTTTTAATGCTAACTTTGCTTATTTATTTCTTGGCATATTATGAAAATATAAAGTTTAAATTCATTTTTCCCTTCATCTTTTAATTGCACATTTAAAAATAATAGTTTTACATATGTTATATATATGTATATAAAATATTCAAACAAATATTAAAGCTGCACTAAGACCTTTGAGATGCAATATATACATGCATGCATACATACATATGTATCTAAGCCTTTTCTTTTTCCTTCCATAATTGTGCATGTACAGTGATATTTGCTAAAGAAAAAAAGGGACTGTGAAGCTTAATTTAGTCTCATTCAAGTTAGTAGTTAAACCAAATAGATTATCATTAGATGTGATAAAAGAGAGGCATATCATTGTTTTTAATGACAATGAAAATTTTGTAATTTAATTGATGCACATGATTAGGTATATGCATACCAAGAAGTGATAATATATTTCATTTAAAATAAAATTTGGTTTTAACTTTGACTTGGACAAAGGTGAAATATTAGATTAAAAAGAGGGTCATAATTGCATATCATAGTACTATCTGCAAACACTTATGTCTATATACACATATATGTGTGAAACCACTTGTTTGCATATTGTAAATGAATATTCATACAGATCTGAGTATTCATTTTTATTATTTTTTCAGATATCCCTGAGCAGTATATAAGGAAGAATAAAAAAATACTTAGAGCACTTACAATGTGATTTTGCTTTTATAGCTTCTACTTTTCCCTTTGAATGCAGTTGAAACACCTTTTGCACCTAATTTGCATATATTTGGTATCTGTGTATATATATATATATATGCAATCACAATGTATGTATGTGTGCACTTGCATGTATGTGTGTATATGTGTGTATGTACATGCATATGCATATATATTTAAGTGTGTATGTATATAGAGTGGTTGCTCTGAATAGAACATAAGCCACTTGAGAGGAAGACCAGTAATGTTTTCTAATTGTCATCTCAGTACCCAATGCAACACCTTGGACATTGGATCACAGACTTAGAATTCAAGGGACCATAGAGATCATTAAATCTAACCCCTTCAATTTATAAATGAAACAACAAAACAAAACTGAGGTTGGAAGAGGCTGAAGTGGCTTTTCTAGGAATACATAGCTATTCACCGTCTGAAGGAGGACTTGAAATCAGGTCTTCCTGACTCCAAATCTAGGACTCTATTTATTATATAGTTGCCCAATAAGTAATAAATACTTATTAAATGTTTGCTTATTAAATGCTTCCTGTTATCTATTCAATATATATTCACCTAGTTCTTGATCATTTGCTTGCCTATTGGAATTGCCAAGAAAATAAGGGTGAGTTATATAAGAGATTTTCTTTTTGGTGGTCAGTCAATATACATTTATTAAGTACCTACTGTGTGCCTACAAAAGGTGATCCCCCCAGAGAAAGAAATGAAAAGGAAATCCTTGCCAAGAAAACCCCATTGAAAGTATCAAAATGATAAAAATAATATCACCAGAAGATGAGTACCTCAGGTTGGAACTTGTCCAACATGCTACTGAGGAAGAGCAATGGATGACTATAAGTAACTTCAGTATGAATGAAGCAGCTGGCTCAAAGTTGAAAGGAAACACAGATGCATATGAATCCAGTGATGAAAGGGAAATCCAATGCTACAAAGATCAATATTGCATAGGAACCTGGAATGTAAGATCTATGAACCAAGGTAAGCTGGTTGTGGTCAAACAGGAGAAGAAAAATTAAACATTAACACCTTGGGTGTCACTGAGCTCACATGGATGAATTTAATTCAAGTGATCATTATATATACTATTGTGGGCAGGAATCCCTTAGATTAAATGGAATAACCCTCATAGTCCAGATATCATATTTCAGGAAATTATAAAGGAAAACTGCCCTGATATACTAGAATTAGAGGGGAAGTTAGAAATTGAAAGAATTCCTAAGAATATAACAGCCAAATTCAAGAACTCCCAGGACAAAGAGGAAATACTTCACTCAACAAAAAAGAAAACATTCAAAAGACAGGAAGCCACAGTAAGGATCCCAGAAGATTTAATAGCCAGTATGTTAAAGGAATGGAGGGCATAGTATACGATATTCAGGAAGGTAAAGAATTATAACCAAGAATAACATACTGAATAAGAGTGAGTAAAATCCATCAAGGGAAAAAAAGTAGATATTTAATGAAAGAAATTACTTTCAAGCATTCCTGATGCAAATACCAGAGATGAATAGGAATCATTGACTTTCAAATATATTATTCAAGAGAATAATAAAAAGCTAAATGTGAAAGAGAAATTACAAGTGATTCAATAAGATTAAACCAATCTTAGACAAAGCCAAAGCAAAAATGGACTGATTGAAAAAGGCATAAACTGGGAAACTATATCTTGCTAAAAGAAAAGACAATGAAGCAACATCAAAACTAAAATTACATGTACCAAATAGCATAGCAACCAAATTCTTAAAGGAAAAGTGAAATGAATTACAGGAAGAAGCAGAGAGTGAAAGTACATTCATGGGGGACCTCAACTTTCCCCTTTCACAGCTAGATAAATTTAATCATTAAATAAATAAGAAAGAAGTCACAGAGGTGAATAGATTCTTAGAAAAGTTAGATAAGATAGACCTCTGGAGAAAATTGAATGGTAATAGACAGGTATATACCTTTTTCTCAACTGTACATGACACTTTCAAAAAAATGTTCACATATTAGGGCATAAACTCTCATAACCAAATGCAGAGAAGCAGAAATATTAAAGGCACCTTTTTCAGATCATAATGAAATAGAATTTGCATCTAATAAAGGGTCATGAAAACATATATTAAAAGC
Organism: Petaurus breviceps papuanus; assembly: GCF_028583685.1. Lineage (NCBI taxonomy): Eukaryota > Metazoa > Chordata > Mammalia > Diprotodontia > Petauridae > Petaurus > Petaurus breviceps. The sequence continues at coordinate 27,900,970 of NW_027185655.1, forward strand.
TAACTTGAATTTAATTTTATCCCAAGGGATGAGTGGGACAAAATATAAATTATGAAAACAATTATTTTATTAAAGAAAATGGTAACAATGAGACAACACGCAAAAAAATTGTGGGGAGCAAACAGAGCAGTACTTAGCAAAAAAATAAACCTCTAAGTCCATAGAGCAAAAAGAGAAAAAGAGCACATCAATGAATTGGGCATACAATTAAAAAAGAAAAAATACTTGAGAAAGAACACATTAAAATGTCCAATTAAACACTAAAATGGAAATTGTGACAAAACAAAGGACAGGGTAATAAAATTGAAAGTAAAAATTCCTCTGGATTAATAAACATCTATTAGCTGACTTTATGAACCAAAACCAATAAAATAGACAAACATTTGGTTAATTTGATAAAAAAAAAAAGCAAATTACTGGTATTAAATTTTTTGGGGGGTGGCCAGGTGGCTCAGTGAGTAAGAGCACCGTCTCTAGTGTCAGGATGACCTGGGAATCAAATCTTGGCTCGGATACTTAGCACCACACCCAGAAATAACTGGCTGTGTAACCTTGAGCAAGTTACTTAACCCTGATTGCTTTAAAAAAAAATTTTTTTTAAGGGGGCAGCTAGGCTAGGGCACAGTGAATAGAGTACTGGCCATGGAGTCAGGAGGACCTGAGTTTAAATCCTGACTCAGACACAACACAAAAAACTTGCCCTGTGACCTTGGGAAAGTCACTTAAACCCAATTGCCCTACCTTCCCCCTTCCAAAAAGCAAAAAATAAAAAAAAATTTTAAAGGATGAATGCATCACAAAATGACAATGAAACTAAAGCAATATTAGTAGTATTGTCCAATTATATAACAAGAAAACTAAGTGAAATGGATGAATATTTATAAAAATAAAAGCTGCCCAAATTAATAGAAGAAATAAAATACTTAAATAACTTTATCTTAGAATAAAGTAATTTAACAAGTCTTCAATGAATATTCTAAGAAAACATCCCCAGCACCAGATGGAGTCATTAGTGAAATCTACCAAACATTTAAGGAGAAATAAATCCCACAAAAAAAAACAAACTATTTGAAAAAAATGGGTACAGATGAAGTCCCACCAATTCCCTTTTGTACCCAAATGTGGCTTTGGTGACCTAAGTCATGGAGAGGAAATAGAGAGAAAGAAACCTGGAGACCAATTTCCTTAGTGAATATTGATACAAAATTTTTAAATTAAATACTAGCAAAGAGATTAGAACACTATATCACAAAAATCATACAATATGACCAGGTGAAATTCTACCAGGAATTCAAAGCTGATTCAATATTAGGAAAGCTACCTACATAATTGACAGGATCAATAACAAAAACAAAAAAAAATCATATAATTATATCAGTAGATGCAGAAAAAACTTTTGGAAAAAAATAAAACACCAATTATTATTTAAAATGCTATTAAAAGAATAGAAATCATAGGCAAGCAAAGGAATGGGGCATTTTTAGAAATGATAATTTGTATCTATTTAAAACGAAGAGCAATCATTATCTGCTGCAAAGATAAACTTGAAGCCTTCCTAAGAAGATCAAGATTGAAGCCAGCATTTCCATCACCATCACTCTTATTCAATTTTGTACTAGAAATGTCAGCTGTAGCCATAAGGCAAGAAAAAATAAATTGAAGAAATAAAAATAGGTAATGAGAAAACAAAACTATCATTCTTTGTAGATGATATGATAGTATACATAGAGAATCAATTAAAAAAAACTAGTTGAAACAATTAACAACTTCAGAAAAGTTGTAGACTATAAAATAAGCCCACAAAAATCATTGGTATTTCTATATACTACCAACAAAACACAGCAGGAAGAGCTCACTCAAAAGTGCTATTCCATTTAAATAATTACAGACACTATCAAACTCTTGAAAATCTAACTGCCAAGACAAACCAAGGGACTGTATGTACACAAATACAAAACACTTTCATATAAATAAAAACTGATCTAAAAAAGTGGAGAAATAACAATTGCCCATGATTAGGTCAAGCCAATATAATAAAAATGACTATTCTACCTAATTAATTTACTTATTTAATGCCATACCAATCACACTATAAAAGGCATTATCTTATACAACTGGGAAAAAATAGTAATGAAATTCATCAGGAAGAACAAGAGTTCAACAATAGCAAAGGAATCAATGAAATAAAAATGCTAAGAGAGGTGACCTAGGAGTTCCAGAATGCAGCCTATATTACCAAGGGGTAATTATCAAAAGAGTCTGGTACTGGTTAAGAAATAAAGTGGTGGATCAGCAGAATAGATCAGACATATGATACACAGAGGTAATTACCATAGTAATCTAGTGTCTGATAAACCAAAAGATCCAAGCTTTTGAGGTAAGAACATATGACACATGACAAAAAAATAGATGAAAAACTAGAAAGCAGTTTGGCAGAAGCTAGGCATAGACCAATATCTCATAACTTATACCAAGAAAAAGTAAAAAATGGGTAAATGATTGAGATATAAAGAATGTTAGCACAAGTATATTATGGGAGCATGGAAAATGTTTCTTTCATTCAGATCTATGCATAAAGGAAAAATAAAATGACAAAAAAGAAATGGAGGGGGAATGGAGCAGTGAATAGAGCACTGGTCCTGGAGTCAGAAGGACCTTAGTTCAAATCCAGCCTCAGTCACTTAACACGCCAAAAAAAAAAAATCTAGCTGTGTGACCTTGGGCAAGTCACTTAACACCAATTGCCCTTGCAAAAAAAAAAGACAGCATTTTGGGGCATCTAGGTGGCACAATGAATAGAGCACTGGCCCTGGAGTCAGGAGGACCTGAGTTCAAATCCGGCCTCAGACACTTGAAACACTTAATAGATGTGTGACTTTGGGCAAGTCACTTAACCCCAATTGCCCTCCAAAAAGCAAAAAAAAAAAAAGAAATAGAGAAGATTACAGAAAGTAAAAAGATAATTTTGTTTATAAAGTTATAAAGCTTTTGCACAAACAAAACTAGCAGAGTCAAAATTAGAGGGAAAACAGGAAGGTGGGAAAAGTTTTGGCAATAAGTTTTTATTGCAGACTTTTTTTTCTTTGCCTTTTGGAGGGTGGAGGGCAGGGCAATTGTGGTTAAGGGACTTGCCTTAGGTCACATGGTTAGTAAGTGTTAAGTGTCTTGAGGCCAGATTTGAACTCAAGTCCTCCTGACTCCAGGGCTGGTGCTCTATTCATTGCACCACCTAGCCACCCCAAGACTTCCTTTTTCAAATATATAGGGAACTGAGCCATATCTATAAAAATATGAGCCATTACCTAGTATATAAATTGTTAAAGGACGTGAATAAGAAGTTTTCAGAAGAAATAAAAGCTATCAATAGTTACATTAAAAATGCTCTAAATAATTACTGATTAGAGAAATGCAAATTAAAACAAACTGGAGAAACCACCTCACACCAATCAGAGTGACTGATATGATAGGAAAGAAAAACAGCAAATACTAGACATGTGGAAAAATTTAGACACTAATGCACTGTTGGTAGAACGAACCAATCATTCTCGAGAATGATTTGGTACCATACTCAAAGGATTATAAAACTGTTGCCTACTCTTTGACTCAGCAATACCACTACTAGGTTTGTAATCCCAAAGAGGTCAAAGAAAAGAGAAAAAGGCCTATTTGTATGAAAATATTTGTAGAAGTATTTTTGTGGTGGCCATGAATTGGAAATTGAGAGGATGAACATCAAGCAGGGAATGGCTGAACAAATTGTGGTATATGATTTTGAAGGAATCCTGTTGTACTATAAGAAATGGTGGGCAAGATGATTTCAGGAAAACCTGGGAAGACATGAGCTCATGAAAAGTGAAGTGAGCAGAACCAGGAGAATATTGTACATGGTAACAAAAATATTATATGAAAGATAAATTTGAAAGCTTTAGCTACTCTGATCAAGACAATAATAAACCAAGAAAATTCAAAGAACCCATGATCAAAAATGCTAGCCACCTCCAAAGAGAAAAGTGATGATCTCTGAGTGGAGATTGAAATATCCTTTTTAATGTTTTCTTTATTTTTATTGCTGTATTTAGTTTATGTTTTCTTTTGAAAAATGGTTGAAATGTAAACATGCCTGGCATGACCTCACATGTATAATAAAAATCAAAATGCTTGCTTTCTCAAGAAGAGGGGAGGTTTGAAAGGGAAGGAGATAATTTGAAACTCAATTTTTTTAATGATTCTTAAAAATTCTTTTATACATATTCAACAAAATAAAACATCATAAAGTCTTGCTGAATAACCCTGAATCAATGAGCTGCTATGACAACTGTGCAGGGTAAACAGTGGCAGTTAGCCATCTCAGCTAGCCATGACAGTTCCTCTGAGAACAACACAGTGCTGATGGCATGACAAAGATGCCCCAGAGACTTGTGAAACCTGGTCATGATAAGTGACTTCTGCAGAGTCTTTTGTGAAATGAATATTGCCAGAAGGCAATGTTAAGGATCATGAGATCTCAAAACCCTGAGAATCAGAGATGGTTTTATCCCTGTTATTATCAAGGGAAGAGGCTGGAGAAGAGACAAACAGACTTGAGAAATGAGTATCTGGTGAAAGAGATGGAGTCCAAAAGGAGGATTTGGATTGTTTAATTAAGACTTAAGGCTAAGGAATGTTGGGCTTTTTAACAGAGACAAATTCTGTCTAACAAGGGCTATTAACGCATATACTTAACTAGAGACTTGTGAATCTGATTGAGAATAATTTAATTTAAAAATGGAGGAGGATGGAAAAAAAATTCTGACCAGGTACTACAGGAAAGCAGGTATACTGCTGGAAGAGAGTCACACAGAACAGGCAAGCATGGATGGGCTCAAATCTGCATCACTGGAGAGAATACTCACATCAGTTACATTAAGAATCCATTTGAATATTGAATTTGGAGAAATCTAATTATAATTTATTTCCCTTGGTATGTTGTTTTCTTTTCACTTACAAGATTAATATTTGTTTCTGGTAAGGACAGAATTTAATTATTGATAATTTTGATAATTCTGCAAAGTCTTGAATGATTTTTTGGAACATAATTTACAGATTCTACTCTACCCCCTATGTTTTCTTTTTTTTTTTAAAGCAATTGGGGTTTAGTAACTTGCTCAAGGTTACACAGCCAGTTATTTCTGGGTGTGGTGCTAAGTATCGGAGCCTGGATTTGATCCCCAGGTCATCCCAACACTGGGGCCGGTGCTCTTACTTGCTGTGCTACCTGGCCGCCCCCAATCCCTATATTTTCTAAGATATCAACAATCTTTAAGTTGTTTAATCATGACTTTTCCTCCAAATATTATTTGTATCTACAATTGCCTCGGGTATCTCAAACTCATCATGTCCCAAATCAGCTTATTATCTTCTGCTCTAAATCTGCCTCTGCTTCTACCTGAGCTCCTTTATTTCTGCCTGTGGCACCAGAGATATGCCTGATGTTTTGACCCTAAGGGTCACAGTGGGTTCTTTGCTTTACTTCCCCTTTCAAGTACAGATACCATTTAAAGATAAGTACTTTTAGTATCTATGATTAGAAAAATTTCCAAGAATTAAAGATTTCCAAAACTGAAATTGGCTACATTAGCAGATAGCTATTTCAATCAAATAAATGATCAGAAAAAAAATTTAAGTTCCTTCTTTCTGCCAGCCACTCTGTTAGGCACAGGGGATAGAAATGCAGTGAATGAGACAATCTCTAATTACATGGAGATATCATTCTAAATGGAGAGAAAATAAGTACATACACATATGGATGTATATCCACATATACATACATGCATACATACATATACATGTACTTTATCCATATAGATATATAAAGTATATCAGAGGTATGTTACATATATACATATAAATAATAATTATAAAGAAAATAAATACAAATAAGAATATTTATACAAGATAGTTTGAGGGGTAACTTGAAGGGGAAGGGACATGTTTAAGGTTATTAAGCTGCATCTTTTAAAAAGAGAGGGCATTTACGAGGTAAAGGTAAAGTGAGTGGCCTCCATTTCAAACTTCAAAGATAGACAATGCTATGGTACAGATATAGGAAATAGATTGTTAGGTGTGAGGAACAGAGGAAAGGTCAGTGTAGCTGGACTGTAGAGTGAGGGAGGAGTAACATACAGTAGGGAAGGGCAAGGTTATGAAGAGTTTTAAAAACCAGAGTATTTTATATGTGGTTCTATAGGTCATAGGAAACCACTGAGGTTTCCTAAGTAGAGATTAGAGGAGTGACATGGTCATATCAGAAATAAATGAAAATCTCTTTGGCAGCTGTGTATAGAATGAGAAGAGATTTGAGGCAGAGGACAAGGTAGCAGATTGTTATAATTAACTAGGGGAGAGGTGATGAAAGACTGAACAGGGGTGATGTCCACACAATTAGAGAGAAAGGGTCAGATATAGAGTACTAGAAAGAGAAATGGTAAGATTTGGCAAGTGTTTAGATAAGTGAGGTGAAGAAGAGTGAAGAACTGAGGATGATGAGATGTCAGTCCTAGGTTACCTCCCAATATTTCTTCAAGTAGAGCTTAAAAAAAACATTTAGGAACACTATAGAGGAGATTCTGATTGAGGACTAAATAACCCCTGAGATCCCTGCCAATATAGATCAGAATAATGCTTCATCATTCTTCCTCTATGGGTAAAAATAAGTAAGCTCCCAAGAGGCTGAATGATGTCTTTTAAATAAAAAAGAACCAACAGCCTTCCATAGTGAGCAGTGTGAAGCTCGAAGAATTCTTAAATGGTTCTGCTGCCCTAAGAAGTGTAAAAAAAATAAATCTTCTTATATCAGGATGAGTCAGTTATCACAGGGATCATGGGAATACTTGTAAAATACTTCATCTTAGAAATATGAACCAAAATGTTACCAGAAATATACCACTGAAATTTCAGCAGCTAAGTATTAAGGGTAAATTAATCATGACCACATTATAGCTAAGATCTTAGAAAAGTGAAAACTCCTTTTAGCTAAAGGATTTTCCTCATAGATGGACCTTCTTTAATGCAAATCGATACATATGATCTTGCCAAGTTTCTCCTTCAATGTACGGATTTAACAACAACAGTGGCAGGAAATTAGACATCTCATTGAAAGTTTAGACTCTCCATGCTTTTGGAGAATAATCACACATAGGGCTTATAAAGTTGTCTCTGTCCCATATCCCCAGGCAACTAAGAAGTCTATACACCAAGAGCTCCTCTATCCTAATTTGTATGTTAACAAGACATTGTGTTTCCAGGTACTTCCCCCTGTATACCCTCCTTTGACCAAGATGTCGGTCTCTGCTTCTGTCTCTGTCTCTCTCTGTCTCTGACTCTCTCTGTCTCTCTCTCTCTGTCTGTCTGTCTGTCTCTCTCTCTCTATATATATATATATATAGATCTAGATTGTGTAGGTCTAGATATATAGATCTATAGAAATATATATATATATAGTGTATATATACATATACATACATGTGTGTTGAGAGTACAGGTGAATAAAAAAGATGTGAAAGGCATCAGGTCATTTTCCTGCCTACCTTTTCCTATCATCATGTCCAAATAACCATAACTCCAGACAGTTCCAGAAGACTTTGGTCTACAGCTTACAAGACATCTCTAAAACTGACCCAATTTCAGGTGATTCTGCTTATATCTACAGCTGACCACAATGCCTTGAAAACCACTAGGAATTAAGGTTAATTCTAGGGCTCTGAAAGATGAAGTCACAAGTCCCCAAGAAACACCTGCCAAGGCTATTGTTTCTCTCTCCTCACTAGTTAGGATGCGCCTAGATATAAATAATATCCTCCATGTTATCTGAGTGTACCAAAGCCACAGCATACAGGGTTTGATACCAGGCCTTATGACTCTTATTTCAGTCTACACTGCACCAAATAATAAAAAAAAATAAGGGTTATTTAGATTGAGAAGAAGAAGAGACCAGGTTGGTGAAGCAAAGCTTCCTGGAGCAGGCAGATGTTCTATTTGCACATTTTCATGTCCTCTACTATACAGCCCTTGTGGGGGACAGCACAGGGGAGAAGTATCTGGCTATCTCTGAAAATGGGAGGGGGGAGGAAAAAAAGCATTTACATATTGCCTACTGTGTGCCTCTGTACTGTAAGATTTCATTGATCCCACTTATTAAGCATCTAAGATTAAACACCATCATACAATTCATTTTTCACTATTATAACTTTCAAAAATGCTGTAGATCTATTTGGAGTAGGCCAATGCAGCATTAAAAATGCAAAGATTCAAAACCAGAAAAAATAGGTAGTATTGAAAGAATAAAGGAACATCTGTTTGTGTAATCCCAAACAAGAAATGTATTCCATGAGGCCCTAACATTAACTTCAAAGAAAAAAAAATATGATTTAGAATAAAACAAACAGTACAAAGGCATCAGAAATCCAAGGCACTTTGATTTCTAAGTCTAAGGATTTTTAATTTTATAGCCATGAGTTTTAGAGCTAATAAATAGAAGTTTTGCTCTAAATTTGACTTCTCTACCTCACAAGTATTAAACCAAATGAAATTCTGTGGTGGAGAGTCATTCCAAACAAATGTGAAGTCATCTTTATTTAGCTTAATTAATATGTTAGATTTTCTAGGTGTTCTAAACTTTAGACAATCAAAACAAATGAAAGAATGATTTAGGAAAATACATTTACACCACTTACCAGTTTTATCTAAAAAATTGACTGAAGGTAAAATAAGTGGGATTTGATATCTATGACTCTGAAAATGAAGGTGTGCCCAAGTCGAAGATAAAACTTTGAATGGGGCATAGTGATAGTCAGGAAGCCTACCCATCTTTCATCCCAGCTGAGCCCTGCAACTCTTATTGAGGAGGGTAATTCCTGTGGAGAAGGAATCAGCCTTCCCCACCATCTGTCACCTATAAAAAGATAAAAACCAGCTCATCTAATGTAGTAAGGCACCCTGAGGGAAAGATAGGAGACATACATTAGGTGAGTCAGGTCACAACCATCTCTTTGACTAGAATCTCCCCTCAGAACTTAATGGAGACAACCCAAAATCTGAAAGTCAAGAGTCCCAGGAATAAAAGTAGAATGTTCCCAACCTTCCACCTGGTCATAGGTCCTACTTCTGACTCAAACTGCATAGCTGTCATTCAGGGAATCAAATCTTTTGGTTTTGGGCTTTTTTTTATTTTTGCTTTTTGCAGGGGGGAAAGAAGGGCAATTGGGGTTAAGTGACTCGCTCAAGGTCACACGGCTAGTGAATGTTAACTTTCTGAGGCCGGATTTGAACTCAGTTCCTCCTGACTCCAGGGCTGATGCTCTATTCACTGTACCACCCAGCCACCCCATGAAAGAAAATCTTAAAGAAATTTAAACAGGGGGTGGCTAGGTGGCGCAGTGAATAGAGCACCAGCCCTGAAGTCAGGAGGACCTAAGTTCAAATCCGGCCTCAGACACTTAACATTCACTAGCTGTGTGACCTTGAGCGAGTCACTTAACCCCAATTTCCCCTCCCAAAAAACAAAAAAAAAAAGAAATTTGATCATCAACTGCTTATGCAGTGGTCATTGTTCTTATTTCTCCTTTGTTCTCTAAGAGGACCATGACATGAGGGAGCTGATGCCATGACATGCAAGTGAAATGGATTTAAGTGAGAGGACACTGTACAAAGTCATCAATCTCACTTCCTCCTCCATCTAGATCCAGGGGTCAGATACTCATCAGGAATGACTGGAGATGGCCCTAGATGCAATGGAAGGTCTTAATCTTTTAAAGCTAAGGTCTTTAGTAGGTCTCAGTTTGACTAAGGCAATACCCATGCAGTGTTTAAGGCTAGGTTAAAAAAAATGAGACAATTCCTATTTATACTTACTCTGAGTCAATCAGAGCCCAAACAACAGCCAAGTGGGCTTTAGCCTGAGATCTATTGTTGGTCAGGTGCAAAAGCTACTGAAGATCCAGAAAAGAAAGTTCTGGCCTTGAAAGGTAAATGGTTCCTTTGGGCTAGATAATTGTTTCACCTTGTCCTTTTGCTGGTACTGCCACTCCAAAATTTGTTTTGAAATGTTATTTCCTAATTGTTTAGAGGTGCATTTGGGAGAGTTTAGGTGAGTTCTTGCCTTACTCTTTCACCTTGGCTCCACTCATCCCTCTTTTCTATCTGTATTTCTAGTGGTTAGCCCAGTTCTTGCCGCACAGTAATTACTGGTTTTTTATTCATTCATTCTAGAAATTTGAAGCATTTAGTCATATGATTTCTCTTCTTAAAAGAAACACCTCTTTCCTCTAGATTCTTGGTACCTTAGTTCAATCAATGATATACTAATGTCTTTTAATATTTAATTCCTGTAATGTTACTTTTTATTAGTTTGTCACTTGTCTCCCTTATTGGAATTTGAATTCCTAGAGGACTTGAACAAAATTGTGCTTCTATATAGCCCTCTCTGTACTTTGCATGCTGCCTCATATACCAAATGTACTTAAAAACTACAATTTGCCCTACATCACTTAAAATTTACATAGAATGACTATCAAAAACTATCAAAAAATGACTTCAGCATCCATCTTTACTTAACAAGGAGTTAAGCTATAAAAGCTTCGGCTGGAATGATGGTTGGTTTAAACTCTGTGCTAAGGTGGCTGGAAGCATATGTTCAATGCCCCTTGGGCCAGGCTTTTGCTGTTGCTTTTCTTACCATTTTATTTATTCCTTGGTCACAAACAGAGTCCTAATCTCAGCTAATTTTCTCCCAAATGCATGTCATATGTTTATGAGACACAAGCTGTAGTTTGGATAGTGGAGGGAGCTGGAGGTTGTAGGGTAAGGGAGTCTTTGAGAAACTTTTTGTTACATGAGGATTTTATTTATTTAGAACTTCAGTAACTAAATATAGTGGAAACCTCAGGTGAAATTCTTAAGGAATGTTGTTGTTGTTGTTTTCCAATAAGTAATGTGACAACGTTGCATTGACCTTTAGGATCCATTGCATTAAATGTACACAGTCACCCCCTGGTAACGAATGGCCTCTTTCCAACTATATATGACTCAGGGTCAAGGGCTTGCACTTTGAGATGATCCCATTCAGCCTCACTATATAAAATACAAGGGCAATTGATTAAAGAGAAATTGTAAAGTAGTTACCCCATTCATAAAATTTTGTCACATCAAAAACCTCCTTGTTCCTTTCCTACAGACATGCCTGAGAAAGAATGTGAATAAATCAGTGTACTATTATCATGACTAGTAGGAAAAATGCCCGAGTCTATATGTATGTACCACGGCTTCTAGGCCTGTCAGATCATCTTTACACATAGACAATGACACTATCACTGAGGATGTTGGAATTTCTTAATATTTTTGTAAGATTAGACCCCTGTGGCATTTTGGTGACAACTATGGACATCTTCTCTGAAGAATCTTTTTAAATTTAAAAAAAAAAGTAAAATACATGGGATTAAAAAAGAAAATGCATTAAGGTTATAAAAGTGCATATACATACATATTTTTTTTTTGCTTTTTGGAGGGCAATTGGAGCTAAGTGACATGCCCAAGCTCACATGGCTAGTTTTTGTGTTAAGTGTCTGAGGCTGGATTTGAACTCAGGTCCTCCTGACTCCAGGGCTGGTGCTCTACTCACTGCACCACCTAGCTGCCCCCAACATACATACTTTTTATATGAAATTTTGAGGAAATTAATTGCTACATGTGAGTAATTACATGTAATATATTTTTAAATTGATAAATTTGAAGGTCTCAAAGGACCTGATGGAATTTTAAAGATGAAAAACCTACTTCCTAGTCCAATGTTTGTTTTCTTCTCTCAAAATAAATGCTTTCCCCCAATTTAAAGGGCCATTGAAAATTTTCCAAAAGATATCTTGAAACCTTTAGTCCATTCTACTATAGGGTTTTTTGGGCTTCTGTCTCCCTACCTAGATGCATGCTAAATGGAAATTCAGTCAGCCTTGTAGTAGAGAGGTGTTAACATGCTACTAGACATGTGTGAGAGACTTGAAGTTCCCTGAAGGCTGGGGATGTTTGTCAAATGAATAGTAAGTACTCTGGTGAATAGTAAATACTTAATACATTTTTGTAGATTAATTGGATAATTTTCCTATGACCTATTTGGAAATTCTCCTAAAAACTTCAGTTTAATATGGTCCACTTCAGAGCAGTTTTAGCTAGCCTCTAACTTTTATTGTCAGTAGTGATAATTCTTTGTATTGGTTGCTGAACCAGAGCTCATTTGGACACACTATAGGGGCAATCTCTGCCCCTTAGCTCTCTTATGACTAATGATTTTGGAGTGTAGGAACAACTCTCTGAGTCATGAACACTTAATGTGGGCTGAAGTGATGCCCTCTTCTCCACATAGCTGCTGAACAGGGTAGGAAAACCATGAATTTATCATTTTCTATGAGGACCTGAATCTAGGATGGGACTGCCTCCTGGTACGGGGTCTTGAGAGGTCTCAAAATTCAGTTGGCATTTTTCACAGTGCTGGGCATGTGAGTAGCAGAATATTGGTGATTGGAGTAGTAGTGATGGAAAGAGTGTAAGAAAGAAAATGACCGAGAAGTAATGAGTTACCCACTGAGAGAGAAGATGGAGGAAAATAGACTCCACATGGCATTGATTGTGCTATATTCAGTGAGGGGGGAAATATAAAATAGCTAACTACAAACCTGTTGCACTAATCTCAGTGAAATTGAAATGCTAGTCTCAACTGTTTATAATCATTCTATCAGTCTTTACTGCTAAACGTTTCTATCTCTTTATGGGAATGAGTAGACCCCATACTTGATTTCTATTTGTTTTCTGGGTACCTTTCTACTTCCTCTCTCCTTGCTAGAGAAGATCCCTTAGAGTTAGACAGAAGCAGAGAGATCTTTTGCTGGAGTCTATGAGCTTTTAAAAAAATATTCAATATAATTGATTTCCTTTGTATTCTCCTGTATTTTGTGTTAGGCATTTTAAAACATTATTCTAAGAAGGGGTTTCATCAAACTACCAAAGGTGTATGTTTTATACACACACACACACACACACACACACACACACACACATTAAGAACTCCTGGACTAGAGTCCCAAAATAGAATAGGAGTTGATGAATTGGAGAAATAGGAGCCTAATTCCCTATGAGAAGGATTGGCAACCTTAGAGCAATGAAGACAAAGCAAAATTACAGGACAGGTAAAGAATGAGAATTAGCAGACATTGCTAGACTATATGGCCTTAGTATAGCAATGCCTGACTAGCACTGCACTAAACTAACTATATAATTTTCAATAGTATGTCACAGACTGCTGAGAATCTGGTGTGCTTAAGTAGTCCATAAGACTATTTTAATAGTCAGGACCCTTCGATTAAACTTTTCTATTCCTTATTACATTAAAAATAAGAAAGAGTAATATACCCATAGTTCAGAAGATCATTCACAGGTTAGAATTTCTAAAGTAGATTAGAAGTCAATGAGTCTTACAATCAGCACTTATGTTCCCCCTTCTTCTCAATAAAGTTAAATGCACTGAATAATTTAAAAGACACTAGGGAAATAGTTAGTCTGAGTTTCCTTAAAAGGAAAATGAAAAATAGAATTCCAATTAAATGCAACAAGATAAATGCAATAAGTTAATTGCATCCTACAGATTCACACCAACATTTGAGGAAAGTAGAACAAATAAATCAGTAAATAAATCGGTAGTATCATAGCTGCTAGAAAGGGTGGGAAAAGCTATTGCCGTCTAGATCAGCTCACAATCCCTTCCCTTGCAATGATTCTCCTATGTATGTTCTATCACCCAAGTGAAATATAAATTCCTTGAAGACAGGGATTGTATCACCTTTGCATTTTTGTCCCTAGTACTAGGCATGACACCTTGCATGTAGTAGATACTCAACAGATACATGTTGACTGATAAGTTGATTTTCTTTTTTATTTTAAGCGGGGGAAGACAAGGTAATTGTGGTTAAGTGACTTGCCCAAGGTCACACAACTAGTAAATGTTAAAAGAGTCTGAGGTCACATTTGAACTCAGGTGCTCCTGACTTCAGGGCCTGGTGTTCTATTCACTGTACCACCTAGCTGCCCCCTAAATTGATTTTCTTATGAGGCCAATTTGGAAAGCTTCCCAAAGGTTCAATTTAATTTGAGTTTAGGTACAAATTCACAAAGTGAATTCTAAATTTCATTAAGAATTGCTTTACTGCATATTAAATAGATTATGCACTTAAGGGTAATATCCTAAGACTATATCAGACAAATTGACAATATCTAAAGAGAGCAGTAGAAAAGCTTAATAAAGCTGGTCTAGACCTGAGATTTCACTGATGTTGAGAACTCCCAGGTAGGAAACTCCCTCAACAAATGTAAGTGAGCACTTCTCTATGAATCCTAGTCTCAAAGAGTAGATTGGGGCATTGATAGGTTGGATAATTTGCCCAAGGTTACATAGTGAATGGGAGCCAGATTTGACTTTGAATTATAAATTTAAGGGATTCAGGCTCCATCACCAGTTTCCTAACCACCATAGCAAGCTACCTCTTATCGAGAGGTATATTCAATTGTGGGGGTACAGTTTTGTGGAAAATACTGATATATATATATATATATATATATATGTGTGTGTGTGTGTGTGTGTGTGTGTGTGTGTGTGTGTGTGTGTGTGTGTGTTTATATATAATATGTATGTTGTTATTTTTTGCCTTTCCTTGTTTCCCAGCCAGGTACATAATAGGTGATTAATAAATACTAGTTCGATAATGGCTAGATTAAATCACAAGTTATTAGTCCAAACACAAAAGCCAAACTATAGCATTATACAGCAGAAGACACTTACATTTTATATGCATAAGATAAAGTTTAGATTTTTTTCATAAAGCTACTTTGGTTTGAATCTTTGTGGTTTGAATCCTGTAAATGCTTACAGTGGTATGATAAACTGTTAGTATCTAATTCCAAGTTGTAATATTTATTTGGTTCCCTTTTCCAACAAATACTATTCTTAAATTATAACTTTAATATTAAATACTACAGTATGAGAGAATCCATTTTCCGGAAATTTTTCATAAGAGTATAAATTGCTGAAAAATTGTTAAACAATAAGACTCAACATTTTATGACATCTAAGAAATCAAAGGTTGAGAGTGGATAGAATTGACACTTATGAAATAATTAGCAACATAAATAAGATGAACACATAGGTTATTTTACCAAATCCCATAATAAGGTGGCTGTCCTCGAAACAAGTAGTTAAGGATAAATTAGAAAATGAAACACATACAAGATATGGAGCTAGGTATTCTAAGAGTAACAACTCTAATAACAATAAGTCTAAAAACATAAAGAGATAAAAAAGTTTATCTAAGTTCATTTGTGAATGAATGAAAAGATAGAAACATACATATTAAACAACTACCTTGATCCAAAAATAGGGGATATAAACAGGAGCTCACACTTTTTTTTGGGGGGGGCAATATACACACATACATATATACACACATGTATATTTATGCATATGTATGTGTGTATATATGTGTATGCATACAGGTATAGGTACAGGTACATGAACATGTATGTGTATATGTGTATGTGAATATGTATATGTGTATGTGTATATATATGAGAGTAAGAAAGGGGAAGATTACAAGGGGTCACTCCCCTCCATGGTTTTTGGGTGATAGGAGAGATGGGGGTAAAAGAGGCTAGGGGGAGAAAAGGAGAAAAGGTCTACACTCCCTCCCCCCTCCTCCAGCTTTTCCAATATTATCACCCTGGGTGGGTCAAAAAAGGTAATTAGTTTCAATATTTATATAAATAATATATATATATATACATATATATACATAGTATATATACACACAATATATGTATATGACACTGTGCTAAGTACTAGGGACAGAGAGATTTAAAAAATGCCTTTAAGGACATTAAACTATAACAGAGGAGATATAGATCATAAATAATATTTATATTATTAGGATACTTGATAAAATTTGGAAAAGGCAAATAAAACTTCTGACTAAATGTTCTAAGCAAATATGAAGATTGAGGGGAGGTTTTCCAACTAGTGAAGGGATCAGCTAAATCTAAAATAAGGGAGATGGCATCTAAGTTGTCCTTAAAGAATACGAATGTCAAGAGGTAAAGAAATGGATGACTACCTTGTTGGAAACTGTCCACACTCCTGTATGGCAGTGGGCACTTCAGACGGGTAGCCACTTTGGCTGAATCATGGGAAGGCAAGTCATGCAAAACAAGGCTCAGAAAGTTGGCTGGAGGTAGACTGTGGAGGGCCCTCAGGGGCCAGGCTATAGAAATTGTATTTCATCCTATCGGTAATAGGAGTAACTAAAGTTTCTGAACAGAAGATATTCAGAGGACAATATAATGCTACTAGAAAATGAGACATTTTGTGAAACCTCCTGCACATTTCATATTGACTGATCTCCCTAGCACCTAATGTTCATCTTACTTACATGGCTTTGTATTTATTTTTATATATTCTGTATATTTTATGTATTGCTTTATGTATTCTGTATGCTTATACATACATATCATGTTCACCTATAAAATGAATGTTCTTTGAAGAAAGGAATTGTTCTTATTTTTGCTTTTGTGTAAGCATTTCCTCTGACAAAGAATACATGCTTAATAAATTCCTTTTGATTTGCTGGTTGATAGAATAGAGCCTAGACATGTTCTCACTTATTTACCTATGCCAATCAGAAATGTAATATTTTATATAGAACACAGTCCTTCCAGCGGATGAATTTTATGTTCAAAAGGAGATTAGAAGAGGGAAAAGATAAAGCAGCTGGAGAGAAGGTTGACAGGAAGCAGATAATCATTAAGGACCTGACAAAATGGTCCATAGTTCAAACCGGTATAGATTAAATCAAAGGCATACATAAAGGAATTCTTTGGGAATTCACAGGAGTACAGGAGCAAAATATGATTTAAATGTCACAATAAGGTTTTTTTTTTGGGGGGGGGCAGGGAGAAAGCTTCATGCTTAAGCTTGCTCTTGCAAGAGGAAACTTTTTGTCCCAAATTTCCTTTGCTGACCAACCCTAAATTAATCAGGTGGTGCAGCAGAAAGAGTGCCAGACCTGGAAACAGGAAGTCTTATCTTCTTGAATTACAATCTATCCTCTGTGACCCAGGCAAGTCATGTAACCCTGTTTGCCTCAGTTTCCTCATCTGTGTAAAATAAGTTGGAGGAGATGGCAAACCACTCCATTATCTTTGGCAACAAAACCCCAAGTGGGGTCACAGAGTCAGACTTGGATGAAAACAGTGTGTTATACACAGAACCAACCCTAGAATCAGCAAAGGAAAGATATTAAATCCCTGCAGTGAGTTCACAGAAAGAAACACTGACCACCAGATTAGCAAGAACCATAAGACAAAAACTCCTTTAACTTTTTCTAGAAAATTCTATATAAAGTGTTATATGGAATGGATCTGCCGAAGTAAATTATTAGTTTCTAAATGGTGTTTCTTTTAATAGTTGCTTATGTAACAAGAAATGGCCTAATCAAAAAGACATTTCTTTGTCACATCTTTGTTGACTTATTTACAGATGCTGTTAGCAATTGTTCCACCTGGGTAACCAATGCAAACTACTTCATCTTTCTGCAACCCACTTTCCTCATCCATAAAATGGGTTTAAAATAGTTGTACCACCTACCAAATCCATGGTGCTGAGGAAATTACTTCAGAAGCCTTCAAAGTACAACATAAATAGGAAATTTATGAATTATTATAATGATTTGAAAACATGCATGTGTGTATATTAAAAAATATTCATGCACACCTATGCATGTGTACACACAGAGTGCATTGTATATACATATGTGTGTATGTGTGTGTACATAAGTATATGTGCATGTGTGAACATACTTATCTAGGTGGCACAGGGGATAAAGCATTGGGTCTTGTAATGGGAATGCAAATTTGGAAGATCTTCCCTGCCCCTAGGCAAAAATGCACCTGAAGCCTGGGGAGGGAGGCTTGTTTTTCAGTAGATACTTCTTGATTGGCCAGTGAGTCAATAAGGTTGTTACATTCTCTGAGCCAGGAGAAGGCTATATAAGCCCTGATGTGTAGCTTTGTTCTGGGACTCACTTTGAGAAGTGTTCTGTGATTTGATCTGAATTCTGGGAAGCCGTTGTTGAGAGTCCCCCGGCTTTGAAAAACCCAGATGTGGAAACCCAGATGTTGACTGGGTATGGATGTAATGGTTGGACAGTTTGGAAAGCTGTCTACTTGATCTGTTTCTGTCTTGATAATTCTGCCTGTATATTCTGAAGTTCGGGGTGCTGACCTTTTTCCCCTGAACAAGGTAAACGATATATGTCTGACTGATTAAAGTAAGCTTGTTAACCCATTTTGAGTTGCTTTCCTTTATCAAAGCAGATCCAAGAACCTGTATTGGCGGCAAACCCTGAGGACGCTTGGGGTGCTTGCTGCTACAGGTCTAGAGTCAGGAAAGCTATCATTAAAATCTAACCTCATACACATACTAGCCATATGACCCTGGGTAAGTTACTTAGCGTTTGTTTGCCTCAGTTACCTCATCTATAAAATGGGGATAGTAAAAGAACCTACCTCCAAGGGTTGTTGTGAGGAATAAATACGATAATAATTATAAAGCAGAATGCCTGAGTGCTATGGAAATGTTTACAATATGTAAAATACGTACGGTGTGTATGTATATGCATATGTAGGTGTGTGATTTTTATCTTTTGGCTCTTGCAGATGAGGTGGTATTTGCTTTACTCACCACTGTGGGGTGGAATTTAACATATTTCCTCCTCTGATTCTAGGGTTGGGGAGGGAAAGGAAATTTTGGGCAACAACATTTTCTCTTGGAAGAGTAGTATTACTCATAAATATTTCATTTATTTTTTTGTGAAGTGTTATAGCATTTTTTTTTAAAGCAATTGGGGTTAAGTAACTTGCTCAAGGTTACACGGCCAGTTAGTTCTGGATGTGGTGCTAAGTATCTAAGTCTGGATTTGATCCCCAGGTCATCCCAACCCTGGGGCCAGTGCTCTTACTCTCTGAGCCATCTGGCTGCCCCGAAGTGTTGTAGTATTTGAAAGTACTCCCTGTACACACACATACACACACATTGTAGACACATCATTTTCTTTTCCACTCTGATATATCACATGGTTGGTCAAAGGTAGCTGGCCAAGCAGAGATACATCATCCAATTCAACATAAGGCTCTCAGGTTGCCTGATGTAATTAGATTATAAAGAGTCTAAGATAGAAATCATTAAATGCATTAGAACCTGCTCAAGACAGATGTGAAACAGACATCACCGGGGCCACAGTGCTGCTGTTGAAACATTCCCACCAGTTCATAGGCTCAGTATTCTTCCATCTAGGCCACCTTATCCTAAATCTAGACATTCTACTTCACATTACTCTCTATAGTGTGCAATAGTGACAGAAAGGTCACCAAATTTAACGCAAAAGAATCCATCATTCCCAAGCATATCGATGCTGAAGCAATTACTTTTTCTTCCCTCCCCCCCAATCCCTTTCTTATCACAGTAAGAAGCACATTAGTTCTCTAGCAAAAGTTCAACAA
Organism: Petaurus breviceps papuanus; assembly: GCF_028583685.1. Lineage (NCBI taxonomy): Eukaryota > Metazoa > Chordata > Mammalia > Diprotodontia > Petauridae > Petaurus > Petaurus breviceps. The sequence goes on from NW_027185655.1 coordinate 27,920,593, forward strand.
TTTGCTTTTGGAACAGAGCCAAGCAAACTGAAATCTACTGTTCTCCAAAGCTCCTAAATGCAGTTTAATGTCACAAGCAATGATCTCTCACTAAAATTAAAATATCTTTTTGTTTACACATGTATCCTGAATATTTATTCATCTTATACAAGCAGGTAGCAAAGTCAGGAAGACAGGGATTCATGTTCTGATTTTGATATACAATGGTATGTATGTCCCAGGGCAAGTCACTTACAAAGCCCTGGGCAATTTCTGACAAATAGCACAGCAGATACAAGATTAAGTTCAGGACACTACTATGACTAAAAATGTAGTCCAAGATAGCATTCTCGAAAACAAATGAATTAAGAAACAAGCTTTTCTACACAATCACTATTTTGCTTGTGATACCTAGTAAAAAAATTTTGGTGATTATATTTTTTACAGTATAAAATTGACATCTCCTTTCCCAAAGTGTCTAGTAATGTTGCAATGGAAATATAATAATGCTTACTCTCCCATCTCAAAATAAAAGATTAAATAAAAAGCATACACACATGCATCTATGGGTATATTTATTAGATGGATAGACAGACAGATAGATAGATAGGGAGGGAGGGAGAGAAAGAGAGAGAGAGAGGGAGAGAGAGAGAGACAGAGACAGAGAGAGAAAGGGAGAGAGATAATTGGATAATTTCCCCTTTACATAATGAAGATTCACTAAATTATAGGCAGCTAGGTGGCACAGTAGACAGAACAGTGGGATTGGAATCAAAAGGACCTTAGTGCTGGGGTGGCTAGGTGGTGCAGTGAATAGAGCACCAGCCCCGGAGTCAGGAGGAACTGAGTTCAAATCCAGCCTCAGACACTTAACACAAAACTAGCCACGTGACCTTAGGCAAGTCACTTAACCCCAATTACCCTACCTTCCCCCCTCCAAAAAGCCAAAAAAAAAAAAAAAAGGACCTTAGTTCAAATCTGACCTTAGATACTTAAAAGCTGTGTAACCTTGGACAAATCCCATAATCTCTGTCTGCCTCAATTGCCTCAATAGTAAAAGTGGTCAATAATAACAAATAGTTTACATGGTTATTTGTAATCAAGTGAGACAATATTTATCAAGTGCTTGAAACAATATTTGGCACATAGTATATGTTTAATAAATGTTCCTTGTCCTCTTTATTGTTAACTCATATAAATGACAAATTTATAGCAAAATAATTTTAGTGGAGAAAATAGCCATAAACTTTTAATATATAGGCATCTCATTTGTTTGGGCCTCTTCTTTTACCCTTGCATTCTCAAGGATTTTGCTATAAGCCATTTATTTATCCATAGTAAGGGTAATATTCAGACTAGTCGTTAGGTACTTTTAATTTTAACCTGAAATATTTAGTTTCTTTATTTTTGCCTTTTTTTTTTTTGCCTTTTTGGAGGACAATTGGGGTTAAGTAATTTGCCCAAGGTTATACGGCTACTTTTTTTGTGTGGGTGTTAAGTGTCTGAGCCCAGAACAGAACTCAGGTCCCCCTGACTCCAGGGCTGGTGCTTTACTCACTGCCCCACCTAGCTGCCCCTGAAATATTTAGTTTCAACAATGTATGTGGTAATGGATAAAGAAACATCCTGGGAGACAAAGCCTTAGGCTCAAGTACAGCCTTGGCATGAGAACATGATTGTCACTTAATGATTTAGAGACTGAGACAACTTTTTGTGTTGTACAGTAGTTACTGGTCTTCCATAATACAATAGAAAGTCAATAGTTTCCTTACCTGGATTTATATATACTAGTGAAATCATAGGTATGAATGAAAAAGAAAAGCTAATATTTATTCACCCACACAATATTTTCGAGCAGATACCTATATTATATTTTCTCATACAGCAGCCATTTTATCCAACTGACTTTCAGATTTAATAACTGGTTATCAATTGGAACATATTAAAGCATGGCATATATTTCAAAGGACTTTCAGTAGCAATAGGTATAGTTATTATATCTTTAAGAGCCAAATGGATGTTGTGGAAATGACGATTGTCGTTTGGGGGAGATTGACTGAGTGAGGGCATAAAGGAAGCTGAAAGTAGTATTTTCCTGTCATTGCTGGAGAAAGTTGGAGAACACAGAGATAAGAGACTAAAGAAAGGCCTTTCTTGATGGAATCATTCTATCCTTTTTGTTACAAAGAGAATCGATTTCGAAGATACTTTGTTATCCTGAATGAACTAAATGGTTTGGGGCTGGGTTTGGGGAAATTGCAAAGTTTCAGTGAAGGTTTAAAGAGATGCTCATTATGATTATAACTAAAAAATTGTAAATAATTATATATGTCTGTCTTAATTGTCAAATTAATGTTTATTTAATCCTGAAAGATTGAGATTTGATAATACATACATGTGTGTATGTGTGAAGAGAGAGAGAGAGAGAGAGAGAGAGACAAAGAGACAGAGAGAGAACAAACTGTTGAGGGTAATGTATTCAAATATACCCTTGTATTGCTCCAGAATCCAGTGTAAGAATAAATATGTAAATGAATCAAAAATAATTTGATAAGTAATGTACAAGTGAATTTAATGGACCCCATAATTTTTTTCTATGGAAAAAAAGGAAAAGAGTATGAAGGAAAAAGGAGACAGTGTGGTAAAATTGAGCACTGACTCTGCTCTTAGGTTCAATCCTTTCCTCTGATCACTATAGTCTTCCTGTGAGTATTTGAGCAAGTCACTTAACATCTTACCATTCTCTTGTCTGCAAAATAGGTGTGGGAAAATGTGTGGAAGAATGGTGGCAAGGTCAGTCTAGGTTTCTGACATTCTTTCAAGTTCTAGATCTTATAATTTTATGGGGTAAATGCTGTTTTTGTTTGGACTAAAAACTAGTGACAATTTATGGTCATCCTCTTGAAAATTTCAAATCTTAGAGGGATCTGATCAGTGACTTATTCCTTCATTTTCTATTACTTAGTGATAAGATTGTGTCCTGTAGGGCTGCAGGTGAAAAATAAAAAGAAACACTCACTAAGACCAAATTCCTGTTGTGCCCTCTCTTCTTTGGAGGTAACTATTGGGATAGAAAACAAACTAAGCTTGACCACAGAAGCTTGTGTAGTGGAATGGACATTTGGGGAAGATATTCCTTTCAAGTGAGCATGACCACACAACTCAGTAGATGAAATTGCAATAACTTGTTGCTGTATGTAAAATAGAAAGCAGGCTAATACTTTCGGATCATTCACTAGAGGTCCTTTCCCATATGTCTTGTGGTCATTACTCTTAAGAAGATGATGGACTGTATAATATATTTGTCTAAAATATTCCTCTGTGCCCAGCCAGCAATTCCCCATTCATTCTAAATCTGTTCTAGGCAATTAAGCATTTGGTCACACTAAATTAATATACTTTATAATAAAATTCAGTTTGAATGTTATAGATCCCAACCTGGGACTTCCCTAAATTGATAAAACCACAGAGCCTTCATATTAATTCTACTTTTTTTAAAAAAAAAGATTAAACATTAAACTTTTTAAAGATGATTTTGCTGTAATAGTAATTTTGTTAAGACGTAGTTTTCATTCTACTTGAAATGTTCAAGTTTTCATGCCCCCTTTACATAGGCAATTGACAAATCTGAAATGGTTTCAGCTATTCTGATTACAACCACACAGTGTTCTTCCATGAATTCTTTTTTATGCTGTCAGAAATTGATTCTGTTTTCTTTTTTTATGTTACCTTTAGTCAAATTTTATTCTATGTGGGTCCATAAGAAGGTCATAAACGTGGTGTTAGGTCATATTAATCAGAACCCTGATTTCTGAAGGTAAGGTTCATCCTCAGTTCAGTGTTTTAATACTATGTAATAATGTCCATAATATGCTACCATTCTCTTCTCAATGTACATTTTGAAATGCTTTTCCAAGAATGGAGATGTACTTGTGCTCATCATCCATTAATAACATAAATCAACTCAGTTATCTGTTTTATACTGAAAGCTTGAGAAAAACAAGCATAGTAAAATTTTGTATTAAAGCTAAAGAACCCATAGTACCAGAGAATAGGTATGATTAGAAAAAATAATGTCCCCTTGTTCAGTCATTTTCAGACAAGTCTGACTCTTTCCTTTTTTAATTTTTTAATTAAAATAATCTTGTTTATTTTTGGTTTCCAAATTCATTACCACAAGATTTTTAGTTACAAATTTTCTCCCCATCTTTCCCCTACCCTCCAAGCCAAAATATCGATCCAACTTAATACACATTCCCCCAATCTGCTCTCTCTTATATCCTCCCTCATACCCCCTCTAACTTTCTAATAGGGCAAGATGGATTTCTATACCACAGTGCCTATATATCTTATTTCCCAATTGCATATAAATAATAATAATAATAATTTTTTTAAACACTTGATTTTAAAACTTTGATTTTGAGATTCTTTCCCTTCTTCCCTGGTCACCCACCCCTACTGGGAAGATAAGCAGTTCAATATAGTTTGTACATGTGTAGTCATGCAAAACATTTCTATAGCAGATATATTGTGAAAGACTGACTATATTACCCTCCATCCTATCCTGTTCCCCACTTTTTTTATTTTTTACTTTGATCCTGTCCCTTTTCAAAAGTGTGTGCTTCTAACTACCCTCACTCCAATCTGCCCTCCCTTCTAATATCCCCCCTCTTATCCCCGTCCCCCCTACTTTCCTGTAGGGTAAGATACCCGATTTAATGTGTATGTTATTCCCTCCTTAAGCCAAATTCAATGACAGTAAGGTTGACCCATTTCCTTTTGCCTTCCTGTTCGTCCACTCCATTGTAACAGTTTTCTCTTGCCTCTTTTATATGAGATAATTTACCTATTCTGTCTCTCCCTATCTCCTCTCATTATATTCCTCTCTCACCTTTAATTTTATTTTTTAGATATCATCCCTTCCTATTCAACTGATCCTGTGCCCTCTGTCTATGTATATACATTTGCACGTATATACACACTCACATATGTATTTATACAGACATATACCCTCCTATATAAACATATATATGTATGTTTACATATATACACACACATATATTCCCTCCAACTATCCTCATACTGAGAAAAGTCTCATAAGTTAAAATTATCATTTTTCCATGTAGCCATGTAAATAGTTCATTTTTAACAAGTTCTGTATGGTTTCTTTTCTCTGTTTACATCCTCATGTTTCTCTTGCTTCTGGTATTTAAAAGTCAAATCTTCTATCCAGCTCTGACTTTTTCATCAAGAGTGCTTGAAAGTCCTCTATTTCATTGACCATATTTTCCCCTGAAACATTATACTCAGTTTTGCTGGGTAGGTGATTCTTGGTTTTAGTCCTAGCTCCTTTGACCTCTGGAATATCACATTCCAAGCCCTTTGATCCCTTAATGTAGAACCTGCTAGATCTAGTGTTATCCTGATTGTGTTTCCAAAATATTCAAATAATTTCTTCCTGGCTGCTTGTAATATTTTCTTCTTAACCTGGGAATTCTGGAATTTCTCTATTATATTCCTAGGAGTTTTCTTTTGGGGATCAAAGACATAATCAGTGAATTCTTTCAATTTCTATTTTGCTCTCTGGTTCTAAAATATCAGGGCAATTTTCCTTGAGAATTTCTTGAATTATGATTTCTAGGTTCTTTTTTTGATCATGGCTTTCAGATAGTCCAATAATTTTTAAATCATCTCTCTTGGATCTATTTTCCAGGTCAGTGGTTTTTCCAATGAGATATTTCACATTGCCTTCTATTTTTTTTTTCATTTATTTGGATCTATTTAACAGTGTCTTGATTTCTCATAAAGTCATTAGCTTCCCTTTTCTCCAATCTAATTTTGAAGGAAGTATTCTCATTATTGAGCTTTTGAAATTCCTTTTCCTTCTAGCAAATTTGACTTTTAAAGGTATTTTTCTCATTGTCTTTTTGGGCCTCTTTTTCCACTTGAGTTAGTCTTTTTTTAAGGTGTTATTTTCTTTAGTCTGGTTGTTGACTTCTTTTTCATGATTTCTTGCATCATTTTCATTTCCCTTCCCAATTTTTCCTCCACTTCTCTCACTTGAGTTTGAAAATCGTTCTTGAGCTCCTCAATGGCCTGTAACTTATTCATATTTTTCTTGGAAGCTTGTGCTGCAGGAGTTCTGACTTTGTTGTCTTCCTCCTGTTTCATGCTTTGATCCTTTTTGTCTCCTAAAAAGGAATCAAAGGTTTGATGGCTCTGCTTGCTTTGCTTCCTCTGCTTGCTCCTGTTGCCCCCTCAATTACTTGACATTAGAGATCTTTGCCATGGCAGAACTCTGCTTCCAGAGAGGAGAGCTTTGTCTCAAATCGCTGGGGATTTTGCAACTGCTGGAGCTATTAGGAGGGTACTCTCCCTGCAGCCCCCATAAGCTCTGGTCCACTGGCCACACCCCCCAGGACTTCTACCTGAGACTGTAATCCAGTTCCCTCTGAATGGTTGTTTGGTCCCCCTACAGTCTGCAGGCCAGGAACTCTGGAGGCAGCCATGTGGGGCAGCATCAGCAGCTGCCAAAAGTTCACCTTTTGTCCCAGGGGCAGGTGCCATACCATGCCATTCCTTTCCAACAGACTCCTTGACTGACCTTTTACTTGCTCTTTGGTGTTTATGGGTTGAGGAGTCTGGGAACTTCCACAGCTGCTGACATCTGCTCTGACCACCACTGATCAGGGCCGCCCTGAGACCAAAGCCACATGGCTCACACAGGAGTGTGCTTTGCTCCCAGCATGATATGAGGGACCCTTCCTGTTGGCCTACCGGGCTGCCTTCAGTGGGAGATTTGTTTCTCTCTGTCACTTTGTGGGTTTTGTAGCTTTAAAATTTGTTTAATGTCATATTTTATAGGTGTTTGAGGTGGTTGTTGAGGGAGCTCATGGTATTTCCTGCTTCTATGCCACCATCTTGGCTCTGCCTCAGCTCTGACTCTTTCTGATCCTTTTTGGGGATTTCTTGGCAAAGATACTGTAGTGGTTAGCCATTTCCTTCTCCAACTCAATGTATAGATGAGGAAACTGAGGCAAACTGATTTTAGTGACTTGCTAAAGGTCACATAGCTAGTAAATGTCCTCTTACTGGATAGCAAAATTAAACATTTATTAACCACCTACTAAGTGCCAGTCACTATAAGACCTGAAGATATCAAGCACACAATGAAACAATGTCTTCCCTCTCAGAAGCAATCACATTTTGAACTTACAAACACCAAATTTCTTGGTTTGAAAACTGAAAAATAAAGGGAAGAACCAAGCATTTATCAAGCATATATCATGTTTCAGGCCCTGTGCTAAGCACTTAAAAAATATCATCTCATATGATCCTTTTAGAACCCTTAGAGGTGGGTGCTATTATTATCCCCCTTTTACAGTTGAGGAAACTAAAACAGACAGAGGTTAAGGTACTTGCCCAGGGTAGCTTATGTCTAAGATCACATTTGATCTCAGGTCTTTTCGACTCTAGGTCAATGTCACTTAGCTGCCTCTACACATATAAGAAGCATCAGGGAAAGAAGAGTGAAAATATGAAGAAGTTATTGGGGCCACCAGAAAATACATAAGATAATTGAAGAATTAGTAAAGACTTTTTAAAGTGGTCAAAATAAGAAAACATGTCAGTCTAGTAATCCCAAAGATGTTAGGAAACAGAAAATAGAACAACTCTGCCACAATAGTTGGTAAATGAATGGATGGATAGATAGATAGATAGATAGATAGATAGATAGATAGATAGATAGATAGATAGATAGATAGATAGATAAAAGTAATCTGTGCTTCAGTAGCATGGAATACTTTTAAGTTATTTTTTTTAACCAAGGAATCACCTCAAAGAATCATATTATCTTGCCAAAGGCACTAGTAAATCTGGAATGATTCTCCTTTCCAATCTATTTACTGAAGTATGTTGGATTGGCCTTTGCAGGCACCCCATGGAGTTTGTGCAGCATTGCCATTTCCAGTTCCAATTGACTATGTGGGAATTTCAGGCATAATTGTCACAACTGAAAGGACTTGCCATTTTGGTATAATATGGTAAACACTGAATGCTCTCTGAATCTTCTCTTGTCTCATTACAGTGGCTATGGAATAGGGCACTATGCCAATTAAAGTTAGACAACTTCTAGTTTGGTCTCTCTTCCTTTAAAGTTTTTAGATTTCATCAAGGAACTCTAACTTCTACTGAGTGATGGAGACCAAACTAAAACCATGAAGACTGTGTCACATGGTAGATATGCTGGGGGAAATCAATACACAAGCTTGGGCCTGGGTTCCTGTCTTTCTATTCCATTTGTATGCTTATACTTTCTTGATTTTGGTAGAATATGGATCTTGAAATCCTAAAAAGGATGTGCCAAGTCTTAGAGTTGTCTCAGTAAGTTTGAATGGTCTCAAGGTTCTAGATTTCATCTCACTGGAGCTGATTGGAAGTTGGGGAGATATTCTGGGGGGACTACTATAATCCGTTTGGAGAGAAAAGTCATCTGTAAGAGATTGGTTCAAGCCTGACCATTTTATTAGCAGATGTGTATGGACAATGAAGAACCAAGGTAGACTGTAAAATTCCTAATTAGTAAAACATAACTGCATTATGTTCTGATGATTTTAAAATATCTACCTCCAAATAAATTATAATTTTATGAGTTGTTGCTGAATTCTCTTTCAAGTTATTCTCTTAATGTCTACTATGAATCTTTTAGTTTAACATTTCTTTTGTATGTAAAAATAAACCACTCACCCCTTACGTGATGATACATTTTGTTATATATTGAATACTTTTATATATCTCCTTTTTGGAGAAATGGAGCCCTGATCCAGTTGTCCCCAATCCCAATATTCTAACTTCCTTGTGAACCCAACTGAACAGTAGGTAGGCATGTCTTGATTTAACCACACAATCTGGCTTTAACCACACCACAGGCACCCAGACTCAATATAGCTGTAGCCCCCATATCTAATCCACACATTTGAAGAGGTATATTATTGTACTCAACCACAGTGACATCATCCATTTAGCCTAAGCCAGGACCATGATGCTTAACCATCCACCTTGACCAGACAGAAAAATAGCTAGCCAATAAGAAAGCAGCACAATGAGGATATTTGACCACTGAATGAAAGAAGGGACCTCTTCCCTATTACTTAATCCCTTCACATACCCCATCTGCCTTTTTAATATTCACAATTTCTGTTATGTTATTGCATCTTTACCTTATACAAATTCATCTTGCTTTTTCTAAAGTTGCTGGTTCCTCTTGGAACCTAGTCCACTTCTGAGGGGTATCAATCTTCAATAAATGCCTGCCCCCAGTGTGGAATCAGGGCATCAGTCTTCAGATCTTTCAGGGTGCTTTTTCTATTCTCCCTGCTTATATTCTATTTTGGCTCAGATCTGTTTACATATTAGGTCATGAAGATGGAGATGGAGCTGGAATAGGTCAGTTTTCTTTTTTCAAAGATAAAGAAGCTGATGCCTAATCAAGTGACTGATCCAAGTTCTCATGCATAGAGTCAGCCTTCAAAGTCTGATCCTGGATTCCAAGTTTAGCACTCTTCTTACTGAACCATGTATTATAGTCTTTCACCTTTCCCCAATATCAGATACTCCTTAGGTTAAGGAAATTTCCCTTATTCATTTTGTATTTTCCATACTCCTCCCCACCCCCATTTTGAACAGCACTTGGGGGAAAAATTCCATTTCAAAATAAGTTAAATATTCATTAATGGTCAATGAATTATTTGAGGTTATTTACATTAGGGAAGAATAATTTACTACCAAAATGCAAGTATCTCTACTCCTTAGGAGGCCAACTGGATTGAACGTAACAAATATTTATATTTTAATGATTAAACTGTCAGTGCTCGTTATCAAAACAACTATTATAAATCAGAAAGCTAGAAAGTAATTTTCCCATTACCTTTGATCATGCCCAGCTTGGCTGATTAGAAAACCATACCTACTTGGATCTTCTGATCTTTGGAGGGATTTAGAGATAGTATAGAAAACAGTGTGTGGAGATATTGAAAGTAACAGAAAATATATTATATTATAAAACAAAAACAATACTCAGCTAGACTAGTTTAATAATGATATGAGGTTTTCTTCATCTCCCCAGAAGATAAAAAGAGAAGAAATGGACATTAAAAAAGATCAGTTAAAGTGAAAGGAAAATTTGCTGATAAAATTGTGATGGAAACAAGAATAAAGTAGTGAAATACAGTAGTCCTGTAAGAACACTATGAAGATGGTTAAAACCCAGGGTGAGGTGAAGCTTGGTATTTTTTTTTGCTTTTTTGTAGGGCAATTGGGGTTAAGTGACTCACCCAAGGTCACATGACTAGTTTTTGTGTTAAGTGTCTGATGTTGGATTTGAACTCAGGTCCTCCTGACTCCAAGGCCAGTGCTCTGTTCACCGCATCACCTAGCCACCCTGAGGTGAAGCTTATGACCATTTTTAAGCTTCTTTTTAAAGATTACATTGAAAGCAAGAGAAAAATGGACTTACAGACAAGAACACACTACCCTTTTCAGATGGGATGATGGTAAGAAAGACAAATTTAAGGAAGAATTATTCACCTAATATTCCACTTATTGGTTTCAGTTGCTCTAAGGAAATGATAGACTAATAACAAGATGCTAAATATGGATAATAGGTCACTGAAGTCCATAATCAGTAAGATAATCTAAGTTGTCCTCAATGTCCCCAGAACCTAACATAGATGCACTGTATCCCAAATTACTGAAAGCATTTTGGGATCTTTGCTGATCTTCTGGTGGTGATCTTTCAGGAATTATAGTGGGGGGAAAAGGAATTATAGGATGAGACACAGGAAAACTGCCTCAATTTTCAAAGAGAAAAATGATAGTTACTTCCAATAATAGTTTTGTGAACTTAATGTCTATTCCTGGTAAAACAGAACAAATTACTAAATAGACGTCTGGTCAATGCTTAGAAAGGTGATCATTGCAATCCAGTATAAGTTCTTTAAGAACAAGGCACATTGTAGCTAACGTAGAAATCTGTGTTTCTTAACTATAAATACTTATAACAGCTTTTGTTTTGTTTTTCTTCTCATGAGGGTGGAGAAGTGGGAAAGAGGAAACCTAAACTGAATTTTAAAAAGAGGCATTTTGGTTTAACATATTTTCTATTTCATGAAATGTTTACTGGATCAGGGAAATTCTGTGGATATGAAATTACCTAGTCCTATGAGCTCATGAATTTTGGTATTCTTTGTCTCATTGAAGATCATATTTTACAAATTCTTGCACATGTTCACAAGTAGATCCTTCATGAAGTAAGTACTCAAAATATTTGAAATCATCCTCTGCCTTTTTCACTTTCTATCTTCAGCTGTCTGGCACTTAGCAGCTATTTAATAAATTTTTATTGAGTGATTACATTAATAGAATTACAGTACAAGGGAAAGGATAGTCCCTTGCATTCTTTTTAGTTCTGTGTATTAGGAGATAAACTGACAAGAAAAAACGTATGCAGAGGAAAGTTAGCAGGGATTGGAAAGAAGCAATATGGAATTTGAAGAAAAGAAGATTTAATGGAGACATGTTAACAGTCATCAAAAAATGAATTGTGATTATGTGGAAGAAGAATTTTACTTTCCCCTTTAGTCCTGGAAAACAGAAATATGAACACTCTGGAAGATAATTTTTTCTGCTCAACATAAGAAAAAATTTCCTTCCTTCCTTCCTTCCTTCCTTCCTTCCTTCCTTCCTTCCTTCCTTCCTTCCTTCCTTCCTTCCTTCCTTCCTTTCTTCCTTCCTTCCTTCCTTCAATACCCTCTGATTTTTTTTCAGTTTTAAACTTTACTCCTGAATTGTCTTCCAAATTAATCAATAATCATTTATTAAGCACTTACTATGAGTTTGGTATCAGAAACACAAAATACAAAGATTGTAATGACTACTTCTCCCATTGGTGAGTAACTTCTGAGACTTCCATTTTATAAAGGGACTCAAGTCAGCCAACCTTCATTCATTCCCTTCCTGGCTTTGCTTCTTACTTCCTGGACTTAGACATCATATCACTGCACCATCCACCACTCAACCCCCCACCCCCACCCCATTTTATAGCTCTTCCTTCATTACATTATACACCCTATACACTCTAGCTCTTCCTTCATTAAACCTGCCTTGGGGGCAGGTACTGCATTTTTGCTTGCACAATCAATTCTGCTGTAAGACATACGTGTTTCTAAAAATTATTACACTATAAAAATCCCACAGTGAAAATCGTGGAGCTTATGGAAGAAATTGGGTCAAGGACACAAAAACTTATCCAGTGACACACTAAAAAAGGGTAAGAACTTTGTAAAAATGGCAACAGATTCAAGTTAAATAGTTAAGAAATACCTAAAAACTGCAATAAATAGTGGTGGCCCCAGGCTGCTGTTTGACCTGCACCCTGAAACAGAGAAAATCTGGACTGACAAAATTGTTAAATAGGTACTAGAGGATGTCCTAGGGCCCTAGGCAAAACTCTAAGACCCTGGATAGGTCCTCATGGGGATGGGTGAGGTGGTGGAGTTTTTGCATGCCAACAAACCCTTCTCCATCCATACCTCCTATTACACCAGAAGACATACAATAAGCATGGCATTTTTTTAAGCAATTGGGGTTAAATAACTTGCTCAAGGTTACACGGCCAGGTGTTTCTGGGTGGATGCTAAGTGTCTGAGCCTGGATTTGATCCCCAGGTCATCCTGACACTGGAGCCGGTGCTCTTACTCCCTGTGCTACCTGGCCGCCCCAATAAGCATGGTATTTTACCTTGAAAAAACAAAATCTAAGTTAGCTTAGGAAATAAGTTTGAAAATATTGCATCGTGTGAGTTACTATGAAGTGGTATTGTTTTCTGCATTCTCATTATTTCTTGTGGATGAAATCTCAAATAGGCAAGCTCAAAATTCCCATTATTTTCAAATTGTTCACTACTATATCAATTCCATTTGAAAAAATTTATTTTGCATTTTCAAAACAAAAGTTAGAGGTTAAATGAATATATATTTATACCCAAGGCTTAGTAAAGAGCTTGTCATATAGTAAGCATTTAATAAATGCTGGTTGCCCCATTGCCTTACTGCCTTAATAAATGATTGTTGACTATTCCCAAAGAACTTACATACTAATTGAACATTGAATAATGTCATGAGAATTAATGTAAAATACTACCTAAAAATTATTTGTTTGGGAGTAACCACCTTTCAGATACTAAACAGAAAAAAAAGCCACCGACACTAGCAAGCATCCAGAAAGCACAACAAAATCCTTCAAAAAGCTTAAAAATCACAGTCTATCAATTTATCTTATCAAATATTAGGTATTCATGAAAAGTAGCATAGCAAGGTGAATTGACGCTAAGTATGATTTTTACTGTTTTTTAAAGTTATATACCGATATAAATTTTAAAAATTTGTCATTTCTAAAATTCTCATTTGTAAACAAACCTCAGATGATGACTATGTGAAAAATAGTTTCATTTTAAACTGTATAAATATATAATAACTTATTTATAATTAAAGCTTTGCTAATTCATGAAGTACAGCAAAACATTCTTGCATAAGCAATAATTAAGATTCCATGAGGGAAATAATTTTTAAAGTCAAAATAGAGTTAATATACAGAAAAAGAAAAATGGGAGGAATTGTCTTCAAAATAAACCAAAATTTGGGTGTAGGAACTCTAGCCCCATTTTTCTATCTGGCCAAACTATGATCTAATACACATTGTGCATATCTTTATTCATGGAAATGACAGTTACTGCAATGATATTTAGATTGACTTACACTTCTCAAAACATTTTCTCACCTTCCCTTAGATATAATCAATGAAGATTCCACAAATTTCCAACAAGGACAATAAATCATCATCAAAAGTATTCAACGAAGGACTTATTTGCACATGGCTTTATGCAAAGACATATGGTAATACAGATCACTGCCATACTCATTTCAAATCAATCATTTCAATCCCTTTTCACACAGATGTTTTGATATTATTTCCGTCAAGACTAAGTAACTGTGCATATTATGATGACACTAAAATAAGACGTGTAGCAGAGAACCAAATACTACCACACATTTGAACATATGCCTCCACTTCCCCATAAATTTATGAAAGAGAAAAGAAATGATCTGGAAAAGGAGAAAAAAACATTTTTTTTTATTATTTACTTATCTTTGGTCTAAATGTCACCATAGTACCCAAGACACTGAGTCATTCTAATTTTTAGCTCAAACATCAGCAGCATTTTAAAGGAGACAAAGTTGAGTGAAATACTTATGGGTGAAGTGCTAAGCAGGCTCCTGATCAATATAGAAATAGACTGTCCTGTGTAAAATGCAAATACAACTTCAACTGAATTTTCCAAGCCTATAGATATAACTTGGCAGTATCTCTCGCATTCTGTATCTTCCATATGCTTAGCCACTAGCCATTATCTTATTTTTTTTTACTTCAACCAATCAACAAGCATTTATTAATCACCTTTTATGCATCAGACATTGTCCTGACCTGTCCATTAAATATACAAAGACAAACAACAGTCACTTTTTATGAGAATTATTCAAAGGCAGGACAAAGATATCTGTGTAGATTTTTCTCCATTTTTATATATGTAGAAAAAAACAATTATTTCCAATAATTTTCTTTTGACTAAAGTGTCAATCTGTAGGAAATATTTTAACATTTTGACTATTTGTATTTTTCAATGCTTAAATGTCTCCAAATTAAATGGATATGTTGTCTACTCTCAAGCGTTCATCATTTTTAACATCATACATCCAAAAGGCTTTGAAGCAAAGACTTTTGAAGTATTATTGCCAATCTTCCTTCATCATAGGATAAAACTTACAATGAGAGAGTGGAATACTTTTGTCTTATAACTAAAAAATGGTAAATCTTGCTTTTAAGTACATTAAGAATCCCTTTCACACAGCAGGTTCTGGAAGACACTATTATTCCAAATAAAACCTTTCTGTGAATTTTTCCTTACCCTGGTAAAAGTTCTCATATAGACAATTCTCATTTTACAAACAACAATAACATATTTCTTTTCTGATTGAAGGTTTACAAAATGCATTCAGTACAAAAACCTAGTGAGTTAGGTAGTACAAATGTCATTATTCTCCTTTTACATAGGCAGAAACTAAGGTTCACTGAATTTAAATGACTTCCCTCAAGCCAACCACCTAGTGTACTAAACTGAGGCTAGAGTACAAGATTTTGACCCCCTAGGACAATACTCTTTCAATAACACCATGCTGTTTCTGGACATTTGATTATTCCTCCCCACTCCAGGAAAAGTATGAAGCAAATCAGACTTTACACTGCTGATTTTCATAAATCTTAGATACTGCAGGTTTACAAAAAAAAATAGAGAAAATTTAGAAGGATGCTGAGAAGGAAGCCAGGAGAGTCAAGAAAGATTGTGGGCTCCTACAATGTTCTGGTTTAATATAATGGGAAGACTGAGAAGTATGTCTATTTCAGATTCCATGTGAAAGAACCTGGGGAGCCTGCTTCTTGAAAGACATAATTACATATAGGTGAAGGGCTTTGTTCTCTTATTTGCAGCATTCACAGACATTCTATAACTGGTTCTGGTCTCCTAACCAAATGGTGAAAAGGTGGACCAGTGACTGAATGGTGAACCAGAACTAGAGTGTATTAGAAACCAAAGTGTCACTGGCGCATTTTCTTCCCTGAGAACTAGGCTGACACAAGAGCGCAACAAGCCACACATCAAAGATGGTCTCCAAGATGTGACTTGTGAGCACCCTGAACTGCTGTTGTTTCTGTCTCTGTTGCACCTATTCATCGTGCTTCTAGATGAAGGAGTACTGAAGATGTCTAAGACCTTGTCAGTTTTGAAAAGTTGGAATAATCGTCAGCAGAAGACCAGGAGCTGGAGTATACGACATGATTTGTAGAAGGTTGAGCACTAGTGAATTCAGCAGCTAATGCACCAAAAAGTTGGTCTGACCTCTCTGTCCCATATCAGGAATAGCAGAGATGCAGACTAATAGCATTCAATGGTATGCTGCAATTGGAACTTAAATTGGTGGGATGAATCTTCATCATAGCAATCACCTTAATTATAAAGTCCACTGTCCCTAGGCATCAAAGTGATAAAGGAAAGATTGTGCTTCATAGGAAGGAATATGGGGAAAATTCTTTGTAACTTCTATCTTTATGGTAAACATCCATTTGTAAAGGTTGATTGATTTTCACTGATTAAATGATATTTATGTGCTAATCACTAGAAGCTAACATTGGGGACATACCAATATGAACATTTTAGCCAATAATATTAGAGAAAGATAGTTCTACCCCACCTCCAGTACCTCAATGCAATGCCTAAAGCCCTGAGCTGGGGATGTAGCCTGGCTCTGCATGACCTAACACACCTGTGAGAGTGGGGGTTGAGAGATCACTTGCTGAAATTTAGACTGGATATTTACATGACTATAATAATGTATGATGATAACATAGAGAAAAAAAAGATTGAAACATTTCATATAATAAACTTGAGGGACATTCAGGAGGGACAAAGGGAGAGAGGAATGATGCAGTGGGGAGAGGCAAGGTCACAAATAACAAAATTTTCATGCAAGGCAACTTAGGAGGGAAGGTTTGGTCAGACTAGCAAATGGGAAACTTGCAGCCTCAAGGCCACAGGTAGCACTCTAGGTCCTCAAGTATGGCCCTTTGACTGAATCCAAACTTCATGAAATAAATTCTCTTAATAAAAGGATTTGTTTCGGGAAGTTTAGATTCAGTCAAAGGGCCACACTAGAGGGCCTAAGTGGTCACATGTGGCCTTGAGGCTGCAATTTCCCCACCCCTAGACTGCCATCCTTTAATTCCATTCATTAGTTGGAAAGTAACTAGTAATCGCATACTTCTTATCTTTTCACCATCGATTAATCCTGAAGCCCAGGTGAGGCTACTATTGGTTCAGTCATTTCAATCATGGCTAACTCTTCATGACAACATTTGGGGTTTTCTTGGCAAGGGTACTGGCGTAGTTTTGAAAATACCAGGAGAATTGAGAAGCAAAACTCAGTGTACAATCTATGATGATATATTATTATTAAATTTGACAAAACAAATCAGACATAAGCGAATACACTCACAGAGATGGTGACCTGTTATATTAAGGAATTATTCAAGGAGAGGCATACTTTATCAGCTAAGATTTATTTTTTTGTGGTCCCTATCACTAGAAGGAGCAAACGTAAATCAAATAAGAAATTTTTTAATCCTACAACAAAGGCAGTTTTAGAGTGAACTGTCTTTACTAAGTTACCTTTTGAAAGTTTTACCAATGAAAACTATTTTATATCAGGTAGGCTATTTTGTTCAATATTTTTATTTTGATGTGAAATTGGGGGTAGGGGAAGGGATCACCTGAATTATCTACCAAAAACTTATGATTACTTCCCAATTCTCTACTAAGGACATTATTTCTCTAATTTATTCATAAGGATAAACTTTAAATAAATTCTATGCTGAAGAACTTAACACCAATTTAATAAAAGCAAATATTTTAGGTGCATATTAATGGTGCAAATCTATCATTCACAGCATATTTTTGGTGTATTTTGCTGTCCTTGCTACTCTTCATTATTCAGAGATTGATACATATCTAAGAATCATAGTTTCACATAAAAGCTAATACAAACACAATTTGGCATTGCCTGGAAACTATTTTCAATTCAGCACAATAAATTCTAGCTGTTTTCTCACAACAATCCAAACTGGCTTTAAAGTAGTTATAGAAAAATGGATTCATGGTGGTTATTTTAGCTACTATATTTAATAAATAAATTTGTTTTATTTCAATTGGTAAAGTTCTCAGTTGTATGTGTCCTTGGAATAATTTGTCAAAAGTAGCTTTGGTAAAAGTGAATCAGGATAGAATTCAATAAAGGATATCCTAATGAACTCTCATGACAGCAAACCATCAGCTGAAGTAGGATATGGTAAAGAATCCTTTCGATTTCTAGTCCCATACCCCAAATCCTTTGCCATTTTTCATAAACTACTTTTTTTTCACATCCTGAATAGCACAGGATTACATGTTAGTTTGTTTGTTTTTTAAGATCCAGATTTGTAACTTCATTAATGAGAAAAATTTCTATGTCAATTCAGATTGGCACCTTTTCTTCAATTTAAGATGTTAGAGAGATGCCTATGTTACTTTGAGATTAACCAATCTGCCCAGAATCATACAGTCAGTTAGGAGTGAGACTCTACAGAACATGCAGTCTTCAGGCCACATGTGACCCTCTAGGTCCTCAAGCATGGCCCTTTGACAGAATCCAAACTTTTCTATCAAAGGGCTATACTTGAGGACCTAGAAGTTCACATGTGACCTCAAGACTGCAGGTTGCACAGCCCTGCAATCTATCCAATATGCCATGATTTGTCTCTGAAATGTTCCATAGCCCAACAAAATTTTACAGTGGTGATTCTCGGGGGAGGGAGGAGCCCAACTGTTAGGGAAGATTAAAAAAAAAACCTCATAATTTTGAAAAAAAAAATGGCTTTGGGGGTTTGTTGGGGGCAATTCATGCCAACACCTAAATGTTACCAAAATGATAGGTATGAAGCATAATATTGTACAAAGATCACTAGATCTGTCTTCCAGGTCTACCATTGTCAATGTTGCCAGGTAGAAATCATTTCTATTTTGGAGTTCTGTTTCCTGTTTTTGTAAATTGAGAAGAGTTGTAAGGTTAAGCTAAATTATTTCTGAGGACATTTTCTGTGCCTAATATTTTAGGATTCAGATCTGATATATCCTTCATTAGTATTTTGGAATTAGTCAAAACCTGATCATGTTGAATTACTTCTTAATTTATACAAAATGTAAATGTATTGATTCAATAAAGTTATTGGATAAGATGCTAGACATGAGATTCTCTCCCATGATGTAATAAAATGAAAAGTTAAGAAAAACAGGAAGATTCCACAGACATTCAGAGAATATGTAGTCATTATCTAGCTACAGATAATTACCATGATAAATTATTATCAATATGAATTATTATAAACTCACTTTTAAAAATAGTAATGGAACTTCTGCATGAATCTTTTTATAAATACCAGAAAGTGACTTTATAACATTTTCTCATCCAAAGGAAGAAGGGAAAAATATTTCTGCCTATAAAATTAACAATCTGGAAAATGTTGGTCAAGCTGCTTAATTCATTTCCCATAAGGTTTCTTAAATAAAAACAGCAATCACTTTTAATTTCCTTGATCACCCACATTATTGAATATTTTTTTTACAAATTACATTTAATAAAATGTGAGTTTAAACATTGTTGTGAAAATCTGAAATCTTTAATTTCTCCCTTTGTTGATAACTATTCCTTTATTTAAAAAAGGAAATATGTGTTTGTTAGACAGAATAGCACCTTATAACTATAGGAAAGCAAAGAATCCTGATGATATATTTATACCAATGAGAATAGTAAATGAACCTAGCAGGAGTTGAAAGAACCTTGAGAAGTACATTATTTATTTAATGAATACTTTCTGTATACATTGATATAATGGATTGATGGATGCCTAAATGGATGAATGGTACATTTTGCTACACTGTGCTTATTTATTAAAAAGTTAGGATTCAATTAAGTCAGAGTAGGAAAGGAGTCTACATTTTAAGTAATATGTGACTTTCCTTTGCACATTCTATGACCTTGCCAAACTGGCCTTCTTTATAATATTCAATCTCCTCCTTCAATGAAGGAATTGATCGTCCCAGCATTTGTGGAATGTACTGTATCTTTACTTCCTTTAAAACTTAAGATCAAGGGGTAGCTAGGTGGTACAGTGAATACAGCAGTGGCCCTAGAGTCACAAGGACCTGAGTTCAAATCTGGCCTTAGACATTTAACACAAAAGTTAACTGTGTGACCTTGGGCAAGTCACTTACCCCAATTGCCCTGCCTTCCCACCTCCAAATAGCAAAAAAAAAAAAAAAGGCAAGAAACACCAAACTCAAGATCAAGTGCCTCTTTATAACTGAAGCTTTTTTCCCACCTATTCCCTCCATCTACTAGTGCCATTTACCCCCAATTGCTTTTCTTTTTTTGTTGGATATTTTATATATATTTATATATGTAAATGCTGACTGTCTTGATAAAATATAAGCTCCCTGAGGGGAAGAATATGCTTTTGCTTTTTTGTCTTTGTATTTCCACTGCATAGCACAAAGATTAGCACATATAGATGCTCAACAAATGTTTATTGATTGAAAAATAAAACATGATACTAGAAGCCAGGAGACTAGGAATTCAAATCCCACTCAGATATGAATTAGTCTTTGATCTTGGGAAAGTAATACAGACATGGAGATCCTCAGTTCCCTCATGTGTAAAACAAAGATAAGGATTCCTGCACTACTGTTTGAAAAGTTTAAAGTGTTACATAAATATAAATATTTCAGACATTTTTACTATTTGTAATATACTCTGATAAATTCCAGGGTAGACACAAGAATTAAAGTTTTCTTTTCTTTTGCTTTGTTTTTCCCTGAACTCAAGGAGCTTTCAATTTTAATAGATATCATGTGATGTTAAAAAGCTAAATATAAAATTAATTAGAGTGTCATTGATTAAGTGTACAAAAATTATATGATCATGAGCATAGGGAAAGATAGTTTCCTGGTATGGGGGGGGGGAAGAGATTCACTGGAAATAAAATAATATTACCTCATAGAAGAGCTAGAAATAACATAGGGAAAATACACTTATGGAAAGCCTGGTAGGAGGTGAAACTAAGTCCAGTCATCCCAAAAGTATTTAGAGATGAAACTGAGAGAATGAAAACAAGCAGATTAACAAAAAAAGAGCCATTACATGTAGGCTCTACTATCACAATTCCTGATATACCTAGTAAAAGGAAGGAAAACCAAAGGCTTAGAAAAAAATAATCTAACCGCTTTAAGAAGTGATTAAGAGAATATTGGAGCAACTATGTGGTACTATAGATCAATCAATGAGGCTGGACCCTAGAAGACTTATGTTCCTGAATTCAAACCTGGTCCCAGACACTTTCAAGCCATGTTACCCTAGGCAAGTCACTTATGCTGTTTGCCTCCATTTCCTCATCTGTAAAATGAGCTGGAGAATAAAATGACAAAACCATTGTAGTATCTCTACCAAGAAAAAACTCAGATGGGGTTGCAAAGAGTCAGACATGACTGAAAATGACTGAACAACAAGAGAATATTAATAACTTTCAATTCCTCCCCACACTCCCACTTAGATAAAGTATAAGAACACACACACATATATCAAAGGAATTCTTGATGAAGTTTGAAGAAAATGTGTAAGTTTTTGCCATTAATATTCTGTAATGGGCCATGTGATGTTCAACATGATGAATATATATATATATAATGAAAAGTATAGAGAATACATAATCCCAGTGGTTTTTATTACCTTCTAATTAAAAAAATATTTGGTAAAGAAACTATTCAAATAATAGCATCTGCTCAGTTCTCACACGCAAGTCACTCAACCCCAATTGTGTTCCAAAAAGCAAAAAAGAAAGTGTGTAAAGTGTTTTGCAAACTATATGCTATTATTACCAAATAAGTTTTAAACTCCTGATAATATCATTCAAGGTCCACTAAAATCTGATTATAGCCTATCTTTTGAGTCCTACCTCATAATAATCCTCTTTGCACACTCTATCTTTCAACACTCCTAGCTACTCTCTCTCTCTCTCCCTGTTCTTGTCACAGCTTCCGTAATTTCTTTACTCTTTGTACATGCCTGAAGTGGCCTTCTCAAAGCCATCTTTCTCTGTAAAGTTGTTCCAGTTCAAAGTACAATATAGGTGCAAATTACTCTATGAAGCTTTCCCTAATTTTCCCTTCCACTTTCAACTCAAAGTGTTATCTCTCTCTTTTTGTCTGATTCTCTTTCTTTCATCTCTGCATTCTCCCTTGCGTCTCTCTTTGACTGTCTCCCTGTTTTTCTGCCTTTCTTTGTTCGTGTGTCTGAGTCTTTCTCTCTGTCTCTCCCATCATCTACAAATCTCTGCCTTTCCTTTTCCTCTCCTCTCCTTTCCTCTCTTCTCCTCTCCTCTCCTGTCCTCTCTCTCCTCTTCTTCCCTCTCTTCTCCTTTCCTCTGTTCTCCTTCCCCCCCTCCACTCTTCTCTCTGTCTCTCTCTGCCTCTGCATCTGTCTCTGTCTCTCCTTCTCTAAGCACCTTAAATGAACCTTTCTTTTGTGCTTGCCACATTCAATCTCGTGCCATTAATTGTGTACTTAAATATCCTTTATTAAACTGAAAGCAGAGTTGGCCTCATAGCTCTTTCTGTATTGACATCACCTTGTCTGGTAGATTTTCCTGACGTTACCTATAGTTATATAATTTCCACAACTGTTTTCAGGAACAAGTTTTGATGTATGTTGTAATAATTATATATTACATGTATGTATATATGTATGTGTAAACATATATTTGTATATACCCACATATATGTTAGCATTTCCACTGTCAGAATAAATGAGTTGCAACTTCTACAATGAAAGCATATCATTTAATAAAAAGAAAAAAAAACTTAAAAAGAGCAAACGGTTAAGTATGGCAATGTTGATCAGATGAACACTATTCAAGGAATTCATTACTATAGAAATTTTCTGATCAGTTTTGTCTAAATTTTGAATAATATTCTCTCCAATTACTAAGATGTTTTAAGAGATAATAATCACCTCCAAAGAATTAGTGGAAGTCTGCCAGAATGTTAGAGAGGACTACATGTCGAAGTCTAACAAAAGAACACAGACAAGAATCTCTCAGGACTCTGATATAGAAGAATATCAGAAAAATGGTACAAGATTTGGAAAGAGAAAATATTCTACCTCAAAATTCCTTGAAAAATTCTAGAAAATATAATTAAAGTAGTATTTCATCCTTTATTTTTTATATTGCATATGAGAATTTATTTTTTCTTTTTTATTATTATGAATTTGACAAATATCAGTAAAGTATAAATATTTTCTTATACAAAGAACAGAAAAAGAAGATTGTAAATGAAAACATGAATCTTTATTATGTAAACTCATGAGGGTAGTTCCAACACTGTCCTGGTTTTTTGTGTCTTCATCTGAATCATCTTCTGTGCCCTTTTGTGAATTTAAAAAAAAATTAAATTCACAAAGGTATTTCATACTTTATAATGAAAGGAAATAAGAATAAACAAGAGTCAGCATCAAGACCAGATCATGCCAGACTGAACCTATTTCCCATTATGATATTAGGGCAGCTAGGAGGTGCAGTAAAGAGGAAAATCTGAGGTCAAATCTGGTCTCAAATACTTTCTAGCTGTGTGACCCTGGGGAGGTCACTTAATCTCTGCCTCATTTTCCTTATCTGTAAAATAATGGTAATAGCAGCACCTATGTCCAAGGGCCCCTCTGTAGATAAAATGAAATATTATTTGTAAAGTGCTTTGTAAACCATAAAGCACTACATGAACTATAGCTATTACAATTGTCATTGCTATTATTTAGACTAGTCTATCCCTGGGATGAAGTAGACACAAATCACATGAATTTCAGCATCTGAGAAAACCTTCCAAGTTATTCCTATTTACAAAATAGCAAAGTGCTGCAGGCATCACAAGTGGAAAAAATTTAAAAGCACTAAGGGTAAAGGATAGTAGAGTTAGAAGGATTTAGTAGTGATTGAAGAACCAAACCCACAGATTAGTCATTAATAGACTCATTTTGCAGTGAAGGAAATCCCCTAGTGGAGTGTTTTAGTGATCTTTCTGTGGTCCTGTGCAAATTTGCATGACTTGGATGAAAGCATAATTTGCTTATCTATCAATTTTGGTGACAGCAGAGGTATAGTTATGTTGTTAAAAGATACTGTTAAGATTTGCCTGCCCAGCTGTCAAAGCATGAAATTGAATGGGGATAAATGATCTCCACTTGAGTTTAAAATCTAACTGCACAGTACAAGGAGGAGAGGCCTGGCTAGATGATATTAGATGAAAAAAAAATGGCACTGTTCACAATGCTTTCATTCAGAGTTAACAGTGTGGTGGTATTTGTGGTTGTTGTTCTGTCATTTTGGTTGTTTCTCACTCTTTGTGACTCCATTTGGGGTTTTTGCAGCAGAGATTCTGGAGTGGTGTGCCATCTCCTTCTCCAGTTCATTTTACAGATGGGGAAATTGAGGCAAATGGGGTTAAATGACTTGCCCGGGGTCCCATCGCTAGTGTCTGAGGCAAGATTTGAACTCATGAAGATGAGACTTCCTGCCCAGTGCTCCATCTACTACACCACCTAACTGACTTTCAACAGTTTAGCAGAACAACCAAAAAAGTTAATACGATCTTAGTCCATTGTAAGAAATGTTCTATGTTCTCTACATTTGATATCTTATCGCCATGCCTTTCACACCTGTTTGACATGATTGAAACATTGTGCCACCTTATCTCTAATGATCAGTATCTCTCCTTTCTGTTAAAACTCACCTTAAGCCCCATCTTTCACATGAAGTCTTTCCTTTTCTGTCTAGTTGCTCTGACTTCATCTCCAAATTATCATGCATTTGCCTTGAATAGATTTTCTCCATACTTATATAGTTATATGTGATCCTTTATTAAATTAAAGTCCATATAGTTTATGTTTTTAAGTAATTTGAGCTGAAGTCTTCCCCTGATCTCCACATTGGGAATTCATTTATGTGCTGTGAAATTGGATTATTTTGGTTATCTACTTCTTATTTTATTAACCTGGATATTTTATATTTTGTAAAAATATATTTCAGTTTTATTAGGTACAAGGTAAGGTATACTCTGTCCAAAATTTTTCTTTATTTTTCTTCATTTGTTATAATTTATTTTTTTTTCATTTTTTGTTTGGTGATAGTGTGAAAGGGCAGAAAAGGAGAAAGTGATGCTCCAAAGAGAAATTTCAAGTACTTCAAAATTTTACTTGGAGCCATTTTGAGTATCATTCTTATGATGAAAAGAAGCAAGATTTAGTGGAAAAATAATTTGCTTCAGAGATACGTAGCTTCAAATTGATTGCTTTAAAAAAGGGTTTCTGTTTTTGTAACTAATGGTAGCACCTAAGATGTTTGTGTGTGCATGTGTATAAAATTTATTTATTTAATGAGTAGTACTTTCTATCTGACAATTTTTTTTACATTATAGTACAAATCACCATAACATAGGCTAATACTAGTTCGTACAAAAAGAAAACTGTGACACTTTGATCAATTTTTTAGCTACTACAAGGATATGGGTATTTCTTGCAACAATGCAGATCACAGACAACTGAGGTCTTCTCATCCTCTCGTCATTTATGTCTTCTCATGAATCTTCCACCCAATGTTCCCCCAAAAAGCATGGGTCTTAATGTTACATCTATATCAGTCATTCACATGGACCGTTCATTGGTTATCTCTTACTTTTGCTTCAATGACATATTTTAATACACACACATACATATATCATTTCATTAATTTATCAATATTAATGTATATGGTATTTCTTGGGAGGTAATGATTTCTTTCTCTCAGGAATTATACAAGTAAGGGCTGAAGTGTAAGTTATTAGAATACATGGGAAGCTGCACTAGTCAGGTAGCTAGGTAGCACAATGGACACCAAGTGCTGAGCTTAAAGTTAAAAAGGATCTGAGTTCTCATTCTGCCTCAGACACTTATAAAAATTGGGCAAGTCACTGAACTCTCAAACTCAGTTTCCACATTTGTAAAAGGAAGGAGTTTGCCATGATTGTCTCTAAGGTATAAGAGCCTATGAGCCTAATTTTCTAAAAATTAAATTCTAAAAAATTAAAGAGCCTAAATTCTAAAATTTCATGATGTTACATATGTTTAAGAAATAACTCTATTCCAAAGGACATGTGGACATTATTCTAAATGATATTAAATATCATAAATAAAGTGCCTAAGCTAGAATCAGTATTTTGTCTGTCCATAAATTCAAAAAACTTCTTTGGACACACATAAGACTATATTGTATACATTTTGTATCTTAGTGTACTTAAATTGAAAGGAAATATGATATACCATTTTAACAGCTATAAATGAAATTCTTTGATTTTCTAAATTCAGAAAAAATCATCTCAAAGCTTTGCATATTAAATGGTTTATGGTCATGACTCTTTGTTGACAAGAAATGAAAACATCTGCTACCTTAGCCTTACATAATGGTGCTTGGATTAGAATCCAAGTTTTGCTTATTTACTGATAGAAAAGCCCCATTAAAATAAATGACATTTAAAGAGATACTGCATGGATGTCTCCTTCTGGCACACGTTAAATCAGTATTTCTACACCTGGATTGCAAAACGATTGCCAGCAGACCAGGTGGGAAATATATTTTGCAAATGATATGTTAGAGCTAAGGTTCTGAAATGCTACGTGTTACAAAACAATTCTTTTGCTGCACAAAAGGCCTACTTTTCACTTTAAGACTTGAAGGCATTTTAATTTAGCTTCTTACCCTTTTATGTTACTGAACAGGTGTATACCATATAAAGTGAACTATTCTAGCCTATGAACAGTATACCTTTGTAACTACATAAAATAGTTTGAAATGGGGACACTTTCCTAAAAGTATTCTAAGGGAGGAATTTTCTCTAAAGATTTTTGTCTTTGTCAGCAACATGGGGAAAATGCAAAAAGAAATTTAAAATGAGTACATTAGAGTTTATTTACCTTCCATCCTTGGACATACAGAATGTGATGATGGGGTACAGTTTGAACATGAATATGCTATAGCTGATTACCATAGAAGAAGTGTTTAAGGTAAGTAGTATAAAGGGTATCATCAGGAAGACTATGCTAAAAAAAAGGGAAGATTGTCAGTCATGGAGCGTGGGAGAAATATAACACCTACTAGATAATCCTATTGATCTTGTAATATCAAGAAATATAGAGAAATTTTAAAGTGCTGGATAACCTGTGGAAGATATATGAGAAAGAATGAACAGAAGTCACACAGCATGAAGAGGCATAGATGGCTTGTGAGATATACTCTTTGAGTCAGTCTCTACAGAAAGGAGATCATAAAACTACCACTCAAGTATCTGTTTATTCATAGCTATTCAACAGTAATGTACATTTCTTTCTATTATTTCACTAACAAGTAATAATCCATGGGGATAATTGTCTGTTGAGTGAACTAGTTATTTCTATAATCTAAATTTTCATTGATATTTGATGTACACATGTGTATATATAATGTATAGATACATTATGTATACATGTGTAGTACTTATTTTTGATATAAATCGTTGTATAATACAGAACCATTGATTTCTCCACCAAAAAAGAAGGCTTTAGAGATGATGCCACACAAGGAAAGATATGCAAGGGCAGCCAACTGGCCCAGAGGATAGCGCCAGACCTGGAGTCAGGAAAACATTTGCTCAAATCTTACTTCAGATACTTAGTAGTTGTGTGACTTTGGACCAGTCTCTTAACTTTTGACTGCTTCAGTTTCCCCATCTGCAAAATAAGGATAAAGTAGCACCCACCTCCCAGAGTTTTTAGAATTAAATGAGATAATATTTGTTAAGTGTTTTGCAAACCATAGAGATCTATGTAAATGTTTTTGTTGTTATCGTTGTTGTTAAGGTAATTGGAGGGAAATGTGGAAAACATCATTTGGGAATGTTTTTTGGATTTCTGTTCAGGTACTGATTGAACTGGTTGGTCACTAAGAGCCGTTCCAATTCCAGCATTTTGTGTTTCAGTAACTGAAGAAGAAATGGACCTAACTTATAAGTGTGACAAAGGCTATCATTGAAATTTGATTTAGGCTTATAACATTAATCCCAGACAACAGAAGTAAAAGCAGGAAAGTGGGGAAGAGACAGGAGAGATAGAGATAGGGATAGTTGCAGAAAAAAAGTAGTTTGGGTTTGTTTAACTAAGTATTCTAAGTGTTGTAGGGTTAGATAGAATTAAGATGAGCAACATTGTAAATAACCCTTCTACTCATTTTCATATTTAGCCTTATCAAACAAGATGTTGGAGGACATGGACAATTCTCAATAATATTTAAATTCTTATCTATCGTCTAAGTACAGAATTCTATCCTATTTGATCATATATTATTCATTTAACAAGCTGGTTTAATCTTTTCTAAGAGTCATTCATTTTGTTTTCCATACTGAATCCTTTAATCTCCTAGGGCTAAATAAAAATAAAATTTATTGAATATATAATTAACAAACAAAAGATAGGATAAGGATTAAGTTTGTAATTTTTTTGGTTCAAGATGAAGAATCTGTCTCAGCAACTTCTCTCCAATTTATAGTCTTGGAGAATACCTACAGTACTAAGGTGTGCCTTGCCCATTATGAGACTGACAGTATTATCAGAAGTAAGAAGTAGAACTAGGAATTCCTCCAACTGAAGCCAGCTTTATAACAATTGTTGTTTCTTATTAATAATAAAATAAATAATAAATTGCAAAGATGATTATTTACAATATTTTGCCTGTAAGAATGATCACACTTGGGGTAGCTAGGTGGTGGGGTGAATAGAGCACTGACCCTGGAGTCAGGAGGACCTGAGTTCAAATCCAGCCTCAGACACTTGAAACACTTACTAGCTGTGTGACTTTGGGCAAGTCACTTAACCCCAACTGGCCCTTCAAAAAAGCAAAAAAAAAAAAAAAGATTTATCAGTCATGACTGTCTCAGGCTCCCTGTGACTATTGTATTTCTGAAAACAAGATTATTCACCATTTATGTTATTCAGTATAACAAATCAGCTATGCTTACAAGAATCATCTTTGTCCTGTTCTAAAATGAAAAGTTTAAATATATTACAAAGAAAGTTGCTGGTTAGATGATCAAGACAAAGGACTAGATGTTTTCTCCAAACTTCATGAATTCTCAAAATTCCTCAGTATGAGAATTATTCTCAAGAAGTAAAGTAATTATAGTTGTCTTCACATTCCAAGTTACTAAGAAACCTAATGAGGCAACAAATTGATAAATTAAGATCAGAGAATATTAATCCCTAATTCCTAAAATGCTCACTGAGGACAATTTGCCTTCTCAGTCCCCATATTCTATCAAGGCAGCACAATCCAATCCATGCCCTTGTGTTCTTGGATCAAATCAGAAAGGTCCCTACTGCTAATGAAGTCTCTTTCAGCATGGAATACTCCTGACCTCACCCCATGATTCTGTGTCACCAATTAATTTGACTCAAATCTGTCCCCTTCTATACAGAGGGAATTCATGCATAGGAGAGCTGAAATGTGCTCTACACAAAGCTGGAGTGCTCTGAACTTTAGCAGCACTTATCCAGAAAACTATAGAACAGAAGGAATTGGAGTATGGTACCATGGTGTGAGGGAAGAGAGGTTATGGGAAAATGGGTGAGGTGACAAAAGAAAGAATTCAAAAAAAGAGAGAAGAAAGTGGTGAATCTTGATCCAATGGTGGAAAGAGTTAGCACTGAAAAACACAGTCAAGAAAGAGGGGGAAGACTCTGTAAAGGGAGATTCAGACCTTATAATGGGAATAATCTGTAGGGATTAAGTATTGAGAAAACTATATTTGAGACCATGTCCTATCTCAGAAGAAAGGAAATCAATCAATTAATTAGTCAGTGAACATTTATTAGGCAACTACTGTGTGTAATGAACCATGTCAAAGTGCCAAGGATATAAAAAGACATAAAAGATAGACTGTCCTCAGGGAACTCATCATCTAATGGAGAAACAAAATGAAAAGAAATATATACAACATGATCCTGTATGTATATAGGATAAATAAGAAATGATTGATAGTGGGAAGGCAATAGAATTAAGAGGGGTTGGCAAAGGCTTTCTGAAGAAGACACAATTTTAGCTGTGATCCACCTGAGAGGTCAGTGAGTGGAGTGGATGACTGAGAGTATTCTAAGTATGAAGCAAAGCCAAAGAAAATGCTCAGAGCAGACAGGTGTGTCTTGTTCCTGGAATAGCCAGGAGGCCAGTGTGGCTGGATCAAAGAATGTACATCAGGGTTAAGGCGTAAGAAATTGGAAAGACAGGTGGGATATCAGTTTTGAAGGGATTTGAGGGATTCACATTTTATCATCTTCTCCTTTTTTCTGTTTATTTCATGTTTGGTTATGGTTGGCTTTATATTTTAAGCATATATTCAGGTCACTAATTCTCTTTATTTCCATTTTGCTAATGAATGTTTGCAAGGATATGATTTTTCCCCTGAGGATTATTTTAGCTACATTCCAGAAATTTCCACATGTTATTTCATAATCATCATTTTATTTCACAGAATTGTCGTTCTTTTTTATGATTTGTTCTTTGATCCCCTTATTATTCAGGATTTCATTGTAAAGTCTCCTTTGGGACTATGTCTTTTGTTTGTGTCCCTCAGATTAATTACTATTGTTATTTTATTATAGTATCTAAAGGATGTATTTGCTACATCTGTCATGTTATATTTGTTTACAATATGTCTAGGGCCTAAAATACCGTCTGCTTTTGTATAAGGGAAGATTTTGAAAGCATTGCATTGAAAGCAAGCATTGAAAACAATGGGGATAAATTAGATGCTTCTCAATGGATTCAAGAATAAAGTAAGGATACCTACTCTACCCTCTATTTTTTTAGTTGTTATAGAAATGCAAATGACAATGATAAGACAAGAAAAAGAAATTAATTAATAAATGTGGGTAAAATCTCCAATTTGCTGATGATATCATGGTTTTCTTAGTAAATCTAGGTTATCTGCAAAGATACTAATTGAAACAATAACTTCAGCAAAGTATCAGGCTCAAAGGATGTACCCCCCAAAATAAACAATATTTCTTTATCAAAATAACAAAATGCAAGAGCCATTAATGAAATAGGAAAACACAGTGAAAGCAATTACAAAATGCAACAACTATTTGGGGATCAAACTGCCCAAAACAAACAAAATACTTTTTTTTTCCATTTTTTCAAATGCTTTATTAACTTCTGATTTACATCATTCATTTACGCCAGATTTTGAGTTTCAAATTTTCTCCCCGTTTTTCCTCTACCACTGCCCCAAAATAGCAGTCTCACAGCATATCCCCTCCTCCAATCTGCTCTCTCCCATATTTTCTCCCATACCCCTTTCAACTTTTCCAGTAGGGCATGGTGGATCTCTATGCCCCAGTGCCTGTCTACCTTATTTCCCAATTACATGTAAAATAGTATTAATAACAGTATAT
>NW_027185655.1:27952233-28088477 GCF_028583685.1 Petaurus breviceps papuanus
TTCAACTATTTTCATATTGAAAAAAGTTTCATCAGTTACAATTATTTTTTTTTCCATATAGGAATGTTAATAGTTCAAGTTTGATAAGTTCCCTATGATTTCTTTTCCCTGTTTACATTCTCATGCTTCTCTTGCTTCTTGTATCTGAATGTCAAATTTTCTATTCAATTATGATTTTTCATCAAGAACACTTGAAAGTCCTTTTTCCACTGAATGACCATATTTTCCCCTGAAACATGATACTCAGTTTTGCTAGGTGGGTGATTCTTGGTTTTAATTCCAGCTCCTTTGACCTCCAGAATATCACATTCCAAGTCCTTCGATCCCTCAGTGTAGATGATGCCAGATCCTGGGTTATCCTGATTGTGTTTCCACAATATTCCAATTGTTTCTTCCTGGCTGCTTGTAATATTCTCTCCTTAATCTGGGAATTTTGAAACCTGGCTATAATATTCCTAGGAGTTTTCTTTTTGGGATCTTTTTCAGGAGGTGATCAGTGGATTCTTTCAACCTCTATTTTGCCCTCTGTTTCTAAAACATCAGGGCAGTTTTCCTTGAGGATTTCTTGGAGGATGATTTCTAGGTTCTTTCTTTGATCATGGCTTTTAGGTAGTCCAATAATTTTTAAATTATCTCCCCTGGATCTCTTTTCCAGGTCAGTGATTTTTCCAATGAGATATTTCACATCACCTTCTATTCTTTCATTTTTTTGGATCTGATTAACAGCATCTTGATTTCTCATAAAGTCATTAGCTTCCATTTGCTCCAATCTAATTCTGAAGGAATGATTCTCCTCAGTGAGCTTTTGAGATTCTTTTTCCATCTGGCAAATTAGGCTTTTTAAGGTATTCTTCTCCTCATTGCCTTTTTGAGCCTCCTTTGCCATTTGAGGTAGTCTATTTTTTAAGGTATGATTTTCCTCAGTCAGGCTGTTGACTCTCATTCCATAATTTTCTTACATCATTCTCATTTCTCTTCCCAATTTTTCCTCTGCTTCTCTTCTCTTCTTGTTAAGGTCCTCTATGGCCTGTAACAAGCTTGTATTTTCCTTTGAAGCTTTTGGTGCAGGTGTTCTGACTTCACTGCCTTCCTCCTATTCCAAGCTTTGCTCCTTTTTATCCCCAAAATAGGAGTGTGATGTTGGAATCTTCTGTTTGCTTTGTTTCCTTTGCCTGGTCGTGTTGCCCCTCAGTCACTTGACCCCTGGGCTTTTTGCCACAGTAGGACTCTGCCACCAGCCAGGGGAGATTTTGTTCCAAATGCTGGGGTTTTCTCAGCTGCCAGAGGTATTAGATGGGTGCCTTCTCTGAGGCCTACACATGCTCTGGCAAGCTGGACACATACCCCAGGACCTCCAC
Organism: Petaurus breviceps papuanus; assembly: GCF_028583685.1. Classification (NCBI taxonomy): domain Eukaryota; kingdom Metazoa; phylum Chordata; class Mammalia; order Diprotodontia; family Petauridae; genus Petaurus; species Petaurus breviceps. The sequence goes on from NW_027185655.1 coordinate 27,953,592, forward strand.
CCTAGACTGCTATCCAGACTGAAGCAAGTTAAAACAAGAGTGATCACCCCTCAGACTGGTGCTTGTCCCCCTACACTCTGCAGGCCAGGAGCTGAAGCTGCCATGTGGCAGTTGACTGGCTGTGCTGGCATCTCAGCGGCTTATTGCCCCGGGGTCAAAAGATAATGCACTCCTACTTATGGGGTCCCAAAGTCCAGACTACACTGATCTCTCACTTTGTCCTTTGCATCTATGTGTTGATAATTCTGGAAACAGCCACAGCTGCTGCTGATCTGGAGTCCCTCCATCTGTGGCTGGTCAGGCCCACCCTGTGTCTAAAGCCTCAGTGTGGGGCTGGGCTTGGCTCCCAGAGCACTGAGCTGGCCGATTCCTGCTGGCCTCCAGGGCTGTCCTCAGTGGGAGGTTAGCTTCTCTGTGTCATTTTGTGGGTTCTGCAGCTCCAAAGTTTGTTTAGAGTCCCCTTTTTACATTTATAGGGGAAGGTAGAAGCTGGAACTGCTTGGAGGTCCTGCCTCTACTCCTTCATCTTCAAAATACTTTTTTTTATTCAATTACAATGTACTCTTTAAATAAAAAAATTAAATAGCTGGGGAAATATTGAGCACTTAAGATGAGTTGTGCCAATGGAATACAAAGGACAATACTCATAAAGTTAAGGTACAGTTTTAATTCTTTACTAATCAAACTATCAAATGTATATGTTAGAGAACTTGATTAAAAAACTTATTTGGAGAAACAATAATCTAGAATATCTAAGGTAATAGTAAAAAAAATAGGTGGTGGAATAGTGGGGCGGGGGGAGGGGAAAGCACATGCAGAATTTAAACTATATTTCAAAGCAGCAGGATCTGCATTATTTCAATTTAGTGAAAAGAAAAGAAAAGAAAATCAATGAAACAGAGGAGACAAGGGAGAAGTAGAAACACTAGGACTCAATAATCCAGTGTTCCATAAACCTGAAGACATATATTACTTAGGAAAGAACTCCTTAGTGTGGTAGACAAAAAAAAATAAAAAAACCTGCTGTGAAAACTAGAAAGTATTCTGGCAGAAATTAGGCTCAGAATGACCAGATTGTTTAGAATTTACAGATGTTTCATAAGAAATACATTCTTAACAAAACAATGAATATTGGTAACTTCAAAAGTTAAAGTCGATAATTTTTATTACATTTTTTTAAATCTTCAAAACAAAAAAAATTTTTTTAAAGCAATCGGGGTTAAGTAACTTGCTCAAGTTTACACAGCCAATTATTTCTGGGTGTGGTGCTGAGTATCTGAGCCCGGATTTGATCCAGGTCATCCCGACACTAGAGCCGGTGCTCTTACTCGCTGAGCCACCTGGCTGCCCCAAAAACAAAATTCTAAATCTAAATTAAGAAGGGAAGTAGGCAAATGGGGAAAACTTTGTATAACATGTTAAATAAGCATTTGCTATTAAAGACACATAGACAATTATTTCTATATATAACATACACGCATATATCTTTTTTATTTAGATAAACTGTTAGGAGATATAAACAAATACTTCTCAAAAAAATTGCTGACTAGTATAACAGCAAGCACCCCAGCATACCCAGGGTGGCTGCCAACACAGGTTCTCAGATCTGCTTTTCTAAAGAAAAACAACTCAAAATGGGTTAACAATCTTGCTTTAATCAATCAAACACATCATTTACCTAGTTCAGGGGAAAAGTCAGCACCCCAAACTTCAGAGTATATAGAGGTTACAAGCAGAAATTACAAGAACACAGAGAAATAAACAGATAAAACAGACAGGCCTCCAACTGTCCAACCATTACATCTATACCTAGTCAGTTACCAGAGAGAAAAGCATCAACATCTGGCTTTTTCAAAACTGGGGGACTCTCAATGGCAGCCCAGAGTCTCATCTGGTCAGATCACACAACATTTCTCAAAGTGAGCCCCAAAACAAAGCCTCACAACAGAGTTTATATAGCCTTCTCCTGGTTCAGAGAATGTAACAACCCTCTTGACCCACTGCCCAATCACAAAGTATCTCCTGAAACACAAGCCTCCCAGCACAGTCTCCAGGTGCACTCAAATCTATCAAAGGGCCTAGGGTCAGGGAAGATCTTACACAATATAATCTTAGAAAGATGGCAACAACATATATTTACATTCCCATTACAACTAGTGACAAAAATAAGAATGAGCACCCAGCTCACTCATAAAAAGATAAATCAAAGTCAAAATAATACTGATTTTCCCCCAGGACTCAGAAAATTGTGACAAAATAAGGGAATAGTCAATGTTGGAAGGACTAGGGGAAGATATGTACTTGTACACTGTTGTTGAAGCTGTGAATGTACACAATCATTTGAGAAATCAATTCTGAGCATTCAATAAAGTGACTATAATATGTAGAATCGTTGAACTGGAGCTTCCACTATTATGCATATACCTATGAAGATGTCTGATAAGAAACTCAAGTATAAAGCAAAAGTTTTTATGAATACTCTTTGTAGTAGCATACAACTACAAAAAAAAATTGTAGTAGTAGTAATAGGTAGTATTTATATTGCAACTACTATGTGCTAGGCATATTACAAATATCATCTCATTTTATCCTTACAACAACTCTGGGTTATATTGATATCATTCCCATTTTGCAGTTGAATGAACTAAGGCAAATAGAGGTTCAAAAGTGACATGTCCAAAGTCGCACAGCTACTAAGTGCCTGAGGCTGGATTTGAACTCAGATACTACTAATTCCAAGCTTGGCATTTTATCTTATGTACCACCTGCCTGTCAATTTAGGAGTGACTTGTGCATATTCTAGCATATAGATGAAATGGAATATTATTATATGTAACAACAGTGCATAAATGAAAAGAGAAGCATTGAAAGATTTACATGAAATGAATCAGGCTGAAATAAGCAGAGACAGGAATACACACAATGGAAAGAACAATGCCTCAATGTAATCAAAATTGAATGTAGGAAAATGGCAAAGATTAAGCAGAGACGATAGAAGAAAAAAGAGATGGCATCCTTACCCTTGTCTTTGTGGAAGTGGAAGGGGACAGGGTGTGAAACATAGTATATATTCAGGACCTTTGGATATACTGATCAGTTTTTGTTGATTTCTTACTTCTTTCTCTTTTGCCTTTAAAAATCTTATGTTTGATATGGGATGACTTGGTCAAGGGGAAGGGGAGAAATTTTGACAAAAAAATCAAAATAATAAAGAAGTTCTCTTCATTATCTTTCTCTTTTACAGCCATATTTGGGAAAAGAGATCCCTTATAGAATGGCAATATAACATATTAAATTTTAATTTAAAACTCATTAGCCTCTCTAAAGGTAATAGTAACCACCACTCTCATATTATTAGATTAAACTATCAAGGTTTATCTTTATAAAAAGCCCAAAGTGCTATCTAAAATACAGAATGGATCATCTTCAGATACAGTGGTTTCTCCAAAGTCAGGGTTTTTCAAGTAGGATACTAGAAAACCACTTGTTGGAAAGAATTGAATAGAATTCCTATAGAAAATTTCATAGAAAGAATTCCTATTTAGTTATAGATAGAACTAGAGCAGGGGTGGGGAACTTGCAGCCTCAAGGGCACATGTGGTTCTCTAGGTCCTATAGGGCTGCCCTTTGACTGAATCCAAACTTCACAAGAAAAATCTCCTTAATAATGTTCTGTGAAGTTTGGATTCAGCCAAAGGGCAATACTTGAGGACTTAGAGGGCCACATGTTGGCTCAATGTCTCAGGTTCCCTATCCTTGGACTAGAATATCTCCAAGGTACCTTCAATTCTGAGATCCTATGATTGAGTGATTTTATTTATTTATTTGTTAGTTTGTTTATTTATTTATTTCCCATCTCTCTATTTTGACCTCTCCCAGTTACTTACCACATCCTAAATTGAATTATATTTTTTGGTGTTATTATCTTGTCCTCCTAAATGGCAAATATCTTGATTACATAGGATAAAGCCATGGTTTCATCCATATGTCCTTAAAACAAAGAAGAGTACATCAGTTCATATAGGAGGTACTTACAAAAATGTGCTTGAGTAGAAGAATTAAATAAAATCAATGGTGATGAAATATATAACCTACTTCCTAATTCTTCTGCTTCTTTGCCAAAGGAACCCTATTTTCATTCTAATTTAAAAATTTTGCCTTTTTATATTCGTTCTGAAATAAAAAAAGAAATAAAAAGTCTGAGTAGCCAGGTGAAGAGGATAGAAAATAAGAGGTAGATTTAAAACCATACTCAGACACTCACTAGTTGTGTGGTAATTAAAAAATACTTGGTTGACTAATCAGTAAAATGATAGAGTTGGATTAATAGATCCCTAAAGAGTACATACTTTAGGGGCAGCTAGGTGGTGAAATGAATAGAGCACTGGCCCTGGAGTCAGGAGGACCTGAGTTCAAATCCCCGCTCAGGCACTTAACTCTTACTAGCCGTGTGACCTTGGGCAAGTCACACAACCCCAATTGCCCCTCCAAAAAAAAGGCAAAAAAAAAAGAGTACAAAATTTAAAAATTTCTGTGTATGTTACCCTTGTTCCAATACTGACTTGTACCAAGTCTTTCGACATTGGTGGAGATCAATACCTTATGCTGCACAAAGGCTGAGAAAAGGATACTATGGGCTATATTAAGACTTTTTGTCCCACACATAGGCACTGAAAGTGATGCATCTAGCACACAATGATCAAGGTTAGGAGAACTGGACACAGAGGCAACATCTTTACTGCTACAGAAACTCCTAGGCTACACAATCAACTTAGAGGGCAGGAACAGATGGATAGGTAACCTGACATGGCTGCCAGCCCAAGAGTAGACATACGTCTATAATGATCCTGATGGTCATCCCATCCCAAATACTAACTTGGGTAGAGGAGATAAGAGATCAAGTCTCCAGGCCTGTAAGACCAGTCACTTGGCTAAGTTATGTTAAAGTTGTAGATACAGGCATACATGTATCAGGCAACAATATTAGAATCTGCCCATGTAAAATATACTTTACATGTAATTGTATTTGTTTACTGCTATACATGTGATTGCTTTATGTTTGCATATTTTGCTGTCATATCCATTTGACTATTTTGTGTTCTACAGCAATTCTCCAATTGCTATATATATATACAATATATATAAAATAATATAATGCTATAATTGCATTCTATAGCAAAGTCTCTTAACTGCTTTGTGTATATGCTAGTAATTACAATTGTTTTATTTTATATATATATATAGGCTTATTAATAGTGTTATTGTTGCAGCTAGTTAGCTTGTTTTGTTAAATAGACATGCTTATTGATTTTAATTTATCACATTGTACAATTATATGTATTGTTGAATTGCACGTGTATGTCCTGTATGGAGGTCGATGTTGTCAGGGTAGTATCCTCTCAGCTGATGCTCTGTATAATGCCAGGCCTACTGCAAGTACTTTTAATGTGATATTTAAAAAATCCAATTTTAATAATATTAATGATTTGTTGCCTAAAAATCCGGGAAAATCCTTGTTTTAAAGTATCAATGCTTTTGTTTATACCATGTAGTTATAGATTTTAGATTTATCTCATTTGTTCCTTGCAAGGGACTGCTAAGAGTTTTATCCCAGGGAAGAAAATGTGTGACAAGGACTTCTCTGGGCACCTCCAAGTCGGCTAGCATCAAGACTTGTTTGAGCAGCCATTTGAGCATGCCCAGTTTGTCTAACACTTGGTTCCCTACAACAGGAATGGGGGTAGCATCCTTTGATTGTCTGCCTGCACCTTTAAAACTGGTGACACTGCACCATTTGCTCTTTCTATTGTGCTTTTTAGACCACTCTTATCTGCTCAGTCCAGAGTCAGAAGCTCCAATTTGACATAATCCAGGAATTGAATAAGGGAGAGGGGTGGGACTGGCTCCTTCCCCTGCTCCCTCTTCTTAACTCTGATTCCAAGTAATGCACCTGGGGATGACTGGTTTCTGTTTTGTGTTGTTTGACCACCCCAGGTGCCTGAGGCAATCCTAAAGTGACCTGGGAGTTTGAGCCATGGTGTCCTTGGAGGCAGGATTGCAGAGAGGATGGTAATGGTATAGCCAGCGTATCTGGCACAGAAGCCCTGAGAAGAAAGGATTCCTGGGCCTTGAGCCCAAGAAGGGTTTTTTATTTGGAACTGGGACTGTGCTCTGTGGGAACAGAGAAAGACCATGAGTCTGATCCCCTTCCCCTCACTGGAAACTGAAATGGTAAAAATGGGTTCAGGGGTGGGATGGGGATTATTACTCCTGCTTGTTGGAGAATAAGCATCTGGGTGGCTCAGTGGATAGAGTGCCAGGTCTTGAGTCAGGAAAACTGATCTTCCTGAGCTCAAATTTGGCCTCAGACAATTCTCAACTCACCAGTTATTATTATATAATGAAATTACCGAAACCCTAGAAAATATTGTTTAGGAACTCCAGAATTCTTTGAACACTATTGTCTCTTCTGTCTTTCTGTCTCTGTCTCTTTCCTCTGCCTGCTCCCCCCATCACATATGTCACAGTCTTCTTAATGAATCAGTCTTCTGGGCTGAAAGGTCTGCTACTTTCAATGAGTTTGTTTTTGTTTTTTGGAAATATATTAAGACTCTTTTAAGGTTCTTGTCAGCAGATATTCATCTACCTCCTATCAAGAAACCAAATAGCTTCCATTTGAATTGTCTTAAGGAAGATTCTGAAGATCACCTGGCAGGATAAGATAAGACTGAGCTCCTTTGTTGATCTGAACTGCAAAGCATTCAAACTGCTTCAGAGAGCACAGCTCTGATGGGTTAGCCTTGTTGTTCAAATACATAATGTAAGTTTGCCAAAAAAGACTATTTCATTGAGAACTTACTCACACAGGACAAGCATTCATGTGGTGATCAGAAGTGATAAAAGGACACTCTCAAAGTCTCTCTCTCTCTCTCTTTTTAAAGCAATCGGGGTTAAGTAACTTGCTCAAGGTTACATGACCAGTTATTTCTGGGTGTGGTACTAAGTATCTGAGCCCAGATTTGATCCCCAGGTCATCCAGAGCCAGTGCTCTTACTCACTGAGCCATCTGGCCGCCCCACAAAGTCTCTCTTAAGAACTTTGGAATTGACTGTGTGACACGGGAGACAGTGGCACAAGACCACTCAGCAAGGCATGCCCACGTCAGGGAAGGCACTGTGCTCCATGAGCAAAGCAGAATTGAAATAGCTCAAAGGAAACACAGGATGCATAAAATTAGGGTATCCACCCCAAATATTCACATGAAGTATTTGTTCCGGAGCTGTGGTAAAGCATTCTGGGCTGAAAGGTATTGGTCTGGTCAGTCACAGTTGAGAACACTGAAACTGGACATGGTGATGTCATTTTGGTCCTCTTTGAGAACTAATAACAACAGACAACCAACCCCATGCAAGGACAGGAATGGGCGTGCCTCCAAAGAAACCTGGGAAGCTGCCTACCACACATAACCTGCATTTTAAAATCACCATAGCACTGACTTGAACTTGTAGTTCAACTTGCTGCTTGGCAAGCCACATCTACTGTAAGCAAAATAAGCCAAACTTTCTTTATATTCATTTCACTATTGTTGACTTCAAGTATCTATGGCTTCTCTTCCCTTCACCTGAAATACTCTCATATTTCCAATTCATTATGCACTTCTGTCTTTAAGGGTATTAGTAAAGACTCATCTCCAAAAGGTGCTGAAAACTTGTCTTAATCAGAAGCCCATGTACTATGGACATTCATACCAACTATTCTACCACCAACATTTATGTAGAGATGATGAATCGTTTGAATATAAACACAGAGCTTTAGATATTATAACCCACTGCAGGATTTTGACAATATGAATTTATCAGTCCATCTATCTTTCCATTTTTAAAGTTCATAGATTCCCTTCTCTTTTATCTTGAAAGCTTCCTGGTATCTATGAATACATTTGTGAAATGAGTGCTCAGTTTCTGCATTAATAGAAACAGTTGAGAAAAACTATCTCTTCTACTCCAAAAAACACATTGAAAGTTTGAAGTAGAAAGTAGAATATTTAAAAACTAGAATGACATTCTATATAGAATGATATATTGTTGAAATGGTATATTTCAGAATTTGCAAGAAACAAAAATTAGATTTTTAAATATCCTGCTATTTACTGGTTAAGTTATGCTACCTAACAAAGAATGAATCACCTCTACAAGTTGTATTATTACATTATTCATCACCCTTCAATTTATTTGTATTTCCCAATTTCAGTGATTTTTATCTTACCTTACTGAAATACTCCTGTCTACCCACAAGTCATGTATCTTCAATGAATATTCCTCAATTGTCAAACTTGTCATATATTTATCCATATCTCAAGGATTGTTCATATGGAAAAGAAGGGCTGAATATTCTTGGGTAAAATATTGAACCTAAAATTTCAGGTATGTACTTTACAGTAAATCTATGGGAACAACTTATCAATAGGAGAGTTGAGTAAACATCATTTTCTATGGAAATGTGTTCTCACTGAACTTTACTAAAGATATTATCTTTCTTTAAAAAAATCCCTAGAAGCTTTTGTAGTGTTCTCTTAGGTTGAGTAAATATTAATATGGAAGCAAAGTCATCATGCTTGAAATAGTCTATGTTCAAAGTGATGCATATTAAATAAGTGATCCCTTACAACTAATGGTCAAACATTAAAACACTCAAATTAGCAGGTTCATTACTAAAAAAAAAAAAAGATAATACTGACATTTTTTTCTTCATACATGCCACAAAGGCTCAAGATTCTAATAGGATTAGCCATCTTTTTTGTTTTGTTTTTGCTTTTTGGAAGGCAGTTGGGGTTAAGTGACTTGCCTAAGGTCACATGTCTAGGTTTTGTGTTTAGTGTCTGAGGCTGGATCTGAACTCAGGTCCTCCTGACTCCAGGGCTGGTGCTCTATTCACTGCACTGCCTAGCCGCCCCAAGATTAGGCATCTTTTATCTCTACTTTTTCTTTTTTGTTTTATGTAGTGAAAAATAAAAATGATAATATCAATAATAACATTTCATTCTTTTAAAGAGTCACTAATCACTATCAATACAAGGTATAGAAGATTAAATGAACATTATTTAGGATAGACTGAAAATTAGACTATAGATGTTTTATCGCTTCCATCACGGGAAGAAAAAAAAACTTGTTTCTTGTTTAAAAAAACAAGACTTATTTAAAGGAATAAATTAAATTATTATTTATTATTAATATTGAATATAACATTATATTTAATATATAATAAATATAATTTAAATATAAAATATTAATAAATTTTTCCTGTATTAGAAGAAGAATTGCTGACAGAGATATTTCCTGAAAGTAAAATAAGATAAAGAACTCATGAAAGGAAAATTCTACATTTGGACTTTTACCTTGATTAATGAGGCAGAACTCAGGAAAAAGAGAATTAAAAGGATTTTATTATGTGTGCCAAAGGAGCAACGCATTGATGGCTTGGTCAGCAAAGATCAGCACTAGCTTCAATGGTCAGCTTAGATAGGTAAGTTTAAGACAATTCAGAGAACAAAAGAGGTTGGGCCCTTGCTTCTCAGTTAATCCCCAACAGAGGTTCAAAGGTCACAGCTAGGGGTTGCATGTTAACTAAGTAATGCAAAAAGCTGAAGACTTAGGATCACCTTTCCCATCAATGAATGACAAGGAGGACTGGGAACAATGGATCACTGAGTCAACATTACTTTCAATAGCACTGCAATGTCACTCAACATGGTATAAAATAATATATGTAGGAAAATATACATAGTAACAGATTTATATCATCTATGTAAAATAATGATATAAGCACACACTTTCTTTAGAAAGAGAGCAGATGGCACAGAGCTAATTCTAAAATCATAAAAGACAAATAGTATGCTTTAATTTTAACTGAATATACAAAATATTTAATATTAACTTATGGTATATTCTTAAGGCTACAAGCAATTTGTAGTTTCACTGACAGAAAGGAAAAGTGAATCTTCTTCATCTGAAAGGCATATTAGTAATTTCTACAAGCTAAATTTTGGAAACCTTTAGGTATTTCAGAGTAAGAATTGCATGGTGAATAGGGTTGGCCTCAGAGGCAATAGTCCTGTGTTTAAATTACACCTCTGGCTCATATTGTGAGAAAGGCATTCTCAGTGTTCCAGGTGACTCTGTACTCTAGACCATATGTGTCAAATATATGACTAGAAATACCCCTGGGTGCCACCTGAATCAGATTCAAATGTATTTGGGAAATATTTAACAAAAATTAATAAAAAATACAATATAATGTAGATAATGTTAATATGTTGTTTTCTAAGTGAATATGTGACCTGCAGGCATCTTTATGTTAGTGCACTCGGTTTTTATTAAAGTTTGACAACATTTCTCTAGATTATAACTTCCAGAGAAAAGGCTGATTGCATTTGTATAGGGAGTTTCCTTATCATAGAATTTCAGCAAAATTACAATTCCACTCTCTACTCCCTATCCCTAAATTAGGGAGAGGACAAAAAAAAAAAAAGAAAGAAAGAAAATTATGGCTAAAAAGGGATAGGAATTAAGCATGTGATTTCATTGGTATGGGAAGTGCCAGATAAGGAAACTCATTCCAGAAACATAGGTTGGCTATGCCCTCAGTCCCTTAGTATTAAAGAGTTATCTAAAGAACACTTAGAAGATAAGTGACTGGAACACAGCTGATATGTGTCAACAGGTAGGATTTGAACCAAGGTTTACCTAGCTCTGAGGCTAGGTCTCTATCAACTGTGCTGTTGTGGTACAAACAATACCTATCTCCACTCCCCATACTAGTTAATCTAATTGTTCCTGAAAGGATTTTGAGACCTTTCTCAAGACTGTTGACTCAGGTGACCAAAGGTGCAGATTACTGGAATCACTTCCCAAATGTCTGATAATAAAACAGCCACAAAGAGCCCCAGTAGCTTTCTGATGCTTGGTGAGTGGATCACTATGGGAGACTTGGAAAACATGATAGAAATAGTAGATCTTCTCAAAACAGTTATATATTCCTGTAACTGGGAAGTTAAGATGACTCAGTTGAATCAGCTCCAATTTCCTTAATTCCAATCCTTTTTATATATACTTCAACTGTTTTAATCACTTTTTTGTTAACTGTTGAATGAACTACAAGTGTCTAATTTGATCCAAAATTGAAGCAGACTGACCTGAGTCATGCCCATCCCAGAATAGTCATGCTGGCTCTTTTGTCTGGCATAGGAGATAGAAAATCAAATTACAGAGACTTGAAATATTAATTTAGGGGGAAGATTAGGTAAAAATGTGGAAAAGCACAGAAAATTCCTGTTGGGAGAGACAAGAATGTGATAATATTCAGCCTTGAAAAAACTCAAAGGACGATTTTGTCAAATGCTAAAAGGGAGGAATGTGTTTGTGTGTTTGTGTGTGTGTGTGTGTGTGATAGTGGATAGCATATTGTACCTGCAGTCAGGAAGACCTAAGTTCAAAACTAGCCCCAGATACTTACTAACTATATGACCCTGGGCAAATCACTTCATTTCTCTTTTTTTTTCAGTCTCCTAATCTGTAGAATGAATATAACAACACTTTCCTCTCAGTGTTATTGCTAAAATAAAATGAGATCACATTTGTAAAGTGTTTAGCACAGTACCTGGCTCATAGTTAGCATTATATATATATATACATATATATATATTAGCCATTATGATTGATTATTATGCAATAATGGAAATCATCTCCCTAAAGCATTGGATTACCGTAAGAGAAAAATGGGCTTAAACTGAAAAAAGAAAATTGGCTTTAACATGGAAAAAAATTATTACCAGTTAGCTTAGGAGAGCTAAACACAAGAATCCATAAGAAAAAGTTTGTGGAATGAAATATTGACATATACAATTTTTTTTTCTCTTTGAGAGAATCTTAACATCAACAATAACATGTTTTTCTCTGGGGGTTTGAGTGGAAGTCCTCAAAGAAAATCAGCTTTAGGAAAACTCATGTCCAAAGTGCCTTCCACACTTGTGACCCTAATAAACACTTTAAAAAATATAGGAAGACTTTTTAAAATTTATTATTTGAATGTCTTTAACTTAAATTTTGTATAATAAAATTACTTTTTTAGCAGTTGTTTATTTTTGCTCTATGATTCTTTTTAAAAAATAAAAAAATTGCTTTTTTTTGCTCTATGATTCTTGAAAACATGATGTATTGAAATTTGCTACTTCAAACACTGACAGAAACCTTTCTTAGATTGAAATCCATTTTACAATGAAAAGTCTAGCTCAAGGAATACACACACAAACACACACATTTAAATATGGCTATATATAAATATATAGTAAATGCATTGGGTCAAGTGGAAGTTAAGTCATTCTGACAATTCTGCCCTTTTTTTACTCCAATGCTGTGGAAGCAGTATCTCTTCTGTATGTCTGAATCAACTATTACATGCCAGTTAGTAGATTGATAGTGTGATCAAAGGGAGGGAATATATTGATTTGAAGTTCAAGAAATAAATGTTTTGTAGAGAAAAAATATTTTTTCATGAAAGAAATAAAGTCAGGGGTTATACTCAGAAGGAAAATGAAGGACTATGATGGACAAGAGGACGAAGTTATTGTTAGAGCCTTGATGGATGAGTCTGTAGAGTCGTTCTCACCTCCATCTCTCACCCTTACAGTAGAAATGATTCTTCACCTTTACATGTAATCTTACAATTGCCTCAAAGGAGTATTTGTTCAGCAGGATGAAAAAAAAAAAACTTTTTGTATAAAAACAAACAAAAACTCAAGACTGTGGGACTGGGGGTGATGATGGCGCCCTTTACAACGATAGGGAAGGTAGAAAGATGGGAGGGTTTAGGGGAAAGAGAAGAAGTCCTGTTTTAGACATTTTTGCTTAAAATGTCTACTGAATATCTACTTTGTGTTGTCTGAAAGGCAGTCAAAGACCCGAAGCTAGGTATTTGGCACATTGTTTCCTTGGTTCATCCCATTAAAAAGCAATCTTTGAAATTGGCTGAAAAAACTCTAAATGAGAATTTTGCTTCATATCAGAAGGTCAATGAAGAATATTTTACCTGCCTAAAGAATGAGTCTGTAAGTGAAGGTATTTTATACTTTTCTGAACAGTATAAAGTTACATTGCCAGTTTAACAGAAGAAAGACTATTTTTTAGAGAATAAAGTCAAAAACATAGTTAAAAAAATATCATGTTTTAAACACAGTACTAGATAATATTATATATTGCAAAGCATTTAAAAGACTGTCTCTTTTTATCTCACTAAAATCTTGTAGTTTATTCCTGTTTTACAGATGAGGAAACTAAAGCACAGACCCTAGACTGACTTGCCTAGGGTCACACACCTATAAAGTGTATGAGGCTAGATTTGAATTCAGGACTTCCTGACACCAAGGCCAGTGTTCTCCCTAATGTGCTATCTATTTCCAGTTGGGGAAAAACCAAACTGGGAGAGATTCCAAGTGCTCTAGAGGATTCAGGAAATCACGAATGTAGGGATAAAATTTTGCAAAGCATACAAATTAAGCAAAGATTTCAGTAATTACCCTAAGGCTTTTCTTGATTTTCTTCCTTCTCAATCTTATATTCTTTGACCAGTTTTACAAAGAACCATGTTTGACAAGAACAATGCCTTGAGGCACTTGTGGATTATAAATTGCATTAAAAACAATTTTACTGATAACAAGAGTAAAAGTGATTCTGAATGCCAGTTAAAAAGTGAACTAACAGGTAAAATGATCTTCCCCTTGGCGTCTACATTTCCTATGACTGTGGGCCATGCTAGATGAGAAGGTAATCCATCAGAACAGTAGGAATGAAATCTGGCAACAACTCCCCACAAGCTTAGCTTTTCATGCCTCATGTAGTAAGCTAGTCAAAGTAATGATGATTCCAAGAAGGACTTCTCTGTCCCCTTAAAGGAAACCAGCTTAACTTACATTAAACAAGTATCACTCATATTACAGAAAGAAAGAGAAGAAATAGCCAAAATTTACCATAAATTGAAAGAATATCCAGATCATGAAGAACTAAGCCAACCCCAAAGGTCTCCTCCTTCCACCCACAAAAATAATTAAAGGTAGAAAAAGGACCAGAGAAGTGCCAGGGTTTTTTTTTTCTTCTGAGATAAGTAATGGAGAAAAAAATAGCACAAATACTGCTTTTTCAAACCAGACAACAAATGGTACTTTCCTCTCCTACTTATCTGCAGGTGAAATGAGGAGTTTGGGAATTGTGAAGCTAGGGGACGCTGAATCCAAAGGCCTAAACAAACCATTTCCTGAGAGAACCTTCTACATGTAGCCTTTGTGTCCATAAAGTGAGGGAATGGGAGCAACATGATGACATTTCCATGAAGTCTAAAAGCCTTGATGTGTCTGAAATATCAGGGACAGGTGTTGGCTGTATATACATGCCCCAGGCACGTGAATCCCCTACATGCATGGCATTCCATGAATACCATGTGTTTCTTACATGTGTGCTCCCACATGTGTGTCCCTTACACATGCCAAGTCATGACATGTATTTGTTAGTGTCTTAAGTTCATAAGAATATTAGTGCAACTAGGTTGTCCTATTAAACACCTTTGCTTGGAAGCTGTCTAGTTAGTAAAGATAGATACAACAATGAGTGGATACAAACAATACTTGGAAGTTGTAAGTACTTAATAAGTTATTTCATATTTTTAAATACCTCTACAATAATTAAATAGGTCTACTGATAAAATTAAGAAAGTTCCAGGGTGGCTAGGTGGCACAGTGAGTAGAGCATCAGCCCTGGAGTCAGGAGGACCTGAGTTCCAATCTGGCCACAGATACTTAACACTTACTAGCCATGTGACCTTGGGCAAGTCACTTAATCCCAACTGCCTTCCAAAAAGCAAAAAAAAAAAAGTTCCTCGATTTAACTGTTTTTGTTATGTATTTTCTAATTCTCCTTGCCTATAAGTAATAAGAAAAAAAATCTGCTTTTCCTTTTTGACTGTTTTACAATTATAAACTTTATCTCCACATACAAATCTACATTTACTAACGATACTAATTCTTATTTTTATTAACATCATAAGGAAAAAAAGAGAGGCAGTAGGTAGAGAACCGTCCTCATAAATCAGAAAGACCTGACTTCAATTCCACCTCTGACACTGGCTTTGTGACTGGAGAAAGCCACTTACTCTCTCAGTGCCCTAAGCAGCTCTTTAGAATTATGTTTCAAAGAAGGTACTAATCCCTATTGGTAGAGGGATTGGTAGAGCAATCAATAGCACATGAAAACACAGTTCCATTCTCCATCGCTACTAAGGAAAATGAAAAACACATTGCCCTGCAGGGTAACTAATCTTTGAAAGGTTTTACAAAACAAATTGAGCTGGTTTGGTGAGGCTTTTTTTTTTTTTGGTGGTAGCAAAAAGATGAAATTTAGTAGATGACTTTTAATTGGGGAATAGACAGACTATGGTTCTTGAGGATAATGAAATATCATTTTAAAATAAGAGGGGCGGCCAGGTGGCTCAGCGAGTAAGAGCACTGGTTCCAGTGTCGGGATGACCTGGGGATCAAATCCGGGCTCAGATACTTGGCACCACACCCAGAAATAACTGGCTGTGTAACCTTGAGCAAGTTACTTAACCCCAATTGCTTTAAAAAATAATAATAATAAAATAAGAAATGGTAACTATAAAGACTTTAGAGAAGCATCGGAAGACTGTTGAGAACTGGTGACTATTGAAGTAAATATATAATAATATAGGAAAATAATATATACAATGACTACAACAAACAGAAAGAACAATTGCATAAAATTAGGTGCTGTGCAATTCTTATGACCATTCTCAGGTCTAGAAAGGAGTTGAAAAGAATTTATCTCTTTTCATTGCAGAGATGGAAAACTATGTATACACAGAATGTTTCATATGTTGTCCGTAACAGTCATTCTGTTGGTTTGTCTGAATTGTTTTTTTTTTCTTTACTCTTTCATGTTTACTGTTGTAAGGGATGGCTCCAGCAGGCCAGGGGGTGGAGAATATAATTGTAAACACATTGTAAAAATAAAATATTTCAATAATTGTTTCTGATTATCCTTTAATAGTATGAACTGGAATCTTACAAATGGCAGTCCATCTTATTTGACCTGGCTGCTCTAAGGACCGGAAGTTAGGTGGCACAATGGATACAGCATTTGTTCTCAAATTAGGAAGACGTCTCCTTGAGTTCAAATCTGGCCTCAGACACTTACTAGCCATGCATCCCTGGGCAAGTCATTTAACCCTGTTTGTCCCAGTTCCTCACCTGTAGAATGAACTGGAGAAGGGAATGGCAAAACACTCCAGTATCTTTGCCAAGAAAGCCAGAATTGGGTCATGAAGATTCATACACAATCGAAAAGACTGAGCTACAGGACTTTGAACAACAATATATTATTCACAGTTTCTTGGATAGAAGATCAAAGACAGAAGAGTGAGAAAATCTTCCAAAGTCTATGTATTTAATTTCATGTAAAAGGGATAGGTTTATAATTTTTTGACATCTTCATGTTGATACAAGATGATTTTTTATAAAAAATAATATATATAAATACCATCAAGAAAAATAAATGGGAATTCTGTCACTTAATATCTGTGTTTTTAGCATGTCTATGCATCCCAGTTTACTCCTCTATAAAATGAGGGAATTGGAATAGATGACCTCTACAATCCCTTCCAAATAAAAATATATGATTTAATCATCCTTTCCATTTTTTTTCTTTTTAACTCATTTCATTTCAAATCTTGTTTTTATCTCTTAATTTCTTCCAAC
This sequence comes from Petaurus breviceps papuanus, assembly GCF_028583685.1. Classification (NCBI taxonomy): domain Eukaryota; kingdom Metazoa; phylum Chordata; class Mammalia; order Diprotodontia; family Petauridae; genus Petaurus; species Petaurus breviceps. The sequence continues at coordinate 27,970,408 of NW_027185655.1, forward strand.
CACTTTTGAAATCCCTCTGGAGAAACTATTTTTCCTTAGGAGGTTCTTTTTATACTTGCTGTTGGGTTACTTTTCCATCCCTTAACCTATAATCCTATGATCTTGTGATTTATCACAAGGGCTACACTTAGCACATAATATTTTTTTCAGTTTATTGGTGTCTTCTGTTTACTCCAATTTTCACCCACAGTTTTTGGAATGGAATTTTATTTTTGCACCAGTACCCTTCAGTATTCTTGACTGGGTTAGTTCAGCTTTGTTTGGCCTCTCCTCTCTATAATCAGGATGCTGTTGCTACTACCAGTCTCTAAGCGGTGACAGTTGTTAAGTGCCTCCCTCTACCTAAATCCCTGACTTTTATTTCATTTCCTTAGCCTTGCTGTGCATTCTGGCTTCATCTAGCCATATTTCACCTCTTTGCATGATCATTATTGGGAGTTGGTTTCATTATCTGTTCTGGCCCTACGAGGCCTTAGTGGGGTCCTGGAAATCAAAGTGGTATCCGATCTACTAAACAGTGTTTCTGATGTTGGTACACAGGTGCTCAGTTGGTCTTGGCTCCTTCTATGGCCCCCGTGCTACAAAAACCCCAAAGTCTATTACTATAACCTTGCATAGTGATCTCCTGGGGCTTCTTTTCTGACAGGCAACATTAGGCATCTATCTTGAGGGTACTGATTATCAGAGTTGGTGTTGACTTTCAGATCCCATTAATAAGCTTTGGACCCGACTTCCCTTTTCTAGTGACCTCTTCAATTGCCAAGGCCAGTTGCCAGAGTTTGTCCTGATTTCCCTCAGGGGACTCTTCTCCAAGTCTTTCATGTTTAAGTGAAATGGAGGTATGAACTAGTTTGACCCTTCTATCCACCTGCATTTAAAAAAAATTGTTTGTTTTTTTTTATGCAGGTCTGTACTAGAGGAGTCTACTTTTATTTATTTTCTTTAGATTTCTTTATCATTGGTCTTTCTGAAGTTCTTTTCAAATATTTATTGGGCTTCTGTGTGTATTGACCTTCTCTATGACCTTTCACATAACCACCTTAAGCAGAAGTCTTGAGCAATTTTTCATAAAACAAGAGTCTCAAGGGGCTGGCCTAAATGCCAGTATGTTATGATTTGTGTACTTTAAGAAGGCTCAAAAGCATCTTTATCATTTCCCAACAATCTGCCCATTTTGTTGCTGTGGTTCAGGCTTTTCAGTTGTTTCAATCATAACTTCAGTAATGAAGTGTTTCTTCACAACCCCACTTGGGGTTTTCTTGGCAAAGACACTAGAGTGGTTTACCATTTCCTTCTCTAGCTCATTTTACAGATGCAGAAATTGAGGTAAACATCAGTAAGTGACTTGCCCAGGGTCACACTGCCAGCCAGTGTCTGATGTCTGATGTGAACTCAGTTCTTCCTGAGTGCAGGTCCAGTGCTCTATCTATCATACCACCTAGCTGCTCAAGGCCTACCCCTAGCACAGTCATAAAGATTCTATTGCAATCTGCTCAATACTGTAACATCTGACCTTCATTTCCTGTAGCATTATGATGCTTTCCTACACTGTACCCAAGTTTCCTTTTATGAAAAAAAAGAAACTCATAAACATAGTGCCCTTGTAATTTAAGTAAATAAATCCATAGTTTCACTTTCCAAGAATGGAGAATAGACACTCACTGAATGCCATTATCCAACCAAATCCTTTGGTTGAAGAGATAAGAGATCCTTATTCTCTTGCTCAGAGATCAAAATTGATTTTCTTAAGTTCGAGCACTGAAGGGTCCATCAGCATGAGACTTCTCTCATTCATATGCTAGTAGATATCTTAATGAATATTGTAGAAAAAGTAATCATTCATGACTTGTTTGCTAATCATCTAGGGATGAACTTCTCTCCACTTAATAAGGTTAAGATAACACATAAGGAATCTATTCTCAGCTGACAATCTTGACAAGTTCTCAGCTGAAGTCTTGACAATGCATGTACTCATTTGGATGAAAAACCAGAGGTCCTTGGAAAGTGTACTACACAACCACTGTAGGAATTTAGTTGTGGAAAGAGCTCTTTCAAAGTGAATGTAGATTTCTAGGGGCAGAGCTAAGAGGAATCACTCAGCAAAGCTCTCCCAACATTCCCCACCAAGCATCTTTAAAATAATGCCCCAAATCAAATTCCAGAGTGGCAAAGACAATAAAAGGTCATGGTGAGACATCCTTACAGCTTTAGATAACTCAGAAGGGGAAATCTGTGACTTGGAGATGGAAGCTGACTCTGAGTCTTAGGACTAGGTGTTAGTAACAGAAGAAGCAACAGCTTTAGGAGCCCTCAAGTCAGAGATGGTAAGGGGATCTGGCAAGTGTTCCAAAAGAGATTATAGAAAACCCCTATGCTAGTACAGGATGTAGTACCAGATTCTTTCTGGCAACTCGGCTGCCTATACTTACCTCTGGGTTACAGTTCAAGGGCAGAGAGGAGAACTTTTGGTCAGGAGGGTATAGGAACCCTAAGGAATAATATCACTTCTGGTCTCAAAGGAGCGGGGACCCTGAGCAGCACTGTCAATTCCAAGCCCAAGGCAACAGGGGCCTTTCCTGAGTAAGAATAGGAGTGTAGACCAGGATAGCAGTGTCCAAAGCCCTTCCCATATCACACCACCTTAAAAGCACTGAAAACTTCCAAACTCCCAGAACTAGTTCTGAAAATAGCAGCATTAAAAAGCTTAAAACTTAGGTCAATGTCTCCCCTCCCTGAGGTGAGCAGAGCCCAACTTTGAAATAAAGTTCAGAGTCAAGCAATAGCCTGATAACAAAACAACAATAACAAAAGAACAAATAGAAAACAACAACTAACTTTGAGCATAGAAAGCTACTGTAGTGGCAGGGAAATACAAGACACAAATGCATAAGAAGATTACAACACGTAAACAGCTAGAACTAAAACCACAAAGATAAATGCTATTTGGGGCAGCCAGGTGGCACAGTAAGAGCACCGGCCCCAGAGTCAGGAGGACCTGGGATCTGTTCAGGCCTCAGATACTTAACACCCACAGAAAATAACTGGCTGTATAACCTTGGACAAGTTACTTAACCCCAATTGCTTAAAAAAAAAAAAAGAAGAAAAATGCTAATTGGAGACAAGCTCATTATTATTTTATTAAAAATTCTAGATATAGCAATAAAAGAGGAAAAAAGAGACGGAAGGTATTAGAATGGGCAATGAGAAAAAAAAGATCAGTCTGCAGATAAGATGGTATACTTAAAGAAGACTAGAAAAGTTTAAATAATGATTTTAGCAAAGTTAGCACTCTGATGGCAGAAAGTGAAAAGGAATAAAGGAGCCTTTTGACAAGGGTAAAAGAGGAGAGCTGATTTGAAGCTTAACATTAAAAAAAAAAAAACAAAGATGTTGGTAACTTGTTCCACAACTTCCTGGCAAATAGAGAAGAAATTGGAGGCAGTATCAGATTTTATATTCTTGTGCTCAAAGATCATTGCAGATGGCAACGGCAGCCATGAAATTTAAATATTCTTGCTCCTTGGAAGGAAAGTTATGGCAAATCTGGACAGCATACTAAAAAGCAGAGTCATTACTTTTGCTGACAAAGGAACATATACTTAAAGCTATGGTTTTTCCAGTAGCAATATATAGTAAGAGTTGGACTATGAGAAAAGCTGAGCACTGCTGAATCAATGCTTGTGAACTGTGGTGCTGGAGAAGACTTTTGATAGTCCTTTGGATAGACAGGAGGTTAAATCGGTCACTACTTAAAGAAATTAATTCAGGCTATTCACTGTATGGTAAAATGCTAAAGCTGAAGTTTAAATACTTTGGCCATAGAGTGAGAAGACAGGATTCATTGAAAAGACCCTAGGGAAAGATTGAAGACAAAAGGAAATGGGGATGGCAGAAGATGAGATGGATAAATAGTTTCATGGAAAAAATGAACATGAACTTGGACAGCCTTCAAGAGATAGTAGAGGATAGAAGGATCTGGCAGATGATGGTCCATGAGGTCACAAAGAGTCAGACATACTGAATGACTGAACAAAAAAAAAATCAAAATTGCAGGATATAAAATAAACTCATATAAATTATCAGCATTTCTACATATTACCAACAAAGTCCAGTAGCAAGAAATATAAAGAGAAATGCTATAACTGAAAATAATAGAAAATACTTGGAGTCTACCCGCCAAGACAACACAGGAACTATATGAACCCAATTATAAAACACTTTGCAGAAAAATGAAGTTGTATCTAAGCAAATGGAAATATTAATTTTTTATGGGTAGGGCAATTCAATATAATGAAATGATCATTCTGCCTAAATTAATTTATTCAGTGCCATACCAATCACACTACCAAAAATTTATTTTATACAGCTAGGGAAAATAGTAACAAAATATTCTGGAAGAACCAAAGGTCAATAAGACCAAGGGAATTCATGAAAATAAAAATGAAGGAAAGTGGCCTAGACCTACCTGATATCAAACCCTATTATAAAACAGTAATCATCAAAAGAATTTGGTACTGGCTAAGAAATAGTGTGGAGGGTCAACTGAATAGATTCAGTAAATAAGAGAGTAGTAATAATAATAATCCAGCATTTGATAAACCTAGAGATTCAGGGTTTGGGGGGACAATAAGTCACTTTAACAAAAACTGTTAGGAAAACTGAAAAACAAGTATATACCAAACATCTAGATTATACTAACATCTAACACCCTATACCGAGATAAGATCTTTTGGTGGCAAAAAAAATAAGAAATTGAGGGGATATCCATTAACTGAGGAATGGCTGAACAAGTTATGGTTATAATTGTAATGACTGCAATATAATACAATTGTTCTATAAGAAATTATGAGTAGGATGTTCCCAGAAAAACCTGGGAAGATTTATATGAATTGGAGAGTGGAATGTACAGAACCAGGAAACACTGTACACAGTAATGACAACTTTGTACAATGATCAACTATGAATATTATGTATTCTCAGCAATACAATGATCCAAGAAAATTCCAAAGGACCCATGATGAAAAATGTTATTCATCCCCAAAGAAAGAACCAATAGAATCTGAATGGTATTTTCCATTTTCTCCATTTTTTTCCTTTTCTTTTCTTCTCTTTTCCTTTATGGTCTGTGTTTTACAACATGACTAATATGATAAATATTTTGCATAACTGCACATGTATAACCTATATCAAATTGCTTACTGTCTCAGGGTGGGAGGGAAGGGAAGAAAGGAGAGAATTTAGAAAAGAAAATGTTTAAAAACAAGTGTTAAAATTGTTTTTATATGCAATTGGCAAAACATTATTTTTAAAGCAAAATTAATATACTATAGCACTTGTATTTGTGGACTGTATTTACAACCACATATTTTTGTGCACACACTTGACTGCTTTGACCTAGGGGGGAAAATATATATATAATTTGTTTCTGGAAGAAAACTTAAGAAAACATTGCTAAGAACAAATAATTTCATTCTCCCATACTTGTATTTTAACTAGATGATTTCCTCAATATTTCCTCACATCATTTTTAGAGGGTGTAAAAAAAGGAATGGACAAGATTCAGTTTTTAGGAAACCCAGTGCATTTCCCAATGAAACTTGTTAAGGTTCCATGCTGGTAGAAGAGCAGAGTATTTGGGCTGCAATGTCTGCAGCATCTAATTTACTGTAAACTGAAAGCACTGCATTAGTAATAACGGAGCTAGCTGGATCTCTGAGGGCTGACAATTTTGCTGAAGCATTCAGAAATTTTCTTATCTTAGCTACCCAAACTTTTCAAAGAGCTCTTCCTTTTCTCTCCCCCTCTGCAACCATCCAATTAAAAGAACATTTCTAGAACTTCATTTTGTGCTGCAAATGCAGCAGCATCTCATAGAAGTTTTATGCTATGTTTAACAATTCCAGTTTTTTAATCTAAGAAAAATGGCCTTCAAAGCATAAAAGCAAAAATTGGATTTCTGCTGGTGACACATAATATCTTCTAATGGAAAAAAACAAAAGTTGTGTGGCACGGACTATAACTTTTTGAAATTATTGCTAAGAGTTATTTCTGTTCTTGCAGATCATCAGATAGCCACAATCTATATTTTGTTTTGATGACTTAAAATCAAAGCTAACTGAAAATATTTGGGAAATATTGTAGGAAGATCGCCACCTCTAGGTTCAGAGGAGCTGGATTCAAATTCTTTTGCTTTTGCTTTTTTTTGGAGGGCAATTGGAGGTAAGTGAGTTGCCCAGAGTCACACAGCTAGTTTTTGTGTTAAATGTCTGAGGCTGGATTTGAACTCAGGTCCTCCTGACTCCAGGGCCGGTGTTCTTTAGGATTCGAATTTTTATTCTGCCATTTGTTTGACATTGGAAAAGTCCCTTAACCTCCTTTGTCTCAGTTTCTTGAAAAGCAGATTGAGGAAATTGGACATCTGCAGTTCCAGATATATGATCTCCCAGTTTATGTTCTTCATGTTCTTCTATTGTGAGGTTTGGAAAAAGAAGATATTTCTGGCTTTCCCACTGCTATAAATAAAATTAGCTAATACTTCCTAGGTGATAGATACTTGGCTAAGAATTTTGCAATTATTAACTCATTTGATCTTCACAACAACTCTGAGAAGGTAGAGCTACTATTATGTCCACTTTACAGATGATGAAACTGAGCCAAACAAGTTATGTGACTTACCCAGAGCCATACAACTAGTAAGTTTCTGAGGCTATATTTGAATATAGGCCTCTCTGATTTCAGGTCCAATATTCTACCTGCTGGGTCACTTAGCTCCTTGGATTATTATCTAGTATCATAAAAGTTACCTATGTCTGTAGACTTGATAGAAGTCATGTGTCTAAACATATAAATGAAAGAACTCAACACAACTGACAGTGTCAATAACTGAAGAAGAAATACAAATAAATGAAGGACCTAACTTATTATTATAATGACCATATTAGATCCTATGAAATATACATATTTATCAATGTGTATACTTTTAATTTCCATCATGGTGACAGATCCTGAGGAAGAGATTAGGTTCAGTAGTTGTAAAGTCTTTCCAAGTTTGGCAGATGGGTGGGTGGGTGGGGAAGGAATATAAATCACAGAGCTAGAAGGGACCTAAGAGGTTATCTGGGATAACTTCTTTATCTTTCTTTTTTTTCTTCTTTTTGGAGGGAAATCGGGGTTAAGTGACTTGCCCAAGGTCACATGGCTAGTTTTTGTGTCAAATATCTGAGGCCGGATTTGAATTCAGGTCCTCCTGACTCCAAGGCTGGTGCTCTATTCACTGTGCCACCTAGCCGCCCCAACTTCCTCATCTTTCCAAGAGAAAATGGAGATCCAGATATAAAGTGACTAGTTCAAGGTCACACAGATATTTAGCAGAAGAAGTAGGGAGTAGGAATCAGGTCTTTGGTTCTAGGTTCATCTCTTTTCTGATGTGCTATATAACTTACTTAGACAAGTAAGAGATCATTATGTATTTGCTAAATTGAATTGGAAAGAGGAATATGTGTACCTTCCTGGGTCCTGATAATCATCATTTCACTCCATCTTTGTGGGACTCTTGTAGAAAAGACACACTCTTATTTCCCCAAATTTCAGAGAATCTGATATCTATTGACTTAAATAGAACACTGAATGTTTTAAGACCAGAGTTAGTGAGACTCGATCCTTTTCAGGAATAGTGCACTTTATCTAAGAAAAAATTTGTTTCCAATGCAGCTGTGTGCTCCAGCTTTTGCCCCAGGTGGTTTCTGGGATTTTTGCTTATATTACACGTGGGTTTATTTATAAAGGTGGGGGTTGATTAAAGTCACTAACCAAGGGCTGTTGTTTTTGTTGTTCAGTCATGTCTGACTCTTTGTGACCCCATTTGGGATTTTCTTGGCAAAGATAATGGAGTGGGTTTTCCATTGGCTTCTCTAGCTCATTTTACAGATGAGGAAATTGATGCAAACAGGGTTAAGTGACTTGTCCAGGGTCTCACAGTTAGTAAGTCCCTGAGGTCATATATGAACTCAAGTGTTCCTGACTCTAGGCCTGGTGTTCTATCCACTGCACTACCTAGCTTACCTCACTAACAAAACGCTCTAGACTACTACCTTTATCTTATAAGAATACATTTAATCAAAGAGTTCAACAAAGGCATTAAACTAATACACCTGCCCACTTCTACCATGTTTCCCCGATAATAAGACACTGTCTTATTAAATTTTTTTGGACAGAAAAACACCAGAGGGCTTATTTTCAGGGGAGGGCTTATTTTAATGAACATTGACAGCAATTTTAATAAACAGGTAAATGTGAACAAAAAAATGTACCTTTATTCAATAAGCAAATCACTGGGGAACAACAGGATGATGCGCTCACTGCTGCAGCTCTGATTGGATGCAGCTCAGAGCGCGGCCTGCGTTTCAAGGGGGGGGGGGGACGGTGCATACAGAGGGTACCGTAATGTAGCGTGTAGCGCAGGGGATCACTTTCACTACAGTAGCAATCTCAATAGGGCTTATTTTCGGGGGAGGGCATTTTTAGAAGAATCTTACACAGTAAGGGGAGGGCTTATTTTCGGGATAGGTCTTATTATCAGGGAAACACGGTATGGATCTTCTGTAAAACACTAAGCCAATTCAGAACCTAACATTTAAGTGTCTGTCATAGACGAGAGAGCATTTCAGTCACGTCCCTGAGAGGGAATCACTTGAGGAAGGCACTGTCTATCTTCTTTCCCCTCCTTTTTAACTAGAGGATAATTGTGTGAACTTAGATACGTTAAAAGATTCAGACTGCTCATCCTTATCCTAACAGTATCCCAGGAAGAACAGTGGCTTATGGGAGCGGCTACATGACAAATAAGATAGACTAAAAAAAAAGGCAACTTAAAACTTTGTGAAGATTCCACAAAGAAGAAACAAACAAAACTTCCCAGAGCTGGGTTTCAGGCTTTACTCCATGCATTTTTAATATGAGTTGACTTTTTCTTGGACTCTGCACATGCTTGTTGAAGTGTATGTTCTAGATTTTTGCTGGGGATGTTTTGTACTGACCCTTTTTATCATGCCATATTTTATTTCCTTCAAGTTATCAAAAAGCATTTATAAAACACTTTGATCTGGGCATTTTAATGAATAATATGCTTAACTAAAAGCTAATTTAGTCTGGCTGGCTAATTGATACCAGCCGATAAACAGTGGGAGATGCACATCTCAGGAGGCTTATGAGTAAAAGCAATAGAAAGCTACCCTCCCTCTCTCTAGCCCAGCCTGCTGGGGTGAATGGGGATTGGGAGAGTTATCTCAGAGCCTGAGTTGTACATTAGCATAGAGCCCCCTGATGAGGTACTTTGTGCTAATCCTTATTTGCATTTATTTTGTGATTTACGGTTTTAGGAAGTCATTTGCAATACTGAAAGATAAGTGGTATACTAAAGATAACAAAGCAAGTTTGAATCAAAGGCAGGCAGGTCTTAAATTCACATTTTCTTGACTATGAGCTCAGCTTTCTATCCACTATCTCTTACTGTTTATTTTCATTACTTCCTATAATCATAAAGGGACTTCAGAGGTTATCTATAATTTTTTTTAAAATTTCTCACAGAGAAAACTGTGGTCCAGAGATATAAGGTGACATGCCTAAGGTCACACAGATAATCAGTGGTTCAAAATCTCATTCAAAATTGGTAACAAGAAATCCATTCTCATTGAATTTTTAGGAGTTAGTCATTTTGTACACATAGCTTTAACATAATAATAATATAATAATCATTTTGTACACATACACTTTAATATAGCAATAAGATATTCTTTTCAGAATAAAGATAAATAATTAGAAAAAAACATTCATTGCTCATGGATAGGTTAAGCTAATGTAATAAAATATCTAAATTAGTGACACTCCTATCTAACTTAATTTGATGCTATACCAATCAAACTTAAATATGAATATTATGTTGAACTAGGAAAAAATAAAGAAGGAACAAAAAGTCAAATTTCAAACTTATTAATGAAAAACGTGGGAAGGCAGGACATCTATAAATATCAGATCTCAACCTTATTACAATGCAGGAATTATTAAAAAAAAAAGCTTGCTAATACTAGTAAGAAACAAAAACAAAGGGGTGTATCAGTGAAACAGATTAGGTATATAACAATCAGAAATAAAGAAACACAGTATGATAGTGCTTGATAAACTCAAAGATCCTAATAACTAAGTGAACTCAGTATTTGACAAAAACTGCTAGGAAAACTGTACAATAATCTGTAGCAAATTTTATTTAGACTAACAAGCCAGCACCTGGGTCAGTTAGTTGGCTCAGTGGAGAGTGCCAGGCCTGGACTTAGGAAGATGCATCTTCATGAGCACAAATATGGCCTCAGAGACTTACTCTCTGTGTGACCCTGGACAAGTCATTTAACCCTGTTTGCCTCAATAAAATGAGCTGGAGAAAGAAACAGCAAACCATTCGACATCTCTGCCAAGAAAACACCAAATGACATCATGGAGTCAGAAACAATAGAAAAACAACAAACAATCCAGTATACACCAAGTTAAGCTCCAAATGGATATATGACCTGGATAGAAAAGGTTACATAAGCAAATTAGAGGAGCAAAGGTCAAAGGATATGAACAGATAGTTTTCAAAAGAAAAAGAACAAGCTATCAAAAATCATATAAAAGGTTTGAAAGCAATAATAATTAGGGCAACGATTTTGAGGATCAATCTCACAACCTGTCAGACTGGCAAAGAGAAAATGATAAATTTTAGAGAGTCTGTGGGGGAAAGTACACTAATGTATTATTAGTGGAGCTATGACTTTAGTGAAATCATCCTGGAAAGCAATTTTAATTATTCCCGGAAATTGATCAAACTTGTGTATACCCTTTCTCTGTTATACCACTACTGGGCCTATATCTCCAGATAAATTAAAAGAGAAGACAATGTTTTGTCTGTACAAAAATAATTATGTCAGTGTAGCAGCAAGCACCCCAAGCGCGTCCTCAGGGTTTGCTGCCCATACAGGTTCTTGGATCTGCTTTGTTAAAGGAAAGCAACTCAAAATGGGTTAACAAGCTTACTTTAATCAGTCAGACACATATCGTTTACCTTGTTCAGGGGCAAAAGGTCAGCACCCCGAACTTCAAAGCATACAGGAAGAATTATCAAGACAGAAACAGGTCAAGTAGACAGATTTCCAAACTGTCCAACCATTACATCCATACCCAGTCAACATCTGGGTTTCCACATCTGGGTTTTTCAAAGCCGGGGGACTCTCAACAACGGCTTCCCAGAATCCATATCAAATCACAGAACACTTCTCAAAGTGAGTCCCGAAACAAAGCTACACATCAGGGCTTATATAGCCTTCTCCTGGCTCAGAGAATGTAACAACCTTATTGACTCACTGGCCAATCAAGAAGTATCTACTGAAAAACAAGCCTCCCTCCCCAGGCTTCTGGTGCACTTTAGCCTAGGGGCAGGGAAGATCTTCCAAATTTGCATTCCCATTACAGTCAGGTATTTTTTCTGTGGTAGATAAAATTAAGAAATAAGAGGAAATATATGTTCTTATACTCAGAACATATGAACCAACTTGAATTCAGGAACAGTCTTTCCAACTTTTTTTGTATCCCCAGTGCTTAGCCCCTCCTGGAACACAGTAGACTCTAAATAAATGTTTGCTAATTGACTGACTAAACAAATTGTGGTATATGAATGTAATGAAATGTTATTATTACATTATGTAATAGACAACAGCAGAGGAAATTGAGAAGATCCCTGAAATTACACAAAGTGAAGTAAACAGAAATAGTACAATTTATATAATATAACAAAATTATAGAGAAAAATACCTCAGAAAAAATTCTGATCAATGGAGTGACGTCATATGAGTACAAAGGAATAAAATTGAAAAATATCAGTTACCTCATGAAAGAGAGGTTATGGAAAAATGCAGATAAAGACATTTTCAGACAAGGTTAATGTGGGAATTGGTGTTGCTGGACTATGCAGCTACATTTTCAGGTTTTGTTTGTTTTTTCAATATAGTCAAAATTGGGTAAAGAGAGGAAAATAATGTTTTTTTTCCCTTTTGGAGGAGGGAAGGTAGGGCCATTGGGGTTAAGTGACTTGGCCAAGGTCACACAGCTAGTTTTGTGTTTAGTGTCTGAGGCTGAGTTTGAACTCAGGTTCTCCTGAGTCCAGGGCTGGTGCTCTATTCAGTGCACCACATAGCCACCCCTATTTTTTTAATTATTCAGGAAATATTTTCCATGAGACAGGTTTGAGGCACACAATTGTAGATCACATAGCTAATATGCCTGGAACCCCAAAGAAAGATTTGTAAAAAGAGATATCATTGTCTACTAGGAAAGTCAATGACTTTAGAGACAAATTTCCAATTCAAATCACTCCTGCCACTTACAATCTGTGTAATTTGGATCACATCCTTAATATGTGCCTCGGTTCATTTTTGTTTGTAAAATGAGGGCTTTGCACTCTAGGTTCCCCTTCAGCTCTTAGTCTCTGATGCTATAATTATAGAGAAAGAGACTAAACTCTGAAACTGGGAATAACTGAAGAACAGCTGAGTGAAGATGGTGGAAGCTCCCCTCCACGATGAGCTCCCTTTCATAAGCTCCTCTAAATTGACATAGGATATACTCCAGACCAAAGCCTGATGGGGAAATCCATAAGAAAATCAACAGGAGTCTTTTGTCCACTCCGGCTTTATATAATTATGGAGACAGAGGAAGTTTGTAGACAGTGGAGAAGGGTATAGACTAGTAGCACATTTGTTCTCTAGTTCCCAAAGGGAGACTATTTATCAGAGGCAGAGGAGTTCCCAGACTCATAATTAGGCACCATTACACCAACAGTGGCACTGAGATAAATATAAATTAGAAGCTTTGTCACCCACTACCCAGTTCTGTGTCATAGATCAAGGGTAGACTAAGTTAGAGGATGGAGGAATGCCAATACCTGTTAGGATGTCCAGGGTCTTGTCTATATCAAGATATGAGGGAGATTAAAATATAGTAATGATAGTAGTAGTAGTAGTAGTAGTAACAGCAGCAGCAGCAATGTGACTTAGCAAGATCTCATTGTCAACATCTAGCCTAATCTGCAGAGCAATAACCAGAGCACAAATCCAAGATCAAAGGGGAGCCAACAATTCTACCAATCTGAACCAAAAGAATTTTCCAGTAGCTGATGGAGATTGAGGCCAGTAGCAGTCTACCTTCGCTTATATCCAAAACAAAGCAAAGAATTTCCAGACTTTTGGTCAGGTGGGCCACTAATCAGAATTTGTTGTGGATCAGACCACTTTAGGAGTACTGAAAACTGGGAAGGTCTCTAGATTATCCCTGAGGTTCTGGAATAACACAACAAACAATACCCCAAGAAAACATCAATTGGATCAGCTGAAATCTTTCTTCTACACCTGACATCAAGTCAGAGGTCAAGAAGTAGGCAAGAAGAATGAGCAAACAAAAAAAGAACTCCATTATAAAGAGCTACTATAGTTGCAGGAAATTTCAAGACACAATCCCAGAAAAAGAGAATGACTCAAAAATATCTATAAGAAAACTTCACAGCTTGGTCAAAAAATTCAACTAGAATTCCTTGAAAAGATGAAACAAGAACTTAAGTTTTTAAGTGCTTAAGGTTTATGATTTTGTAATGAATGAAATTAGAATATTTGAGAAAAATGTAAAAGAAGTTAAATCTATAGGAAAAAAAAGAATTAGAACATAAAATAGCCTGAAAAAATAAGTATAAAATTTACACAAACAATAAAGTCTCAAAAATTAGAACTGACCAAATAAAAGCCAATGACTCCATGAGACAACAAGAAATATTAAAGTTAAAAGACTATAAAAAGGAAGGAAATACAAGTATCCCATAGGAGAAACAGTTGACTAGGAAAACAAAGTGAGAAAAAATTAAGAATCATTGGAACACCATGACATAAAAAAGGAAAAACAAACAAACAAACAAAAAAGATGCCCTGATTTCAAGAAATATTAAAAGAAAACTGCTCACATCTCTTGGAAGCTACATGGCACACTGGATAGAGCAACAGGTCTAGAGACATGAAGACTTTGAAAACCTCATGCCAAATCTGGCCACTCATTAACTGTGTGACCTTGAGAAGGTCACTTAACTTTGTTTTCCTCAGTTTCCTCTTCTGTAAAATTAGCTGGAGAAAATGGCAAATCACTTCAGTATCTTTGCCAAGAAACATCCTAATGGGGTAATAAAGAGTTCAGAGTTAAAAAAAAATACTACTATAAATTTCTCATGACTAACTATTTTTTATTTCAAGTATTGGTTTTCATTTTTCATTAGATCCAAATAAGCAATTTATATTATAAATTTATATACTAATTAATTGTAATAGCAACATTTATCTAAGACTTTAAGGTTTGTAAAGTGCTTTGTAAATATTCTCTTATTTCATCTTCATAATGATCCTGGGATGGAGAGGCAATTATTATCACCATATTACACCAGACAGAGGTTAAATGACTTTAATATGTGAGATCACATTTGAACTCAGGTCTTCCTAATTCCAGCTCCAATGCTCTATCCATTGAGCTATCATAAAATCACAAGATTGCTAACATATGAATTTGTAAATTTACACATAAATAGACAGACACATACAGACATAGACAAATGTAATACATATGTGTAAAGATGTATAGATATACACTGGTCCATATATACACATGCATTCACATGCATATATCAAGTGTTAATTTGGGTTCCATGGACATGTTTAACTTAAAGAGGGATTCTATAACTCTTTAAATATTACTTGTTTCCTCTACAACCCAGCATTTTTTATTTTATGTATTTATAAATATTCTGAAAAGGGGTCCATAAGCTTCACCCAGTTGCCAAAGGGTCCATGACACACAAAAAAGTTAGGACTTTTTGAAACAATATAGCATAATCAACACAGCACAACAATACAACATAGCAATATAACCTAAGAAAACATATGATTTTGTAGTAATAATTATTATCATTTATATAGCACTCTAAGTTTTGCTTAGCCTAAGCACTTTATAAATATTTTCATATTTAATACTCACAAAAACCCAGGGAAGTAGATAATACTATCATGCTTATTTTTCACATGAAGGAAAGGTACAGAGAGGCTAAGAGAGTCGCCAATGTTCATACAGCTACAATGGTTCTGATCTTCCTGATTCCAGATCCACTGTCCTATCCAGTTTACCACAGATATATAATGTATAATGTGTTTATACATATATGTAATATATAATGTATCATGTATAGTAATATGATATGACATGATAAGATATGATATGACATAATCTAATGTGGCTTGGTAAGATGTACATGATGTGATGTGAAGTGATATATGCATAATATGCAAAATAAAAGAGTATTATTATAGTACTTCATAATATAGCATAAAATTATACTTAGTGGCATTATGTATGTTTCTAATGAAAAACAATATGTACTCCACAGTGAAGAGAAAGGGCTTTGTATGGTTCAAAACTAATTCAAATTGTCCCAAAGTTGTTATCCCTTTTGATTTCCCCCAAATCTTGAAGTGGACCACAGTGGTAACAACAAACTTGGAGTTCAATTAAAGTTTTGGCATCACTCATTTAAAGAGTTCCTTATCTAGACCCATGAAAATGAAGAAAATGGGGGTGGCTAGGTGGTGCAGCGAGTAAAGCAGACCCAAGTTCGGTTCCAGCCTCAGACACTTAACACCCCCCTCCACACACACACACACACACACACACAACTAGCCGTGTAACCTTGGGAAAGTTACTTAATCCCAATTGCCCTCCAAAAGGCAAAAAAAAAAAAAAATTAGTTCAATGAATGAAAATATTAAATAAGCCTATCTCTTTTTATACTCTCTTATAACCTGTTATGTAGTATTGCCTATATAAAATCATATGACATATTAAAGAGAGGCAGTGTGCATAATGACAAAGATATTTTTATCACACCTCTGGATGACATGCACCAGTGGAAAAATTTTGAACAGGTATGAGAATAAGAATTTTTTTTTTATTGTAGACATGCTATACTGCAATAAATTAGTAAAGCTATTATCCAACAAAGTACCTATGCATGCTTTCCAGCAGGAACTCATTTACAGGACAAAGTCACTCTGATGAATGCTTTACTACAAAAGCTGTCTGTTACAAGCTGTGTATTTCAAGAAGGAGCACATAGGCTGAGATAGAATCTCTTAGTCCTTAAATGACACAGAGTAGCTAGATCATTTCAAGATTAGCTGAATACAGATTGAGTTTTGAATATGTATTTTTTTATAAATGTAGCATGGTTTATCTGCATTATGGAAACACTAAGGATGAGATATGAAATCAAGTCTATGGATACTGCAATTGACATTCAAAAAATGCCTCAATTACAGAGATCATTCTGTGGCCACATTTTTTCACATGCCACAGAAAAAGCATCTCTGTCAGTTTCTGTGTTATCTTCTTTTCCTTCTGTCTTTTTTAATCTTATGAATCTTGGAAGACCCAAAACTTGTCTTAACCAATGATATTAGTAAACATTTCATGGTCAATTTTACCTGATTGCAGATGGAAGGTGTGTAAGAACACCAAGACACTGACAAAATGGAGCTTAAATCTTCCTGATGTTTTTGTCTATGCATAAATCTGTTCTCCAGTGACATTATGTCAGGCAAAGGCCAGAGAAGCTCCTATAGACAGGTTAGAGAAACTCTGAAGTCTTAGTGTGCAATTTATCTGAAATTCAGTACTTTTTTCTAAGTAAGTGATCTGCTTTTTTCTTATAATGTAGAGTATACTTCAAGACTAATGACAGACAAATCGGTCTGTTGCAAGCCTAAAGGTGGGAAGGGAGAGGATACTGTCATATTGTAGAAAGAGGAATAAATACTGAGTCAGAGGACCGAGATTCAAGCTCTAGCACCTGTGTGGGCAGAAACAAGGCAAACACTGCCCCAAGGAGAAACAGCATGTAAGTATATACAAAATATGTAAAATTAAAAGGGAGGAGGCACTTGGGTCTGAGGAAAAGCTGGAGGTAGGAGGAGGTATATAGGGATTCTGAGAGAGGGAAAAGAGGAGGAATTAACATATTCCAGGCATGTGTAAAAGCACTTGGGATAGAATACCAGATTGGGGAAACAGCAAGTAAGTAAATTTGATTGAAATGTAAAATGCATGAAGGAAAAAAAAAAGTTAGGCCATGAGTGAAATAAGAAAGGGATTCAATTGCAAATGGAGGAGTTTGTATTTTATGTCACAAAGGCTCTTTGAGCAGGAGAGTGATACAGTCAGATTTGTGGCTGCAGAATATAATTTTGTCAGGTGAGATGAGGATGGATTGTGGTAGTGAGAGAGAAAATTGAAGCAGGGAGACCAATTAGGAGACTCCTGCAGTAGTTCAGGTGAGAGGTGATGAGGGCCTGTGCCTAGGTAGTTGTACAAATGGAGAGCAAGGACGATATATGACAGCTCTTCTGGAAGGAGAATTGGAAATGCTTGGCGAATGGAAATGTGATGGTAGTTCAATAGAAACAAGAAAGTTGGGAAAAGAGTTGAGCACACTGTATGGTTGAGGAAGACACTAGCAGTTTCTGGGGGGGCAGGTTTGAGATTCTTACAGGACATTCATTTGGAAATATTTGAGAGACTTTGGATAATACAGGACTGATCTTAGGGAGAGAGACAAGGGCTGGATATAAAGACCTTGGAGTCATCTGTATAGAGATTAAAATTGAATGAAACTGAGAGGATGCATGTATGCTGACATTTGACGAGATCACCAAGAGAGAGTACAGAGAAAGAAGAGGACTTAGGGTGCACCAACAGTAAAGAGATAAGATACAGATAATGCAGATAAAGGAGACTGAAAAGGAGCCGACAGACTCTTATGAATAACTCAGTTAGTAGAAGATAGCTGGGAGAAGAAGATAGCTAACCGGAAAATGTTGCAGACAATGCAAAAAGAAAGGTCAATGGATTTGGTAATTAAGAAATCAATGGTATCTTTGGAGAAATAGTTTCACTTGAATGATGAAGTTGAAAGCCAGATTAGAAAAGGTATGGAAGTAAGCAGGAATGGATTCAATGAGTATATGCATTTATTTCCCCCTAGGAGTTTGGCTAGGAAAGGGAATAGTGTTATAAAATGATAGCCTATGGGGATGATAAGGCCAGTGAAGGGCATTTTTGTTCTATATGAGAGGAAAAAGGGAAAGGCTAAAAGCAGCATAGGTAGGAAGCCATTATTATCATCTAGGGGAGAAGATATTGCTGTCTTTGCAGTGGTAGTGGAAAGAATATGCCAGGTAGTTGAGATATTGCAGAGGTAGAATGCATTGGATTTGGTCAGTAATTATAGATATGGGGTAAAGGTAAGGGCTGAATGAAAAATAATTGAAAGTTGATCAGACTAAGAACGTGGGAGTATGGAACTTTTATTTTATTTTATTTTATTTTTGGTTTTTGGAGTGGGAGAAGGCAGGGCAATTGGGGTTAAGTGACTTGCCCAAGGTCACATGACTAGTACATGTTAAGTGTCTGAGGCTGGATTTGAACTCAAGTCCTCCTGACTCCAAGGCTGGTACTCTATTCACTGTGTCATCTAGCTTCCCTGAGGATGGAGCTTTTAACAAAAATGATGAAGGAAGGCTAGTTTAGGGAAAATAAAACAGGATTTAGAGAAAGAAATTACCTTAGCAGGCATGTAGACTAGCTCCTCATTTTATAGATCATGGCCCAGAAAATTTACATACCTTGTACAAAGTCAAATGGAAGAACAAAAATTCTCCTGACTCAAAAGTCAGAGCCACTATACTGTGCTAAAGCAGAAAAAAACATGTTCTACTTTAGAGTTTCATATGTTATTAGGATATTGAGGCAGAGTTTATCAAGGAAGAGAAAGTTTTCAGTTAAATGTAAAAGAGAGGTCAAATAACATTAGTAAAGAAGCAAAGATAGCTTTGATAATAGGGAGGCATGTAGTGACCTTAGTAAAGCTGTTAAATTTGAGGGTCTGACAAATAGCTTGCAAAGGTTAAAGGAGTGAGGAAGCAAGAATGAAACTGCAGTTGTTAGTGGAGACTATTCTCTCTGGGAGAAAAAAATTATCAAGTGGTAGCTATGAGAAATAAGCAAACAAATAAAAAATAAAGAACATGACAATGAAAAATTACTATGGTGACAGGGAAACTCAAGATGCAAACACAGTAGAAGACAATGAATTGAAAAGATCTACAAGCAAAGCCTCAAAGGAAATGGAGACTGGCCACAAGTCCAACACTTAATTCATAGGAGAGTTAAAGAAGTTTTTTTTTTTTTAATAAAAAAGATTAATAATAATTAAATAAAATTGGTGAAGGAAAAATTCAGAAAAGAAATGAGCTATGTAAGAAAATTACAAAAGAGAATTAACAGCTTGGTAAAAGAGGTCCAAAAAGTACTAAAGAAAATAATCCCTTATCAGTCAGAGTTGTTTAATGGCAAAAGAGGTACAAAAACCTTAGTGCAGAAACAAAATTCTTAAAAATTAGAACTGGCCAAATGGAAGTAAATGACTCTAAGGGATATCAAGAAACAATAAAACAAAACTTAAAAAACTTTAAAATAGTATATGAAAGATATCTCATAAGAAAAACAACTGAATTAGACAATATATTGAGAAGAGATAATCTAAGAATCACTGACTACTTGAAACATATTAACATAAAAATACTAAGACATCACATATGAAGACATTAAAATGGAAAACTACCCAGATATCTTAGAATCAGGGGGTAAAATATAAAAGATATAAATATAAAAACTGGTAACCTGTTGAAACAAATCCCCAAAAGAAAAGCCAAGGAATTTAAGAGATAAATTGTAGAACTCTCATATCAAGCAGGAAAAGCTGCAATAAGCTAGAGATTAATAATTCAATAATTCAAATACAGTGGAGACTCAGTCAGGATCACACAAAATAACAATAGTTATATCTGTAAAGAAGTGGAAAACTTGGAATATGACATTCATAAGGTAAAGAAGTTAGGATTACAAGTAAGAATAACATATGCACCATAATTAAGTATAATTTTAGAGGTGAAAATAGATATTTAATGAATAGAGAACTTTCAAGCATTTTGGAAAAACCAAGAGTAGGAAGGAAAATTTTACATTTAAACCCAAGATTCAAGAGATATATAAAAAGATAAACATGAATGAAACTAAACTTAGTTCAATTACTATATGGGAAGATGCTAAGTGTAACTGTCAGGATTTAATCATCACCAGGGCTATTAAAGAGATAATACTTAGATAGGGGCCATGGGAGTAAGGCTACTATGTTGGAATGATTTTGAAAGAAGAATAGAAGTTTGAGAAAGAGGGATGTGCTCAGAGAAGGGAAAGGAGGGGATTAATGAAAAAAAATTATCCCACATAAATAGCCTCACAGGGAACAGATTATTCAAAATAGGAGATAATTGAAGAGCAGGCAACAGTTGAATCTCACTCCCAGGGAAGGAGAAAGGAAAAGGGCTAAAAGAAGGCAGGTGGAGGGGATGGATAAAAGGGAAGACAGGGTAAAGGAGCCAGTAGTAAGAAGTAAAATAGAGAACAAAAGAAAGGAGAAGGATTAATATAAGAGAATAGTAATAGTATGAATATGAATGGGATGAACTCACCCATAAAAGAGAAGAGCAGAATCCAGCAGAAACCAAAATCCATTAAAATATAGTTTACAAAAAAAAAAAAAAACCACTTGAAAGAGAATGATATGCACAGAGTTAAAATAAAGGGCCAGATCTAAATTTATTATGCTGCATCTGAATTTTAAAAAGGTAGGAGTAGCAATCATGGACAGCTAGGTGATTCAGTGGATAGAGTGCCTGGCCTAGGTTCAGGAAGATTCATCTTCCTGAGTTCCAACCTGGCCTCAGTCTCTCACCAGCTCTGTGACCCTGAGAAAGTCACTTAACCCTGCTTGTCTTGGTTTCTTCAACTGCAAAATGAGCTGGAGAAGGAAATCACAATCTGCTCCAGTATCTTTTCCAAGAAAACACCAAATGAAGAGTTAGATACAACTAAAAATAACTGAATAACAATAAGCAATTGTGATCTTAGTAAAACAAATATAAAAATATAGCTAACTAAAAAAGATAATCAGGGAAAAGATGGCATAGACAATGAATCCATATCAATATTGAATTCATATATAATGGCATAGTATCCAGATTCTTGAAGGAAAGCTTAAATGAGTTACAAGAGGAAAGAGATGTGACTAATATATACCTTGTTTTTTTGTGACTTCATATTTGTAATATGTTTTGTAATTCTTGCCTTCTCAAATGAAAAGAGGAGGTAGGGGAGAGAAGAGAATTCAGAACTGAAAATAAAATAAAATTTAAAAGAAATGTAGAAGAAAAATAAAATTCTTCCTTTGATTTATACAGAAACTTGGGCCATTAATTTAGTACTTGAGGGAAAATGTAGACCAATTTAATCAATAAAATGATTATGAATGGATTGGCCTGAAGGAAAATAAAAGTCAAACTATATCCTACCTCTCACCTGTAAATAATTCTTGTTAACTAGTTCAGAAGCATCTACCAGCTGCTACTACCTTGATAACAAATTAATATTTTAATGCTAATAGGAAATTGAATCAACATTAATTATTTATTTTGTGTGATTTCTCAGCTTGACTGAGTAGGTAAAGATTGCTTTGAAAACTGTCATGAAATAGATTCCATATGCTTTGTTGTTGCAGTTGTTGTTTTGGTCCCTTCTGAGACTAGAGAAGGTTAAGAGAAAGTGGCAGATGAGAGAATTTGTGGTATAGAATTGGAGAGATGAGGGAGGTCTTGATAGATGGACTCAGTTTTCTGGGTAAAAAAAAAAATTGTCTTCTGCTGAGAGAAAATGGGGGGTATAAGAGGTTTATAAAATCCCCTTGAGGAGTATGATACAGAATTAATTAGTGTATTATTGAAGTCTTAGTTGAGATCAGACAGCATAAACTTGTAGAGGACCCACTCAACATTAACATTATGTTATTTCCTTCATAGGTATTCAGAGCTCCCAAGTAAAAGAGAATGTAGTACCACACCCAGAAATAACTGGCCGTGTAACCTTGAGCAAGTTACTTAACCCCGATTGCTTTATAAAAAAAAAAAAAAAAGAGAATGTAGCAGATAATGGGGTCAGAAAGGACAACAATTAATTAGACAACGAAGCAAGGAATCTGGGGGTAGAGGAAAGTGTAAAGTTGAAATTTCTAACTACAATGTCAAGGTTTAAAAGCGAATAGGGTTGAGCTATGAATTGCTGATGACCTGAGAAAACAGGTGTGCACCAAGGATCTGGAGTTTCAGGTCATTACATTACTTTGAGGTGTAGTGTGTGCAATAGGTGATTTTACAAGGTGGAAAGATGATCCTTCATAAAAAGTTCTATTTTTCAAAATCACTTCCCACTTTAAGGAAACTGACTTCTGTGCCTCCAGGGGATGATGAGAGTATAGGGGGCATTCAGCCAGAGGTAGGAAGTACTGGCCACGGAATGGATAAATAATAAATATAAGAGCTAAAAATAGGACCTAGGACCCAGTAGCTTGCACCACAAACACTGGCTCCTTCCTGACTGAGCACTGAAACAAGTAAGGTGCCTCAAAGATAATCTTTTTGAATGAGGAAGTAAGGTGTAGGTAGCATTGGCAACAATAACAATTTGACTTGGAAAGTGAAGGGAACAAGACTTTATCTTCTATTCCCCATCTCCCATCTTATAAGAGGAAAATAGAGATAAAAAAAAGAAAGCAAAGTGGTAGAAGATGAGATTGCAGAGTAAGCAAAAAAGAAAATGGAACAAGACAAGAATAAAGTAAATTAACTTTCTTGGAAATAAAATGTTACTGAAATCTTGATTGTGGATGGGATAGAAACAGGGATGAAATAGAAGTGAAGGATATAAAGTGGAGGGAAAGAAAGGTGACACTAAAACTAAAAATAAATAACTGCAATGAATAGTTAAGAGTAGGGCTATAGCAGGAATAATCAATGGGGAAAGACTAGGATAAAATTAGTTTAAGCAAAAGAAATTTCAGGGAAGTTAAAAAAAGGAGGAAAAGGCAATGTCCACACAAATGGATAAAATAATTAATATTATAACTTCAAATATAATGAGTTAAACATTACAACATAATGAAGGAGCTGACTATGGAAGAAAATAAAAGCTAACAACTTGCTGCATATAAGAAATACATTAATAATATACAGAATACTAAATGAAGGGTTATAATAAAATCTATTGTGCTCTGGGCAAGAATAAAAAAAGAACTAGTTGTATTTATGATTTGAGAGAAGGTAGAAATAAAATTCACAAAGTCAAGAGGGAAAAACAGGGAAATTTATTATGCTAAAAAGCATGACAGAAAATGAAAGAAAATTAAATGTATAGACACCAAATTGCATAATGTCTAGACTCATAAATGCTAAGTTAATAACAAAAAAAGACATTTATAGTAACAATAACTGTCAGAGGCTTTACTAATATTTGTCAGAGAGATGGAAAAATTGAATGGATTTTTTGACTAAACAGTTTGAAAGACATGATATCTAGGAATATAAATATTAAAGCATATGCATAGTTCTAAATTTTAGAATGAACCTTTACAAAAACTGATTATATAATAGTATTTAAAGATATAATTTAGAAGGGGAGGGGTAAGAATATCCCTTTGAGACAAATGTGATAAAAATAATGTTCAATTATTGCCAGCTACTGCCCCTATCTTTCCCTCCACTTTAATATCTCTTTTTTATTATATGATTTTATATCATATATACAATAACTCGTACTTTTTTACATGAGATAATTTACCCCATTCTATTTCTCCCTTCCTTCTCCCAAATGCATTCTTCTTTCTCACCAATTTTTTTTTTGGAGGGGTGTTAATCGTCCCATCATACTCAAATCACACCCACACTCTCTGTATATGCATATTCATTCCAATTGTCTTAAGAGTGGTAATGATCTCCAGAGTTACAAGTAATATCTTCCCAAGAAGGAATATAAGCTGCTTAATCTTATTGAATCCCTTATGTTTTCTTTTTATGTTTATCTTTTTTTTTATGTTTTTCTTGAGTCTTATATTTAAAGGATAATTTTTGTTGTTGTTTAACTCCAGTCTTTTCATTAGGAATGCACAAAAGTCCATTATTTCACTAAATATTCATTTCTTTCCTTTAAAGAATTATATTCAGTTATGCTGGGTAGGTAATTCTTGTCTAACTCCTTTGTTTTCCAGAATATCATATTCCAAAGCCTTAAGCTCCTTAGAAGGTGCTAAATACTGTGCAATCCTGACTGTGGTTCTACAATATTTGAGTTGTTTCTTTCTGATTCCTTGCAGTATTTTCTTCTTGGATGGGGATATATGAGGTTTGGCTATAATATTACTAAAAGTTTTCATTTTGAGAT
Source organism: Petaurus breviceps papuanus (assembly GCF_028583685.1). Taxonomy (NCBI): domain Eukaryota; kingdom Metazoa; phylum Chordata; class Mammalia; order Diprotodontia; family Petauridae; genus Petaurus; species Petaurus breviceps. Next base: position 27,994,897 of record NW_027185655.1, read on the forward strand.
CTATTAAAAGACATAAATAGTCCATTCTTTCAATTTCTATTTTCCCTCTGGTTCTAGGTTACAGGGGCAATTTTCCTTCGTAATACCTTGAAAGATGATTTCTAGGCTCTCTTTGTGATCATGGGTTGGGGTAGTCCAAGAATTCTTAAATTATCTCTCTGTAATCTATTTTTCACATAAGTTGTTTTTCCAAAGATAATTTTCACATTTTCTTCCCTTTTTTCAACTTTGGATTTTGTTTTAATTGTTTATTAATATCTCATGGAATCATTAGATTCCACTTGCCCAATTCTCATTTTTAAGCAATTATTTTTTCTCTAGTGAGCTACTGTATCTCCTTTTCCATTTAGCCATTTCTTTATTTTTAGATATCATCTTTTCATATTAACCTCATCCTGTGCCCTCTGTCTATGTATACATGTACACACACATACATATATACACACACACACCTAGACCCTCATGTGTATATATGTATGTATGTATGTATGTATGAATGTATGTATGTATTTTTCCTTCAACTATTCTTATACTGAGAAAAGTCTCATGAGTTACAATTAACATTTTTCCATGTAGGAATGTAAATAGTTCAACTTTAATAAGTTCCTTATGATTTCTTTTTGCTGTTTACCTTCTTATGCTTCTCTTGCTTCTTGTATTTGAAAGTCAAATTTTCTGTTTAGCTCTGCTTTTTTCATCAAGAATTCTTGAAACTCCTTTATTTCACTGAAAGACCATATTTTCCCCCAAAGCATTATACTCAGTTTTGCTGGGTAGGTCTATTTAGCCATTTCTACTTTTTTTATGGAGGTATTTTCTTTGGTGAATTTTTTTATACCTTTCTACTCTTTTTTTGTGCATCCTTTACCAAGCTGTTGACACTTTTTTCATTATTTTTTTTAATTACTCTCATTTTCCAAATCCTTCTTCTAACTCTCTTATTAGATTTATAAAATTCTTCTTGAGCTTTTCCAGGAATTTTGGGGGCCTGACACCAATTCACATTTTTTTCTGGAAGGTTTTCCATGTAGACATTTTAACATTGTCTTCCTCTTCTAAGTTTGTGCCTTGAGCCTCCCTGTAACCATAGTAACTTTCTATGATCAGGTTATTTAAAAAAGTCCTGCTTATTATTATGTTTTTTACTTTATATAAAAGTTGGATTCTACTTCTGGAGTAGAGAGGGTACTGCCTCAAGTGTCTTGTACCAGGAATTGAGTACTCTCACTGCTGCCTTGCTCTGGAAAGTTTTCTCTATGGGAATAAGTGTGTGTGTGTGTGTGTGTGTTTAGGCAGAAGTTTCTATCAGTTTTCTCTCTATTCAGGGTACCAATTCAAACTTCTGGTGAATTACAATTTGCTTTCTAATTCACTACATGTAAAAACAAAACAAAACAAAATAACGGTAACAATAATAGCAACAATCTCAACAAAACTAAACAAACAAGTACAAAACACTGCTTAATCACAGGCTCCTTTTCATTCTAACTAAATACCCGGAACCAGTAAATACCTACTTAAACACTAGGAACTAAAATATTTTATTACTGGAAAAAAACAAACTCTTAGATGCTACTTTGCACAAAAGTAGTTTGTAAATCTTCCAGCTCTGAATGAACATGTTCCCATCATCTATTTCTTTACTTCAAAATTGTTTTTCATAAGTATCAAATCAATCAGATTGGCCCCTAAATCTTTGGCAATATATAGAAGTTTCTATGAACATGAAATATAACAAAAATACATAACCAAATTATGAAACAGAGAATTCCATTCATAATTTTACAGGACTATAATTACATATTTATATAAACATATTTTGATTCATTATGCATATGTGTGCATTGAAAGTGACACTCTTTAAACTGTGGAGCTTTATGCATTTGCATTCCAGTGAAAGCATATTTCTATCTCTATATAACAACAAGCATCCTAGCATACCCAGGATGGCTGCTAGTATAGGTTCTTTGATCTGCTTTACTAAAGGAAAGCAACTTTAAAGGGTCAACAATCTTTAATTAAACATATAAATGTAAGTATGTATGTATATATGTATGTGTGTATGTATAATTCAGTTAGTTCAGGGGAAAAAGTCAGCACCCTGCACCTCAGAATATACAAACAGAAATTACAAGTAGACAAAAAATATGGACAGAAAAAATAACACTTTTCAATAGACCTGCAACAGGGTTTCTAGCTATCTCATCATTACATACATACATAGTTCATTACCTGCAAGAGAAGCACCAACATCCGGGTTTTCAAAGCTGGGGGCGGGGGGGGACTCAGTGGCTACCCAGTCTCATCTGGCCAAATCACACAACTCTTCCTATAAGTGAGGTTCAAAGCAAAACCTTACCTCACAGTATATAGACCCTTTTTTAGGGTCAGAGGACATCACAACCTTCATGACCCACACTAATTACAAATTAACAAAAGGTGTGGGCCTTCCTGAAAAATAAGCCCCCCTCCCCACTCAAGCCCCTCCTGTTGGGTTCCACTTGACTCCCATTAAGGGGTAGGGAAGATCTTCAAATTTCCTTTCTACTATACAGTATCATCCACTCTTCATGAATTTTTTCCCCAAGACACCTGCATGTTTGTCACGTGTGCATGTCAACAGATAACATGTATCCCTTCTTCAAGCTTAGTGAGCTAGCAAAACTTCAAAGTACTAATGGGATTCCATATTAGTCAAAAGAATTCAATGAAAATATATTTTATTACTTAAAAAAATAAAGTATTAGGGGTGGCTAGGTGGCACAAAGAACAGAACACGCCCTGGAATCAGGAGAACCTGAGATAAAATCCAGCCTAAGACACTTAACACTTACTAGCAATGTGACCTTGGGCAAGTCACTTAACCCCAATTGCCCTACCTTCCCCCCTTCAAAAAAAAGCAAAAAATAAAATAAAATAAACTATTGAATTCACCAAAGCATTATCTTCTAAATTTACTCCCAACTTCTCTTTCTACTTACAGATCTGTCATGTCTCTTCTGTTCATCTTCATGATATACTATTTCTATGTAGTCATATCTATAACTGTTGGTGTTTAAACACCATTCTCATATGAAATATTTGGACACAAGAAAACAAAGCTATGAGGATCTTTTATCATCTGTTTGCACTGGCACGTAAAGAAAATGGTATATCATCAAATATAATTTTTTTTCATTTTAGAAATGGAAAACATATTTTAAAATACCCCACTAAACTTAAAAAAAAACCTAGCCACTTATATGTTAAAATATCACCTCTCATGTTCACCAAGAATATCTTTTTCATAATCTCATTTGACAGGACTCCTATGGTCACCTAATAATAATTAATATTCTTGTCTAAAGGATATATTCTTAGACTCCATTTCTCATAACACTTAAGACCAAGAGAGCCTCAGTCATAGCAGGAAATTCTTAGAAGTATATTTCCAAAAGAATGTTCATGAGGCCATAGCACAGTAATGTCAGCCAGCATTTACTGTGATTAGATGATAGGATGGAGGGGTTCTATTACATGGAAGATGTTTAAAAAATGGTTCCAGAGTGCAGGAGGGGTAGTGGATAAATGATTGGTGAAGATGAGATGAACAATAGAAATGATTGCAGAAGAAGGGGCAATAGCATGGGGAAAAAAGAAACTGCATAAACCTAGTCATAGTATTCAAAGGTGTCCTGGTCAGATATGATGATAATTGTAAGAGCTGTGTCAAGTGTCTTCACTGTTCATCTTCTCTCCTAATGTCATGGGTTATTTGTGCATAACTGACATAGAGGTATATTGGTAGTGATTTAGGTTGTCATGTTGAATAATGACTCATACACCCTTAAGAATAGCTAGAAGGAGGGGCGGACAGGTGGCTCAGCCAGTAAGAGAACCGGCTCCAGTGTCAGGATGACCTGGAGATCAAATCCAGGCTCCGACACTTAGCGCCACACCCAGAAATAACTGGCCGTGTAACCTTGAGCAAGTTATTTAACCCCAATTGCTCATTAAAAAAAAAGAATAGCTAGAAGGATGCTGCATACAATTTAGTATATTTATGAAATTGTCCTGTTAACAGATTTAAAACAATCCATGTTGTTTTAATGTTGTGATATGATACTTATCATAAGATTATTATTTAAAAGATTATTATGATTCTAAGATGGAGTTGGGAGGGACCTTAGATATATCCAGTCCTTATAATTTAAACTTAAAATTTTACACATTAGTAAATTGAGGTACAGAAAACTTGACTAAGATTACACAGGGACCTATTTCAATTTTTGGAAGCCAAGATGGCAGAGTAAGTATTAAGTTGCTGTCCTCCTCCCTTATTGACCTTGAAAAACCCAGACAATATTGGCACAGGAAATATGGTGGAATAGTGGAGCCCACAGAAAGATGGTGTACAGCAGTCTTTTAGCTTTGGGAGGCTAGGGGAATTAATTGGAAAGGTCCTTCTTGCTGTGGCAATACAGGGGACCAGTACAGGATGGAAGGTGTCACAATGAGCCAGCAACAAGCCCCAACTCAGTGGAGATCATGGTGGAGGAACAGGCAACCACCAACACCAGGCACACGCCAGCCACCACCCCCTGCTCCACCTCAGTGCCAGATAATCTACCAGGCCACTACAATCTCCAGCTACTACCTGAAGCTCCAGCACATAAAACTAGTAACCAGGTCCCTACCCCTTAGCACAAGGTGTCTGTGACAGTGCCTTCTGGGCCTCAGAAGCAGAGATCAAATTTAAAAGACAGACAACATCAGCAAAAAGCAACAGAGAAAAACAATGACCATAGTGAAGTATCTTGGGATAGATCAAAACACATTTAGGAGAGACAAAACACACTGTCAATATACCCACATCTGAAATCTCAAAGGGGATTATGAACTGGTCTCAAGTCAAAAAACCTTTTTGAAAGATCACAAGAAGGATTTTAAAAGTCAAGTTATAGAGGTAGAAGATAAATTGAACAATTCTTTTAAAAATACAATTGATATAAAATGGGGGAGAGGGGAAGTACGCTGAAGAAAAAAAAACTCTTTAAAAAGTAAAATTAGTAAAATGGAAAAAGAGGTACAAAATCTAACTGAAGAAAACAATCAAACAATATCAAAAGAATGGAAAAAAATATAAAAGAAAATGTGATATGCTTCACTGGAGAAAGAATTGACCTGGAAAATAGATCCAGAAGATATAATTTAAGAATTATTGGTCTTTCTGAAAGCCATGATCAAAAACAGTGTGTGGACAGCATTTTTCAAGAAATCATTGAGGAAAACTGCCCTGAGGTCCTAGAACCAGAGGGTAAAATAAACATAAAAAGAATACATCAAACACTTTTTGAAAGAGATCCCAAATTGAAAAGACCAAGGAATATTGTAACCAAATTCCAAAATTATCAGACCAAAGAGAAAATACTGCAAACAGCCAGAAAAAAAAAAAACAATTCAAATATCATGAAACCACAGTCATGATTGCACAGAACCTTGCAGCTTTTTCATTAAAAGATCAGATGGCTTACAATATGATATTCTGTATATCAAAGGAACTTGGATTACAACCAAGGATTACCTACCCAGTAAAACTAAACATAATCTTTCAGGAGAGGAGAAGGATATTCGATGAATTAGGGACCTTCAAGACTTTCCTAATGAAAAGATCAGAACTCAACAGAAAATCTGATCTTCAAATACAATACTAAAGAGAGGCACAAAAAAGTAAACAGGAAAGGAAAAAAATGTCATTCAATAAGGGCAAACTGTTTGCATTCCTAAGTGGGAAGACATACAACTCTTGAGAACTGTATCTTTATAATGACATCTAGAAGGGAAATACATAGAGGGAATGGGTTTAAGTTAACTTTGATGCCATAATAAAAAAAAAAACTAATTAGGTGATGAAAAGGGATTGTAATGGGAAAAGAGGAAAGGAGGAGGCAGAAAATGGTAAATTATATGGCATGAAGAGGCACAAAGAGATATTACAGTAGAGGGGAAAATTGAGGGAGATGAGCATTGTTTGAACATTACCCTCATCAGATTTGGCTCAAGGATGGAATAACATATGAGCTATGGAAATCTAGCTTGCCCTATATGCAGTTCGAGGGGAAAGGAGAAAAAAAGGGGAGTGAGGGATAGAAGGGAAGGAATAAATAGTAAGGGAAAAAGGAAAGAAAGCGAAGGGGGATGATAGAAGGGAGGCCAGATTGAGGGAGGAGGTGGTCAAAAGCAAAACTCTAGTGAGGAGGGAAAGGAAGAAAGGAAGAAAGGAGAAAGAAAAAGTATAAACAGGATTGGAGGGAGAGGACACAGATAGTAGTCATATCTGTCAATGTGAATGGGATGAACTCTCATAAAACAGAAGTGGATAGCAGAATTGATTAAAAATCATGATCCTACAATATGTTGTTTACAAAGAAACACATTTGAAAAAGAGGGATACACATAGGGAAAAGGGAAAAGGCTGGAGTAGAATATATTATGTTTCAGCTGCAGTAAAAAAAAAGAAAGACAAAAGCAGGGGTAGCAACCCTGATTTCAGACAAAAGATTAAATGCATCCTTTTCAAATCATGATGCAATAAAAATTATATGAAATGAAGGACCATGGAAAGATAGACTAAAAATTAATTGGAAATAAAATACTCTAATCCTAAAGAATTAGTGAGTAAAACAATCAATAATTTCATCCAAGAGAATGATCACAATGAGACAATATACCAAAACTTATCAGATGCAATGAAAGCACTTTTTAGGGGAAGTTTTATGTCTCTAAATGCTTACATGAATAAACTAGAGGAAAAAGAGATTAATGAATTGGCATACAACTAAAAAAACTAGAAAAAGAACAAATTAAAAAGCCCCAATAAAATGTCAAATTAGAAATACTGAAAACCAAAGAAGAGATTAAGAAAATTAAAATTAATAAATCTATTGAAGTAATAAATAAAACTAAGCTGGTTTTATGAAAGAAATAGATAAAAATTTGGTTAATTTGACTTCAAAAAGAAAGGAGAAGACCAAATTATGAGCATAAAAAATGAAAAGGGCAAATTCACTACCAATTAAGAAGAAATCAAAACAATAATTATGAGCTATTTTGCACAACTGTATGCCAATAAATATGACAATCTTAGTGAAATGGATGAATATTTACAAAATCATAAGTTACCCAGATTAATAGAAGGAAGAAAATATTTTAATAACCCCATGTCAGAAAAAGAAATTTAACAGGCAACCAATGAATTCCCTAGGAAAAAAATCTCCAGAGCAGATGGGTTTACAGGGAATTATATCAAATATTTAAAGAACAATTAATTCAAATACTATATATGCTATTTGGGAAAATAGGCAAATAAGGAGCCCCACCAAATTCTTTTTATGATACAAATATAGTACTAATATCTAAACCAGGAAAAGTCCAAACAGAGAAAGAAAATTATAGACAAATTTCACTAATGAATATAGATGTGAAAATTTTAAATAAAATATTATCAAAAAGATTATAGCAACTTATAGTGAGAATAATACACTATGAACAAGTAGGATTTATACCAGAAATGCAGCACTGGTTCAATATTAGGAAAACTATCATATAACTGATTATATCAATAACATAACAAAACTATCAGAAACCATATGATTATTTCAATAGATGCAGAAAAAGCTTTTGACAAAGCATAATACCCATTCCTATTTAACACATTAGAGAATATAGGAATAAATGGAGCCTTCCTTAAAATCAAAGACAGTATCTATCTAAAACCATCAGCAAGCATTATATGTAATGGGAATGAGTCATAAGCACTTCTAATAAGATTGGGGGTGAAATAAGGATGTCTGTCCATTATAACTATTGTTATTCAATATGGTAATAGCTTTAGCAATAAGAAGGAAAAGAAACTGGAGGAATTAAAATAGGCAAAGAAGAACAAAAACTAACACTCTTTGCAGATGATATGATAATATATTTAGAGAATCCTAGAGAAACAAGTAAAAAAATACTTGAAATAATAAACAACTTTAGCCAAGTTGCAGGATATAAAGTAAGCCCACATAAATCCTCAGCATTTCTATATATTACTAAAAAATCCCAACAGCAAAACTGAGAAAGAACAATTCCATTTAAAGTTACTGTAGACATTGCAAAATATTTGCTGCCAAAACCAACCCAGGAACTATATGAATACAGCTACAAAACATTTTTTACACAAATAAAGTCAGATCTAAATAATTAGAAAAATAGCAGTTTCTCATGGATATGCCATAAAATGGATAGGGTAATAATTTTTTTAAATGAAAATTCTACCTAAATTAGATTACTCATTCAGTGTCATACCAATCAAATTACCAAAATATTATTTTATACAGCTAGAAAAAATATAACAAAATTCATCTGGAAGAAAAAGAGATTCAGAATATCAAGGGAATTAGTGAAAAGAAATTCTAGGGAAGTTGGCCTTCTTATACCAGATCTTAAATGGTATTATAAAGCAGCAATCTACAAAACTACTTGGTACTGGATAAGAAATAGAGTGGTGGATCAGTGGGATAGGTCAGATACACAAGATAGAGTAGTCAATGTCTGTAGTAGTCACGTGTTTGATCAACCCAAAGACCCCAGCTTCTGGGATAAGAACTCATTATTTGACAAAAGCTCCTGTGAAAACTGGAAAACAGTATGGCAGAAACTAGGTATAGATCAATATCTTACACCATATACTAAAACAAATTTAGAATGGGTATATGATTTAGATATAAAGGCTGATACTATAAACAATCTGGAAAAACAAGGAATAAATTTACCTGTCAGATTTATGAAGAACAGAATTTATAACTAAATAAGTGATAGAGAACATTATGAAATGCACAGTGGATGCTTTTGATTAATTAAAATGAAATGTTTTTTGCACAAACAAAGCCAGTGCAACCCATATTAAGAGGGAAGGAGAAAACTGGGAGAGAATTTTTCCAACTACTATCTCTAATAAAAGCCTCATTTCTTCGTTTTGATTTTTGGAGAGCAATTGGGGTTAATCGGCTTGCCCAAAATCACACTGCTAGTAAGTGTGTCGAGCATCTGAGGTCAAATTTGAACTCAGGTCCTCCTGACTCTAGGGCCAGTGCTCTATTCATGTTATAGGAATGTAAATTTTTAAGATCTTCCCTGTACCTAGGATTAAGTCCACCTGAAGCCTGTGGTGGGAGGCTTGTTTCTCAGGAGATACTTTGTTATTGGGCAGTGAGTCAAGAAGGTTGTTACATTCTCTCAGCCAGGAGAAGGCTATATAATCCCTGATATGAGCCTTTGCTTTGGGGCTTATTTTGAGAAATGTTGTGTGATTTGACCAGATGAAACTCTGGGCATGCGTTAAGAGGCCCCTGGCTTTGAAAACCCAGATGTTGATGCTTTCCTCTCTGGTAACTGGGATTAGGTATGGATGTATGTAATGGTTGGGCAGTTTAGAAGACTGTCTGCTGAAATGTTCTTATAACTTATGTTTGTAACGTCTGTATACTCTGAAGTTTGGGGTGCTGATCTTTTCCTCCTGAACTAAGTAAACGATATATGTTTTATTGATTAAAGTAAGCTTGTTAACCCATTTTGAGTTGCTTTCCTTTAGCAAAGCAGATCTAAGAACCTGTGTTGGCAGCCACCCTGCTACAATTCTCTGTTCTACCTAGCTGCCACAAAAAAACCCTCATTTCTAAAATGTGTAGATAACTGAGTCAAATTTCTAAGAATATAAGTCATTCCCCAATTGATAAATGGTGAAAGGATATGAACAAGCAGTTTTCAGAAGAAGAAATTAAAACTATATAGTTATATGAAAAAAAATTTTTTGCAAATCACTATTGATTAGAGAAGTGAAAATCAAAACTCTTAGGTACCATATCACATCTATCAGATTGGCTAACATAAAAAAAGAAATTATAAATGTTGGAGAAGATGTGGGAAAATTAGAACACTAATGCATTGTTGGTGGAGTTGTGAACTGATTCAACTATTTTGGAAAGCAATTTGGAACTATGCCAAAAGAGCTATAAAATGTACATACCTTTTGACCCAGCAACACCATTTCTAGGGCTATTTCCTAAAGAGATCATAAACATGGGAAAGGGAAACACATGTACAAAAATACAGCAGCTCTTTTTGTGGTGGCAAAGAAGTGAAATTGAGGGGATATCCATCAACTGAGAAATCGCTGAACAAATTGTGATATATAAATGCAATGGAATACTATTGTGCTATAAGAAATGATGAACAGATGGACTTTGGAAAAGACTTATATGGAAAGACTAATATGAACTGATGCCAAGTGAGGTGAGCAGAACCAAGAGAAAATTGCACATAGTAACAGTCACATTGTGCAATGACTAACTGTGATAAACTTAGATCTTTTTCAGCAATGCAAAATTCTAAGACAGCTTCAAAAGGCTCATGATGGAAAATTCTATCCATATCCAGAGAAATAACTATGGAGTCAGAATGCAGATCAAAACAGACTATTTGCTAGCTCCCTCTCTGTCTTTCTCTGTCTCTGTCTCTCTCACTCACTCACTCTCTCTCTCTCTCTCTCTCTCATTTTGTTGTGTTTCATCCTTTTTGTGTTTCCTCCCATTGGTTATAATTCTTCTTTACAACATGATTAATGTGAGAATATGTTTAATGTTAATGTATATGTAGAGCCTATTTCAGATTACATGCCATTTTAGGGAGGAGGTAAGGGAGGGAGACAGAGAAGATTAAGAACTTAAAAGTTGTGGAAATGAATGTTAGAAAGTAAAAATAAATAAATTAAATTTAAAAAAAGATTATGTAGGTAGGAGACCTGAAATTTAGGCCTACTCTAATGTCTTATAATTATGCTTTTTAAAAATTAATTTTCACATTTTTAAATACAGGGAATATTTGCCTTAAGAAAAATGCAACCTATACTCACATACCATTCTATAGTGCTGATGTTATGAATTTGGTGAATTTTGGAAGAAATGGGTAATATTAACTCATAAAGGAAAGTCACTAGAGCTATTTTTTTAAGCACTAAACTAATGGTGGCCCAATTACCAATTTTACAACCCCATTTGTTGTATAAGTAGTAGATTAACTTCCAAAAACCAAATGGATATTTTTCACTATATGATGTATTTTCTTTGTTTTTTATGTAATTAATTCATTACCATGGAACTAGAAATCAATAGAAAAACTTCCTAAAAATATGAGAAACAAGATGAATTATTTCATGGAGTCAAAGGATTTAGAATGTGATGGGGCCTTAAAGAACATGTACAACACACATATTTTATAGAGAGGGAAATTGAGATTCAGAGAAATGAATTCCTTAAGCAAAGTGACACATGACAGAGACAGGATTCAAACCTAAGACTTCTTTGACCAAGCTCAGCAATGTTTTTTATTATACTATGTTAATGGTTAATCCTGTACAATGAAATTCACAATCTGTATAGCAAATGGATCAAGTCACTATTCCAAAGGAATAAAGGTCTTTGACTATGGTTTTTAAATAATTTATAGTAAAAATCTATGTTAACTTCAGAATTATATGTATATATATATGTATATAATTTTGATAAAATTACTCTGAATTCTACATGCTCCTAATCATAAAATGTTTATATGGTATTGAATGCCCTGAGAAAGCTAACAATTTTATTGCTGTTACTATATATACCTAATTAAAAAAAATTTACTTCCAAATTTTCTACCTCTTTATTTGTCTTCCCTACCCCCTCCAATGAGAAGGCAAGCAATAGAGTACAAAAATAGACTACTAAAAAACTTAAATGCGTTTGAAAATGAGATACGTGAAGAAAGGCACATTTTTGCTTAATGAAGTATATAGCTATGAACAACCACATAATTTAAGGCAGCCATATCAAACTGATCTAAAGAGATTCCCATTTCCAGCCTTCCAATGGCCTGTTCTAAAGTCAACTCCCCTTTTAACCCTTCAGATCTCATAATTGGGGTGACATTTAGGTTATACAAGATACTCTGGGACAATGCTCCCAGAAGGTGAGACAAAATGTCATTTGATATCACTTCTTGGAAAACATAAAGTGATATGATCCAGAATGAACAAATATCTCCCGTACAACATCCCCAACAAATGGTCTTCCAGTTATTGTTGAAGACCTTCAATTATGGGGAACAAACTGTGGTACATGAATGTAATAGAGTAATATTGTGCAATGAGAAATTATGTGTAGATGGACTTTGAAAAAGACTTATATGGAAAGACTTATATGAACTGATGCCAAGTGAGGTGAGCAGAACTAAGAGAACACTGCACACAGTAACAGTCACATTGGGCGATGACTAACTTTCCAGTTTTGAACAACTCTGAGAACTGGGAAATTTTTCCACATGTTCAAATTAAACATGACTTCTAAAATTTCCTACTTGTTTTTCAGGTGCTACACATGGATGAATTTATGGATATGTCTCTAATGTAATAGTGGTTTAATACGTGTTTCTATTATATTTTTTAAAATGTCATATATATATATATATATATATATTAAAACACCAGGATGATTATCCCCCATGCCTTTCTTCTTGATAAAAGTTTATTAGCTTGTTTTGTTTTATTTAAAAGTGCAATAGAAATAAAATTTTTATTTTATTTGTAATCTTTTAGATTATTCCAGAGAGACATAATTAAGGTCACAGACGGCCTTTCATGGAAAAACAGAAGTCTAGAAGTACATATGCTGAAGATATAGTCTTTCACTGTGTGTATTCTGTAGGAATTATCTTGTGGGGAATAATCACCTTCTTATTTTTCTCATGTTGCTGTTATTATTTTTTCAGTGAGTTTGTGGTGATTTTGATGTGATGAGAGGGAGTAATAGTTAGACACACATTCTCATCACTGTGTTGCCAGAAGTCTTTCAGAATATTATTCTTGAGAAATTCAAATTCCCTCCATGCTAACTTCTTCCATAGATTTTCTTTCTTTGTTCATTTATCTCCCTATCTTTTATTTGAACCCTTAGAAATCTGCTTTATTAAAAATGTAAGGTATATTAGCTGGATGTGAAGGAAACAAAGGAGTTCCAGAAAATCATCTACTTCTGTTTCATTGACTACACTAAAGTCTTTGACTATGCGAATTTCAAGAAAGGTGGTAGGTCCTCAGAGATGCAAGTACCAGGTCATCTTAGTTATCTCCTAAAGGAACCTGTATGATGGTCAAGAAGGAAAAGTTAGAAACAAACATGGAATAGCTCATTGGTTTAAGAATGGAAAAGGAGTACAACAATGCTGTATTTTGTACCTTTGTCAAATAAATGAAAAATAACATGATGTGAAATGTCAGGCTGGAATTAAGTTTGCTAGGAGAAATATCAAGTACAAGCAGCTTTCCAAAGGACTGCTGCTCTGAACAGCTTTTAAAATTCAGATTATACAGTAAAGTGAACTCTCTATTAAACAACAAATCAGAGCAAAACATTCACAGAAAATCAAGGTACAGCATTCACAATGTTACAACTTATCATAGAAAATCAAAATACAGCATTCACCATGTTACAACTTAACCACTTATCACTAAAATGGTCACATAGTTTTCACCGAAGTGGTCACACAATTTTCAACAAAGTACAATCATTTAGTAACTCAATCACTTAGTAACGTAATCATTCAATCATACTTAATTCAGTCTTAAAGAGGTAAGCCTCCTTAATCCTTAACTCATTCAATAAAGTACAATAGTCAAAGTTCTCCACCCAAGGGGTGCAATTAAGTTATAATATCAGTTACTACTCAGTACTCTCTTAAGGGGTAGTGGAAAATTCACAGGTCATCCACCCCTCAGTCACAAGTAAGTACCAATTTCAACAGTCACTATTCAGTACTCTCAAGGGGTAGTGGAACATACACAGGCCATTCACCCCTAGGTCACAAGTAAATTACAATTTTATCATCACTACTCAGTATCCATGGAGAGGCTTTTTCATCTTGACTTTAGTCAGGGAGCTCCTACCTGAATACACCAAACTGTCACCTGGGTTCAAAGGCAGACAGCTTCCAGCTCTTTGTCCAGCTCTCTGTGCAGTTCCTGCTCCACAATGAAGCTCATAGTGTCTAGTCCATCACAAATCTTGCACTGTCTTTGTTTCTGGGAAAAGAAAACTTGACAGAGCCATAGACAAAGTACCAATACCACAGTCATGCTTCTTCTGGCAGCTCCAGCTGGCCCTTGGAAGTCCTCAGCAGCTCCAGCTGGCTTGGAAGTCTTCAGCAGCTCCACTGTCAAAATCAAAATCACTTTCTCCATGGAAGTTCCAGTCCAGCTGCAGCAGCTCAGCCTTCAGAGACTTGTGGAGAGAAATTCTCTCTATATATACAGCAGCAGCTGCTCTGCCTCCTGATGCTTGTCCCAAGAAGTTCTGACTGTGCAGCTGGTGCTCTTCCTTAAATACAGTATGGCTCCTCCCTGTTCATCCCCTTCCTGTTAGGTCAGCAGCAGGGGATCATACCTTCTGTTTCTTTAACAGAGGCTTAATTTGAAATTAGGTGCTAAGTACCTCTCAGCTTTCTAATACAAAGGTATCTTAACATTTCATTAATATTACACTCAGATATACATGATACCACTGATGGCAGAAAGTGAATAAGGATTAGGAAGCCTCTTGATAAGGTCAAAGAAGAGAAGAGAAAGCTGACTTGAAGCTCAACATTAAAAGAAAAAAAATTAAGATGTTGGCAAAAGTTCTCATCACTTCCTGGCAAACAGACAAAAAGAAATGAAAACAGTGTCAGATTTTATATTTCTGGGCTGAAAGATCACAGATGGTGACTTCAACCATGAAATTAAAAGACACTTACTCTTTGGAAGGAAAGCTATGGCAAATCTGGAAAACATACTAAAAAGCAGAGACATCACTTTGCCAGTAAGGGTCCAGGTCAGCAAAGCAATGGTTTTCCAACAGTTATTCACTGTATGACTGTGACTGATGAACTATAAGGAAAGTTGAATGCTACATAATTGACATTTTTAAACTGTGGTGCTGGAGAAGACTTTTTAGAGAATCAGAAAAGAGGTCAAAATTAGTTAATAATGAAATAAATTAATCTGGGCTATTCTTTGTAAGATTAAACACTAAAGCTTAAATTTAAATACTTTGGCCATGAAATGGAAATATCAAAGACAAAAGGAAAATGGGATGGCACAGGATGATACGTATAGATAATATCATGGGAACAATGAACATGAACTTGGACAGACTTCAAGAGATAGTGGGGGATTGAACAGCCTGGCATGTTGTCCATGGGATCACAAAGTGTTAGGCATGATTGAACAAATGAACAACAAAAACAAAAGGTTCATCAGAAAGTTTCAAAATATTTTTTCTTTCTGTATCGTAAATTCTAAGATATAGTGGCCATTTTGTGACATGGTTTTTATCACTTATATTTAGTAACCATTTTTAAACTTCTCAGTCAAAATTATATCCATAACAAGAGTTCTCCTTTCTATTACCTCCATATTTTCAATGATAATACAGAAATAAAAATGAAAGATGAGAGGAAATATGGGAAGCACTGAAGTGATTGTTCAGTAAGCAAGCAAAGTCACAGAGACATTGAAAGTACCTAGAATATTTGTTAAATAAAACATACAGGGATAGAACACAAAAGTGTTGAGTATTGGAGAAATGAAGATAGGCTGGAAAGATAAAGTCTGACTACTTCCCAATTTTGCTCTAGGGTGGGTTATGAATTTTTCACAAGTACAAAGCCTTGCAAAGATTACTTGTTTAGTAACTATTTGTAGACTTCTCTATATGATTAAGATGGGAACAAAATGTTGTCAATAGCACTAAATACAGAAAAGGTCAATATTTATCAAACTAGGAATTGTATTCCTTAAGAGGTTGCTATGGTTTCCACTGGACCAGTAAGAAAAGTCATTTCTAACCAGCCACTTCAAGAACTATGTAGCACATGAGTTGTTCTGGGCATTTTTCCAATAGTGGGTTTTGTGGACCTGGGATAATGAATTAAAAAAGAAATGTAGAGAACCAAGAGGCTACAAACACACTACTTCATTTATGAAAGTATTCATTACTAAGACTCTTTTCATAAAATAAACATTTGCTTCCTCCAAAAGAATTGTACAATTATAGTTTGTTTTTTAAAAAAACCCACCACCATTAGTTTCCAAGAGGCACATAATAATATACTTTATGTGAATTATAAATTAGCATATGGTTTGAAATGCAATATTTTTCATTCAAAATTTGCATGTAGCACACCTGTTTAAATGTTATTTTGTCTTTGTGTTGCTTGATTCTTAGCTCTATAATCAAACTGTATTGCAGATTGTTCATAGCTCTTGATGAGTCCTAAATGCGGCCCCATCAATCTGTCAGACAAACTCAAAAGCAAAACTACTGATGAAAATTTCACCTTTCTACCAAAATAAAACTTTACCCAAGACAAAGAAGATGTAGAACATAAAATATTTAAGCAAGGAGAGTGAGAGAAGGTGTTACTTGATGATTACTCCAAATCCATCTGCTTCCTTTAACTGTTCATTAATTCCTAAGAAACAAAGTGTGTGCCAACACCATTACCATCACACACTGAAAATTTGAAAATTGTTAAACACATGAATTTTAAAATATATATATATATGTACAAAAAAAGGATTAAAAAATTTTATTGTCAGGATTTTTAAAAATAAAATTAATTCTCTAAAAGTCACCTAGCATGTGTTTACTTTTTTTTATTCCAATCTAATATTAAAGCTGCCATCAAGTATTACTACTTAATGCTTTTGAAACTATAAATGTGGAAAGTCACATTCTAACATCCACAAAAGTATTCAATGTCAAATTAAATCCCAATCATTCTATTTCAAGTAGAGATAGTCTAACTTAATAACAATATGAAAACAAAAATAATTATTTACTTACTAACTTATCTCTTTAAGGATGTTGATAATTCAACAGGTATTTGGAAGAGTATAATTAAGCATTACATTTACATAATCATGGGACTGATTATTAATATTACAGAGAAGAAATCTACAACATCAATTCTACCTTTGTCCTGTCACATAGCAAATTACTTGCAGAGCCAGGAGAAAAAGATAGATATCAAACTTCAGAGAATTTAATAGAAAGTCAGGTCCTTGGTTGGGCCAAATCTAAAAGGTTAAAAAAAATATGATACTACCTAAATTAATTTTCTTATTCAGTTCATACCACCTACACTTACCAAAGGATTACATTATAGAATTAGAAAAAAATCATCTGGAAAAACAAAAGGTTAAGAACCTCAAAGAATATAGAAGAGGCAAAAAATATGGAACAAGGAGGCCTAGAAGTATCAGACCTTCAACTTTATTATCAATTAGTAATCATCAGAATGATTTGTGTGCTGGTTAAGAAACAGAGAGTTTAATCAGTGGAACCAATAATCTATTCAATTTACATATGGAAATAGTACAGTAGTCTAGTGTTTGAAAAAATCAAAGATCTCATCTTCAAGGGGGTAAGAACTCACTATTCAACAAAAGTATTTGGAAAAAATGAAAAGCATTCTGAAAGTTACTAGGTATAGACTCATACCACACACCAAGATAAGTTCCAAATAGTTATATGACTTAGATTTAAGGATATGTGGCTAAGACATTACAGATGAATTAGAGAAGCAAAGAAGAAATAATCTATCAGATCTATGGCTAGGGAAAGCATTCAAGACCAAAGAAGAGAAAAAAGATAAGAGAAGATAAAAGAGAAATGTTTATTTCATACAATAAGATGTTTTTCCATAAAGGAAATAAATGTAAATAAAATTAGAAGAGATAGGTCTGATAAAGGTCATGTGTGTGTGTGTGTGTGTGTGTGTGTGTGTGTGTGTGTGTGTGATTTAAATTTATAAGGACAATAGTTATTCCCCAATTGATGAATGGTCAAAAATACAAACAATATTCAAAGAAAGAAATTCAAGTTATCAATAGCCATATAAAAAAAGTCTCAAATAACTAATAATTACAGAAATTAAAATAAAAACAGCCCTGAGATTCTATCTCATGCTCCTGACAAACTGATGATGTTTCCAAAAAAGGAAAATGACAAATAATGCAAGTGAAACATGTCCATTCACTTTTGTTGGTGGAATTGTGAACTTGTCCAGCCATTCTAGGCCCAAAAGCTATTAAATTGAAAATACACTTTGACCCAGAGATAACATTAATAGTTTTAGAGCCCAAATAGATTTTTTTTAAAGAAAAAGGACCATATGTACAAAACATTTATAATAGCTCCTCTCTTTTTGTAGTTGTGAAGAATTAAAACTTAAGGGGCAGCCAGGTAGCACAGCGAGTAAGAGCACCAGCCCCAGTGTCAGGATAACCTGGGGATTAAATCCAGTCTCAGACACTTAGCACCCACCCAGAAACACCTGGCCATGTAACCTTGAGCAAGTTACTTAACCCCAATTGCTTAGGGGCGGCCAGGTGGCTCAGCGAGTAAGAGCAGTGTCGGGATGACCTGGATCAAATCCGGGCTCACATACTCAGCACCACACCCAGAAATAACTGGCTGTGTAACCTTGAGCAAGTTACCTACCCCCGATTGCTTAAAAAAAAAAGAATTAAAACTTGAGGGAGTGCCTATCAATTAAGGAATGGCTGAACAAGTTATCATATAAAGTGATGGAATACTATTGTGCTGTAAGAATTGATGAAGATGATTATTTCAGAGAAAACTGGGAAGACTTGTATGAACTGATATTGCATGAAATGAGAAGAACCAATATTTCAATAAAGACAAATAACTTTGAAAGAATTCTTATCAATGATCATCCAAACCTAATTCCAGAGGATTCATGATGAAACATGCTATGGAGTCAGTATGTATTTTGGTAATAGATGATGTCAAATTGGGTTTTACTTGACTATATAGATTATATAATACATTTATTTTTTCTTTCTTTTTCAGTAGAGGGGAAGAAAAGGTGGGTTGGTATTCTTTGAAAACAATAAAATTAAATTTATGAAAAGTCAATTCTTTGGTGGAAAAAAGAGCTCCTTTATTCTTTCAGTTTCTTAATATTTTTATTCCCAGTGGCTGGTGTAATACCTAGACTAGAGTAGATTTTAAAAATATGCTTGTTCCATTGAATTTAGGCCCATAACATCAATTTAGAGATAAGGAAATTGAGTATTAAAGGGTTAAATGCCATACTTATGATAAAAGAACTGGTAAAAGCAGGATATAAATCTCAATCTTTTGACTTCTCAGTCTAGTCCTCTTTCTGCTGAAGCAGGTTGATTTTTCTCATCTACCTTTCCTTCAATGTACTAATACTTCCTAACTTTTTTAAAAAGAACTTTCTATCATGTTTAGTAATTTCAACAAATTGATCCTCACTAAGACAGCCTAAGGACAGGGAAAAGATGAATAGAAATGGAGAAAGTAGGCTGGATAAGGAGGGGAATTTTTTAAAAAGTATACATACACACATAGTATATATGTATGTATGTCTCTATATACATATGTACATGTGTGTATTTCACCTGTACATGGAAAATTTCTCCAACAATGAAGATTAGTATGAGCTGTCAGAGTTGCCTAGAAGTGTAGGGATACATATGGATAATATGGTCTTCAATGTAAGACTTAAATCCAGGTTAACTTTGTTACCAGATGTATCCACTATTTCACAATGAGGGAAAAGAAGTCAAGGGTTCCATCTGGGGAAATGTGTGTAGCAAGATTAGCAGTCTTCTACATAATGTGACACCTTTTCCTCCTTAAACAAAATAAAACACTGCCTACTAAATGTCCAAAAACTATGAACAATTTCTTGATGTCAAAAGGAGTTCTTGCAAATTGATACCTGTTTACAATGGAAATATCTATTTTTCCTGAAATAATATCTTTGTTCATCAATCGTTAGAAATGATAGGTCTTCATTGTGTCATGACCAACTATGATAAACTTAGCTCTTCAGTAATACCGTGATCCAAGACAATTCCAAAAATCATCCACGTCCAGAGAAAGAACTATGATATCTGAATACTAATCAAAGTGTATTTTATTTTTTTTTGTGTTTCTTTTCCCTTTTGTTCTTATTCTTCTTTCACAACATGACTAATGTGAAAATACATTTAACAAGTTTCCACACGTATAAACTATATCAGATTGCTTGTTGTCTTTGGGGAGGGTTTAGAGGAAGGAGAGAGGGAGAAAAATTTCAAATTCAAAATCGTATAAAAAATGAATGTTGAAAACCCTTTTTATGTGTAATTGGAAAAATATTAATTAAAAAAAAGAAATTAAAGTTCTACCTCTTCATTTCATTCTCTTTGGTTGTGACACCTTATTTTATGTGACCTGGTGAGAGACAATATTGTAAAGAAAGAAACCTTGCAGCCTTTTCTCTTTTGAAGTCACATGTATGTAAAAAGACAGAAGTCCTTGTCCTTGATCTTTGTGTTTATTCTTTTCCATTTCATGTGAAGGAAAGGGAACCTATCATGTGATTTTTAAAGGTCAAGATAGGGAGTATCTAGTCTTCCCAGAACTTGATTTTTCAAGGCAGTTCAGCATCAGTGTTCAGTAGAGAAATGAGTGATCTTTGATCACAGTTTTCAAGACCCACTCTAGCAGTAGAGACAGGGTAATCAGGTAGTCATGTCTCACCCAGATGTCTAACTTGGCATGACAAACAATATATAAGAACTCAGTTAAATTTAATCCTACTCTTCTCAGAGGTGAAAGTAGGAAAGCAGAAAGTGCCACCATGCTGAGGGGTTAGACTTTTTGTATCATAGCTTCACTGTAATTATTCCTTTGTAAAAATTCATTAATATTAAGTGGTTAGATATAACCAGAGAAATAGTCAGTAACACCTAATCTGGGCAAAACAGACAGTGGGACCCTTAGCTGATGTCAACAGAAAACTTACAACCCCTAAATCCTCAGGGTTTGAAAGGCAGCAGTAACAGGCTTCACTCTGTGAGAATTAGTCCAATATTTAGTCACCATTCTA
Organism: Petaurus breviceps papuanus; assembly: GCF_028583685.1. Lineage (NCBI taxonomy): Eukaryota > Metazoa > Chordata > Mammalia > Diprotodontia > Petauridae > Petaurus > Petaurus breviceps. The sequence continues at coordinate 28,015,921 of NW_027185655.1, forward strand.
AGTGTTTCACAAATTCAATTCTTCCATAACTGTGATCCAGAATTAATACTTATTGAAATGGCAGCAAAGCCAAGAAGAAAGGTCCTACAACTCTGACTTCTATTGATGCCCACCAAGCAGACCCTCACCTCAAAGTCAAATGTCAATCAAGGGCAAAATCAACAAACAGAGCCCTCTCTGTTGTCAGTCTTTATTGAGGTAGATAATATTCAATACTTCAGTACAATATGACTATAAGAAAGTAATTGAACAATTCTCTATGAGTCTCTGATGCTGTGGTTCTGATAACAGTATGGCTTGTGCTTGCTTTTGTGGCATGTAAATCAATTTACAGGAAAGACTTCTTGAAAATGTTAGTTCAATGTGATTCATGTGCACGTATCAAATAAGACATGTACCTATATTCTCTTTCCCTGGACCCAACCTAATGCAAGACCAGAGAAAGTATATTACATGGATTACACTTTCACTGTAAAATCTGATGTCTCCCATGGGGAAAGGCCACAAACAGAAGATATCAGAAGCATTTAATTATTTGTACAGAGAAATTCTAAGTGACTGAGAATATAGAGCCCTGAGGTGAAGACTCAAAAGCAGAAGGTGGCATATCCAGAGGAGAAACAAACAGTATGAGCCAATGGGAAGAAACTGGTATTTGAGGTCAGAGGAGCTGCATTTATCAGGGGAACTGAGAAAATCTCTGACTCAGTTCTTTATCTCCAAAAGAAGTCATTAGAAGAGAATGACTCTCAGGCCCCTTCTAAATCTAAATCTATGATCCCATTAACTCTCAACCTCAGATGTCAGATTAAATGTAATTGGACCACTCTTCTCCTGGATACTTCTTTCTGGGAGCTTTGTGATAGTGCTTTTCCAATGCTACAAGTCTATCTGTTCCTTCCAAATCATCCCTTATGCTCTAACCCTATCCAATATGCAGTCCTGATTTCTTTTTTTTTCTCTCTCTGTCCCCCATCTATTTTTTTGTCTCTGTTGATATCTCTCTCTGTACGTGTTTCTATCTCTTTGTCTGTTCTTTCCATTATTATTCACCATAATCTCATCAGCCTCCATGGATCCAATTTTAATTCCTAGGCAAGTAACTCCCAGATCCCTATATAGAGCCCTCATCTCACTCCTAACTTTAGTCCAGGATTACCATCTGTTTATTAGATACTTAAAACTAGATGTTTCCTAGGGGTTCCAAACTTCACAATTCCAAAACAAATTATTTTCCTTAAATTTGCTCTCAAATGACTTCACTTCCCAATTTTCCTGTTGCTTTCAGTATACCACCATTCTTCCAGTCATACTGGTTCACAATCTTGAAGTCATTTTTGACATTTCACACTGTCTTATCCTCCATAGCCAATCAGTTTCAATGGTCTATTTTCTATTCCCTGTGTATACAACATTCTTTCTCTGGTCTCTATTTTTTTTAAAGAGACTGTGTCCTATTCTTTGAAGATGCTCCCTTCCTTTCTCATTGAGAATCCCTAATTCCATCCAACGACTACCTCTCACATAAAACCTTTCCTCATTAATCTGTAAAGCAAACATTTAATAGACACCTATTTCATGCCAGACATTTCTTGGTCATCTGGGACCGTCAAACTCCCAGAATGCTGTCTGTGCCTTTCAGAATGGGTAGGTATCTAAGACTATGTGAATCACAATACCCTGGATGACTAGACTAATTTCCAGATAGAGATAAGAACCTGTGTCTAGGATAACTAACTTCTATTGAATCCTTATTACACATCCTGACTGTGTTGGTGCAATGTAAACCTCCTTTATTCAATGTGAAGTAACTAGTGAGTACATCATTTCATCCCAACACCAAGCATAACTTAGGGCTACACCTCCAACAGAGAGCTAGTTGTTGTTTGTTAATCAGCCTCTGTAAATTTGTATATAATCAATTTTGACCATTTGAAGGACTGTGGAAAACAGAAGAGATACCCCAGGATTGATGGAGAAGGACAAATATCCTTTCACTTTCTAAATAGCAAAGAGGATGGAAGCTGCAAATGATAGTCCAGAGAGCTCCACTTTCAATCCTGGAAAAATCAGAGGATGTATTACTAAAGAGATTGAAGATCTAGAAAAGAAAATAATGTTTGACAAGAATTAACATAGTTTATTCATACCAGATTAATCTTACATCATTTTTATAGTGTTACTAAACTGGTAGAAGAGATTAATTCACCTCCATTTTAGGAAACCATTCGGTAAATATTCCAATGGAATTCATCGAATGACTAAATGCAAGAAATAGGTATTCATAGTTCTATGTCCTGCTGCCTTATGTTTGGGAGGATACTTATAAGGTCTCTCCATTCAGACAAAGATAAGGTAAGGTAAAAGGTAAAAATTATTCTCAAAGGAGAATTTGTTGAAGGAATTAGGAATATTCAGCCCAAAGAAGAAAAAGTCTAGGGGGATATGCGGAAATTTGTAAATGTATCTAAAAGTGTGTCTTGTAGAAAAGAGATTGTTAGTCTTTTCTGTTTGGCTGGAAAGTACAAAATTTGGTACATTGGATAGATTTTTGTTTTTGTTTTGTTTTTAATGAGACAATTTTAGTTGATGTAACAAAAAAAAAAACATTCTTAACAATTAGAACTACACGAAAGGTGAATGCTAAGTTCTCTCTAAATAACTATCCCTTATCATACTCTTCAAACAAAGACTGGATGGTCACTAGTAATTTCATTTTAGTAGTAATGAATTAATTTTCAGCTATGTTTGACACTGGGCATCCATTAAGAGTATTTATATACAATTTTCCAGAAGGCAAAAGAGCTCGGATTACAACCAAGGATCACATACCCAGAGAGATTGAACATATTCTTCCAGGCAAAGAGATGGTCATTCAAAGATATAACAAAGTTCCAGACCTTCTTGATAAAAAATCCAGAATTCAATGGAAAATTCAACCTCTAATTACGAGATGCAACAGTGACTTAGAAACGTAAACAAGGAAAACACACACACACCCTGCTATTCGACAAGAGCAAACTGGTTATAGACAAGTAGAGGGTATGAGTATAAAATACACTAAATGATGATTTAAAAAAAATCTTATTAAGGGCTACAAAGGAACTGCAATGGAAGAAAGGGAATGAATGAAGTGGAAAAGGGTAAATTATGCCACACATAGAGGCATAATAACTGTATAGCAGAGGAAAAGAAGGGAGGGAGATGGGAATCATATGAGCATTTCCCTCATTGGTTCTGGTACAAGGAGGGAATAACAACCAGTTAAGCACAGGACTCTGTGGAGAAGAAACACAAAAAGTATCATTTTAGGGGGAAAGAGGGGAGGGAGGGGAGCTTTGCATGAGATTTGTTCCTGTCACTCTTGGTGCGAAGAAGAAATAACATACCTCATTAAGTACAAAAGTATCCAGTAGGAGGGGGAAAGGGGGGTGGGGGTGGTTTGTAGGGAGGGAAGAAGTAAGAGGAAAGGGGAGGAAAAGGGAGGGGGCTGATAAGGGAATACTGAGGAAAACTATTAAGGGGGGGAATGGAGAAGGGGGGAAATATGAACATTAACAGGGGCGGGAATAGGATGGAGGGAAAGAAACAGATAACAATCATAATTGTAAATGTGAATGAAATGAACTCTCCCATAAAACGGAGATGGATAGCAGAATGGATTAGAAGTCATAATCCTACAATATGCTTTTTACAAGAAATACATCTGAAACAGAGGGATACACACAGGGTAAAGGTAAAAGGCTGGAGTAAAATATATCATGCCTCAGCTAAAGTAAAAAAAAGCAGGAGAAGCAATCCTTATCTCAGATAAAGCAAAACCAAAAATTGACCTAATTAAAAGAGATAAGGAAGGAAACTATATCCTGTTAAAAGGAACCATCGAGAATGAAGCAATATCATTACTTAACATATATGCACCAAGCGGTGTAGCATCCAGATCCTTAGAGGAGAAGGTAAAGGAATTAGAGGAAGAAATAGATAGCAAAACAATACTAGTGGAAGACCTTAATCTCCCCCTCTCTGAACTTGATAAATCCAACCTCAAAATAAACAAGAAAGAAGTTAAGGAGGTGAACAGGATTTTAGAGAGGATAGGTATGATAGATCTCTGGAGAAAACTGATGGGGATAAAAAGGAATATACTTTCTTCTCAGCGGTTCATGGCACATACTGAAAAACTGACCACGTCCTAGGGCTTAAAAACCTCACAATTCTATGCAGTAAGGCAGAAATATTAAATGTATCCTTCTCAGATCACGATGCAATAAAAATTACATGCAATAAAGGGCCAGGGAAAGACAGATTCAAAACTAATTGCAAATTAAACAATGTAATCCTAAAGAATGAGTGGGTCAATAAAGAAATTATAGAAACAATCAGTAATTTCATTCAAGAGAATGATAATAATGAGACAACATACCAAAATTTGTGGGATACATTAAAGACAGTTCTTAGGGGAAGTTTTATATCCCTGAGTGCATACATGATTAAATTAGAGGAAAGGGAGCTCAATGAATTGGGCGTGCAATTGAAAAACCAAGAAAAAGAACAAATTCAAAATCCCCAATTAAATACTAAATTAGAATATTGAAAACCAAAGGAGAGATTAATAAAATTGTAATTAAGAAAACTATTGAATTAATAAATAAAACTAAGAGCTGGTTTTATGAAAAAACCAACAAAATCGATAGAAACTTAGTCAATCTGATAAAAAAAAAATAAAGAAGAAAACCAAATTATCAAAAATGAAAAGGGTGAATCTACGTCCAATGAAGAGGAAATCAAAACAATAATTAGGAATTATTTTTCCCAATTGTTTGCACATAAATTTGACAATCTTAGGAAAATGAGTGAATATTTACAAAATACAAGTTGCCCAGATTAACTGAAGAGGAAGTAAATTACTTAAATAATATCCTCTCAGAAAACTAAATTGAACAAGCCATCAGTCAACTCCTTAGGAAAAAGTCTCCAGGGCCAGACGGATTCACCAGTGAATTCTATCAAACATTTATAGTACATTTGATTCCAAGACTCTACAAACTATTTGGGAAAATTAGTGAAGAAGGATTTCTACCAAATTCTTTTTATGACACAAATATGGTACTGATACCTAAATCAGGAAGAGATAAAACAGAGAAAGAAAATTATAGACCAATCTCCCTCATGAATATAGATGCAAAAATTCTAAATAACATACTAGCAAAAAGACTACAGCAACTTATCTCAAGAATAATACATTTTGATCAGGTAGGATTTATTCCAGGAATGCAAGGATGGTTTAATATTAGGAAAACCATCAGTATAATTGATCATATCAACAATTAAACTAGCAGAAACCACATGATCATCTCAATAGATGCAAAAAAGGCTTTTGACAAAATACAACATCCATTCCTATTAAAAAAACATTAGAAAGTATAGGAATAAATGGAGCCTTCCTTAAAATAATAGGTAGTATCTATTTAAAGCCATTGGCAAATATTATATGTAATGGAGAGAAGCTAGAAACATTTCCCATAAGATCAGGGGTGAAACAAGGGTGTACACTATCACCCCTCTTATTCAATCTGGTACTAGAAATGTTAGCAGTAGCAATTACAGAAGAAAAAGAAATCAAAGCAATATAATTAGGCAAAGAAGAGACCAAGCTATCACTCTTTGCAGATGATATGAAGATATACTTAGAGAATCCTAGAGAATCAAGTAAAAAACTACTTGAGACAATATATAAATTTGGCAAAGTTGCAGGATATAAAATAAACCCACATAAATCCTCAGCATTCCTATATATTTCCAATGAAATTCAATTGCAAGAGATAGAAAGAGAAATCCCATTTAACATTACTGTAGGCATTATAAAATATTTGGGAATCTACCTCCCAAAACAAACCCAGGACCCATATGACCACAACTACAAAACACTTTTCACACAAATAAAGTCAGATCTAACTAATTGGAAAAATATCAATTGCTCATGGCTGGGTCGAGCTAATATGATAAAAATGACAATTTTACTTAAATTAAATATTTAGTGCCATGCCAATTAATTTACCAAAAAAATACTTTATAGAGCTAGAAAAAATAGTAACAAAATTCATTTGGAAGAATAAACTGTCCAGAATATCAAGGGAATTAACGAAAAGAAATGCTACGGAAGCTGGACTAGCTAAACCAGATTTCAATCTGTATTATAAAGCAGCAGTCATCAAAACTACTTGGTATTGGCTGAGGAATAGAGGAGTGGATCAATGGAATAGATTAGGAACAAGAGATTCAGAAGTCAATGACCATAGTAATGTTATATTTGATAAAACTCCAGACCCTGGTTTTTGGGATAAGAACTCACTATTTGACAAAAACTGCTGGAGAATTGGAATATAGTATGGCAGAAACTGGGCACAGATTACAATCTAACATCATATACCAAAATCAAGTCTAAATGGGTGCATGATCTAGGTATAAAGGTTGATACTGTAAGCAGTCTTCTAAAACAAGGAATACTTTCCTATCAAACTTGTGGAGAGGGAAAGACTTTATGACTAAACAAGAATTAGAGAACATTATAAAATGTAAAATGGATAATTTCAACTAAATGAAATTGAAAAGCTTCTGTACAAACAAAGCCAATGTAACCAAGATTAAGAGGGAGGTGGGAAATTGGGAAAGAATCTTTACAACCTATGTCTCTCATTTCTAAAATATATAAAGAATTGAGTCAAATTTATAAGAACACAAGTCATTCCCCAATTGATAAATGGTCAAAGGATATGAACAGGCAGTTTTCAGAGAAAGAAATTAAAGATATCTATAAGCACATGAAGAAATGCTCTAATTCACTATTGATTAGAGAAATGCAAATCAACACAACTCTGAGTTACCACATCTCACCAGTCAGATTGGCTAAGATGACAAAACAGGAAAACGATAAATGCTGGAGTGGATGTGGGCAAATTGGAACACTAATGCATTGCTGGTGGAGTTGTGAACTGATCCAGCCTTTCTGGAGAGCAATCTGGAGTTATGCCCAAAGGGCTATAAATACTTTCATACCCTTTGATCCAGTAATACCACTCCTAGGGTTATATCCCAAAGAGATCATAGAAGTGGGAGAAAGACCCATATGTACAAAAATGTTTATAGCATCTTTTTGTGGTGGCAAAGAATTGGAAATTAAGGTAGTTCCCATCAATTGGGGAATGGCTGAACAAGTTGTGGTATATACATGTTATGGAATACTATTGTGCTATAAGAAACAAGGAGCAGACGGTCTTCATGTTTACCTGAAGAGGCTTATACAAACTGATGCTGAGTGAGAAGGGTAGAACCAGGAGAAATTTGTACACAATTACAGACATAACATATGTGTGATGACCAACTTTGATAGACTGGACTCCTCTCAGCAATGCAGTGATATAAGTCAATCCCAAAAGACTCATGATGGAGAGAAATGTGTGCATCCAGAGAAAGAACTATAAAGAACTGAGTTTATATCCAGGTGGAAGCAAAATACCTGATCTTTTTCCTTCTCTTATTTGGTTTTATGTCCTCTTTACCATTTTTCATTCCAGCTGATACAATCTGTCTTTATAACCTGACTAATGTATAATGTAAAAGTATTTACAGATCCTATACTTGAATATATGCCGCCATGGGGGAGGAGGGGAGAGCGGGGGACAAAATGTGAAACTCAAGGAATTGTGGAATTGAATCCTGTAAACTAAAAGGAAACAAATTAATTTTAAAAAAGTCTTCTTTATCACTGAAGCTCTATGCTATGATTAATGTACATCTTTCAGGGTCTTAAGGTGAAGAGACAATTCTTTGTTGCTAAGTTATATTCTTTTATTGTGACTGGAAAAGCCATATCAAGGGTGGAAACATTTTCTATAAGCAACATAGTTTTCCTGCTCCCTATAAAATTCTGATCCTTTTGGATTGTTTGTTTTAGAAACTAACCTACTCATGTCCATCAAGACTACATATCAAAACATTTCCTGTCCTTCTTTATTAAGTCCTTATTAATTACACATATGTAATTTGTAATAAATTAAAGAGAAATAATGGAATTTTAAAATTTCAGTTTTAAAAGGTAGCAATTACAATTTTATTTTAATTGGAATTAAAACCATGTATTTCAAATGAAAGTAGTAAAAAAATAAATTTCTAACTTTTTAACCCCTACTATCTTTGAAAGCCCAGTTCAAATGTTTACTTCTGAAATTTACCTGGAATCATATGGGAATAAAATTTTATCAAATTTTTAACCTAAAAATGTGTAAAAGATTCCACTGGACATGAGTTGAAACTAATATAATGCTTTTGAGAGATATAATTAACAACATTTAAGAAAAAAACTAATATTAGATAAATCAGAAAAAAAGCAAAAACTGTAGATACTTTAAGCAAGAATAACATCAAAACAAAATAAATCCATTTCAGAAGTTAATAGCTTAAGTCCACTAAATAATAACATAGGTTGGGTTATTATAATATAGCACCTCATGTTTAAAATCATGTTCTAACCAATTATTTGTTTAAACTTTTAACAAAAGATTTCATTGACAAAAACATCTTATGTCAAACAGAATGTGAATAAAACACAGATGTATTGCAGAATATATTCAATTATGAATGCAGATGATAGGACAATAATGTTATCCTGAAATTAATTTAGAAAAGCTTTTATCTTAATGACAGACAAGGGCAGAGTGGGGATTGAACCCATAAACTCATTAATTTAGAAAATTTCATTAGGAAGCGTAAGGAAATCCTTGCCCCAATATATATCAATACCTTCCCTACAATTTATAGCTGGATATATATATATATATTCAATTCTCTAGGCATCATATATATATATGATGCCTAGAGAATTGAAAGGTTAAATGATTTATCCAGAGTCACATAGCCAGTGTGTGTCAGTGGTGGGACTTTAACTTGGGTCTTAGTGACTTTGAAAACAAATCTCTAGTCACTACCCAACATTGTCTTTCTTTATATTACAACATTAAAATCAGGTCAAGATGTCAAAGGAAATCAATTAAACAGAGAAATTGTCTGGAAATAATTTACCAATGTATGATCTGGATTATGTTTATTTCCAGTTGCCAAGTATAGACTCCATATTTAAGTCTTATTCATCTCATAAAGCCTCTGAAGTTAGATGTACTAATACATTTGAAACATTAATGGAGAAGCAGATATGACAAACAAGTGAATTATATAGCTCTTGGCTGATTAGGAGAAAGGAAATAATTATAGAGATGAAGTAAATAAAATGAACAGAATCTTCTTTGGTACAACAACAGTTTCCTATAATGGAGCTTCAGGGACAGCACTATAACTTTGGGTAGGAGCAAGGAGGAGGAGCCAGAACATGTTCATTACATGATCAGACAGCTAGGTGAGAATGGAGATATCATGTGAATAGAGCAACTGCCTGATTTGTAAAAGTGTATGAAGGAGAATCCTATGCCTAAATGTAAATGGCAATGGATACTTTTAAATATCCTTTCCTCTTCCATGAGGAAGAGTCTACAATAGCTAAACAACCCAAATGCCAAATTTCACCAAAATGACAGTGCTAGCCTGTCTTGGACACCACATGTGGAATGGTACCTGAGCATGTGACTGGAGGTGACTAAAGAGCATCAGATTAGACACTCTTTTGTTTAGACCATGGCTATAGACTAAATGTGGGTGATCTGGTTCTAGGGAAGCAGGGCACACAGCCTTGTTTAAATTATAATATATTTCATTTTTTTTTCTTTTGTAGATTCTTTGGAAATGAATAAAAAGGTGTTTATATACATGTACATATAAATCTATGCATATAATGGATATATTGTCACATACATATATGATATATATATATATATATATATTATATGAACTTATGGTAAACACACCCACGCACACACACACACTTTTGCAATTAAGAGTACAGTAAATAGAGTGTTAGACCTTAAGTCAGGAACTCAGTCTTCTTGAGTTCAAATCTGGCCTCAGATACTTAAGCCTGGAGAAGTCACTTAATACTGTCCGCCCCGGTTTTATTATCTGTAAAATGAGCTGGAGAAGGAAATAGTAAATGGTTCCAGTATTTTTGCCCAGAAAACCCCAAGTGAGTTCATAGTCAGACATGACTAAAATAACTGAAAAACAAAAAGTTTCTACATTAGTACCTGTGTGGTGATCTTAAACAAGTGTGTGTATTCTTGGGTAAGGAGGATCTGACCCATATTCAGAAAGCCTCTGACAGATCCTTCCCACATAGAGAGTATAGGAAGATTGCTTCTGAGTGAACTGGATTGATATATAATGAAGTATCTAGATGAAAACTTGGAGCACATAGAGACATTCTGTAACTGGTTTTGATTGGTGATGAGCATGTGTACCACACTTCTATTATATTTGTTTTGTTGCTTGTGTGTCTGACTATATTATATGCCATGACTGCATGACAATATCAGTTAATTGAAATAAAGCAAACCCAAGAAGGAAGTTTGAGTTTTACCTGTGAGTGAAGTCTTGAGAGATAAGATTCTCATTAAACCAATCAACACTGACATACTCATTAGAATTAATGACAAAAACACTTGCCACCCACAAAGAAGCAGCTCTCGGGGTAGAAACTACATGTCTCTGAGATACAGATAGATAAAGCTATTCAGTCTCCCCTGAGAACTTTCCAGTACTTCATGAATTGCACAAGCACTAGGACATGCATGGTATTGCCTGGTTAAAAGGTCTAAATGGGAGTAGGATAAGGCTATTGCAGCAATATTCCAGCAATAACCTGGTGGCTAATGTCTGTGTCTATGTCTGTGTCTATATTATACTTGTAATCAGTTTATTTTTACCCTATTGACTTGCCTGACCAAACTGAGAAAAAGACTTAGGAAAGTCAAAGGAAAGATTTGAGCGAATATTATATTTTTATTTGTCCCTATTTCTGTAATATGAAATGACACAACATATGAATTTTTAGGGACCACAAAACTTCACATAACAATTGATCTTTCAAATGACAGTGTGGACTAGATGACATTTTAATGAAGATCTGTGAACTATCTTGCTCAACTCATTTGTTGTATTTTTAAATTTTTTGGCCAATTCTTCTGAGGATTGGGAGTAGCAATAAAGATGCTTTGCCCTCCCCACAAAGGGATTACAGACTTTTTCAATGCCTAGAAGATAAAAAAAGTTCCGAAGGAAGCACAAACATGACAGTTTGGGAAATAACATAAGGACTTTTAGATGTTAAAAAAAATGATCCAACTCTTATGAAGCAGATTGATGATTTCATATACAATCCTCTTTTTTGTGCTCTGCTCTGACTGTGGAAAACTACTTTTTTGTGTCTTTAAGAATAAAAACATTAATTAAGAAAAAAAGATTATTACTTTTTCTTTACTCAATTCGCTACTTTTAAAAGAGAAATAACCAATTAAGAACAGAGTATTAGGAATCTGTGTGAGCAGTAATCTGGCATAGGTGGAAAGTATAAACGTTAGACATATACATAGCATACTTCATTTACAAAAAGGTTTTTAGGTGAAATTCTTTTCATTTCTTTGAAATTTCAGCTTCCTATTACAATACCTCATGTCAGAGGGGTTATTTCTACTAAGGAATGAAGTGCTTTTAATATGAAGTTTTTGATAAAAAGGGATGTATACTTTCTCTAAGAAGAAATGAAGTTGGTGTGTATAAAAACTAAAAAAAAAAAAATTACCCAGGTAGTGCTGAAGATCCAATAATCTGGTTTCAATTTGGGAGCTAAGGTGGACACATGCAATGGAAATAATATTAAATCAGGCACAACAATATTTTCATAGCAAACCAACTAAGCAACAATATTTCATCCCTGCTAAACTTCCTAATTCTCAACTTGGCCATATTCCAATGAATGTCTTATCAATAGTTGTTTAAATAAACTAATTTTAGAGGAAAAATAAATTTACCTGAGATTAAATATTTAAAATTATTTTTTGCCTTAAAAGAATAACTCAATTTTAAAATAAAATCAAATTTATCATAAAGTTTAATTAAGGAAGAAATATAACTTGAAATAGAACAAACTGAATATACAGAAAGAAACCTTTTAAGTTTTATCTAATTAGCTTTGCATATCATAGTATTTTAAATGAGTGAATTTAATTAGGTTACTTCTATGTCTACAAATTTGCTTGCCAGGCAGATTCTCCAAAGAATCCTAGTATTCATCAGATATATATGGGTGTGTGTAGGTGTGTTATCAACAGGGAGAAAAAAAAAGGGGAAACATGTTTAAACTATGACCTTTAATAATGACCAGTCAAAAAAAAAGTTTTAATTGTAAAGAAAGTTAGGATATTCTCTGATATATCCAATCAGTAGTCCAATGGGAAGAAAACTCAGAAAAATAACTAAAGATACTAGGAAATTTTGAAGATTAATACAATACTAATAAAAGAGAAGCATAGAGAAGGAAATAAAAAAAAACATCTAAAATGATAGTGATTATGGTATGAATGCTAAAACAACTTAGCAAGAAATTTACCCTTCTAAGTATAAACACACACATATATGGTCTAGACTAGTATCAATAAAACAACTATTGAGAACATTTATTGAGTATGCACAATGAATAAGTTGACCTGAGTTTTAAAAGGGAAAGCAGCCCTATCTCACACAGAATTTGTATGTTCCATAAGGACACAAAACTTGAATATTGCCATAAAGTAGTAAAGAAAGGAGTATTATTATATATTATTATAATAAATAGGATAATACAAGCTTACAATAGGAAAAAATATAAATCCTTCCAGACTTACAGATATAAGCATTCTGGGAATCTTTGAAAATTGACTTTATTGTGGTGTTAACTTTCTCCTGTTCTCTGCTACAGATTCGATGTAACAGGTGATCTAAATGCTTTTGACTGAGGTCACCGGTTACCAGATCTTTGAGCCTGAGCCCTCTTCTTTTTTATTAGAAGGGAGTTTAGGAAATACTAAAGAGGACTGCTAAAAACAAACCCAAAGAAACAAACGTATTAGCATCTAACTGAGGTTTTCTGACTAATTAGATCAAAAGCATTAAAAGAGCAAAATAGAAACAAAATTTAGGAGGAAATGGTAGGGAACTGTCTACTCTAAAGCATTTTGTGATAGAAAAAATACTTCAGGGTATCTCTAATGTCAAAGATCTTTATATGAAAAAGGGGGTGGGGGAGGACATTGACAAGGTACAAATTATATAAAACAGCTAAGTGCAAGCAGACGCTGAGCTAACAGAAGAGGCCACAGTGAAAATGTGACATTTTTAAGTATATTTGAATTAGAATAGAAATGGAATTATCAGTTTGGCAAAGAAGATTTGTCGAGGCAGAGTTGCAGGAGGAAGAGTGGTGTATGTGTGTGTGTGTGTGTGTGCATGCATGCATGTTGGTCCTGTCATGGGAATAGGAAGGCCAGGCAGAATGGAAATCAACCTAATTGGTATATTGTTCCATGTTGAAAAGTAGTAGGCAATGAAATCTATAAGCTGAATAAGGTTAAATTATGGAGTATGTATAAGGCTAGGCAGAAGAATTCCATAAGATAAGAAAAAAGAAAACATTGTAGCTTAAAGAATCAAAGAATCTCAAACTTGTAAAGGACTTCAAAGTCATTAATACATCCTTCACCTGGACATATACATCTTTTATGACTCTACTGAATGGCTGTCCAACTACATCCTAAAGACTTCATCTGATTGGGCAACTACAGCACATTTCACTTTTGTACAATTCTAATTGTTAGGAATTTTCCCTGACAAGTTAAAATATGCCTTCAACTTCCTTCCTTTTCTTAAAATTCTTTTCTTTGGTACCAAGTACAATATCTTTTTGTACATGACACGTATTTAAATACTTGAAGATAGCTGTCATGTCTCCCCTAAGTCTTCTGTTTTCCTGATTAAGTATTCCATTTCTTCCTTGTAGATCATGGCTTCCATTATACTCACTGTCTTTATTATTCACTTTTATTATTCATTTATGGATTAGAATTGCTACTGTAGTTAACAGTAGGAGGAAGATCCATCTTGTAACAAGGCCAGCTTGAGCATCAGAGGTAGTCCTCTTTGGCTTTTGATTAGGCAAAGCCAATAGAAGGTTTAAATATTAACCTTCTAATTGATTATGCCAGTAGTCCAGTCACTGGATTAAATTATCATAAATTTGTGTTTCTTTGTTATCATTCTCTTTTGTCCCTGAGAATAAACTGCCTGTTACATGCCTGATCCTTATTTGTATGAGAATTTGACTTTCTTTGCTTGTTGGGGGAGAATACTTCTTGTGCAAAGTAAAATCCAAGATTCTGGAAGACAAGAACTATTTTACTTTTGATCTTACAGCTACACATAATCAGTGCTCAATGAATGTTTTCTTAATTGAATACTGATTGTCCTGTTTGTTATTTGCAGTTGGGTTGAGTCCTATAAACTAGTCCTTTAGAAAATAGATCTGAGATATTGACTTAATAGGTGTTCAATAAATGTTTGCTGAAATCAGTGCCTATGTGTCAGTCTATTATATGCAGTTGATTTGAAAAACCACAAAATCAGTCAATCAACATGCATTCACTAAACATTTTTAAGGGCTGGAGACACACAAAAAGGCAAAAACAAAGTCAGGCCCCATATTCTAATGGGGGAGACAAAATGTAAACAGCTATTTACATACAGCAGGACAAAATAGGAAATAATCTTAGAGGTTTGTAGTTAGTGGATAAAGGAGAGAAACTTGAAAGCCCGGTTTTGAAGGAATTCATGGAAGACAAGAAGTGGAAGTGAAGAGGGAGAACATGCCAACCATGGAGATAAGTCAAAGACAAATTACAATCTGAGAGATGAAGTGTTATGTGTGAGGAACAGGGAGAGGTCAGTGCTGTTGGATAGTAGAGTACATGGATGGGAATAATGTAAGAATGCTGACTAGATGGAAAGGAGCCAAGTAGTGAAGGGCTTAAAAACCAAACAAAAGATTTTTTTTTTATGTATTTGTTCCTGGAGGTAATAGGGAAACATTGAAGGTTATTGAGTCTTTGGTGACATGTTACTTTGGCAGATAAGTGAGCAATGGGTTAAAGTTGGGAGAGATCTGAGGCAAGAAGACCCATGAGCTGACTAATTGTAATGGTAATGTAATTTTGAATTTGAAGATCCCTTTGTGTTGGCAAAAGTAGCAGGTACTTAACACTTAGTAACTGATCAATCCTCTCATTGGGGAAACAGAAGGTATGAATTCCTGCCCTTTGTTACTGACAGAACAGGAAGTTAGCAGAAGGAAGTGAAGAAGGTAATACTGTGTATATAAGAAAAGCCCCAGAGAGGCACAGTCAGAATTTCTTGAGACTAAGATCTGGTGGCAGAACAGCTACAGAAGAATGGAGAACTGAGACAGAATTTCCTGAAAACTTATGGTGGTGGAGCTTCTTCTGAGCAGGAGCCCAGGAGCCCAGAATCTGGACTCAGGAGCCCCAGAGCCGAGGAGTCAGGAGCCCAGGAGCCAGGAGCCCAGGAACCCAGAGCCAGGAGGCCAGGAGGCCAGGAGCCCAGGTGCCAGGAGGCAGGAGCCCAGGAGTCCAGAATCCAGAGTCAGGAGCCCAAGAGTCAGGAGCCCAGAAGCCAGGAGCCAGGAGCCCAGGAGACTGAAACATGACCAGGATGCTGAGACTTTGTTTGTGGCTTGGTTGAGCCTTGAATTCCTTGGAGCAGAAATGGTGAAGAAGCTGATGTCGACCAGACCCTGTGAAGGCTGGTATGGAGCAGGACTTCCCCAGAGAGCTGGTCAAGGAACTGGGAGCTGTCTGCCATTGAATCCAGGTAGAATCTGGGGCCATGCAAGGGGATCCAGGGAATCTGAGAACAGGCCCCAAGTCAAGATGAAGAAAAGACCTCTCCTTAGGTACTGAGTAATTATGGAATTACAGTTTACTAGTGACCTAAGGGGTGGAGGATTTTGTGTATGATACCTAGTAAGACTTTACTGAATAAGTGACTGATTGTACTTTTAGTACTTTGACTATTGTTACCAATTAGTGACTGATTGAGTTAATCAAGACATTGCCCCAAGAGTGGAAGACTTTGAGACTACTGATTAGTGAATAATTGAGTTAATCAAGACTTTGTCCCAAGAGTGGAAGACTTTGACTGTGTACTTTGATACTACTGATAAGTGACTGATTGAATTAACTTAAGAGTCACTATTTTACTTTGAGACTATGTTTTGAATATTATATTGTGATTTTCTATAAGTTGAAATATGGTGAATGCTGTATTGTGAATTATGCTGTACTTTGATTTTCCATGGATGTTTTGCTTTCGTTAGGGAATAGAGTGATCACTATACTGAGTAATCAGAAACTTTAAAAAGCTCTTCACCATAGCAGTTCTTCTGGAAAACTTCTGTGCATGGCATTACACTAATGTAGTAATATAGGCATGAAATGATGAGGTTGTAGCTGTATGAATAGAGAGAAAGGAGAATACAGAAGAGATGTTGTGAAGGTAGACATAACAAGATCTGGCTATGGATTAGAAATGTGAGGAGAGTGTAAGAGACTGAGGATAATGCCAAGTTTGTGAGCCTGTACTGGGAGTATGGTAGAATTCTTGATAGTGACAAGAAAGTGCAGATGATGGGATAATATGAGGGGAAATACTCTCAGTTCTATTTTGGATATGTTGAGTTGGAGATGACTATGGGACATCTACATTGATATGTCTGAAAGGCAGTTGGTGTAAGAAATAGAGATCAGGAAAGACTGGATGAATAAATCTGAGAATCTTCTGGAAAAAAAGAAAGATAATTGAATCAATGTGAACTGGATTCATCAGCACCTATATCTCAGATAGTATGGAAAGAAAAAAAGCTGGAGCCAACAATTATATAAGAGAAGGAGGAGAATAAATTGGATTATTGGGGGGAAATTTCACAGTGTGTGTGTTGATCTTAAGTTTTTCCCTTGTGCAAAAGTCTATCAGTTTCAAAAATCAGTATTTTTCCAATGATTCTGTGAATAATACAATGTTTAGAATTAAAGTATTATCTCACTGAGGAACAATCAAATAGAAATGGGATGTGGGAGTTGATGCCACTAAACCATACACAAGTATCCATGAGGACCATATAATGATTAAATTTTAAAATGCAATATTATCTATGTGTTATTTTAGTTTTATATATTTTGTTACATAATTTCCTTTTAATTTTAATCTAGTTCCAGCCACACTTTTAGAGTATTAAGAGCTGTATACAGCCCATAGGTCATGTATTTGACACTTCTTGCCTACAACATATTACCAGTGGTAAGTGATATAAGAAAATTGGTGTAAAGGATGTCATTAATGAGATATATGACTAGAAAAGGGTCGGGCTGATCTTCAAGCTAAAGCAAAGTATAATTGAAAGGTAGCTTGTGAATTCCATTAAAACCTACAAAAACGTCAAAAGAGCTTGACAAAAGTTCTCAGCACATTCCCACAAAAAAAAAGAAAATCTATGGATTTTCTACAACAACCTACAAAATAAAATAGCTGGAATAGAGTGTAATCTGTACCATTGCCAGTGATACCTACATTAGGGACATTGGGCATCTATGTATGGATATGTTGAAGAATAAATCACCTTATATATCAATTAGTAGAATGTTTTATTTCCCCCTATGTATTCCTAGTGCTTGTCATAAATACCCTATATTCATTAGGCAAAAGCTTAATTAAAACGCTGATTATTTTTTATTACTCATTGCATGTCAAAGGAACAATATGTATTTCTATTATGGGGTTTAAGTTTATCTAAAAAACATGATTCACTTGTGTGTTGTAAAATTCCCTTCTGTATTTTAATGAAAACAATATAATCTTGTAAATGCAGAATGCTCAAGTAAAATGTGAGGTTTCTTCAAATTAAAAGAGTGGTTTATTTATTAAGATTAAAAATTCACTTTCATTACTGTCTGATTTCTTTTTTAACAATGTTCATAAGTACAGTTACATATTTTTAGGGGTGAGTCAAGAGAATACAATTCAACTAAATTATTACAAAATAGAATAAAAAATGTTTCAATTTCCCTGTTGTGAATATTTTAGTAAAGCATTTTGTTTTGATTCCTCAATGAGCATTTTTCTTGTTGTTGTTAAACAGGATTTAATTTTTTCTAATTACATGTCAAATCAATTTTAAGCATTCATTTTTATAAGATTTTTAGTTCCAAATTTTTCTCCTTCCCATCTCCTCTTCAGAAAATGGTAGGCAATTTGATACTATTTGATATAGATGCTCTAGTGTGTGAAACATATTTCTATATTAGCACTGTTGCAAAAGAAGAAACAGATTAAAAGCGGGGAAATAGAAAAAGAATAAAGTGAATAAAAAAGTATGATCTGATCTGCATTCAGAGCCTATCAGTTCTTTATCTGGATATGGATAGCATTTTCCTTCATCAGTCCTTTGCACTTGTCCTGGATCATAGTGTTACTGAGAGGAGCTGTCATTCAGAGTTGATCATCATAAAATGTTGCTGATACTGTATGCAATGTTTTCCTGGTTCTACTCATTTCACTTTGCATTACTTCATACATATCTTTCCAGGTTTTTCTGATATCTGCCTCTTCTTCATTTCTTATTGCACAATGATATTCTATTACATTCATATACCACAAGTTGTTCAGCCATTCCCCAAATGATGGGCATCCCCTCAATATCCAATATTTTGACAACATGAAAAGGGCTGCTATAAATATTTTTTCCTTTTTTATGATTTCTTTGAGAATCAGATCTCATAGTGGTATTGCTGGATGAAAAGGTATGTACAGTTTAGTTGCCCTTTGGACATAGTTCCAAATTTTTCTCCAGAAAGGCTGGATCACTTCACAACTCTACCAAAATGCATTAGTGTCCCAATTTTCCCATATTATATCCAACTTTTATCATTTTCCTTTTTTGTCATATTAGCCAACCTTACAGGTATGAAATGATATCTCAGAGTTGTTATCTATATTTCTATAATCAAAAGTGATTTAGAGCCCTTCTTTATATGCCTATAGATAGCTTTGATTTCTTTATATGAAAATTTCCTGTTCATATCATTTGACCATAATAACTTGTATTCTGATAAATTTAACTCAGTTCTCTATATATTTGAGAAATTAGACCTTTATCAGAGACACTTTCTGTAAAGATTGTTTACCAAATTTCTACTTTCCTTTTCATCTTGGTTGCATTGGTTTTGTTTGTACAAAAACTTTTTAATTAAATATAATCAAACTTCTATATTTTATATTTTGTAATGCTTCCTATCTGTTGCTTGCCCATGAATTCTTCCCTTCTCCATGGACCTGACAGGTAGGTTATACCTTGCTCTTCTAATTTGCTTATGGTATTACCCTTTGTGTCTAAATTATGCACCCATTTTGAACTTATTTTGTTATATGGTGGGAGATGTTCATCTATACCTAGTTTGTGTTTATTGCTTTCTAGTTTTTCCAGCAGTTTTTGTCAAATAGTGAGTTCTTATCCCAAAGACTGGGGTCTTTGAGTTTATCAAATTCTAGGTACTAAGGTCATTGCCTACTGTGTCCATTGCCCCTAATTTATTCCTCTGATCTGCCACTATATTTCTTAGTCAGTATTGGATAGTTTTGATGAATACTGCTTTTTAATATATTTTGAGATCCAATGCTGCTACCTTTCTTTGTATTTTTTCATTAATTCCATTGATATTTTGACCTTTTATTCTTCTAAATTAATTTTATTGTTATTTTTTCTAGCTCTATGAAACAATTTTTTTTTGATAGTTTGATTGGCATGGCAATAAATAAATAAACTGGTTTAGGCAGAATTATCATTTTTATTATATTGGCTCAGCCTACTCAAGCAATTGGTATTTTCCATTTCTTTAGATCTCACTTGATGTGTGTGAAAAGTGTTTTGTAATTGTGTTCATATAGTTCCTGGGTTGGTTTTGGTAGGTAGACTCTTGAGTATTTTTTTATTGTTTACATTTATTTTAAATGCAATTTCTCTTTGTATCTAGGATTTGTTCCTCACATAAAGAAATGTTGATGATGCATGTGTTTTTTTCTTAAATTCTGCAACTTTTCTAAAGTTGTTAATCATTTCAAGTACTTTTTAGTTGATTCTCTAGGGTTCTCTAAGTGTATCATCATAGCATGTGCAAAGAGAGATAGTTTGTTTCCCTCATTGCCTATTCTAATTCCTTTGATTTCTTTTTCTTCTCCTATTACTATACCTAACATTTCTAGTACTATATTGAATAATAGTGGTGATAATAGACACCCTTGCTTCACTTCTAATCGTATTGGGAAGGATCCTGGCTTATCCCCATTACAGATACTGCTTGCTGATGGTTTTAGATAGATACTTCTTATTACTTTAATGATAACATATATATTAATGTAATAAATCACTTTATTGATAAATTTAAATATCCCCTTTATTCCTATGCTCTCTAATGAGTTTTAATAAGAATGAGTGCTTGTATTTTGTTAAAAGCTTTTTCAGCATCTATTGAGAAAATCATATGATTTTGGCTGGTTTTATTATTGATATAGTCTATTATGTTGATAATTTTCCAAACTTTGAACCAACCCTGCATTCCTGGTATAAATCTTACCTGATCATAGTGTATAATCCTTGTGGTATATTACTGTAATTGCCTTGCTAGTATTTTGTTCAAAATTTTTCATTGATATTTATTAAGGAAATAGATAAATAATATTGTTTCTCTGTTTTAGCTCTTCCTGGTTTATGTATCAGCACAATATTTGTGTCATAAAAGTAGTTTACTAGGACTCCTATACTTATTTTTTTTCAACTAGTTTATATAGTGTTGGAATTAGTTGTTCTTTGAATGTTTGGTAGAATTCACTTCTGGCCCTGGAGATATTTTCTTAGGGAGTTGATTAATGGCTTGGTCGATTTCTTTTTTTTTTTTTAATTTTCCTGATTTGTTAACCTAGGGAATTTATATTTATGTAAATGTTCATAGGGGCTACACTGAATCTCTTGGGGATGTGACCACTGAAGGTTGCCTGTTTGCCTGGAGCTTCACTGAAGCATATGGTGGTTCTCAGATTTGGAATCTGCCCATTCCCCTCACTATACTGAAGCATGTAGGGGATCTCTGTATTGGCATTTGCCTGCTTCACCACACAGGGGCTCAGGATCTTTCACTGGTTTGCTCAGGTAGGGCTTGTTTCTGAATTACTGGAATGCTTCCTGTCCTGGATTCTGCTCCCCCTTTACCTGAGACATACCTTTCCTGCTGATCTTACAAGTTTCTTGAGCTTCAAAATTGTTTTACCTCATCTTCTTACTGGTTTTGCTACTCCAGTATTTGTTTGGGGGGTTCTATTTTATGGTTGCTTGGAGGTAAATATGGGGGAGTTAGAGCAATTTACTGCTCCCTCTACCATCTCAACTCTCAGAATTTCTATTTCTCAATGAGTATTTTTATATTCTATATTACTGAAATCTAAAAAAAATTGAAATTCAGCTATGTTTAAAAGTATGAATAATCACACATAACTACATATTGTCAGTAAGAAATGAAAAAAAATAATACTAGTTGTCAAATAGTAAAGGAAAATGACACATATCCAAGAATAATATTCCAAAAATTTACAAATAATCTGAAAGAGAGAAAAAAGTCTGACCTTTTAAACAGAATTGATGACTTTCCTGGTATTCCCTTTGAGGAAAGCAGAGTTGGTCAGTCTTTGAAATGCAAATATTGCAGTCAAAAGAAGCTTAAGAAAGGGAACAAGTTTTAATGGATTAAAAGAATTAGGTGAAGATCCAGAGTTTGTATTCTGAAAGGAAGAAAAATAGGTTCTTTTTTTTTTGGAGTACTACTTTGTTTCATGGTCCTAGTGGGAACAAAAGTCTGAAGTTGAGTACTGAAATAAAGTTTGAGGGATCAAATAAAATTTCCAGACAGAAAAGGATAAAGGAATAGAATGGATGGATTTAATATTTCTCATAATTAAATAAATTTCTCATAATTAAAAAGTAGATATGGAAAGTAAGGAAAATGGAAAACCTTATATTAGCTCAGGAAAGTTAGTTTAAAAATTCTAGTATTAGAAAAACAACAGAATTAGAAAAGGACTTAGTCTAGAATGGGGATAAGGAAGAGAGAGAGGGGGCGTCAAAAACAAAAAAAATAAGTAGAGTTCAAGAGGAGAGGAGAATGTTACAAGCATAAAAAGAATCTATATAGATATATTTGATAGTTGATTACAAAAGATGTGGCGATTTGGGTTTGGATTCTGAAGGGTAGGGGAAAAATAAAGACCTAAAATGAGTTTTCCTGAGCAATACGAACTTCTGACAAGGGTTTCCATATATTTTTAAAGAAATATATCAGGATGTAATAGAAAGAAAAAAAACTGAACAATAATAACCATGAATGCGAATGAGACTCACCCATGAAATGAAAGAGAAAACAAATCTGATTTTATGCAGCTATTCACACACACACACACACACACACACACACACACACACGATGAAGCACACCTTACTTCTAGGAGTGAATAGAGCCTTGATAACTATATTGAAAGTTATGTTGACTCAGTGACCCATTCTTCCCATTCCTGTTTGTCAATGTGAGCGGAGGTACTATCCAGTCCCCTGATATTGATGAAGCAGACAAGTCATCCCCCACCTGTGACCTGTGCTCCTCTATCCACAAATTGTACTGATCTTGCCACCTTAGGTAGAAAATGAGATATGAGGGCTCAGCCTCTTTTGCTGAGGTGGCCTTATCTGAACTGTCTTAAAGTTACGTATAAAAGCTGACCCCACTTTACTACCATTGCTGATCTTCAGTGATTAACCTGTCAGTGTGTTGTTACCTTGACATTCTTATAATAAACTCCTTAAAATTCTTTATATCTTGAATTTACCTTGTAAAACAGAGTGGAAGCCCAGATAAAGAATTTCCTTTCAACATCAATACCAACGGGAAGGTTTAAAAAGGGAACGAAAACTATAGGTCAATTTCACTATTGAGTAGTGACACACAAATATATATGTATATATATGTGTGTGTGTGTGTGTGAAACTATCATACATTACTATTATTAAAAATATTCATTGTGACTAGTTTCAACATTTTCTCAGGAATATTAGGATTGTTCAACTTTTGCAACATTGGAAATATAATAACAAAAATAACAAACTATAATAATATTGCAACAAAAGCCTGAGGCAACTTGCAATAATATATTTACTGCATTCTTTGCATGAGATCTTTCATACAGTCTGTATCTCAAAGTGTCATGCATATGTGTGTGTGTGTGTGTGTGTATCTCAAAGTAGCATACATTTGGACCTAGAAGGGACATCAAAAGCCTAGTGGTCCAATTCCTTGTTTTACAAATAAGAACAATGCAGATTCCCCAGGAAGTTTAAGTAACTTATCAAAGGTCACAAAGTCTGCTAAACAAACAAAATAGGATATGGGGGGAATAAAAAATGGGAATTTTTTATTTTTCCTTTTAGTATTTGGGCCTCAGGGACATTCATCTTGTAATCTTTGGTTAGCTCAAAGTCTGTGTTAATATTAACCTCACCAGAACAAATGCTGTCCAATGAAATGTGAAAATTTATTCAAGACCTTAAACATTCCTTAGATAAGAAACCCAAAGAAGAATTTTAACTTGTCCTGCCGCCTTAGTGAAATGTCAATCATGCTCAATCAGCCTAATCTTCTAAATGTAGTTTAATCTGCAACCTGATTTAGTTTACCTATAGAGTTTGTTTGATGAAATTTGTTTACTTAGGGATGCAAATTTGTTCAACTTTTATGACATTGAAGGAAGTATAAGATTATGGATCTATTTTCTCTTTAACTTTCATGACTAAAAAGGAATGTACAAAATGGCAAAATGTAAAGGCATTATTTCTCTGTCATCTTGACACAATTTTACATACACACACACGCGCGCGCACATATATAACTTTCCCATATTCCTGATAATTGTTCAGTTTTTTTTTCCTAAGGTCTGAAGCTATGTTTGAGCATAAAAATAAAAAGTAGATTTCTAATTATGGTAAATACATATGTGGTAGGAGTTACCTACACATGAACTCAGAGAGGAGATATTTCTGCCATAACAATTAGAAAACTTTACATCACTATTTTCTGTGACATGATCAGCACTGGATAATTATTGAGCATGAGAATGTCCTTTTAAATATATGTATGTATGCATATGATAAATATGTATACTTATACATATATACATTACATGTATATACACAAATATACTTTTGTTTATAAATCACCTTTATTTCCTACTATACCCCCTCTTTCTCTACTAAACAAAAAACATTCTCAGTAATAAAGAAAAAAAAATACAGTTCAGCAATATCATCAATATATCAAACATGTTCCGAGGCCCCAGTCGACTACATTTGCAAAAAAAGAAGGGAGTATATTTTTTAATCTCTCCTTGCAGGTCAAGCTTGATCTGAAACATAATTTCCCAGATTGTTGTTGCATTTCCATTGACATTATTGTAGTGTTGTCAATATGGTTTCAGTAGTCTTACTTATGTCAGTTCATAAGTAAACATCATGGCTGGTAGATATATTACTTGTTGTTGGTATTGCACATTGGTAAGTACAAATACATTGTATCTGTTTCATCAAAACATTGTGGGTGGTGGCTGTTTCAGGCATACCTTCATGACCCATTTAAGGTTTTCTTAGCAAATACACTGGAGTGGTTTTACCATTTCTTCTCCAGCTAATTTTTTGGACCAGGAAACCAAAATAAAGAGGGCTAAGTGATTTGCCCAGGTTACATAGCTAATAAGTCTCTGAGGCCAGATTTGAACTCAGAAATATGAGTCTTCTTGATTCCAAGACTAAGGTTCTATCCACAATGCCCCCTCGCTATACCAAAGGTTAGTAGAAAAAACATGATCTTAAGGCTGGGGTCTTTCACCAATTTTTTACATCATGATCTCTTTGGTATCTGGTAAAATCTGTGGATCTGATTCTCAGAATAATGTTTTTAAACGCATAAAATAAAATGCATAGAATTTAAACAGAAACCAATTATATTTAAAAACACTAATCAAAAGTATTTTGAAAGAACAAGTTCGTGGTCCTTAGTTTAAGAAACCTTTTCCTAGCAGAGATGGGTGCATAGCGTGTGAAAGCAATAGATGAGGAAGTATGGGATTCAAGTGTCCTAATGATGATACTTTCATTGACTATGTGTGTCTTTGGTTTAATATTTTATTTTCCCCCAATTAGTTGTAAGAACAAATAAAATTTTTCAATTAGAAATCCTCTCCTTTCCTCCTTCCATTCCCTCCATGCATACTGAAAGGACGAGAAATTCGATATGAGTTATACATGTGCAGTCATGCAAAACATATTTCCATGTTAGTAATGTTGTAAAAGAAAATGTGTCATTTTGACCAAATCATATAACTACCCATGACAATAGGGAAGGTGATAAAGGTGGATGGGAACAATATAATTGAAATTGTCTGATTGATTTTACAAAGGTATTTAAAGAATTCATTATAGCCCAATGCCAACCTTTTATCTGGTGTTTAGATATCAGACACTGTCTATCACTAAAACAATCTCTAAAACCTTTACCAGTTTTAGAAACTATTTTGGCATTGTCTTTAAGAACCCAAGACAATCTCTACATTATGAGGAGGCAGTAGAGAAAGATGGCAGAATGTTAGAAAAAAATCAAATTTTGAAATATTTCAAATGAAGTAAAAATAAAAATGGAATGATGACATTCTTCCTGACTGATGTAAAGATACATATGACAATTTTCTTTTTGGAAAAAATAAAATATATAGATTATTCTATCATTCATTATGAAATGACTTGGGGAAATCACGCAAAATATATTTTTTTCTTATTCTATTCCATCTAACTGTCAAATATAATTTATAAAGACAGATCATTTTAGAACAAATTTCAATTACATCAACATACTGATTAATTTTGATGTCTCCAAAGAGAAAAGGGACCTTAGTAATTTCTATTTGTAATATTTCACTCATTCTCTTATTATTGGAAGTATAAGATTTTTAATAGGTAAAAGAATCAATTTCTGTGAGCAAAAACCCTTATGGTAAACTTATTTATAACAAGTGAGCAAAAGAAACTAAGATTTTCAAATTCCTCTCTGTAGGAAAGGAAATAATTTGAATAAAACATAATTTTTGAGTAGATTTAATGTCCTTGGCCTTGAAAAATGTGTCTGCCTGAGCTTCATACTAAAAATTAGCCTGTTCTATACTGGTTTCTCAGTAGAGTAAAAAAGTACCCACATGCAGCAGCAAACTGTTTTGTGAATACATTCACAAAATTCAGCCTTCTGGATTCATAGTATAGTTGAAGATACACTCAACAAGGTAATGGAAAAAACAGCAGCAGCAACAATTTGATTGTCCTAGTTTGTCTACTAACTATTTTTTTTACTAAGAATGAGTGACTCAAGTCTACTGGACCTCAGCTCTGTCATTATAATAATGAGAATGTTTTACTGGATCAGGAGTTCTTAAACTTTTTTTAGGCCATGGACTGCTTTATCAGTCTGCTTAAGCCTAAGTACCTCTTTTTAGATGAATTACTTTTAAATGTGTAAAGTTAAATATATACATATATGTGTGTGTGTATACATATATATATATGATTACAAAGAAAACAAAAATTATTGGAAAGTTACTACTTTTTAAATATCATGACTCCTACAGTGGAATAAATTACTAATGGTACAGCAGAAAGGATACTGAATTTGGAATCAGGGGATAGGTGGTCCAATCAGAACTCTACTACTTAATATTTGTGATAATAGACAAATCACTTAACCTGATCAAAAAAAATGAGATAAATACAGGAAGTGAGGTTTCTTTCAGTTCTGTCTATGATCCTATAATTTCTAAATTTCTCATAACTCAGACATTTTCTAATTCTATGATGATAATCCCCTACACAACTGTCAAAAAGAGTTCTCATTCTAATATACACTTGTCTTCTGGATGCAAAAGTGGCACCCACCTAACTAGTGAAAGGCTTTGCAAAGAATTTGAAGGGCTTGGGGAATAAATGCCAATCAGTGCATCCACATTTTCATATTGCAGAGTGCTTTTCCTTCTTGGCTTTTGTTAACCAGAGACCATGATACCTTGGTTAACAATAGATATATTTCATTCCAGCTTTCTTAGGAAACCTACTGAATAAAATATTTCTTGAATTTCATATCAGGGGAAATCAACCATCTTTCCCCCCTATCATTATACTTATAAACTGCTTTCCCACAACTTGAAATGATTATTGTTTTCAAGAAGTATAAGAATTTTGACATGAACCATTAAGGTTCAATATTTGATATATTTTTTCATTGTTCTTTATCACAGATGCCATAATTTACCTAGTGGTTTTTTCTTATTTCAAATAAAAAACAAAGTCCCATAAACACCCAAAACATAATGGGGAGCCATTCATCACATAAACATTTATATAAAAGTCTATGAAAGCCATTGATTAATGTCATAATGAAAGAATTTGTATAAAGAGCTAATTCAACTAGCCAATATTTAATAGATTTTATTTTTTAAAGAACTAAACATTAGGAACATCTTCCACTTACAAAGAGATGCAGAGTAAAGGCTTGAAGAAGCCCCATTCTTTCACCTTTACTCCAAAAATAATTAAAAAGATAGTGAGACAACATTGATCAGACTCAAGACACTTCAGTAAGCTTGCTCATCCATCACAGGATGGAACCAAAAGACAATCAGAAACTGAAGCTATTGGAAGATGAATCATGCCAAAGAAAACTTAACAGGAACAAGGGCAAAGGAATGGAAGCCTCAGAAGTTATTGTACCAGAAAAATAGAAGTGGTAGGCATCAGATTCAAAAAAGGAGGGAACACAGACAAGAAAATTTCATAGGAATAAAACTGTAAAGACCACTGCATGAGGAATTATATATACATGTGTGTGTATGCCTAGCACACATATATACATAAATGTACATATGTGTGTGCATACATTAATATAAAGAAAGAAATATTTGCATATTTGTTCACAGAAAGACTAAATTATATAATTGACATTGTTATTGAAATCAAGATGGAAAATCAAATTTTGTTTTCATTCTTTCTCTGTATCTTCAGTTTGAGTTTTTAAAAAGAAATAGTCTTCTCTGATAATGGTGTTCCATCTCTTTTCATCCTTTCTACACTTGGAAAATTCTGACACATTTTGTCTCTGACCATGCTTAAGTCAACTCTCTATGGAAGTTTCAAGGAGGGTGCCAATCTGTGTTAGTAGGAGTCTCATCATTGGGGAGTTCTTTATGTCAGTGCAATCATAGGCCCAGTCCATATATGCTCTTTAGCTTTACTTTTCCTTAAATTAGTTTGGATATATTCTTCTTTTTTTTTAAAAGCAATTGGGTTTAAGTAACTTGCTCAAGGTTACACGGACAGTTATTTCTGGGTGTGGTGCGTAGTATCTGAGCCTGGATTTGATCCCCCGGTCATCCCAACACTGGAGCTGGTGATCTTACTCGCTGAGCCACCTGGCCGCCCCTGGATATGTTCTTCTTCTAACCTTCTAATCAGGGTCTATCTTCCTTTTAAATTTTTTATGAAAATTATTTTATATTCCTTTGCTCTTCAAAAGCAGAATAATAGAATTATCACTGCTCAATCACAATCATATTTTTATATTATTTAGTCTCTTTAATTGTGTTTTATCAAAATGTATATGATGACATTATATAAAGATATTATAATGTAACTTTTTTCCTTCTGAAATCTATTGGAAATTAAAGATCATGAGAGGGAGCTTTGATGATTTTATTCACTACAGGAAAAATTGAAGGAATTATATGTGTGTATATATATATATATTCACAAATGAGCATGGAGATTCATTTGTCCAGAAAACAAAAAAAAATGAAAAGAGCCTAGAGTCTGGATAAAAATGTTTGAAATTATGTTAGTATAGGCCATAGTAATCCTAGTAGAAGGTGTGTGCCCCAATGAAGTCAATGACAGCAAAAAATTGTTTAATATGTAACAAATATTTAGATTTGAGAGGGTTTGAACCTAGGACTAAAGAGCTCTAAAAACTCCTAGTGAAGAATTTCTTCTACTAATGTAGGTCAAAACTTTCTCAATTTATGACATTAGAGAGGTGTCTTGAGCATAACTGTCTAGGATAGCTGGGTGGTGCAATGGATAGAGTGCCATGCCTGGAGTCAGGAAGTCTGATCTTCCTGAGTTCAAGTCAGTCCTCAGACAACATACCATGTGTGTGACCCTGGGAATATCACTTAATGTTGTTTAGCTCAGTTTCCTCATCTCTAAAAAAAGCTGGAGAAGGAAATGGCAAGTCACTCCAGTATCTTTTCTAAGAAAAACCCAAATGGAGTCATGCATAACTGGAATGACTCAACAACAAGAATTTAGAGGGAAAGTGACCTGCCCCAGGTCACGCTCTCAGGCTATGTCAGAGGTCAAACTTGAACCCTCATTTTTCTGCCTTCAAGACCACTTTCTGGTCATTATGCCACTCAAATACTTACTATCAGTATGCTATACTCACAACAACACTTTTTGCAGCAGCAAAACATTGGAAAGAAAATGAGTCCTTTTCAATTGGGGAATATCCAAATAACTAGTATCAATGAAATCGAATATTATTAAACTACAAGGAATGATGAACATTAGGGTGTTGAAATGGAAAGAATCCTGTATTGGAGATTATAAGAGGTGTGTTTAACTTTGTAACTTACTACCTATGAAACTAAGAAAAAATAAGTTTTACTTATATTGCCTTCAGTTTCCTCATCATTAAAATGAAGGGATTGAACTAGATCAAGGATGTGGAACCTGAGGCCTTGAGGCCACATGTGGACCTCTAGGTCTTCAAGCATGGCCCTTTGACTGAACACACACTTGTTAGGTGAAGTTTGGATTCAGGCAACAGGTCACACTTGAAGACCTAAGGGCCACATGTGTCCTTGAGGCCACATGTTCCCCACTTCTGGACTAGATAATCTCTCAGGTTTCTTTTAACCATAAATGTGTTATCCTATGATCATTCTTTTGGAGTCTATTTCCATAAAAACACATCAGATTCAGATATGATCTTGTTAGGTCTTCCTCCCAACCCCTATCACAATGTTTCCATTTTGAGGGTAAATATTCACATGGGCTAAAAATGATTTATGTGTAACTCTGTCCCTCATTTTATTTTATTTTTTTTAAAGAAATCGGGGTTAAGTAACTTGCTCAAGGTTACACGGCCAGTTATTTCTGGGTGTGGTGCTAAGTATCTGAGCCCATATCTGATCCCCAGGTCATCCTGACACTGGAGCCCGTGCTCATACTCGCTAAGCCACCTGGTTGCCTCTCCTCATTTTATTAAAACATATTAAAAATTGAGGAAAAATCAAGTGAAATACCCTCTATTGTTTCTAATGAAAGTTATACTGATATTCTGTAACTTCCTATAAATGTCCCCAAAATAATAAGTGACAGAGTCAGAGTTGATCTCAGGTCTTCTTAATCTAATTCAAATGACTTTCATGATGCATTTCAAAATAGTAGTGAAGCAGTCTTTTCTAAAGTAGATTGCAAATAATGTACTATTACATTACAAAAGAAAAAGCAATTGGAGTAATCATTTTATGACACTTTCTAACTTTCAAATTTAGATGGGCATTATGATGTAATTAATAGGCTTTTAGTAGAGAGTCACTGATATCTCAAAAATACACTCTTGTTTAATGCCAAATCATATCAGACCTGATTATGTTAAGTAAATATGAAGCATCTTTGCTTTGTTGAAAGTTGTTTGTTTTTTTTTACTCTGAGGAACAAATGAATCAGTGGTGTATAACTTGATAGATTAGATCGATAGATTATTAGAAATGGAGGGAATCTCAGCAATTATTTCATTCAGTCCTCATTTTACAGATGAGTAATTCAGTGAAATCATGTCACTTGATAAGATTACACACCAAAGAAACCTGAAACCAAAGGAACAAATTAAATATGAAAAACCAATTGATGTGTGGGGGAGGAGTACAGGGAGCAGTGGGAAAAAATTAATAGATTTTATGGGTTAGAGAGGTCAGAGTAATATAGTCAACATTCAATAGCAGGTCTCCTAGCTCTTTGCCTAGCACTCTCTGCTCTCTCCATGGCAATAAACTGTCTCCAGTTTTGGTTTACTTTTTGTTTCTCACTTCCAGCAAACAATATAATCTCAAACCAGGACAATTTGGAATGATTTCTTCAGGTTTCATGATTGAAGGACAGGTAGCTTCCAGACAAGAGAGAAGGAAATGCCATTAGCTTATGCCAAACATGGATAATTACATATATCCTCCATTCTTCCCTACCCACCTCCCAGCTTCATGTTAGTCATTTATCAAATCTTTTCCCCTCAAAAACTACCTCAGGGCAACTAGGTGGCCCAGTGAATAGAGGACTGGCCCTGGAGTCAGGAGGACCTGAGTTCAAATCCAGTCTCAGACACTTGACACAAAAACTAGCTGTGTGACCTATTACCCTCTGCAAAAAACAAACAAAAAAAAAACTACCCTCAATTTCTATTAGATCTGTTTAAAATTCTAGGAGCAGAGCACTATACAGTATTATTTGTTCACATCTATATTCTTTATTAAGGTAGCTAGAAGGCATAGTGATTACAGTACCAGACTTGGAGTCAGGAAGACTTGAATTCAAACTAGTCTCAGACACTGGTTAGCTGTGTGACCTTGGGCAAGTCATTTATTCTTATTTGTCTCAGTTTTCTCCTCTATAAAATGAACTGGGAAGAAAATGGCAAACCACTCTAATATCTTTGCCAAGAAAACCCCAAAAGGGGTCATGAAGTGTCAGGCATGAATGAAAATAACTAAATAACAATATGAACAGCAACAAATACTCTCTAGTTCCTATGACTTTACTGTCATTATCTTCTTAAGCACAGGTCTGACCATGTTACCCTATCTCATACTCAATAAACTCCAATGACTCCCTCTAACCTCCAAAATCAATTATGTAATTCTCTTTGGGGCAATAAAAACCCTTCATCATATAGCTTCTTTTTTCTATCTTTTAAATCTTCTATGACATACTCAGTGTGCCACATACTCTATGAACCATTTATGTTGACCTTTTTCCCACAGGACATACCATCTCTGGACTTTGTACCTTTCATTGATTGTCAACCCCATACTTTGAATGTTCTCCCTCCAACCTCTTGTCTCCAGCTACCCTGGCTTCCTTCAAGGATCAGGTAAAACCTCATTTTCCATAATATGTTTTTCCCAAATCTTTGTTTATTTTCCAATGGGGGAAAAGGTCAAATGTATGGTTCCTACTTTGATATATGGACCAGTTATACTGTTTTTTCTTTTTCTTTACATAAAAAATGGTATTAAAATATGCACTGGCTCTCTGGAAGGTGGAAGAATAGAGATAGTAGGGAAAACTAGAATGATATAAAAATAAAACACACTAATAATTCCTCATATTCAAGGAATTCATACTCTAATTGGGGCAACAGTATGCAAACAATGATTTACAAACAAGTTATGTACAGGATGAATTGGAAGAGGGAATCAGAGAGAAATCATATTTCTTATTCCTCAGATAGAGATGAATTCTACTCCCTCAAAATATTCATTATAAGAATATACGTTCAGGGGAGGCCAGGTGGCTCAGTGAGTAAGAGCACTGGCTCCAGTGTCAGGATGACCTGGAGATCGAATCCCAGGCTCAGACACTCAGTACCACACCCAGAAATAACTGGTCATGTAACCTTGAGCAAGTTACTTAACCCCAATTGTTTAAAAAAAAAAAAGAGCATATGTTCTACACTAAAGTCTGCTTCTGGTGTGGAAGTGCCCCTGGGTTCTTAAAAAAAAAAATCTGAGAAACAACAAATTTTGGATACAGTCAATATGAAATATTTCCAAGATGGAAATTTGCTTTATTTAACTTTATATGTTTGTTACTAGGACTTTCCTTTTTTTTAATTTGGGGGGTTTGGGGGCTGAGGCAGGGATGAGGAGGTAGGATAAAGAAAAATGCATATTAAAAATAAATTCTATGCTCAATTAAAAGTTATATCACTGGAGAACAAACTTAAAGGTTCTATGAAAATGGGAAGACTCTGAGTATTAACGTATGAACAGGTTCTGTGTATATCACCTGTTTTCCAAGTCCAGAAAGTCTTTCCACCATGTGATGGATTTTGTTTGGCAAAAAATGACTTATGAAGATTGTTTACTGGAACACAGCACTGTTGTAATCAGAACTGGTGCAGGGAGTTCCCACTCTCATGAAATCACAGATCTTTGAAGCATTAAATTATAAGGATATATGTCAAGTATCCAAGGGAAAAACACAGAGCTCAAATGGAGGTTATAATATAGCAATTTATAGCTCATGACAACAATAAATAGGTATGTGGTTGATTTATACACTATTCTACAAACCTTTATAAACTTTCTACAGTGTACAAAGTACTATGCTAAGTACTATTAGGAACTTTAAAAAATATGTAACTGTAAATTCTAAACATATCCCCTTCCATTGTATTTTATGAATTCAACTTGGCTTAAGGCTCTTTCCCCTTCTCTAGTCTGTGCTTCCATTTAAAAAAAATATATATATATATAGTATTGTATAAATGGAAAGCACTCAGCTACAATGTTACTGGCTCCCACATTGTTAAATGTCTGACTGCTTCCCCCATTCTTTCCTTCCCTGCAATTTTCATGAATTTTCCTTTCCTGATCAAGAAGCTTTTGTGACTATCCACTATCTCCAGAAAATTATCATCGTCATCATCGTTCACATCCTCATCATGATCCTCATCATACGTCTATCATTTAAACCTCCACAATGTATCTGCAACCTATTTTTCCACAATGACTTCAAAATATAACTCCTCGTGCTACTCTCCAAACAAACCAGCCTATTTTCTTGAACAACTGTAAAACGTTCTCTCTTCTACCTCCATTCCTAACTACAGACCATCCTCTTTTCTTGAAATGCTATCTTTCCTCATGACACTTGAAATCCTTAGCTCCCTTCAAGGGTGAGTTTGAGAACCATCTCCTACCAGAAGTATTTCTTGATTATTTTGGTTACTTCCTACACCTCTGAAATGACTTTTTTCTTATTTGTATGCAAGTATCATTTATATATGTGTGTGTATGTATATATATGTATGTATAGATGTACATATATACATATATATTCTTTTTAGTAGAGGATTTAAGCTCCAACAGATTTAGGATTGCTTTGTTTTTGTCCTTGTCTGTCCAATGTGTAAACTGTCCAACCATATAGATGAATAAATAGATGGATGGACAGAGAGAGACAGACAGACAGATAGATAAATAGATAGATGGATGGATGGATAGACAGATAGATTGATAGACAGATAGATAGATAGATAGATAGATAGATAGATAGATAGATAGATAGATAGATAGATTGATTGATTGATTGATTGATTGATTGATAGTACAAATGAAAAGTGAGTTGGAGGAGAGTGGAATGAATTGTCTTCAGACAATTATTAAGTCCCCATTAGTGTCATTAAACTTCTACCAGAAACAAAAGACTATGTTTTAAATATGAATATCTTACTGATATTGCATAATTTTATCTTAAGAAAACAAGCTTTGAGGAATTAAAAACAAGTAACAGATGAGTGTAATGGAGAGGTGTAGGGTGAGTGTGAATAGTCTACAATATATTAAAAATAAGGTACGGGGCAGCTAGGTGGTACCGTGAATGCAGCACAGGTCATGGAGTCAGGAGGACCTGAGTTCAAATCTGGCCTGAGACATTTGACACACTTAGTAGATGTGTGACTTTGGGAAAGTCACTTAACCCCAACTGCCCTGCCTTCCCCCCTCCAAAAAAAAAATAAGGTACAGTGAAGAAGAACTAGAATATATAGCAACATCTAAAAGGTGAAGGCCTAGTTATATGGTGAGAGTAAAAACACATTAAGAGGAAAGCTCAAACGCTCCTTTGTTATCATTGTTATGTCAGGAGAAACTAGGGAAGGCCTCTAGTATACTAGGTGGATCCTTTGTGAAATACTTCGGAAATGGTCAAGAGTTATATAAGATAACGAGGCAGAGGTGGGCTACAATCCACTCTGACAGAGAGAACATTTAAATGGCTGGAATTTTATAAAACACATCTGCAGCATTGTGCCTAATTTTGACTGCCATATTTTAAGTAGGAAATTGATAAGCTAGAGGAAAATGACAGGATGAAGTCAGAACTGGAAGTCTTGCCAAATGAAGATAAGGAGAAGGAATTAACTGTGTTGGTCTGGAAAAAAAAATAGGACTTACTGGAATATAAATAAAGAGCATTAAAATATTTGAAAGGGAATATGGAAACCTGGAAAAGGAATGTTAGAGAGATTCTGAAACTTAAATGAGGTTCTTCAAAATTGGAATGAGCGGCTTCAAGGGGAGAGGGAGTTCTCCATGACTGATATTGTTCAGGCCAAGATAATACAAGGACTCAATGGGGACTCTATACTCAGGATAGATTTTTTGTTGATGGTTTGAAAACTCTATACCCAGTAGAGCATTTGTGATTTTGAGTGATTGGATGGGAGCTTAAAACCTTGTTACTTTCATCTGTGGGGAAACTTAAGCTTGATTAACACACAATGTTTTGAGATTCCACCATTAAACTCTGTACTGAAAAAAAAATGAGCCCAAAACAGCTTGATATTTTAAGGCAGTTCCCTGGAGAGGACTTGGTCTGTTTGATAGGATATAGACTATTGGTTATAGAAGAGAGTAAGTCATAGATAAGTTGCTGAACCACATCAGCAGAGGAAATTCCATACTGGAAATTACCTACATGTATAAATCAAAAATCTGGACAAAAAGATAAATCATGAAATAGGTTGATATTTCAATGATTTCATGTAAAGGGAAAAACTAATTCTATACATCAAGATACTATAAGCAGTCTGCTTTTTAATATTTTAAGCTCAGAGTCTCAGAAAGTAATCTAGCTTTAATGAGTTATGTTTGAGAGACTGAACATGTTGATAGGCAAGCCAATAGATAGTTATTAATAAATAATGGATGGGGATTTTTAAAATCAGTTGCACATTTGTCAATCTGTCTCAAGTGGTGAGAGCCTGTAGCTGTCAACAATTTCTATCTCCATGACATGTTTAATGTACTGAGCTTTCAAGATTCAAAAGAAATGAACAGAGTTATTTACTTGCTGTTTGTGTCTAAATAATTATATTTTAGATGACCTAAAATTGCATCAGGGAATTTAACTTAAAAATGAACATCTTATGACAACCAACATTTATGCTGATAATAGTGTCTTCTGGTTGCCAGTTTTTCAAGCAGAGTTCTAAGCCATGTCACTTTTCATCTGAGTCCTGCATTAGGAGTACATGCTTGGAATGGCAATGTGTTCTTTAGTTATTAGTATAACTACAGGAGGGACAGGTAAAAAGAAAAACTTTTTTTTTTGCTCAAAAGCAAAAAAGCTAAAAACATATTTAGGTCACAGGTAAAAGAAATAAGACCACTATAAATTGGGTGAGAGCTAGCTGGTTAAAATGATACATATAAAAATAAAGCAATCTCTTCTGCTATGGCATCCTTGTTGGGTGAAATTTTAAGTGTAATCACCTGCTTCAGTGAATGTAGTTTGTATGGGAGTAAGAACAACTCCTTTCCTGCCACATTAGTTATTAAAAGCACAGATAACTGTTACCTACAGCTAAGCCAAACTTACCATTGTGACTAATAATACAGTTCCACTTTAGAGTAGCCAATGAATGTGTGAATGTCTTTTATACCCTCCAGAAGGATATAAAAGAAGGCATTCTTTCATATGGTATGCATGATGACTTCCCCAATAGAATGCAAACTCCTAAAGAATAGGGACTTCTTCATTTTCACATCTGTATCTTCAGGACCAAAGAGAATGCTTCATACAAGCTAGGTTCTTAAGAAATTCTTATTGATTAATTGATTGGAGGGAGTGAAAGAGGAAAAGCTGCAGAAAAGGAAAGCAGTAGGCCCAGAAGATAATACTTTACTGAGACAGCTATGGTTGAACTCTTTTCATAAACCACAGACCAATATCTTACACCATTTACCAAGATAAGGCCAAAATGGATACATCACATTATATAGATATAGACATAGATATAGATTTGTGTATATACATATAGTATATATATGCATATATGTATAGAGAGATTATAAGAAAATCTGAGGAACATGGAACATTATTTATCAGACTTATGGTTAGGCAAACAGTTATGAATAAGTATGAGATAGAGAGGAGAGTGAGGCATAAAATGGATAATTTTGGTTACATTTAATTAAAAAGATTTTGGAAAAAAAAGACAAATGTAGCCAAAATCAGAATGTAAGCAAAAAATTGGGTGAAAATTTTACAATTTCTCAGATAAATGTCTGATATTTCAAAGGTATAGAGAACTTTGTCAAATCTATTAAAAATATTAATCATTCCCCAATTGATAAATGGTCAAAGGATATGAACAGGTAGTGTTATAATGAAGAAATCAAAACAATTTATAGTAATATAGATACTCTACATCATCATTGGTTGGAGAAACACAGATTAAAACAACCCTGAACTATAATTTTATACCTACCAAGTTGGCTAAAATGACAGGAGGGAAAAGTGACAAATGTGGAAAAGTTGGGACACAAATTCATTGTTGTGGAACTATGAATTTTAAAAAAAATCTGGAATTATGCCCAAATAGTTATTAAATTGCCTATACCCCTTGATCCAGTGATACCACTACTAAACCTATTTTCAAAGATGATAAGGGAAAAAGAAAAAGAACCTATATGTTCTAAAATGTTTATAGCAGCTCTCTTTGTGGTAACAAAGAACTGGAAATTGCTCTGATGCCTGTCACTTGGGGAATGGCTGAACAAGTTGTGGGATATGGTTATGATGGAATACTATTATGCTATAAGAAATAGTGAGTCTAAGGGAGGGCTAGGTGTCACAGTGAGTAAAGCACCGGCCCTGGAGTCGGGAGGACCCAAGTTCAGTTCTGGCCTCAGACACTTAACACCCAAACAAAAAAAAAAATACTAGCTGTGTAAACTTGGGCAAGTTACTTAACCCCAATTGCCCTCCAAAGGGCAAAAAATAAAAAAAGAAATAGTGAGTCCAATGTTCTTAGAAAGACATGGATAGATTTGAATGAAATAATGAAGAGTGAAATTAGCAGAATCAAGAGAACATTGCGAACATTAAGAGCAATATTGTTTTAAGAACAATTTTAGCAAGTCATTTTGACTATTATAAATACCCAAATTAACTACAAAGGGCATGTGAAGAAAGATGCTATCTGTCTCCAGAGAAAGAATTGATGAAAGAAGTATGAGTAGAATGATTTTATACCCATATTTATATCTAATGGTAATTATCTCTAGGGTGGCGGGGAGAGGAGAAAAAGGAAAAAGATACATGCTAACTTTATTATATATTTAAAAGGAATAGTAAATTGTACATGATAGATTTGCAGTTTCATGTGCAATCACCTTTTTATTTATTATATTATTGAAATGCTTGTTTTATTTCATAAATTAAGAATAAAAAAAACCAGATTAGGCAGGCACATTTCAATAATGTTTGGCCATAAGGGAGACTTTGCAAGAATGGCACATCATTACTGATCTCCCTTTTTCCCGTGAAAGGGAAATTTTCTTAGTTAATCCAAAAACTTTCATTCAAGTGTAATAAAACTCCTTGATGATTCTATCCATCCAGGCCTTCATTATAAGTAGATTAGGCAATTTCAAAGTATAATTTCATTGACTCCCTCTCTAATATCTTTCCTTTCCCTTTAGCATCTTTACAATTCAGTGTCCTAATGTCACAAATTCCACAGTTAATGATTATTATTTTTGCAACAATAATATCAATAGTATTATTTTGTTATACAATTTAACAATACACTGCCATGTCACATTTTTCAATGACAAATATGATCATAGATTTCATCTATCTTCTACTCTTCATAAGTTTTTTGGTTTTGCTAAATAATATTGTTGTAAAGTTTTTGATTAAGTAAAAGTGTGTTCTTTTAACTCGACCAAAATTACAGAATTCAGTGCAGCTAGGTGGTCCAGTGAATAGAGCACTGAAATCAGGAGGACCTGAGTTCAAATCCAGCCTCAGACACTTAGCACTTACTAGCCGTGTGACCTTAACCCCAATTGTCCTGCCTTTCCCCCCCTCCAAAAAAGGAAAAAATAAAGAATGTAAGCATTAAAATTGCAGAATTTATTGAAGATTTCTTGTTACGTTTCACCTGTGAACACCATCCTCAGTGTCCAGTTAGAAAGTCAATCTGTAGTCAGCTAGCATGCTTATCTCAATTGGACCTAGAGTTGCTTTTCTGTTGTGTGGTTTTCTTCATGGAAGCATTCCCTAGGGTAGCATTTCTCCAATATTTTGGTCTCAGGCTCCCTTTACACTCTAAAAAATTATTGGAGACCCTAAAAACTGTTTATTGAAAAATATGCTAAAAAACGGTGTTATTGTTGGTACTGCTGTTGTTATTGGCCAAGGTAGACTTGGGATGTAAGGCATTCCTCCACAGCAGTGATTTTCAAGTCAATGCTAGATGACCATATATTTTTGATGAGATATGGAAGAAAGAATTGCCTCTGAAAACCATTCCAGTTTTTAAATGTTGTGGTTCTAAGAAGATGAGTACAAACTCATAAAAGGCCTTTTTCATCAACCCACTTCATGTGGGTTACCTTTCCACTTGGGACTTTAACTTAACATCAAGAGCCAGCCCTCTGGTAAAGAATTTGAATATGTGAACTTGTTCTCAGAGTGGGAACTGGCAAAAATTCTGAAAAAATATATGCTACCAAAAACATCACACACGCACACACATACACACACACATTCTGAAAACAGAGAGCACACAGCAAAAGAATACCATTTTCTACCCTAGTTGTAGTATCTCAGTCATGTCAAAGAACCCTAACAGTATATGCTTGGCAAATAACAATTGCCAATTTAAATATAGCACAATGTCAGTCATCTCTACACTGAAAAGAAGGGACAATAATTTTTCATGCTGTCACCAAATAGCTAAAACAGCAATTTGTGGATGTGAAGCATGAAAAAATGTTTACAATTATTTTTGAATGGTTATAGACTCAGAAGTGCTGTGTGCAAGGAACAACTTAAAGATGAGATGCTTGGGGTTGGCAGTCATTTATTTAAAGGAGCTAGTTTGGTGAACTTGATATATATTTGAATTGTTATCTTTTAAGCCAGATGTACTGTACATAAAAATATTTGTTTTCTAAAAAGGGATGCCACAAACAATTGTTAAGCAGAGTCTTCAGTTTCATTATGATAAATGAAATGGTAATAAAAATATATTGTACCATAACACCTACTCAACATTCTTCATCCTTTCAATTCAGTCTTAACTTTATATTTGCATAATTTCTGGATGGTCTGAAGAAATATTCACACAAATAAAATATTTTGAAATCATATTTTCCTGGTTTTTTATGTCATGACCTACATCTTAATGTGTAATTGGTGTTTTTAAAGATTACTTCAAATTTCTATTTTTATTTACTTCCATTCATCATTTCACTTGCATACTGTTTTGATGTAAAATTATCCTGTTAGAAACAAAACAATCATATTTAATATTTATAAACTCCTCCAAAGCTGTGACTAGGGAATATTTTGTCCAAAGTCAAAAACCCCAAACAGCACCTTGGGGTAAGTGGCATGAAGACTGCCCTCAGTTGGGCAGGAACACCATGTAGTGGTGGAGAATCAGGAAACCCTGAGAGACAGACAAGGTCACTCCATAGGGAAATGGTGAGTGACAGAATAATAGTGGGAGAAAAACTTTTCCCATTCCACTAATTTTTAGTTTCCTATGTTAACTTGTTTTTCTTTTAAACTAGGTCAGGGGTACTTGTTGCCTTGAGGTCACATGCAGTCCTCTAGGTCCTCAAGTGTGGCCCTTTGAAGTCAATAATTAACAGCATTAGTTCACCTGTGAACTATATGATTCAGTCAATTATGTTGGATTTGGTCAAAGGGTACACTTGAGGACCTAGAGGGTCACATGTGGTCTATTGGCTGCAGGTTCCCCACTCCTGAACTAGGTGCTACATTCTTGTTTCTAAGCTGCTATAGTATAGATGCAAGGGCCACCAGTTGTCTTTTAATTCTGATACTCTACGGCTAAGTTCAAATAGATTTGCCCTAGTTAAACATATTAATTTCTCCTCAGAAGACAAAGTCCCCCATATAGTGAGAATAAAGTACAGAAAGAATGACCTTTGGATTATTATTATTATTTTTTAAAGCAATCAGGGTTAAGTAACTTGCTCAGGTTTACACAGCCAGTTATTTCTGGGTGTGGTGCTAAGTATCTGAGACTGGATTTGATCCCCAGGTCATCCCGACACTGGAGAGGATTCCTCATAAGCCTACTAAAGACACAGTGTGAGTATCTCCATCTTGCAAATGGGGAAACTGATGTTTGGAGATAAATGTTAGTTTCCACAGCTAGTAAGTCCCAAGGTTGAATTCAACACTAAAACTCACACAGCACTTGTCTAGCACAGTACATGGCACACAGCAGACCAGGCCATTAATGAATGAGTTTTGGTCATGTGATTCTGACTTGTTCAGTTATGCCTTGCTGACCCCAATTCTCTGATTCCATAGCTAATGCGTATTCTGCTACACTGTACCTACAGCAACTGATGTGATTCTGGAAGAGTTTAAATGAGCATGCTATGTTCAAGTCACAGTACCAGGCACTGGTGTTATACAGACAAAAATAAAATGCTTCTTGTGCTCAAGGGACTTGTCCTCTACCATTGGCACAGAATATATACACCACTCAGGAAAGTACTTTAAAAGGAAAATTATGGGGGGAAAGGATAGAGAAATTTTAGAGGGAGAAAGGTAAATTTGAGAGAATTCATGTTGTATTACTTCATCATGAAGAATCATGCATTTTTTAACTTATAAGAAAATATAATTATTTCAGTCAATTACCTAGCATTTATTAAGCATTTCCTACATAGCAGGCATGTTGTTATGTGATTGGAATACAAAAAAGAAAGCAAAGGATAGCACAGTCCTTGCCCTCAAGGAACTTACTTTCTAATAGGTCAGACAGCATGACCAGAAATTGATACATAACATGGGAGGAAACCTTAAAAGAGATGACCCTAGTAGCTGGAAGGAAGAGTAAAGTTCTCTTAGAGAAAATATTGGGGCTAATTTTTGAAGGAGGTCAGGGATTTCATGTGAAGGTAAGCAGGGAGAGCATTTCAGGTATGGAGAGCCTCTAATGCAAAGGAAAAGAGATGACATTTGCAACAGTATATGTAAGGCATGGTTACGTAGACTGGTATGGTTGAAATATACAGCATATGAAGGGATATGAAAGAAAAAGACAGGAAGATGAAAGGAAGGAGGTTGTGAATGTTAAATGTCCAAGATAAGTTTATAGGTAATAGAGTTAATAGTAGGTACCAGAGCTCATTAATAAGGTGATATTAAATTTGTTGTCAGGAGACTAGAATGATGTACATCTGGCTACTATTTTTTGGTGGCAATAATGATGGTGAAAAAAATTTTTTTCCTCCACAATTTTGCACATTCAATTTTATGTTACTTTCAGTTCCAACTCTCTCTATTACACTCTAATCTCTTACACTGATCATCATCTTTATTTTTTTTTTCCTGTACCAAATTATTTTGACACTTACAGCTCTGTAGCATAGTTTGAGATCTGGTACTGCTAGGCTCCCTTCTCCCCATTCTTTTGATTTATTCCTTTGATATTTTTGACCTTTTATTCCTCCAAATAAGTTTTGTATTTTTTTCATATTAACATTTAAATGTGTTCATTTAGTAGCTGTGTGTATTAGTAGGTAGATTCTCAAATATTTTATACTTTCTGTATATAGTATAAATTATACTATTTTATACTTTCTGTATATTGTATAAAATATATTATTTTATACTTTCTTTCAATTTAGTTTCTCATTTTATCTATTCCTACTGTGCTTTGATGGTAATATACAGAAATGCTGATGATTTACAAACCACACAATATCTCTCACATCCATCTCTTCCTTTCCACATCCATGGAACATTGCCATAATTCAAGCCCTCCTTTGATCTTGTATATTCTATTCCAAGAGTTCCTCAAGTGTTTTTTTTTTCACCATTTGTCTCTTCTATGTTTGATTCTTTCTACATTTCATACCTAAAATAATCTTCCTAGTGAATGCTATGATCTTTCCATTCCCCTACTCATAAAATCTTTAGGATTTCCTGACAATAGAAAAACAAGACTCCACTGTGAGGGATTTAAACATTCCATTCTACATTGTTCATCCAACCTACCTTCTTAGAATTATTGCACATTGTTCTTTACGTGCCAGTAGATTGCCTACTTTTCCTTCCTTGGTTGTATCATGGCCTCTTATATCTCTGTGTGTTTGAACACAGCAGTCTATATACCTAGATTTCACTCATGACATACACCACCTGAAATCCTTCAGGAAAACTTAGTGCACATTTTAAGGACTTTATTCTCTATGAAGTCCTCCCTTACCCACTACCTCAACTGAAAGATTTCTCCCTTCAGAAAATTCCTTAGAGAACTCTGTCTCAATCATTTCTTCATTACTGTCATATGTTGCAGAACCCCATATGAATGTTAT
The DNA here is from genome assembly GCF_028583685.1 of Petaurus breviceps papuanus. Classification (NCBI taxonomy): domain Eukaryota; kingdom Metazoa; phylum Chordata; class Mammalia; order Diprotodontia; family Petauridae; genus Petaurus; species Petaurus breviceps. The sequence goes on from NW_027185655.1 coordinate 28,059,808, forward strand.
CTCCCATTTTCATTTGTTTCCTGGGAACATAAACTATGCTTATTTTGTAAAAACACCTACTGCAGAATATTTTAAGTTTAAATAAAATTAAAATCAATTGAAAAAGTTAGCAATGTTTAACATAGATAAAAGAGATTGGGGGAGAGAACTCTAATGGGTGACTTGAAGTATTGAATAGATTTCTCTCACCTTCTCAACAAAAAGAAGGATAGACTTCTTCTTGACCCCAGGTAAGGGGACCAAGAGAAATAGGTACAAATTGTAGAGGAAGGTTTAGAGTTAATGTAAGGAAAACTATTTCTCCTGATTTGAACTATGCTGAAGTAAAATATTTTTGTCAGGATCCCCTTCCCCCACCTTGTTGGCGGTCTTCAAGTAAAAGTTAGTTGATCGTGGGTTAGCTTTATTGTAAAATGGAACTTATTTCTTGGATGAGATGGCCACTGAAATTTCTCCCAATTCTGCATTAAAAAAAATTCTGTGGCCTGGGATTTAATATGGCTTCTAAGCTCATTTACTCTCTCTGTGAACTTTGGCAATTCATTTAAATTCAGAAGGTGTCAGTTTTCTTATCTTTAATATGAGGGGATTGGTGTAGGGACCTCTAATGTAAATAGTTACTTCAGACATGCACAAATGATAAGGGGATCTTTCTTTTGCTTATTTTTTGTTTTGTTTTTGCAAATAGAATGAGATAATATATTTTTTCCACTTGTTCCAATATAAATGATACACAAAATCACTCTCCTATGTTATCCTGCAATCCTTTGGAGTTGAACTAGAAGGTAATCTCAAGGGATACTTGTTGTAATTAATCCCTTTTAAAGTTATGTGTATGTTTAGTAATGAACAAGACTCATTTTTATTTGGCTAAATAATATAATTATCCATTCAGAATGAGTACATTGCCAGACATATCCTTCAGTAAAAACAGAAGCCGATTACGAATCAGGTTATTTTTGTTATTAGTGCACTTGTAATTCATTCAAAACTTAGTGGGGAAAAGCCATTAAAATCTTTGTTACAATTTCTTCTTTCCTTAGTTCTCAGGAAAATATTTAGGATAACATATTGAATATAGGAAAGAAACAAATGAGCTTCAAAGCTTATATAGTATACTGAAGTTCCTGGTCTAAGAGGGCTAGATCTTGTTACCCAACCAAAAACTCTTAAATTAGCTTGCTGTATAGTATCTGACTAATCTCCTCATATATCTCCACTCCCAATTCCTTCTTCTATAAAATGACAAAGCTTTTCTGGAATAACTATTAATTTAAGTACTATATAATATTTATCATATATGCAACAGGATAGAAAACACCATCTGTTTTTGGATATTTGATTTTTGGAAATGTTTGATTCCTAAAGTTAAATGCTCCTGACTAATCTGTTAGCTAGTATTAAAGACTTCCATTAATATACTTACATACAGAGAGAGAAAGAGAGATTTGGGGAGAAGTTACAATGAAGTTGAAAACCCTAGGTCCTGATCTCATGCCACTAAGGATTTAATTCATATATCAACCAATGGTTGAACTATGGATTTAAAATGTCAGTCATGTTTAAATATCAATGTAACCATTATTATATAGCTCTATTATTGGCATCTATCCTAGAGCCAATTTTTAGAGCCATTTTGGATAAAATTAATGAATTCGTTCCCCATTTTTACATCAAGGTATGCCTATAAACATTCACAATGTGAAAAAATAGGTCAAAACAGGATGATTTGAAGATATAACTATTCTTTTCTAAAACCAAGTCATAAAATAAGATTCGAAAAATTATTCGCAGTCTTGATCTTCTGATAGTCTCAATGAAATTTTAAAAGGCAAGTGATATCTTTAGCATATTACAGCATTAGAAAGCCCTGATTTGCTCTTGGACCCTTGCAGATTTCTATTCAACAACTACACATGCCAATCTTTTCAAATAGTCATTGACATTTTGAGAATTTTGCTCTTTAAAAAGAAATTTACTGAACTGTTTGAAAGTGAAGAAAAGACATTTCCACCTTATTTTCTTCAATTTTTTTTCCATAATGGTTATAGAAGAACCAGTAATTCCAGTAGTAAGTAACAATAGTAGAATGTTTCCAGGGTTATACATTTATATTAAAGGAACTAGAGATAAAAACAATATCTATATCACAGTAATTTACTTCTGGTCCCCTAAATCTCTGTCAGCAGTACAAAAGAACTTTGAATAAGATCAATCATGTTTGAGCATTAGTGTCTTAGGGATTCATTGCTCTTGTGAAAAAAAAGTGACCAAAATCATCAAAGTGAATAGGTCCATTCAGATAAAGTAGGTCGATAGGAGCACAGACCAAAGTTGGAAGGGACCTCAGAGGCCATTTAATGAAATCTCTCATTTTAAACATGACAAGATTATGATATCCAACAGTGAATTTACTCTCTTAGGAGCCAAAGTTTCGAGTTAGAAAGTAACTCAGAGTTAAGCTGATCCAACTGAGTAATATAAAAGATGAGAAACTAAAGCCTATAGAGTTTTCATGATTTGTCTACATTAAGAAAGAACAGAATCAAAGCTTGAAAAAAGGCTGTTAGCTCCCATTCCAGTGTTTTTTCATTGCACTTCCTTTCCATTTTGATAGACCTCTTTTCAAAAGGCTGAGAGTTTGCAATTTGTTTGCAATTTCCTAATATCACATTATCAATTAAAGTTTTCAAAGTGGGAATGCTAAATATATGATCCAATGAAGCAAAAATTAGTAAAATGGATATTAATTTCAATTAAAATTTCAAAGAACTGGCTATTAATTAATTCTGAAATGAAGTTTACATAGGATTGCAGGATTATAGCTTTAAATATGAAAGGGACTTCAGAAGTCATCTGGTTATGAGTTGCCTCAAAATAAATGGAAAAACCAGATTCTACCTCCAGATATAACTCCAAGTTCATTTTTTTATTGATTGAACAGCACCATCTCTATAAATGAGAACTTCTGGTCAGTGAAATCTTAGGCACAATTCGACAACAGCTGACTGAGAATTATGCTAACTATAATAAATTATAACCTAGAAGAAATTTTCCTTTCAAGGTGTATATAAAGAATTCCCATTAACACTAATGGGAATTGTATGGATTTATCCAAAGATTAATATATAATATCTCTAAAAACAAAGTGGCAGGTAAATATGGATTATTAGAGATGACTAATCTTCTACGTGTCATAAACTTTATAGGTATTTTAATAGATTAATAACCCATTGTAACTTTCATTGTCTGAATAGCCAACAAATACTTCAGCAGTATTGTAAGCCATAAATAATCAGTACACACATATACTAAATTAAAAATACAGTAATATTAAGAAGTCTCAACAGCATTTTTGCAAATCAATGTAAATATTTGTACCTTTTGTCTATTTTTATCATTTCAATGCATTATATTATAATTTCATACATTTTATGCCCATTTGGATTTTTTATAAGGAAAATCTGGATTTGAATCCTTCTTCTGACTTATTACTTGTGCAATTCTTTTATCAATTACTGAACTTTAAAATATGGGTGACAATATCCTCTATAGACCTTAAGTTACTATGTGAGTGCCTCATTATAAGTGGGTTATTGATATTTATTTATTGTAAAATCCCATTTACCTAGCAGTTAGAATCCTAGAAAACTCAATCATACTAAATATAGACTCAAATTTAGAGGCAAGCACATACAAAAAGCCAATGGAAAAATATCACGCCACTGGTATAGCACTTTAAGGTTTACAAAGCATTGTATGTTTGTTATCTCATTGGATTAATACAACAACCCTGGGAGGTAGGTATCATTATTATCTCATTTTATAGATGACAAAACTGAATCTGAGAGAGCTTAGGTGCCTTACCCAGGGCCATAAAACTAGTGTTTGATGCAGGGAACTCAGTCAATGGGTTACCCACCCCTATACATGTTGAATATTGAGGAAAAACAGAAAGCACAAAGCATATACTTCTTAGTATATGCTAGTAAATGGAGGTATTTACTAGACACTACTATCCTGAGAAATGATAGCTGCAGAAAGAGTAAGGGACTAAAGAAAACTAATAAATTACTACAAAAGCATGAGTCAAACAGTCATCAGTAAAAAGGCACAGCAATGGGGCATCTAGGTGGCACAGTGAATAGAGCGCTGGCCCTAGAGTCAGGAGGACCTGAGTTCAAATGCAGCCTTGGAGCTTAACACACACACACACACACACACACAAACTAGCCGTGTGACCTTGGGCAAGTCACTTAACCTCAACTGCCCTCCAAAAAGCAAAAAAAAAAAAAAGGCACAGCAAGATCATAAAGAAATATAAATCATTAGGCTCAATCATTACACCTAGAGTTGGATGGTATGTCAAATATTTCTAGTATAACTGTTTTATTTTACTCTTAATGAAACTGGGGTCCAAAAAAGTTAATTTGCTTGCTCAAGATCACACTTAGCAGTTAGTGGAAGGTCTGGGGTGACAGTATCTTTCCCTAATTCTAAGTCAAATGGTCTTTCTACAATGCCATGATGATCCAGTCTACAGTTTTGCATTAAATGTAAGATGATCAACAAGCAGGTGGTGATATGGGACTAAAGGTCAAGAGTCAGATTTAGGGCAGCCATATAAATTTTATAGTCATCTCTTTTAAGATAATCTCTGGGCTCATAGAAGTAGATGAAATCATTTTAAAAAGGTATGCATGTACATATTTACATATATAAACATGTATATAGTATGTATATATATATGATCATCTCATAGGAAACACACACTTTGATGGGGGATTCAGAACCCATATTTAAGGGCAGGTACTATATGAAAGAGAAACAATTAATAATAGAATAATCAGGTAAACAAGAGGAGTAAAGAACCAGCAAATCTTTGTGTCAAGAAAGGAAGTGGACAGGAGAGTCTCTTGGAAAGAGAGTGATCAATCATATTTAAAGCTTTAGAGGGATCAAGTCAGTCAACAGCAAATGTTGAGGAAAAATTAAGCATGCACTTTGTTCCAAGCACCGTACTAAGTGGCAAGGACACAAAAGGCAAAAACATGTGGTTCCTGCCCATTAGGAGTTCACAGCTTAAAGGCAGAGAAAATAAGCAAACAATTATGCACATATAAAATATATGTAGCACAAATGAGAGGCGATCTCAGAGTGATAGCACTAGTAATGCGGATAACTGAAAAAGGTTTCTTGCCAAAAGTGCTATTTGAGCTGAGTTTAAAAGGAAACCAGAGAAACTAAGAAGATGACTGAGAGGAGAAAGCAATGAGAAGTTTTGAGAACATCCAGTACAAAAGGCATAAAGTCTAGGGATAAAGTGTCCATTCAAGGAATAACAATGATATCAGTTTTACTGGATCACAACATAGGTGGAAGAAGTAACATGTCAGAAGGCTGGAACAGCAGAATTATTCTTCTATAGATGTCTCAAAAGTATGAATTCAGTTTTAAGCTTTAATAGATTTAGAACTATAAATGCTACAGACTAAAAAAGTCAAAGATTAAATATTTAAAATTTTAACATTTATGTGAATTTTGAATAAGGCATTTTTTAATTTAGTTTTTTGGATGATACTTTCTCAGATCAGTTGTTTTGTAGAGGAGGTTATCTTGCTTCATCAATTACATGATTGTTTCATGTAATGTTTCATGTATGATTCTTTCAGTCACTAAGCAATAACCAGTGGTAACAACTGGGAAATGTTTAAACTGGATCTCTGAAAAAAAATTGTACTAGACATTTTTAACATGCATTATTACCATCTTCTCCATAATTTTCTTAAATTCGAACAATAAAAAATAACAAGCCCAGATTTAGAGCATTTGCCAATTTCCAAGTTATAAATGCTCACATTGAAAGTGGAACAATATCTCATCAGCTAGTTCAAGCTTGCTCTAGTACACCTCTAGTAGCTGATAAAAGATTCTGCAAATTTTTGAAATCAACTAGAGGGACGGATAGATCAAAATGGTGGTCATGTCAAATTTTAATAAAAAGTCTATTATATTGAAAAACCCCAAATAATTATCCTTTAATTTTTTTGTAAGTTTGTATAATTTATATGTCCAGCTCCATGCACAATGTACTATTCACTGTGCATCTGAACTGTCTCTACAGGGATATACACAAAACATCTTATGATGGTTTATCAAAAAGATTTGGCATCAAATTTAATGTGTGCAGTGAATGTAAATGAGTAGTGGAGAATCATGATGAGGTTGAAAATTTGGATGGCTTGGGAGGATAATGATTTCTATACTAAGAGAGAAGTTTGCAAGAAAAGAGGGTTTGAGGTTTTTCAGACATATTGAGTTGGAGATACATACAAGATGCTCAGTCAAAGATGGACAAAGATAGTTGGTGATATGAAACTAGAAGTTGTGAGAGAAAGTAATACTGGATAAATACTTCTGGGAGTTTTTGACAGAAAGATAATAACTGAGTCAATGGGAGTCGATGAGCTTATTGTAAGATAGCATAGAGGTAGAAAAGAAGGTGGCCAAAGATCCAACAGATATGAGAAAGACCTGGAGAAAATAATGTAACACATATAGAAAACAGGATGTATTCAGAAGAGAGTGATCAATAGTGCCAAAGACTTCAGAGAAATGAAGGACAGAGATTTTTAAATGCATGAAATATGGGAAAAGGCCATTGCATTGACCAGTTGTAATGCAAATGTTAAGAACTTATACTAATGTTAACCTTTGAGAAGGAATTTTCACTTTCTCTTTCCTCATTCCCTTGCTTACAGAAAATGAAATATCCTGATTCTTTGCTGACTAATCCATCTACCCAAATCAATGATCCTATCCCTTCTTGTTGCTTCAATAATCTCTCTGTCTCTGTCTCTCTTTCACTCCATCTATCTCTCTTTCCCCTCTCTATTATTTCTGACTCTTTCTTGTCTTTCTGTGTTTCTGTCTCTCTTATCCTTCCCTGTTCAATTGCACTTTGATTTCTATCTAAATTCCTTTTGATACACACTTACTAAAATGCTTATTATGTGCAAGACACTGTACTAGATATTGTACCCACCATGAAAACATCAGAAGTGAAAAGATTCAGCAGGTACAGCGATAAGTAAGATTTAACAAATCATAATGTGAAAAGGACAAATGAGATCAGAAAGTGATTTTAATAAGAAAAAAATATAGGATATAGAAAATTTTCATAGACAACCTAGCAGCAGGGGAAAGATTCTGGAAAGATGGCAAAGTAGGTCAGAAACTTCCAAGTTTTCAAGATTTTCCTCCACAAAAGAGACATAATAGCACCTTATGGTGAAAAAAGCACTGCCAAAAAATAAATAAGAATAGGGGCACAGCAGGGGTCTTTGTGGGACTTTTTAAGAAGATCAGAAGAAAAATCCCAGGACAAGGTTTGGTCCTTATGAAGAGAGAACAACCTAGGGCTGAGTTCACTTTAACAACTACCAGCAAATCCTGGGGATATCTGGTTTGGGAGGCCACCCATGCCAAAGCCTTGGGAACTTTGACCTTTGGGATAGTGAGGGGATTTGGGCATCTGACCTGGGGAAGATCAAGAGAACCTCTGCTGACAAGGAATGCCAGACTCAGATGTGCTGTGAAGAACTTTGGGAATGAGAAGAAACCAGCACATGCCCAGTGAGTACAGAAGAAGTAGGGCAGAAAGCTCCTGGCTTTGAAAACTTATGGGAGGTTGGAGGTTTGGCTTTGGATCTGAAACAAGAGGCAAAAACAAGAAACCACAGAGCTAGAGGTGATTACAAAAATTAATTACCCCAAAAAAAATGAACGGGGAAAGGAGAAAGAATCCAAACATAGAAAGTTATTATGGGAATAGAGAAGAACAGGGTTTATCTTCAGAGGAAAATATTGAAGTACAGAAACCCCCAAAGAGTAATGGTCACTGGCCCAAAAAGTATTCATAGAAGATATTAAAAAATATTTTAAAAATCAAATGACAGAGATGGAAGAAAAAGTAAATATATATATATATAATCCAAGAAAAACAAGAAGATTATGAAAGGAAAGTCAATCAATTAAAAAAGGAGATCCAGAATCTTAAGGAAGAAAATGACACCTTGAAAACTAGAATTGGGCAAGCTGAAGCCAGCATAATTATTAAAGATTTAGAAATAAGCAAAATATGAATAATGAAAAAATAGAAGAGAAATGAAATATCTTATGAGAAATACAACAGAACTGGAGAAGTGATCAAGAAAAAAATATATAAAAAATAATTGTACTAAGTGAAAGCTATGATAAAAAATTCTTAATACAATAATAGAAAAAATACTTAAAGAAAATTGTCCTGAAGCATTAGAACTAGGGGGGGCAGTAAAAATAGAAAACAATTCCATCAATCACCACTTAAAAGACATCCTATCAGGAAAACTCATAGGAATATTGTAGCCAAATTCCAAAACCCCCAGTTCAAGGACAAAATATTAAAAGAAACAAGAATAAAACAATTTAAATATGATGGTACAACAATTAGAATCACAAAAGATCTAGCAGTGAAGATGCTAAAGTACTACAGGTCTTGGAATACTATATACTGAACAGCAAAAGAACTGGGGCCCCAGACAAAAATATCATACTGATTAAAGTTAAGCATAATCCTGAATGGAAAAAAAAGGATATCTGATCAACTGTCAGACTTTGAAGACTTTGTTTAAAAAAAGAAAAACTGAACTTAGACTTGATATACAATAGCCAAGAGAAACATAAGGGACATAAGGAAGACTGATTACAAGGCACTCAATAAGGATTGTTTACTTTTTATATATGTAAAATGCAACACATATATCTAAGATTAATTGGGTAGTTCATAAGAAAGATTGGAGTAAAACTGTGTATGATTTGAATTTAAAAAGTAAAACCATTTAGGAACACCTAAAAGGAGTAATTATTTTACACAAATGAGGTGCAAGAGGAAGAAGTGATATAGACAGATTAGATGAGGGAGGAGGGCTGGTATTTCTGGTAACCTATGTTCATCAGGAATGGGTTGAAGAGGGAACAAAACATATATATTTAGAAGAATATAAAAGTCTTCCAAATTGAGAAGAAATAAAATGGTAAGGAGATAGGGAGGCAGGAGAGGACAAGAGAGGGATCTTTAGAGGGAAGGGTGAGGGAATAGGTGATGGGGGGCTACAAAAGGATATTTAGATTTGTGGGAAGGGGAGACTATGAGAGGGACCCTTGAAGTGGGATAGGCAAATAACAGGAGTGCAAAGTAGTGGGTAGAAGCAAAGTAGAGGAGGCAGGAGGGACAGAAACAAGAGATAAGCACAAACATAAAAACAAAGATCAGGAGCAGAATTTGTTTGGTAAAGTATATGTCTATATATGTGTGAGTATATATATTTGTGTATGTACATATCTATAGCTATAGAGAAACATATCCAAACTGAAGTGTAGCCGTCGGAGGGGGGGAATAAAAGAATAAAGAAAAAGTAGCAGCAGATTTATCCTTGAAAGAAGAGAACAATTTCAACATTCTGGGATCCTAGCTCCCTGTTCGATTTGGTTCAATTTCAGAGATGATTCTTAAATCCTCCTCTCCTCTACCATCGTGTCTTCATTAGAATGTGAATTCCCTGAGAAAATGAAGGGCCTGCTTTTTTTGATTTCCTACACTTAGCCCAAAACTTCACACATAGTAAATTATTAATAAATGCTATTTTATTCATTCATCCTTTTTCAATCCCCAAAACGTTATCTCCAGCTGCCTACAGGTATCACCACCCAGGAATCTAACCAACACAGCAAATTGAACATATCACAAGTTGAGCATATTCCCTTTCCCTCTAAACCTGCTTCTCCTTTGGACTTCACTGTTTATATCAATGAAACCACCATTCTCTCACATTCTGAATTTTGGTGATGACTTTGTCTCATCTTTCTCTCCTCTCTGTCCTATCATATTTTGTCTGTTTGCTTTAACAATGTCACTAGTATTGGTACCTGCTTTCTATTTCCCTGCCACCAACTAACGTAGAATAAAGCAGCAGCATAACAGGTATTCCCACCTTCACTATATGCTTCTATCACTGCCAGAATTAACTTATTATCTTCCTTTCAAGTTTTCTAGTGGCATAGTGACATGATGGATTAGGAATCAGAAAGCCTTGAGTTTCATTCCTTCCTTAGAAACTCCCTAGCTATCTGACCCAGGATTAGTTAAATGTCTCTCTCAATCCGAGTCTCAGTTTCCTCATCTGTAAAATGGCTATAATGATAGTACCTACCACAGTGAGTTGTTATAAGGATCAAATGAGACATAATATGTAAAACATTTCACAAATCTAAAAGTACTATATAAATGCAAGCCATTATTATGAGGGCAATGATGATGATGAACATGCTCTATGAAAACTGATTAGGGTCTCCTTGTTGCTAACAAAAATGTACTCTCTGGGGGCGGCTAGGTGGTGCAGTGAATAGAGCATCAACCCTGGAGTCAGGAGGACCTGAGTTCAAATCGGGCCTCAGACACAACATAAAAACTAGCCATGTGACCTTGGGCTAGTCACTTAACTCCAATTGCCCTCCAAAAGGCAAAAAAAAAATCACACTCCATGGTCTGATATCAAAAGCCACCTAAAATCCAGCTTTATTTTCCCTGTCCCATAAAGATCAACTTCCATATAATTCTCCTTGCTATTCCAAGTTGGCATAACTTTTTTCCCCTTTGATTCTCACAAAGCATCTTGTTCTAGTCCTATACAATAACAGTTGTTCTTATTTCGTATTTTGTACACCCCTGTATGTTTCAGATTAATTTCTAATTATATAAAGACTGAGATGAGATCCTTGTCTTATGTAAACTTTTCACCACCACACACTGGAATCTGGCATAGTACTCTGAACACAGTATATCTAGGATAATTATTTGTTAAATTCTACTACTTGTTTATTACATGATTATGTATATGATTTCCTATGTCAATTATGATGAAAAAATAAAGTATACTTTTGATAAGACTTTGGAAAAATAGACATCCTAAATTTTAATTTAGAATGTATAGATATAGATATTTGCTATACTGTCATGCTAGTAACTTCAATATATCACAAAACATTTCCACATACAATATCACATTTCTTCAGACAAACAAAACAAAAGTTGTAGTAGTTCACTCAATTAATTCCAACAAAATATTCAATTTTTAACCTTAATAATTTTGGAAAGTATGAGAAAAAAAACACTAGACTCCATTAGAGTCCAAAGATCTGCAAAAGACCTGCTGATTCAAACATTATATATTAGGTGACCCACTGAACCTTTTTGAACTTCTGTATCCTATCTGTCAAATATCTATTACTCTTATTTCCTCTACCTGCTTCCCATGGTTGTCATTTGCTGCTGTAATGCTTTTGAAATTACTTTCTAAGGTATAGTATCAAGAAAGTGCCATATCAATTTAATCTATTATATAATGTTCTTATTAATGTGTTCACTGTAGTCAAGGGTACCTGACCATTGTATGAAACCCTATTTGATTGGGGATTTGACTATCGTATGGAAAGAGATCCCTGGGTCATCTGGCATCTTGCCTGTAATATCACAATCTTTCAAATGCAATTGGCATCCAAAACTGTAACACACAATACACAAAGGTGAAAACTTTTAGTCAATAAAGTGAAATGACAATTTTCCTCTTGACCCTCTGAAGAACAAGACTGTTAGCCTGAACATGAAAGTTAATGACTTCAGTAGTTTTTTTCTAGACAATAGAGCTATAATAGTCATAGAGTAATATCATCCTTGAGAAAGTCCAACCATAGGATTTTGCTAGATAACTCTATGGTTTTTCTTAGAATATTTATAAATTACAAATTTATTATTTGGTAATAGGTTCCCCAGGAGCACTTCATTAATTCTGGCTAATCATTTTTACTCATTTTATTTCAGCCTTAATGCTTTTGACTTTTTAAAAACTTAGCAGAACTAAATAAAATAAGTTAAAAATAAAAATCAGTTTAATTCCTAGGGAGTCCCTAGAGAGATCTCAAAGCAAAAAATAAACCAGCACTTTGAAGAGTTGCCTAGCTAGCACGATCCTAGCGTCCCCTAGTCAAAGAAGGGGAAATGCAATTTTGTGATTGTCTTGTTCTTCACCTTAAATTCAACATTACAATAATCATATCTTCTAAGTTAGAAGAGGGGGATTTACTAGACATTATGACCCTGGAATCTAGTCTTCTAGCCATAAAAGTTTTATGTCTTGGACAGCATAATGCTTGGAGATTACCTCAAGGTCAAGAGTTTATTATATCTTAGATAATGAGAAAGGGAATTCCTAAGCAGTCCCCTTTTCAAGAACTCAGGAAAACTAGAAAAAAAATGCAACCTCTTCTACATATTTTCAGTTTTTACAGTCTGTCGCCAATCTAATTTTTCTAACCTGAAAGAGGATCATTATGTCACACCGAAGCTGTATGAGCCAGAAAGGAAAACATATGGAGAGGCAAGAGATTAACACTTTCTACTCCCCACTATTACAATGTGTCCTTTGGATAGTGCAAATTCAGTGAAAAGAGTATGTCAAGGGGCGGCCAGGTGGCTCAGCGAGTAAAAGCACCAGCTCCAGTGTCGGGATGACCTGGGGATCAAATCCGGGCTCAGATACTTAGCACCACACCCAGAAATAACTGGCCGTGTAACCTTGAGCAAGTTACTTAACTCTGATTGCTTAAAAAAAAAAGAGTATGTCATATTCACTAGTCCCAAAGTGTGTATACCTTCCAGGAAGAAGATGAGGTACTCAATGGCATGTATCTGGCAGGCACAATAGGAGGTATCAATGGATCCTTCAGAATGTGAAAGGGTAGCCCTTTAGAGGAATGTTCCCTTTTCAATTTGATGAGCATACATCTCCCAACATAGAGGGAGGCATGTTCATCAATGTCTTGCTAAGAGATCAGGGGATGCTTCCTGATTGGATTTTTCTAGACTGGTACTGCCAACAAGATGATTATGGCTAGAAATGAGGTTGGACAGACTTTTCTAGTTCCATCTACTCACTTCATGAATGCTTGTAAAGCAAGTCAAGAGATCTCTTCAGCTCTGTTGGAATCTGCTTTGCGCTTGTTGATTTTTTTTTTTTTGCTGTTGTTTGCAGGTTGGTTTTGTTTTGATTTTTTTTTTGCTGTTGTTTGTTGGTTGGTTTTGTTTTGATTTTTTTTTTTTGCTTGCTTAGAGAAGAAACCACTAGTATAAACCTATCCTTGGGGGTAGAGAAGATGTGCATTAGCACAGTCCCTTCCTCCCAGGAACCATGAATGTTCACCTTGCAGCAGAGGTACAAGTTAGTTATATGGGCTTACAGAGCTTTTTGATCCATAGACTGATTAGAAAACTTACTTTACCAGTTCAAGAGATCATAGGCCATAAGTATAGAGCTACAAGAGAACTATCTCGAAGACCATCTTGGCGAACTCTGTCAATTTTTAGATGGGGTGGTGAAATAACTTGCCCAATGTCAAACAGGTAAAAAATATCAAGGTTGGATTGAAACTCAAGTCCTCTTATTGAAGTCAATCCTTTTTCTACTGCATCCAACAAGAGATGGGAAAAGGATAAGAGTTCCTGGAACATGGACAAGCCTGTATAGTCCCTGGAGCTACACAAAGAAAAATCTTATTTTGGCAGGATCACATAGAATTCCTCAATATTTGAAAAGATTTAGGTAGATTATTCCAGTATAATACATCTGTTTATGTATCATTTTATCCAAGGTGAAAGTAAGTCATAGGAATATAGGAATAGTTTTTATTTTTTGTCTTTGTATCCCAAGATCAGAGTCCAATGCCTAAAACATAATAGACACTCAGTAAGATAGTAGTGATTAATTTAAATTGAAAGATCTTTCTGAACTCACTTGGCCCACATTAATTACCAGGAAAGTAGTCTTCGAAGGCTAATACTATAGGCAGAAATGAACATCTTATAGCTTATAATTTCCCCAAATACCAGTCTAATATTCATTGATACTAAAGACTTCATTAGGCTGTTCTGTGGCAATGAGTGATTGCTCAAGAGATGGTCTCAGAATGTGAGCAAACAAGGCTTGTTTCACTTCTAACAGTCATTGGTCATTTTGACCCTCAACAAGTCTATTAAGCATTTAGGACCTCTTTAGAGGAAACTCTCTAAGATGAAAAGGGACAAGGTGCAGAGTAGACATATCTGCATTGAGAAAGGAACATTCCCCATGGATAGTTTCAGATGAAACTGAATACAAAGAACTGACAGTATAGGCATATCTATCTATTAGTTTCTCATCCAAAATATTAGTTAGTTAATCAGCTGACCAGTTGCTTTTAACCCCTCCACTTAAACCTTTTAAAATCCTCATTAACTTTCTGAAAATAAAATTATCTCTGTGGAGATAAGGAGAAAACAGAATTATTTTCCTTTTTTTTTTAAGTGTTAGCATGTATGCCTACATTTTCATTTAGAGAAAGGATAGATTTCTGTACAGAGATTTCTAATTACCTCCACTGTGAGAAAACATTAAATCAAAAACAAAATAGTGAACTACAGATCAGAGAGGAAAGGAGTTGGTAGAAAAATAATAAGCTGTCCTCTTGATAGTCTGTATATTCAGTTCCTGCCCCATATTACCCTTTGTTAGAAAAGAAAAGGCACAAGAAGAAGGAGGCTGGAAGTAGTTATCTTCAAGATTTGTGAATTTAGTATTAATTTAGCATAGATGCTGAGAAAGTGGGTGTAACTCATTTACATAAGCCTAAGTAGTAAATTAGTGCAATGAAAAGCAAATTTGTGGCACTGGAGATGAGGCAGCTAGGTGATGTAGTGGGTAATGTATCAGGTCTGGAGTCAGGAAGACTCAACTTCCAGAGTTCAAATCTGACCTCAGACACCTACAGTGTGACCCTGGGCAAGTCACTTAACCCTATTTTTCTCAGTTTCCTCATCTGTAAAATGAGCTAGAGAAAGAAATCATTGCAAACCACTCTAGTATCTTTGCTAAGAAAATCCCAAAAGAGGTTACAAAGAGTCAGATACTACTAAAAAAAGTCTCAAAAGCACAGTGGGTCATGCTTTGGGCCTGGAGTTCAGGAAGACCTGAATGCAAATCTAACCTCAGACACTTCCTACCTGTGTGATCTTATAGTTAAGCTACTCAACTGTAAAATAGTATTAACACAAGCATCTACTTCACAGAGTTGTTGTGAGGAACAAAGGAGATGGTATTTGTAAATGTTTATCATAGCTCTTAGCACACAGAAAGTACTTAATAAAGACTTGTTCTCTTCCTTTCTTCCTTTTTTAGGTAAATGACTTTGATATAAGTTATGGATCCTACCCAGGGTAGACAAAAGTTGGAACAAATGTATGCACATGAGAAATTCTCACAGAAGGATTCTGACCAAGGAAAAGAACTTTTTACACACACACACACACACACACACACACACACACACACACACACATGCATGCATGCACACACACACAGGATTGTAGAATGATATATAATATATCCTCCATATTGTATATATAATAGAAACATGTATAATATGCATATAGGTAAGACATATAGTCATATTTTTATATACACACAAATTCAGAATAAATGCCCACCTCTATAAGCCTTCTTAGGAATATAGATAAACCACTATTTTGTATAAGGAGTAGACCTGGCTCTCAAAAGTCATTAAATGAGGCTAAAACTTACCATAGTGGATGTGGAAAATATCTCTATTAGAGACACTTTGACGTTGTCCCCAAGAAGTGAAACCAGACAGTATTTGAGGACTTGAGGAACATTAAGGCTCACCTGAACCCTGAATGAAATAGCTCTTTTGCCTGCCTTAGATCTGTTATAATATAATGGACAAAACCAGTCACTTACTACCTAGAAGTTAGGCAGTCAATTCCCCATAAAAGGCAGGCTGTGTAAATGGTCCCCAATATCCACAGTTCTCAGAAAGCCCTAAGTTTCTGCATTAAAAAGTAGCCTTTTAAAAGCTGCCCTCTGTTAACACAATTCACCCTTTCAGGGAGTGATAGATCTATTCTATTTGACTTACTGAACTTTTGGTTTAGCCCAGAATTAATTCATACCTATAAGTTTTCCTTCAACATTGACCAGGTTGTTCTAGTCATTACTTTATACATCTTTTTGTGATTAACATCTTAACTGAGACCTGGGCTCTGTTCTTGCCTTATCTAGGTTTGGAATTCTTGACATTGTCTCCAAATCACGTAGCCAAATACTTTCTGAATCTCACACAAAGTTTCCTTGCTTCAAAACTTGGGAACTGAATGAAACCATGGATCTTATTTCCATAAATTCAATCCAAATATTGAATAGCCAGATCTTGCTTTTCCTCCAGCCAAGCAATAACATTTTCAGGACACAATTTTGAAAATTTTACTTTGTCCTAACTCATACAAGGCACTGTGTGTGGTGCAGGCCAAACATACAGTGGTTGTCATGGAATCAAACTTACAACAATTTCAGACTCCACTTCCTCTTTCCAAGCTTTAGTTTGGTTTTTAGA
Organism: Petaurus breviceps papuanus; assembly: GCF_028583685.1. Lineage (NCBI taxonomy): Eukaryota > Metazoa > Chordata > Mammalia > Diprotodontia > Petauridae > Petaurus > Petaurus breviceps. The sequence continues at coordinate 28,076,344 of NW_027185655.1, forward strand.
CAAAATTATGATCAAAATTGTCACTAAGGGAATATCTTCTTGAAGGCCGATTTCAGTAATAATTTTAGTGGTAACTGAATAGTATTGATGCTTTTCTGCTTTAGTAAAGATACAAAGAGGAAAGCAGTGGAAAATAAAAATTATTGGTCTCAGTTATCATCCCATTATAATGACTTTAGAAATGCAGGAGGAAATTTGATAATGTCATTGCAGTATTTAACATATTTCTGTTTATAACATTTCCATTTATAGCCTATTGAAGAGTGTTACAAACAAATTTCAATGAGCTACGAAACTATAACAACTGATAAAAAAAATGTAAACCATAGCCAACTAAAGATTTCTGATGGAATTCAAGTCTAATACATATTTATAAGATGAATGTCAGAAGTATATATGTAAAATAATCCTGTGCATTAAATCTACGTTCCCTTGCAACCATTTGTAACAATTTAATCTCATCACATTGCCTACATGTGTGTTTCCCTGGGATATTACAAAACCATAAGAATTCATATAGGACTACAAATAGATTTAAAATATCAGGAAATATTTCACTAACTAAAATTTCAGGGAAAAGAATAAAACCACCAGCCCTGCTAGCAACAAGTTACAAGCAACAGTTTTAATTTGTTTCAGATTCCTATCTGAACATAATTGTGGAAAATAACTCCACTAAAAATCAGTGTTGTATCCTAAGGGGCTAAAGCCCTCTGAATTTTATTTTGCATCTCAAACTCACATTTCTAATGCTTTTTGAACTGCTTTTCTCATTTTCTGCCACCTCAATATGATGGGGGTAGGGAGGTGAAGAAGAAATCATTTCATGTATTTTCCTACCTGAAGGACTCTCAAAACTTATATTTGGAAATGAGAACAGTAGTCTTACCATAACACCAACAAGTTGTTGCTTATCAAATATACGAATCCAACTAAGTAACCTTATTAAAATGATTGAAAAAGAAGAAGTGTACCTTTTAAAAGATTCATTTCATAAAGAGCTAAAAATAGACCTGATAATAGCAGAGGTTTCTCTTTTACTGCCATGGCATCTGCATCATTGATAGATACGGCAAATAAAAGAATATCACAGGAGGATACTGAGTCAATATGTAGAAAAAGAAAACTGTGAGCATATAATGAATGTTTTGTCTCATAGAAGTAGAACTTAACACTGCTTTCAATTTCTCAGATAGCATTTGAAAATGATAATAGCAGAAGTTGAGGGATAGACAAAAGATAAGTAGGAGGAAGGATGATATGAGAAGGTGTAATGGCAAACAAAGAAGTACTTAACACCTTGTTTCAGCTATTTAATTATTTAGCACTTGTTTCAGTTAAAGTTTCTTTTAAGCCTTGCCCATGATTATATCAAGTTTGTTAAGAAACAGAACTTGTGAACCCCACAGTTTGTGAACGAAGAACTTGTGAACCCCTGTTGCTAATACAATGGGAAGGGGAGAAGTTAATGACCCTATATAAGGAGAAGCCCAACCTGGGAGTGAGCAAAACTGAGAAGAGAACACTTGTGGTGGCAGAGTTGAGAAGGAGAAACTTGTGGTATCCCAGCACTCTGTTTGTCTGTGTTGATTTTTGTTTGTAATACTTTGTACAGAAGCCCTGGGACCTTACTGGAAGCCTTGAAAGGGGATTGTTTTGTTGTCTCTTTCCAGAAGTCCTGGAGGAGAGTTTTGGAGGACCTGGGACTATACTGACAATTTGTATTGAGTTCTCACACTTTGTTTGTGGGTCTGTGTTGATTTCACAGGCAGAAAGTGAATTGATGATGGTGAGGGCAATGTGTATGGATGTTGTTTTGGCTCTGTTGTGCTTTCTCTTTCCAGAAAAAGAGACTTCAAAGGACTTAAGGTGGACTGGACACTGTGAACTTCAATATGGAACAAGACAAGGAACTGGATAAGGAGCTGAGAGCTACCTCTGAATCCAGGTGACATTGTTAGATTCAGGCAGGAACTGGGACCATGGAAGAGGAACCATGGAATCTGAAAGCCTGCCTCCAGTCAAGATGAAAAATACCTCTTCCTGGGTACTTAATGCTAACTAAGAAGACCATGATTTACTGTGACCTAGGAGCAGAGAGCTTTGACCTTTTGTGTCCCTTAAGGAGTCTTGCTCTTTAAGAATAATTGGATTAAGGACTTTCTGAAAGATTGTACTTTTGTCCATTAAGGAGGCTTGCTCCTTAAGGATGCCTGAGTTAAGGACTTACTGAATGATATCTTTTGTTTAAAACTATTTGGCCATATTGGTGAAAACTATGTGGCCACTTTAGTGATAACTTGTTATGTTATAACATGTGAATGCTGTACTTTGGTTTCTGTGAATGTTTTATCTTAGTTTATTACTGGAAAAATAGAGAGTTCACTATACTATGTAATCAGAACCTTGAAGCTGTTCACAGCAATAGTCCTCTAGAAAGCTGTTCATGCTTGGCTTTACAGAAGGTAACTCTCCCCTCCCACTCCATGTTCTATTAAAATAAACAACAAATACAGAAAGAAAGGAAGGGAGGAAAGAAAAAGAAAGGAGGGAAGAATGGGAGGGAAGGAAGGAAGGAAGAGAGGAAGAACATATATAGAGATCTATTACTATGTTGAGCATACAGGTCAATTTGCAAAATTCTGTTAAAGAATTATATGAATCAGTCACCTAAAATAAGTCATAACATACTGATATCTGGGGATGAAAGAATACAAAAGAATATAGACTTTGATGTCATTTCTCTCAAACTTAAATAAGATAATAGTAACATAGGCAGAAATAAAGATAAGGTTAGTTGATTAAATTCCCTTTTACTTTAAATTTAAGGGAAAAAAAACAATTCTAACCTAACATTCATCAATTTGAGTTTGTTTTTATTTTGTTACATGAGATAATAATCATTTTTCACAGCCTAGCCCCCTTTTTTTATTGTGGTCCATGTAAGCTCTGTAGATCATTATCCCAATTCCCACTCTCACTAATGAGTTGGGTCCCCAGAATTTGGCTGCACTTGTCTCTCAGTTTCTAAGAGGAGTGGTATCCCTGAAGAGTTAGAAGCTGTTTTCCAATGCCATTAACTTGAGACTTGTTTGATGTGTTTTCCTTTAAAATGACTAGTTGAGAATAAATTTAATCAACCTTAGATTGCTTTTTGAAAGAGAATATTTTCTAGGGTGATACAGAAAAACAACTGGAATAACATCCCTTTCCCCCAAAATAAAGTCCGTGGCACACTATCCCACAAAGACATCCAAGGATAAGTAAACTCAAATGTATTGTCCATTTCTGAAACACAGTGAAATATCTACACAAGGAAAAGGTATGAAATATTTGGTTATGTTCTTTCCTAAAGACCATAGAACAGCAAAAATCTGTTTCTAACTAGAAGTACTGAAAAATCCTGCTCATGGATCATTGCCTTCGAAGATGTAAATCAATCTTGTTCTTAGAGATTATTTTTAACAGCTTAAAAATTACACATGATACATGGCATTTAGGTCCTTTTAGTTATTTCAATCATAAATTCCTATTTTACTTATCCATTCATCTACACCACCAACTCAATCAAGAGAATCCCTCCAGCTACTCCACAGGCCCTGCCTGTAGAGACCAGGAAGCACATTTAAAAATTATTATTATTGAAGACAGTCTTGCCAAAAGTCTGACTTATACCAGAGAATGGTTTTGAGAACTGGGCTAACCTAAGGGATCACTCTGGGGTTGACAAAATTAAGTCGGGAATCTCGCTTTCCTTCTCTTGGCACTATTTCTATTCCTGGATAGGGATGACTAGAAGGAGCCAGGTTTGGTGAGGTGAGACTGTGCAACTTCAGCTTAAGAATGGCAATGAACAATGAGATTGAAAGTAGAGCCTCTAAGTACATAGCATTGTGATTATAAGGAAATGCGTCAGAATCTTTTTTTTTCCCACTATGGCATTGGTTTAAAAATTTATACATACATATATATATGTATGTATACAATATTTATAAGTATATTTTGATATGCTGATGTATACATGATCCTATCATTGTATGTACACTCTGTACCAGTTTAGATCATTACCAACACATGCCTTCTTATTGTCTGTAACTTCTATATATGTATTTCCATAACTCTTCAACAAATAATCCAACCAATTCATTGGATGGTTGTTTTTTTTTCTTTTTAGTTGGCTGAAAAAATAGTTTAACATTTTGATTTTTCCAATAGAATTACTATGCTCAAGGACTGTCATACATGTAGTTTAATAGGAAGGGCCAACAATATGTTACAAAATCCTATCCAAAAATATTTCTAAATTTTGCCCAAATTTTATAATTTGAAATTAATTCTTTTTGGCTCATGAATGCCTTTTACTTCAAGGAGCCAGTTTTCCTCCTTAAACATAATGCTTTAAATGATTATCAGTTAACTCCTTAGTCAAGATTAACAAAGACAGTATCATATAATGGAAAGAAGAAAGTCAAAAGACTTGGGTCAGAAACCCAATTATTCCAAAGATTAACTATGTATCCTTAGATAAGTCACTTATCTTCTTTATACTTCTGTTCCTTCATTTGTGAATTGAAGTATTGTTATTATATGATCTTTAAGGTGCCTTTCAGCTCTCACACTGTAAGATTCTGTTAACTTCTCAAAAGTGACAGCTAGCTAATAGAAAAGAAATAGGCTTCTGAGGCTGGCCTGAAAGGAGCAAGAACAAGCTGGGCAAAGGCCAGGTGGCATTGCCAAAGATAAACTTGTCATACTTTTATCTGGATTCTGACAGCCCTCTCTACTTTCCCCAAATGGCATACTTCCTCATTTAGAAAACATGCTTTGTGTGTTTTTAATAAGATTCATCATATTTGGAGAATATGGGAGTCATGTGGCAATAATGACCATGTGGTTATACTCGATACCATGGAATATTAGAGATGGGAAATATTCAGAAGAAACAGCATTTTTTTTTGCTTTTTGGAGGGCAATTGGGGTTAAGTGACTTGCCCAAGATGACGTGGCTAGTTTTTGTGTTAAGTGTCTGAGGTGGATTTGAACTCAGGTTCTTCTGACTCCAGGCCTGATGCCCTATTCATTACACCACCTAGCTGCCCCAGGAAATAGCATTTTTAATTTTAAAAAAGCAAACTTTATTACAGAGTATAAACAATTTTTGGTTACTTAGTAAAGAGTTAAGCAATGTTGAAAAGATTTTTTTAAGAGAAGAAAATAATCTTGACTCTATAATAAACTGCTAAAGATAAATTACAATTTATCATAATCTTTTATTTTAAATTATTATTCTTCCATATATTATAGGACATTAGCAAAAATGCAGAGGCAATTTTGGTACCTACAAGATATGTTTTGGGGGAGTCTTTATTTGTGAGTGTATGGGTATCTGTGTTTGCTCATAGGTACACATGTGTGTGCTATAGCTATAAACATACTTGAAGATAAACAAACAATAAAAACATGTGGCAGTCTGTAAATATGACTTTCTTGCTACACACAAAACATGGACAAGAAAAACAGCTCTGTAGGATGCTTCCAACAGCTAGAATACAGCCTGTCTCATATATGTGTTTATTTAGGTATTTTAATAAACCCTTCAATTTTCAGATAGAAATTCACCTTAGAATGCTTTTTATCCACTGAGCCAGAGGTAAAAATTATTATTTGGATGAAAATGACAGCAATGAGAGTGTAGAACTTCTCCCCTTTAAAATGCAAAAGATCTCACTCTCCAGGCTTTTATGTTTTTAAATAAATCTTTTGTATTTATAACTCTTCCATTAAGAATATATTCATGTGAATTCCAAGTTATGAATAATCACCTGAAAAAATGTTCTATATCACTAATGATTAGAAAAAATACAAATTAAAACAACTGACGAACCACCTCACATCCATCACAGTGTATGGTGATTAGATTAACTAACATGACATAAAAGGAAAATGACAAATGCTGGTGAGGACATGGAAAAATAGGAATTCTTATGAACTGTTGGTAGAACTGTGAATTGGTCCAGCCATTCTGGGAACTATGCCCAAAGGGGTAGAAAGATGTGTATATCTTTGGATCCCACAATACCACAAAAGATCTGTATCCCAAAGAGAATGAAGAAAAGGGAAGAGGACATTGAACAAAAAAAATTTGTAGGTCTTTTTTGGAGGTGGCAAAGAATTGAAAACTGAGGGGATGGAGGATGTCCATCAACTGGAGAATGGCTGAACAAGTCATGATATATTTTTATGATGAAATACTATTGTACTGTAAGACATGGTTAACATGGTTTCAAAAAAAAAGTCTGAGAAAACTTTTATTAACTGATGGAAAGTGAAATGAACAGAATCAGGATGATATTGTACACAGTAAGAACAATATTATACCCCTGATCAACTGTGAAAAACTTAGCTACTCTTATGAACACAATGACCTAAGACAATTGCAAAGGCTCATGATGAAAAATGTTATCTACCTCCAGAGAGAGAACTGATGAATTCTGAGTACAAATTAAAGTTTAATTTTCTCACTTTCTTTTTTTTACTCTTTTTTGTGAAATGGCTAATATGAAAATTCTATGCAAGATTTCATGCATGTAATTAATATAATTTTGTTTGCTTTATTAGGGGGTAGAGATGGGGGAAGAGAGGAGGAGAACATGGCACGCAATCTAAAAAGAAAAGAATGCCAAAATAAATAAATTTTATGTGTGTCTGTGTGTGTGTATATGTTTAAATTCTATCAGCCTCCAGAAAGAAAGAACTGATGAACTCTAGGTGCAGATTAAAGCATACTTTTTTTTTTACTTTCTTTAATTTTCTTGTTTTTCTTTTTGCAGTTTTTAAGATTTTACATATAAAATTGATATATTGCTTGCCTCTTTAAGGAGTGGGGGAGGGGCAGGAAGGAAGAAGATAAGTTTTAAAAAAAATTTAAAGCAATTGGGGTTAAGTAACTTGCTCAAGGTTACATGGTCAGGTGTTTCTGGGTGGGTGCTAAGTGTCTGAGCCCGGATTCAATCCCATGTCATCCCGACTCTGGGGCTGGTGCTCTTACTCACTGTGCTACCTGGCCACCCCTTAACTAATTTTTTTAAAGACTTAAAACATTTTAAAGTAACTGGTGAATCTATCTATCATCTATCTATCTATCTATCTATCTATCTATCTATCTATCTATCTATCTATCTATCTATCTGTGTATACATACATGTGTGTATATCTATTTGTATATATCTGCATACATGTGTGTGCACATATATGTATATGTGTGTACATACATATATAAGTATATCTATGCATCCTTCATTATGAAGCAAACCCTTTTTTTAAATAAAGATTTTTTAAAAATAACAAGATTTCTTTTAAGAGGGAGAAGCACTTTAGTAAAACCAACCCCCGTAACAATTATGCCTGATAGAAAGTGCAATATTCAATACACCTCATACCCCACCTCTACAAAGGGGAGGGGGAGGCGCTCTTTGTCAGTCTTTTCTTCTATAAGCATTTGTATTTGTTCATGTGTATGCATGGGGGAAGAGAGAGAGAAATCCTTAAAGGCAGAGCGTTTTCCTCAGTTAAAATTTTGAAATAATAATAGCTAATACTTACATAGTACCTGCTATGTGTCAAGTAGTGTGCTAAACAGTTAAGAAATATTATTTCATTTGATACAACTAATCTGGAAAGTGAATGTTTTTTTTTTATCCCAATTTTACAGTTGAGGAAAATGAAGTAAAAGGTCAAATGCCCAAGGTCACACAGATAATCAGAAGCTAATTTCTGTATTTGTTTAGCAGTGGAATGATTTTAATGGATATAATTAAAGCATAATATTTGTAGCATATAGAGTAAGAATATATATGCATATAGTTTGTATGCAGATAGACAAATAGTTTGTTTACATACTATATTCACATAAATAGTCACATTGTACCTTATACTAATTTTTCCTGATGTTTTCCCAAGCATTAGAGAATATCCTCCTCTTCTTCCTCATTATACCTTGTATTGCTGTCATAATTCTGGCTGGGCAATTTTGAAGGAATGCAATGAAAGCATAGACACAGTTGATCAATGCTAACATTTGTTCAATAAATATCAATATTAGTAAAAGTTATGATGAAAGCAATTCTTGGGGATTTTGCTAACAAGACAAAAAAATTTGCTTAGCAAATTTAAACTGTATATTAGTCTACACTGACATCTTTGTTTTCAGAAACGTAACACATTGCTTGTAGATTCTGTCTTTTGTGACATGAATCTATCTTACTGTATGAGGAATCACTGAAGAACTATTTTTAAAGGAACTATTTATCAATTTAGGATATAATATTGAGTGAGGTGAACCCATGGATATACTCATAAATTTCTTTTGCATCCATGCTATTGCAGATTTTCTAAACCCTTTCAGCAGGTGCTTGAGCTTGTATGAAATTCCATCTTACTTCTGTTTTGAATTAACTACTAATACATTTTAATCTGAAGTATTTTTTCCATGTGTAAAGTTGTTTTTTTTATTATAGTTCCCATAGTGTTTTTAGGCATCTCATTTCATCATCAACAATACTCCGTCACAGCACAAAGGCCACTAAATTCCAATTAATGCTATTTTACAAATGAGAAAATTACTGTTTAAAGAATGATTACTAATTGTTTCATAATACTGTGTAGTAGAAAGAGCATAGGATTGAAAGGTAGAGCATAGGATTGGTGTTTTGGTAATAGAATGATGAGTGGGACAAGAGTTAAATTATTCGGGTAACCTCTTAGGACCTCAGTTTTGTTCCTGATAGAGTAGTAGTTTAAACTAGATTGCCTCCAGGATTCCATTTCTATTACAATCCTACAAATCTATGAAAGATCGATGCAGAACTAAGACTACAAGCCCAAACACCTAACTCTTAGTCAACTGCTCTTTCCCTAACATAATATCCTCTTTCCACTCCAGATATCCTCTTTCTCCCATGCCAATTATAGTACTTGTGGGAAAAATCTTTTTAAGAATGACTCTGTAGCAAAATAAGACGCTTTTTTCATGAAAAAGTGCAAAAATACTGGTTTTTTTCAGCAAAATTATATTGCATTTTCTATAATGATATAAATGGGTAAAAAATTCTATCCTCTCCCAAATTAGCATATTTATTTTGAATATTTTTGCATATCCGTACATGTGGTCTCTCTTGATAGAATGATATGGGTGGGTACTGTTTCATTTTTGTTATTATCATGTCCAAAGCCTAGTGCAATGTTTGGCAGACAGAAGGAACTTAATAATTTCTATATGATTAATTGATTGATTCATTCATGCATAGAGCCAGTTTTCTTTTCATAGTTCAGTGAAAGGAGAGCTGGCATCAGAGAACCCAGTTGCAAACTCTGGTGGTTATATTTACTACCTGCATGACTAGTCATTTTACTTCTATGGACCTCAGTTCCTTCATCTGAAAAATGAGGGGGTTGGCAGATGTGTCAAACTTGCAAAATTCAGTGCTGTCGCCTGAACCTGATTAAAATATAATTTGAAAATGTTTAACAAAATAAATAAAAATATATACAACATAATGTTAATATATGGTTTTCTAAGTCAGATTTGTGTTCTTCAAGGATCTGATTATATTTGAGTTTGACACAAATGGAAAATTTTGATGATCTCTGTTATAAAGCTCTCTGTTACTCTTTCACAGGCAGGCATAAAATATGGATTAGATGTGAGGACATAATCATACATGCTCTATCTATAGCTATGGGTCTATTCCAGTTGTGTCTTTTACAGATCAAATTTAGAGGGAAATAATATCCTAAAATTTTCATACAAAGAGGGAGAGATGTTAAATTACCACTCTCTTGGTGGAGATAGATAGATGTAGCTACATGTATAGATGGGTATGGAATACATGTTGAGACGTAGAAATCTAAAGGGGGTTCAAATGTCAGACAATATTGGCATCAAAATGCTTGTTCTTTCAGTGGTACTGGAATATTAACAATAATTTAATCAGTTGATTCCCCCTGGAGACAGATAAAGACAATTGCAAATGACTCTAAGAGAGAGATTAGATAATTGCATTATGTTCTGGAACTAAAGAATTAACTAGTTGGAATCCATAGTTACTTTAAATTGACTGATTTTTTACCTCTATCAATTGACAGAGAATTTAGGAAACACATTTTAAATAGTAGTACAAATCAATAACCAATTTTGAAAGTTAGTATATAATCAAGTAAAAAGACTATATAGACAGTTTGAGAGTCAATCCAGAAAATCCAGTTTCTCTATCATCAACCAACATTGGACTAGCAGAAATTTTCTATGAAAACAAATCAAGGATTTGACTGGCATAGGGCCTAAAGTCTGTTGAGACAGAGGACTCTATTTGAGGGACTTCAGTAAAAGTGATTAAGAATAAAAAGTATTAACCACATATTATAGAAGATACCATCATTGATGGTAGCAACAGATGGCTATTACAATATCAAAGTGATATATACATAGAGGATGCATCCTTCCAGTTGATATGGATATACTGGAACAGAAGTTGAACAATTTAAACTTATAAATTATAAGGGACTATGCTTCAAAAGCTTTTATTTATGTAGACTACATATACGTGTGTGTGTTTACCATATTAGAATTGAAAATTTCTGAATATAATGATGAAATCTCACGGACCTCATGGCCATTTTTTCATTTGTTTTCAGAGATGCCCAGGAGTGCCTGTAACACACAAAACTGATGCATTTAGAACAAGCAAAATTATGTTGCCAAAATTTTTTTGGATTATAAAGATAATGTAGTACATTGGAAAGACCACTGGTCTTCAAATCAAGAGACCTAGGTCAGAACTAGCCTCTAATATTTCCTTATGAGCTACTGGGCTATGGGTACATCATTTCCTATTTCTAAACTTCAGTTTCCACATGAGGAAAATGAGAATAGTACTTAAATCTTCTTATAGAGCTGTTCTGATGGAAATGTGTTTTTTTTAATTTTAATATGATATATACACTTTTAAAAGAGCTTTATTACTATTATTCACTACCAGTCAGTGTTCCAAGTATTGATAAGAAACAAATAATATTTCAGTACTTGAAGAGAATAAGATGAATTCTACAAAACATGGTAATTCTGCCATTTGATTATCAGTTAATCTGCTACAATCCACTGATGTTGATTTCTTACTGGGGACAAGAAATTCTTAAATATATGCAAGTAATATAACCCTTTTACCTCACTAGTTCAGAGAAAATAGGAGGGTAATCCATCTGAAATAAAGTATATTTTTAAAAGTTATATGGATTTATTGCTTACAGGTAATTCAAGAAAAAAAATAATAATGTTTGACCAAATTTTATTAACGAAGGGAAACAGCATGATACAAGGGAAAGAAGTTCTGGCCTTGGGATGAGATCTAGTTCTATTGCTGACAACTTGTTTGACCTTGGACCAGTTACTTCTCTATCTTCAGTTTCCTTGCCTGTAAAATTAGGAGGTTGGACTAATCTCTATCTCAGTTGCATAGTGAAATGATTTTAACTGTTGTATTCAATGCATAAAAAATGCTATTAATATCTCTCTACTACAACTACTACTATATGCAGCTAAACACCATTTTTTTTTTTACAATTTACTTCCAAAATTTTTCTTAATCCATCTAGACCAGGGGTGTGGAATCTGCAGCCTCAAGGCCACATGTGACCTTCTAAGCCCTCAAGTATGGTCCTTCCACTTTATCCAAACTTCACAGAACAAATGCCTCTAAGGATCCCCCACCCTTGAACTATTTCAATAACCTCTTAGCTGGTCTTCTCTCCTTTAGCCTTTGCTTGCCCAGTTCCAATTCATTCTTGACATCACTGCAAGAATAAATTTCCTAATGTTTAACTTTGATACTATCACTACTTCATAACAATTTCTTAAACAAATAAAATCTTGACTCTTTAATTTCTCATTTTATTGCTATGTCCACACCATTCTCAATAGTTTAAATGCACTTTCCCACCATTGCTACCTAATAAAATCCTGTCAATCCTTCAAGGATTCTATTTCTTTAATGAAGCTTCATTGGAGCATATTCACAAATGGGAAAAGTAAGATCTCTCTCTCTCTCTCTCTCTCTCTCTCTCTCTCTCTCTCTCTCTCT
>NW_027185655.1:28088487-28108883 GCF_028583685.1 Petaurus breviceps papuanus
ATCATCTAATCATCCTTGTTATGTATCCAGTTCTTATTTGGTTTATTTTACATATCATTTTTTTGTGCTTCATTGAAATGTAGGCACCTTGAGATGAGGATTTATACCTTATTATTCTTTGTATTGTCTCCACCACCACCTAGCCCAAAGTCTTGCCATTAGCAGATTGATGTACTAGGGATTTAAAGCCTTTGGAAACTTACATAACCTCTCTGGTTCTGAATTTACTCATCTGAAAAATGAGAATTTTGGAGTACAATTTCTCTAAATTCTATTCAGATCTAAATTGTAGGATGTTATTTTTTAAAGGAACTGTTTCAATCAATCAAAATGTAATTAGTGTATACTCTGTGTACTAGAGTTCTGTTATTGAAAATTATGCTAACTCATTTCTAGTTTTGTTACCAGTCTTGTTTGTCTTCCAGTATGTATTTATTCTATCCCTTTGTCCATTATATAGAGTACCTGACAGTTGGTAGTTAGTCCCATTCTTCTTACCTCTAATCTCACTTCTCTATGATGCTGCAATTACGGAGGGGCTAAGATCTAGCCCCTTTTATAAATGTACCTTTACCTATAAGAATAGTCTTGCCCTTAATATTAAAATATGTCTTCAAAAGTAACAGCCATTTTGATTCCTGGGTTGGGGCATGGTGGTCATCCCACTAATGCTTTCTTTTTGCCTTGGTGTTTTTGTTTGTTTCTTTGTTTTGAACTGAACGAATCCCTTTAAAATGTTATGTTCTTGAGTTTTGTCTTTTTTTTTTATCAGGCTGAAGGCCAAACTATATAGTTTTCCTTTTAAAAAACTGGTGAGCTAAGTAAGCCACAAGACATTTGAGAGTGCTTTGTCAATAACTAACACTGAAGTTGAATTTGCTCCATTGCCACAAGCTTGCACTCAAGCATTGCTTGATCATGGGCTAGAGTGGACCTCCCAACAGTTAGTTACAAGTGAACTGGCTAGTTTTACTTACTCAAATTCAGTAATGATATGGAAAAATGAGACCCTAACTGAAAAATGATTCTTTCTCTTTTCTGCACTGAGATATTGAACAAAACATGGAACACAGCAACTGGGGACTCTACATACTTACCCAACTTTAGGTTGCCCAGGAACAGAAAGAATAAGGGGAGACAGGTACCAACAGAGAAGGTCAGCACAGAGTAAGCCTCCTGCTAACTCCCCATTAGGCAAGTGTTAAAAAGTTTAGGGAAAATGGGAAAAGACTGCTTATTTGGCAGGGAACATATAACACCAACTGGACTAATTTACCAAGTTTTCTAATCATGGAAAATGAATCTGTCCAGATAGGATTTTTTATTATTATTGACTGTACATGTTTTTTTTAAAAAAATGAACAACAAATATTAGATGACACACTGAATAGAGCACTGGCCCTGGAATCAGGAGGACCTGAGTTCAAGTCCGGCCTCAGACACTTATCACAAAATGTTGCCCTGTGACCTTGGGCAAGTCACTTAACCCCAATTGCCCTCTAAAAAGAAAAAAAAATTAAGAGGTGGCTAGGTGGCTCAGTGAGTAAAGCCCTGGCCCCAGAGTCAGGAGGACCTGAGTTCAGATCCAGCCTAAGACACTTAACACAAAAAAACTAGCCATGCAACCTTGGGCAAGTTACTTAACCCCAATTGCCCTCCAGAAGGCAAAAAATAAAAAAATAAAATAAAACCAAATATTTATGTATGAACACACACACATGCCTCTGGCACTCTTACAGACTTAAAGGAACCACTTTATAGGGAATAATCAGAGGAGAAGGAAGTAAAGATTTTATCAGAGCCCCAAGGATGCAGGCAGTAAGGTGGGTTGGAAAGGGCTTCTATTTCAGAAGTTCTCTTGTATATATACAAGGTCTTTTTAACTTGAAGAACTTTGGAAAAGGAACACTTCATCACCCATAAAACAAAACATCAGTGAGACAATACTGAAAGGGAGCTTAAAAGGGAGGGGAAGGCTGATCAAGGCTCAAAATGCTCTCCCAATTGTTGGTAATATTAAACAGGGATTCTCACTGACTTTCATTCAGCTTTCAGTGGGAGATAATGAGGGAAAAAATGTGAGTCTTTCTTTCTCTCTGCTTTAACAACCCTGACTAGATTAGAGCTGCCAAGATAAAGGCAAACAAGAAAAGGAAGGACTTTTTTTAAGGGTTTGTAGAAATTTATAGCATTACAAGTTGGAAACTAAAATTTGTAACTGAAATATAATATCTTTATTGCAGATTTCCAGATTATGCTAAGTACTGTTGAGAACAATTCCACCTTCCATTCCCCTAATTGATCTGTAAGCAACAACCCCACCTTCCATTCCCTTAATTGTTCTGTAAGCAGGCATTTTAGCATAACTCCACCCTTTCCTTCCCCTAATTGATCTGTAAACAGGAATTTAAGCACAAACTCCACCCTTCCCTCTCCTAATTGATCTGTGGGTGGGGGTTTTAGCCTAGAGTAAAATCCCTGCTCCATTCTTCCCTGTTCCCTGACCCCCACCTCCCTTACTGGGTGTTCCCCATCTCCACCCATTCTGAGTTCCCTGTATCTCAGCCTGGGAAAAACTTCTAGGTTGCAGAAAATTCAAATATACACTGACCAATCACTGATTGTTGTTTCAGCTTACATAACCTGACTATTGTAATCTCTTTAAAAACAGGCATATTGTTCATGCCAATTCACTGTCTGATTTGGGTATGTGACCCTGGAAGTCTCTTGGTAATAAATCCGCTTCCAATTTTAATCTCAGGGATCTTCTGCCTCGCTCCTTTATGCCCTACAGTACTAATGATGAAGTAGAAAGGAGTGCTCCAGAGAGATGGAGTTAGCAAGATGCAGCATGTGAGATATGAGATAGGATGCAGGATGTGACCAGTCAGAAAAATGATCAGTATACATTGATTTCTCCCACCACAGGCTTCTCTGTGTGTTTTCACAAAGCACCACCAATTACATGACATCCTACAGCAGCCCTTCCCCCTTTCCTGTTCTCCATGCTTATCTGTATGACAAAATACCCATGGACTACGTAATATCCCAGGTATCCTAGAGGCCATGCTTGCTCTTCCTCCCTTCTCCTGATCCCCTTCCCCCTACCCATCAAACTGTATATAGAGCACACACCTAAACTGGTTAATTGTTCTGCCTCCCACTGGAGCAGGCCCTCTGGGTATATTACCCCAATAAATGCCTTTCTTTAACTTGGAGACTTCAGGCATTTGTCCTGGACACTGGCACCTACCTGTCTATTCTCCATCATTTTGGTGGCACACCCCAACATTTTGGGGTGCCATGAATCTCATCACTAAAATATCTCAGTGACTTTTGGAGCTTTGCAGATTGAGGTTAAGCACAAACAACCCCTCTCCCTTCCCGGAGGATATTGTTTTGTATAAGTTGACTTAAATTACTAGAGAAAAAGAAGAACTGAAGATAGCTTGAAATGATTCAACAAATTTTAATTGTTTAGGTAAAAAAAATAGCTAAGTCACTTAACTTGAAATGGACTGTGGAATTCCAGAAATTCAAAACGGTAGTATATAACAGAAACTGTACATGAGACATTGAGTGGAATCTTAGACTAGACTGAGAAATAATAACAGAAAGACTTGAGAAGGCAGTAAGGATAAAGAAAAGTAAGGAATCAGGAGTGTAAAATGAAAGGCTAGTTTCAAAACTGGTAAAAAAAAAGAAATTTTCAAAAGAGAAGGTTTAAGACAGGAGAAGAATGAGTAAAAAGCTAAAGAAAGGTAGAGTCCCTTTGAACTGATTATGTGAGTTTTTCAGTGTAAAGCATTTGAGTTTTGAAGGGGTTTTGAGAAGTTTGTTTGCACTGAGATAAGAATGATTTGAGAAAATATTAGAGAAATGCCCAATAGCTATTTAAGTAAATTTGCAACATGCATACTAATTGCTCTGTCCTTGTAGGCCAATGCAAAGGGCATATCCCAATCTTTAACAGTTTCAAAGGAGGGGCTCAGGAATGTGAGCCTGTCCAATGAAGCCCTTCCGTGTTTTGTTCCTGAGTTTTCCTTCTTGTATCAAAGCAAAGGCCTGAATCTAGAATTTTCCTTTTAACACAGTGAAAGACCAAATGTTTAGATAAAACATCATCCTTGTGTTCTTTTACAATCCAATAGGGTGATGAGATAGGTCCTCAGATGGATCTAATTCTGCTAAGGTTCATGATGACAATGTGTTTTCTTAAGAAGGTCAAATGTTCCCTTTCCTCTCCTCTTTTTTATGTTACTTATTTTTTGACCAACTACTTTTTAAATAGTGTAATATTTTCTTTTTTTCTATTACATATTTGAATTATTACTGATTTTGATTTGTAGAATTCACATTAATAAAGTCTTAATGCTAATGTCTTTGACATAAGAGGCTAAAGTAAATGTAGAAGGTGAAATAAAGTAAGGTGGTTTTTTTGGGGGGGGAAATGGAGGGGTTTCACAAACAGTAGTTAGATAACTAAAGAATACATCAATTGTCAAGTTTGAATCTCTATTTAGAACTCATATTTGGAGAAACTTGCTTAATTACCAAGAAATGCTTATCTCAACCACAGGCAATCATCACATACTTCATTCCCCTCTAAACAAAATACCTCAAATCAACATTTAGAATGGCAAAGCCAACAAAAAGTTGGGGTAAGATTTTTTTTCAGCTCAAGACAACATAGAAGGTCAGAAGAAGAAGTCACCCTGGGTGGGGGCTATTCCAAAGCCTAATTGGCAGAAACACTGAAGAGGCTCAAAGAGATTGGTCAAGAAGTAGCCCATTATCTCAAGGACCACTTAAAGCCACTTTAGGAGACAATGAGATTCAAGTAGGATGGTCAATGAAATTCTGAAACTAAAAAGGGGCCCCTCTGCCTCTCCACCCTGGGCTAAACAGTAGAATAATGATGTGCCTATAGATGCTAGATAGGTTGAAACTGTGAATACCCCTCTTCCCTTGTCCCTGGTTACCTCATTTCCCTACCCCATGGTATGTTTTCCTCCATAAGAATCCCTGGCTTCTCCTGGCTAGTGGCCATCTCCCTTAAGGACCCATTTCCCTGAAGCAGCCATCTCCTTGGGCAGAGGGACTCCCTGTGGGGGGCTGCCTCCCTTAGAGGGCTGCTTTAAACTTCTGTCCCTTTTGCATATAAGCTTTAGCATCATCCCCATTAAGTTGCAGGTTACCTAGAAACTTCATCCACTTTATTGCTGCTACAATAAAACTTTTCCACTAGACAGGAAGATGGTTTGAGTATGTAAATTCATTCCTGTACCCTGATATTTTGGGGTTCCCAGAATACCTGAACCACATCAACACCAGTTGTGTGCTGTGCTGGCAGCAAATCCAACAAAGCAGCTTTGGTAATTTTCAAATTAACTATGGTAAGGGGATCAAACAACTAGTCAAAAAGACACTACAGGACACCCCTACACTAGTGCTGGTCATAGGACAGGCACTGTTTGGCAACTCCATTGCCTATAAACATTTCAAGGTCACAGTTTCAGGGCAGAGAGGAGCACTTGTGGTTTCATGGGATCAATGAACCTGAGAAGAAATTGTGCTTGAGGCTGGGAATAGAGCCCCTGAGAATTAGTAATGCTTTTGTTATGAGAAAAAAAAAAATCATTTGTATTTGTAAGGGCTGTGATAGGTTGATCCTGATAAAGGACCAGAATGAAAAAAAGTGGAACAGCGACCATATCTTAGAAGCACTGAAAACTTCCAGATTCTTAGAATGGCTCTGAAAATAGGAGCTCCAAAAAAAATGAAGAATAGGGAAACGGCATTTCCCCCAAACTAGGTGCAAAGAGCTCAGTTTAGCATGTAGATCAAAGTAAAGGAATATGGGGGAGGTGGGGCATTAAGCAAGCAACAACAAAAAAAGAATCTAAACATAAAAAGTTTTTATGGTGACAGGAAAGATCCAGATAAAAACTCCAAAGAAGAAAACAATGTCAAACAAGCTAAAAGAAAAGCCTGAAAGAAAAATATTAATTGGACTGAAGTCCAACAATAATTCCTGGAAGAGCAAAAACAATCACACAATTTTAAAAATCAAATAAAAGTGGTGGAGGAACAATTGGGAAAAGAAATGACATTGATATAAGAAAATTATGAAAAGACAACTAACAGCTTGGTAAAAGAGGTACAAAATTACTAATGAAAATAGGAATTGGACAAGTGGAAGCTAATAACTTCATGCACCATCAAGAAAAAATAAAGCAAATTTAAAAGAATGAAAAAAGAATAAAAAAGGTGAAATTATCTCACTAGAAAAAAAAACAATAGCAATAACAACAAATGACCTGGAAAATAGATTAGGAGAGGTAATTTAAGAATTACTGGACTACCTGAAATTTATGATCAAAGAAAAAGGTTAGACATCATAATGTCAGGAGGTTATCAAGGTAAACTGCCCTCATATCTTAGATCCAGAAGGTAAAATATAATTTGAAAGAATTCAATAGTCACATCCTGAAATAGATCCCAAATACAACCTTCAACAATATAATATTCAAATTCTAGAGCTTCCAGGTCAAAAAGAAAATATTTGCTGCAGCAGAAAGAATCAATTTAAATACCATGGAGCCACAGTCAGTGTCACACAAGATTTAACACCAACCATATTAAAGAATTAGGGCTTGAAATATGATATTCCAGAAAGCAAAGAATCTAGAATTACAATCACATATAATTTACCCAGCTTAACTGAATGTGAGGTGGAAGGGAGAGGCAGAATTGGGAAAATTACCTCATATCAAAGAGACCTACAAGGAATAACATTTATAATAGAGGGGAAACAGTGGGGAAATACAGGCAATGATTCAAGTGTACTCTCAGAATTGGTTCAAAGAGGAAAGAACACACATATGCAAACAGACATAGAAATCTACCCTACCTGGAAATAGGAAGGGAAAAGGGTGGGGGAAGAAGAGATGCTAAAAGGGAGGACAGATTAAGGGAGGCAGTGGTCAAAAGAAAAACAGGCTTTTGAGGAGCGATGAGAGAGGAGAGAGAGAAATGGAATATAAGAAAATGCACAGTTGTGAATCATAACTGTGAATGTAGATGGTATGAATTCCTCCATAAAAGAGAAGTTGATAACACAATTGAAAGCAGAAACAAGTATTCAACATGTCATTTACAAGAAACATACATGAAAAAGATACTTATGGAGTTAAAATAAGGACTGAAGCAGATTCTCTTATGTTTCAGCTGAAGTTTAAAAATGGGCAGAATTAGTAATCATGCAATTAGAAAAATACAAATTGCCCAGATTAACAGAAGAGTAAGCAAAAAACTTGAATAACCCCATCTTAGAAAAAGAAATTGAACAAGTCATCAATGAGCTCCCTATCAAAAAGCATCCAGGACCAGATGGATTTACAAGTGAATTCTGCCAAACATTTAAAGAACACTTAATTGCAATATTACATAAACTATTTTTAAAATAGATAAAGGAGTCCTACCAAATGACACAAATATGGTTTTGATGCCTAAACTATGGAGAACAAAAATAGAGAGAAAATAATAGGCAAGTTAATATTAAAAAATGATATTTGGTTTTTTTTAAATACTAGCAAAGGATTTTAACAGTATATCAAAAAGATCATACACTATGAGCAGGTAGGATTTATACCAGGAAATCAGGGCTGGTTCAATATTAGAGAAATTATAAGCATCATCAACCAGATCAATAACAAAAAGAAGAAAATCATATGATTAGCTCAATAGATGCCTAAAGCTTTTGAAAAATACAATACCCATTCTTGTTAAAATACTAGAAAGCATAGGAATCAATGGAATTTAAAAAAATGATAAGTAATACCTGTCTAAAACCAAGAGTGAGCATTATCTGCAATGGGAATGAGTTTAAAACCTTCCCAATAAGATCCAGTATAAAGCAAGGATGTTTATGAACACCACTATTATTCAACAGCAAAAATAAATTCTATCTATACCAATGACAAGAAAAAGACATCAAATAGAAAAAAATGGACAATGAGGAAACAAGTATCATTCTTTGCAAATGATATGATAAACTTATAGGATCAAGTAAAACACTAGTTGAAACAATTAACATCTTGAAAAAAAGATTTTTGTGGATATAAAATAAAACCCCCACAAATGATCAGCATTTCAATGTATTACCCACAAACTCCAGCAATGGGAGAAAGAAAAAATCCATTAAAAACAAATTCAAGCATAATAAAATACTTGGGAGAATAACTGTCAAGACAAACTCAGAGCCCAAATAAACACAATTATAAAAACTTCACACTAAGAAAGACACATTATTTAAAAAGATGAAATACTAATTTCTCTTGGATAAGCAGAGTCAATATAATAAAAATGAAAATTTTACTTGAATTACTTTACTTATTCAGTGTGATACCAAACTAACAAAGAAATATTTTATTGACCTAAAAAAATTGATCTAATAAAATTCATCTGGAATAAAGAAGTTCAAGAATATCAAGGGAATCAATGAAAAAAATGTGAAGCATAGTACCGCAGCAGTACCAGAGTTTATATTATAATTCAAAGCAGTAATCATTAAAATCATCTGGTACTGGTTAGGAAATAGAAGAGTGGTTCAGTGGGAGAGATTAGGTACACAATACACAGCAATGAATTAGGATATTATTACATTGCTTGATATACCTAAAGATTCAAGCTTTGGGTGTAAAAACTCAACATTGATCAGAATTTTGGGGAAAACTAGAGAGTAGTTTGGCACAAATCAATATCTTACACAGCATACCAAGGTAAGGTTAAAATGGGTACATGATTTTGACACAAAGGGTGATATCATAAACAAGTTGAAAATTTTACCTATCAGATTTGTGGAAAAGGGAAGACTTTATGACCAAACAAGAGAAAAAAGGGGCCATGGAAAGGAAAATGGATAACTTTGACTACGTGAAATTAAGAAGTTTTTGCACAAGTGAAACCAATGCTGCTAAAATTAGAAAGAAAGCAAACTCACAAGTTTCTCTGATAAAAATCTCATTCGTCAAATATGTAGGGATTGGAGCTAAATTTATAAAAAAAAAAAAAAGATAAAAGTCAGTCCTTAATAAGGGAATGATTAGAATATATGAACAATTTCCAGAAGAAATCAAAGCTATCTAGAGTCACATGAAAAATGATCTAAACTATTACTGATGAGAAAAATTCAAATTAAAATAGCCACATCACACCCATCAGAATCGCTAATATAACAAAAAAAGGGAAATGAAAAATGCCTTGTTATAAATGTGCTATAAGAAATGATGATCATGGTGGTTTCAGAACAACCTAAGAAGTCTTACATAAACCAGTGAAAAGTGAAATAAGCAGCACCAGAAGAATATTGTACACAGTAGTAGTAAAATAAACCTGTGACAGTAACAAAAAAATGTTATAATGACAGATATTGTGTCAAGACTTCCTGTAAAAAGTCAGAGCTCTATTGAGAAACACCCAAAAGGAATGACAATTTTTACAAGATTTAAAAGAAAGTCCTAAATTATTAATAATATGGGCCATTGTTATGGGAATGGGAATTTAAGATCTTCCCTGCCCCTAGGCCCTTTGATAGGCTTGAGTGTAACTGGAATCTGTGGGAGAGGATTGATTTTCAGTCGGGCTTTTTGATTGGGCTGTGGGTCAAGAGGGTTGTTACATTCTCTGAGCCAGAAGAAGGTTATATAAAACCTGATGTGAGGCTTTGTTTTGGGGTTCACTTTGAGAAGTGTTGTGTGATTTGACCAGATGATACTCTGGGCAGCTGTCGAGCCCCCTGGCTTTGAAAACCCAGATTTTGATGCTTCCCTCTCTGGTAACTGACTAGGTATGGACGTAATGGTCAGACAGTTGGAGGCCTGTTTGCTGATATGTATCTCTGTATTTGTTGTCTGCTTGTAACCTCTGTATTCTCTGAAGTTTGGGGTGTTGACCTTTTTCTCCTAAACTAGGTAAATGACATATGTTTGATTAAAGCAAGATTGTTAACCCATTTTGAGTTGCTTTCCTTTAGAAAAACAGATCTAAGAACCTGTTTTGGCAGCCACCCTAGGTATGCTGGGGTGCTTGCTGCTACAGCCATATAAGGATTTCTTTAAAATTACATTTTAGATCACGCTCACAATAGGTATTAGCATATTGTAACACATTATTAACAAGGAACTATGTAGAATAAGCTATGCAAAATACATAATTAAAGAAATATCACTGTTAAAAAATATGGGCCATTATGAGATAAAGAAGTCAATGATGGACATCTATGTGGCCCACTGATATCCAAATAATATAAAGAGAATGAGTGGAAGATCTTCAGAATGATGAGAAGATTCCCTCATGGCAAACTTACAGCAAGAGATATATAACATTGGCACAGTCTATACAAGCCTGAATTGGTTTGGAAGTCCATTATTTATGGGAACATTTATTTTAATGAGATCAGAAATTACTAGAATGTATACTTATACCTCAGAAAAAAATTTCTCTTTGGTGTGATTACCCAAACTACTCCCTTCCTTAGCAGTAGCCTTAATAGATCTCTCTCTCTGCCTCCCTTCATACCATGCCTTACATAGCTAAGTGCAATTGAGTTTTCATTAAAAAGTTGACCCAAATTTGACTTTCATGCATGGTCAGTCCCATTTGCCATGCTCATTTCTAGATTACAGAATTACTTGTTCTGACTGTCCATACTGCCAAAGGTGCCCTGATGTTGCAAATGATCATCTGTCTTAAACTAAAGATATTTTCCATTAAACTTCACTTTCTTATTAGCTTTGACATAACTCCTCCTGCTTCTAAATTTTAAATGGCATGCTTCATTTTCAGCTTCCTTCTACTTTGCCCTTATAACTTATTGTTAAAAGGCTGTTATTTTTTTTTCATTTTATACTCCTCTGCTACTTAGATCATTATATCATTGAAGCTTACTCTTTATTTTATCAGTACCTTATTTAATTGGCATTTTCCTAATTTACATTTGGCTTATGTCTATTTCTAAAGAATAGTAAATCAAAGAAATGCCATTTTACAACAAGGCTCATCTCACTCTATTGCCTTCACCTCATCCTTAAGTATCCTATCTGCAATAAAAAGAAAGAGAAGGCAACACCTTATCTTCCTTCTATTAGGAAAGAGCTCTGGGTGTCAATGAAGAAGGCTGGCTGTGTAGTTTAAGCTCTGCTACTTACCTGCTATGTGACCTTGGGCAAGTCACTTAATTCCTCTGAACCTCTGCAAAATGGAGATGAGAATATTTGCACTACCTCTCAGAGGGGGTCAAATTTAGGTAATCACTTTATAAATGAAAAAGTAGAATCAAAATGTGGGCTATTTTTATTCATTTTAACTTCTGTTATTTTAGTTTTTACTAGTCAGGATTTTTAGTACAAATTCTCACAACTAGTTTGAATTTGGAAAAACTTGAAAATATCTACAATAGCAATCAAAAGAAATTTTAAAAAACCCAAAAAACTCAAGTATTTCTGAGGCTATCACTTCATAAACAATTTTGGAGACAAAGCTCAGAAAAAAAGGATAAAACTAGGGGAGGGACTCAATAATCTGCTCTGTGAAGGATAAAATGAATGCTACAAGATACTGAAATATTAAGCTATTGTCACTTCAGGCAGTTCTGGAATAACAACAGCCACAAACATATGAAAGTGTAATAAAATCAACTAGAAGTTGGTTCTGAATTAATTCTGAAAATTCTTATGATTTGAGAAAATAATATATTTTGAAGTAGTTATATCCCACGCCACCAAACAGTCTTTTAGATTTTAGTACTTTATAAAACTATCCCTCCACTGAACTCCATTTAACTCAGATATGGTAATTTTCAGGCATACCTGAATATGAGATGGTACCTTCCAATTTCATTTCAAGAAAAATTATTGAAGGCAGAACTGTATGGATTCATTCCTTCTCCATCTTGATATGCATAGTTTTGATTAGCAAAGTCAGTATTCCTTTACCATTTTGAAAATGGAAAGATTCTTGCATTTCCCTCAAGCCAAAAAAGTAATAAACTTATTAAATTTTTCATGTACATATAAATGAAGTTAATATAAGAATGTAAATGTTAAATAGGACCTTTGTACTATTTAATTAAATCACTTTAATATATTTAATAGTACTAATTTATTAAATTAATATAATTTGAAAGTACTTTTAGTAGTATTGGCATTACAATATCCCCCAAAGAAATCAATGGATATCTCCTGTTTATTTTTAATAATAATAATGCCTACTTAGACATTAAGGTAAAACTATTTAAGAATGGGTTGCAGGTTTTTTTTTTTCTTTTTCATTTTAAAGCAAGAAAGAGCAACTTAAAATATTTACTACTGGAGACAAAAATCTCAATTTGACTAAGATTAGCAAATTGTGCACTGAATTATAAGCAAATAGTCTTGAAATTTCTATATGTAGCCCCAATTAATATCCCAAACTTCAATCACACATTTTTAATTGTCTATAGAATACCTCATCCTTTATATCCCATAGACATCCCAAACAAAATATAAAAAAAAAAAAAACAATTCATCCTATCCCCAGTTACATCCCCTCCTCTCTGGACTCACCTCTTTCTGTTGAGACCACCATTTTCCCAATTCCCTCAGTTGACAAATGTGGAATCATTCCTGATTCTTCCCTCTCCTTCACTCCTCAAATCTTTTTAGTTGACAACTGTTACTCAATCTCCACAGCATTTCTCATATCCATACCCTGTATTTCTTCACACAGCCTCTGTCCTAAATCATTGGTCTTCTACTATAATTAAGACCTGCCAATGTCTCCCTGCTTTCAGTCTCACCTCTTTATTTCCATTGATTTTTCATAGAGCTGCCAAAATAAACCTTCTAAGGAATAGGTCTGATAATGCCACTACCTTGATTCAAAACCATGAATGGCTCTCTCTTTTGTCTTGGATGTAATAGCAAAATTCCTCACCCTAGCATTTAATGGAGTTATAACCAGACTCCAATTTAATGGAACCTGTCATAAATTCTAAGTTCTAGTCAAATTGGTCTATTGACTGTTCCAAAAATTTAAAAATTAGTAATAAATTTCACAGTTCTAATATATAGTAATGTATTGTTACCAGGAAGGTTTGTTGAATGACAGACCTGCTAAAACAAAGTTCAGGATTTTGTGGCTTTGAGGCATATGAAAAGTCTAATCTCATCTCACTTTCCAGCTCACATACACATATTGGTGAGCCAGGTCCCCAGAGGGTTAAGGACTACTTGTCCTCTTAGGGCCCAAGGGCCAGTCTTCATGGGCTAGGGTGGTGGTTGATTCTAGCCATATTATTCATGTCTCCATCCAGTATAATCTCCACAATTAACCAGTTGAAATTAATTAGTCAAGTGGGATTAAATACCTTTTTGAAAAGTGGTATTCACCAATATGGAATAGAAATAACTGTTAACATTAAAAAAAAAAAAACTATAAAGTCTAAGACACTCTCACACTAGTCCAGGGGAAAATTGAGTCAACTTAGAGAACCCATGTGGCAGGCAATTGAAAAAAAAAATCTCTGGTTTGTCAATATCCTTTTCTACCTTTGCAGAGGCCTTATGAAGTTCCTATTCCATGTGTGTATCTGTTTTGGGCTGGACCTCACAAGAGACCTTGTCCTTGTAGAATCTTAATGCTGTCTGGCTTCAGTATTTCTAGTCTGTTTTCAAAAGTTATTTCCACTCCAGTGCAGATATGGCCATAAACCACTGTTACAAGGTAATGGGGGTTAAGTAAGCCATGCAGGTTCCAATGGGCATCCCAGATCATGTGACCTATTTAAATTGGAATAGAGAGTATGGCACTCCTTCTGGGCTCACTATTCCCTCATCCCCACTTTGCTCCTAAGGGGTCTCCTTTCTCAAGTTTCTCCCAACTCAATTCTTTCTCTGATATACCCAGACACAGAGGAATATCTAATTCTTTCAATAGATATTTATATTTTTCTCATCAAAACACTTCATTACATCCCAAATTAACAACTTTTTCACACCTAGCTTATACTTTTGTTTGATAGATTTTATAAAGGCGCATTCTCAATTGATGTTATTTGCGCTACAGTTATCTTGTCAAATACATAAATATGAATTGGGATTCAGCACACTCATTTTGTTCATGCATAATGAAGTCAGGAATAAAAAATAAACACAAGGTTTATAGGCTGATATTTTTGCTATCATCAACTAGCTTTTCACATTTGGGCTCATTTTGACTTTCATGGTGACCAGGAGCAAGGTGACCAGGGAACCCTTTCTGCCTGATTCCACATATTTACTTTCTTGTTTTATTGAGTGGAATTCCTGAAATGACTTGAGGACACATATTCATACCAAAAATTTTGTGGGAATTTAGGAAATAATGGCTTCTTATCACTTTATTTATTTCTTTTGTTAGGCATTCAGTTCAACCTAAAATGTGATCCTCCTGAGCAATGAATTCTTCTTTAAGGTATCATGCTTTTAATTATTAAGAGTTATTATCTTCTTTTGGTGGTTTTCCTCCTATAAGATACTGCCAACCCATAGTATCTTTCCATCATGTTAAGGTTTTTCTTATAACCCCTTGCATTAAGCCAAAGTAGTTTCTCTGTCACTTTCACACAATATTCCTAGTTTTTCCCTTCATAGATAAGTAGCACAAGGTCATTTCCTTTTCAGATAGATGCTCTTGGAACACTTGAAGTTAATCACCACATCTCCACTATATTAGCTTTTCCAGTTTAAAGATACCCAGGTCCTTCAATTATCCCTCATGTGGAATAAACACACAGCCTGCATTCTTCTGGGTGCATGTCAATGCCTCCCAAAAACTAATATCCAGCAGTAGGCAATATGGTTTAGATCTGATGAGAACAGTATAGTGGATGGTATCTCTTGATTGAATCCTGGATACAATGCCTCTCAACATGAAATATAAAATTGCATTATTTTGCCTAACCTTTGTTGATGTAGTGAAATCTGTTGAGCTAACTTACAGGCCACGTACACACATTCTCTCTCTCTCCCTCTCTCTCTCTCTCTCTCTCTCTCTCTCTCTCTCTCCCTCTCTCTCTCTCTCTCTCTCTGTCTCTCTCTCTCTCTCTCTCTCTCTCTGTCTCTCTCTCTCTGTCTCTCTCTCTCTGTCTCTCTCTGTCTCTGTTTCTCTGTCTCTGTCTCTCTGTCTCTCTCTGTCTCTGTCTCTCTCTGTCTCTGTCTCTCTCTCTCTCATACACACCCACCAGAACATGACAAAAAAAATTAAGTGCTTTCTATTTGTGCTAGAAGTAGTGATGCTTTAAAAACAAATTTGAGATTTTACAATTATTCCTATTCAATTTGATCTCAGTAGATTCATTGGTCTACATGTGTAAATGTGATATTCCCCCAGTAGAATATGAGTTCTTTAAGGGCCTGGTTTCCACTTTGTCTTTACATCCTTAGCATTTAGAACCTTGTATCTAGTTGGTCCTTAATATATACATAAGAAAATGGTAATGGAAAAGAGGGTATCAGTATGTAAATACTGCTGCTGAAGAACTTATTGGCAGTTGATTGGACTGATAAAGTAGCAAGAGGAAGCAATTGAAGATAACACCCAGCTTTCAAGTCTGACTCAGTGGAAGAATGTTGATGCTGCTAGTAGAAATACTCCAGTAGACAGGGGGAATAATTGAAATAAGAATATGGAAGTATGAATAAAGAAAAAAGGGTGGATATGATCTATGCATAAAAAGGGGGAAAGTTTGACAGTGAATTCACTGAGCAGTATATAACAGATTGGTTTTGAAAAGTATTCTGAAATCCTGGAATGAATGAGAAATTCTGGCATTGGCCTGTCACCATTTTTCTACATATGCCTTTCCTAGCAGAACTGTATGAATGTATGAACTTATGAAGAATGAAATTTAAACATACACCTATTGTGTGTATGACATAAATACACACAGAGACACACATAGGTGTGTCTGTGTATGTGTGTGTTTTCAAAAATGTTACTTCATAAAAAAAGTTATCTTAAGTTAGAATCAGAATTCCAGAAAGAGTACAGGATTTGAAGTAAGGAAACACTTGTATTTGGTCACACCCTGACATTTATTAGCTGCAAGGCTATGGACTACTCATTTCCATTTTTTGTCCTCTCAGTTTCTTTATTTATAAAATGGGGATAAGAAGTGTATTATCTATCTCATGGACTTGTTGTGGGGCTTAAAGGAGATTATATATTAAAAGCAATTTGCAAAATCCAAAGTACAAGCTCAATGTCAGTTATTATGGCAAGTCTAATAATGTCTGACAAAGGAACTTTTAATGAAATCAAGCAAATGATATTTCATGCATTCTTCATTCTAATCCTTTAGAATAATTTTTGCCCTTAGTCAAATTAATCTGACTATAAGTCTTATTACTGTTTAACTATTGTAAAAAAAATTGTAAATCTTTATTCTTCATTATAAGGTACTTAAAATGCATGATTCTGGTCCTTTAATAACAGATTTTTAAAAAGTTGATTCAACAAACAATAATTATTTATTAGAAAGATATGAGTAAATAAAATTATCTTAAGCCTGTGGATACAGCGGCCTATCTCCAGGTTAATTATTCTTTATATTCATATATTACATAATTATATCCTTTGTATTATATTATTTCATCAGTATAGATACTTTTCATTGAATCAGATTGCCACTATTCTGTCATTTAATATATGGCCTTCCAGATTTGCCATGTTCAAAAAACAAATTCCACACTCAGTGGAAAACCTCATAATTATTCTATGCATACCATTGTATTAAAATGTAATGTCTATCAATTTTTCAACATAGTATTAATTCATGAAAATTGATTTCATCATCCCTAGATAACATTAGTACTATTTATCCTTTAATTATAAAAGAATGTTTTTGCAAATTTTGCTTGGTTAGGTATCCTGAGAGAAAACACACACACACACACACACACACACACATTTAGTTTTCTTCATGTATCATGAACAAGGCAACTTTGTAATACAATAAGTTGCAGAGTAGGAGTCTCTCTATTACTAGAGGGAATTTACTTGATACAAGTTGCCCATATCAATGAAATAACAGGGCAAATTGAAGAAAATAATCTTGAAGCAAAAAACATCTCTTGATGAAAGTATATTTCATCTTATTGAACATACTTTAAATAATTATCAGTGTACATAAAACAAAACAAAAAATAACTACTACATGGGGCGGCCAGGTGGCTCAGCAAGTAAGAGCACCGGCTCCAGTGTTGGGATGACCTGGAGATCGAATCCGGACTCTGACACTTAGCACCACACCCAGAAATAACTGGCCATGTAACCTTGAACAAGTTACTTAACCCAAACTGCTTTAAAAAAAAAAAAAGATAATTTTGGGGTGGCCAGGTAGCACAGCGAGTAAGAGCACCAGCTCCAGTGTTGGCATGACCTGGATCAAATCCGGGCTCAGATACTCAGCCCCAAACCCTGAAATAACTGCCCGTGTAACCTTGAGCAAGTTACTTAACCCCGATTGCTTAAAAAATAAACTACTACATTAGTAGAATATTCGGATTATGCTTTTAGTTGGACAGAAATGTGAAAAGTTAAAGTTTTAATGGCATCAATTCTACTTTTACTCCTCCATTTTAACCACTGATAATTACAACATACCTTATGAAAATGAATTCAGGTTAATATAAAATTATTCCAGATAGTCTACACATGAAAAATCACCCAAACGAATTTTTAAACTATCTTTTAGGTAAATAAATACAAATGCTTATTTGTGACAGTTTCTTTTTAGGAGTAAGAAGCTGAGTGTTGGGATAGTTGGTGTTGACATTAGAATTTTTATTTAGCTGTGATTTAGTTCTTTTCTCTTTATCTTACTGGACCTTAGAGAGTCTTTTTGGCAAATAAATTTCATCAACCCATTGCAAAACTAACCAGTTTCAGACATTATATGTAATGAAGGTTTTGTTTTATACCAAGTCATACATATCAGTTCACATTTAAACTTGATGCTACTGACAGCAGTTCTTATATATGTAAATAATCTTTATTGCTAGTGCTAAGGATAAATATCTTTGATATATACCCACACAAATAGATATTCCAGAGGCTGATAACAATCCAAGATAAATGAGTGGTGTAGATAATAAGTGGCATAAATTCTAGGTGAAAGAGATTTCTATGGACTCAAATATCTTATGGAATGGAAAGGAATTTCAAATAGGTATTGAAGGGTATTTTATTTAAAAGAAAGGATAAAGCAGGAGAGGGAGAGGAGCATTTTCAATGGGACAATGTTGTGAGGAGAAATACAGAGGCAGGAATTCACATGATATGTTTAGGCAACAAAATATAAACCAACACAACTACTTAAGTATGCTTGTGTGAAGAGAAACGAGGAGGTGACAGGGCCAGAGATACATTGATATAGCTAGTATTGAGAGAGCTTTGATTGTCAGTGTAAGAATTCATACTTTATCCTTTCTGCGATGAACTTGAGAGTCAAACATGACAAATTTGTTTTATTCTGAAAACTCTAATCTCAGTGAAATAACGAATTCATCAAGGCAGCTAGGTGGCACAGTGAATAGAGCACCGGCCCTGAAGTCAGGAGGACGTGAGTTCAAATCCGGCCTCAGACACAACACAAAAACTAGCCTTGTGACCTTGGATAAGTCACTTAACTCCAGTTGCCCTCCAAAAAAAGCAAAAAAAAAAAAAAAAACAAATTTATAATCACTTGCTTTCCTTATGTATCCTAAATGCCTGGAACAAATGAAAGAGCCTAGGTCTAGTTTGTAAACAAAGTGATGAATCAATTATGATCATTACTGTATATGTGTTCCTACTCTGAAGAAGAATAATGAGAATAACAATCCTTATAAATTCTGCAAAAATTTAGATCTGGTGATCAAAGCTAGAAATTTATTTAGGTTATTGATATAACCTTCATCATATTGATATAACCTTCATAACTTCTTCATCATTTGAAGAACTCACTACATTAATAAATCTAGGAAGGGGAGAATCTTGGTAAAGCAGAGGTGAGGGAGAGGAAGAGGACAGCTCACATGGGATTATTAGCATAAGAAGGAAATTGAACTTGTTTGGGGAATCAGAGATAATTCAGTTTGGCTGGAAGAAAAAGCATGATTTTAGGGAATGATTGAAAGATAAATATAGAAGGGTAGGTTGGGAACCAAAGCATAGAGGCCTTGAATTCTGACATAGTAAGTCTAGTTATTTCAGTAAATAATCAGATCACATTAAATGGTTTTGAGAAAGGTTATATTTAATACTATTCTAAAATCTACTTATGACATAAAAATGACTCAGTTCTTAAAAATTATGCCTATGAAATATAAATGCTGGCAGTGTCTTATACTCTAATATGAACTCAGGAATAATATTTAGACATTTGATAAGTATATTTCCTGGAAGATCAAGAAAGATTTCATGAAGGACTCTGCACTTAGGAAAGAAAGATGGGTAATTTGAATCTTGCATATAGGAGCAAACACACAGAGGAGGGAAGGCATAAAGCATAGGAGGAAGATGGATGGAAAGTTCCATGTCCAGCAAAATGGTGCTATGCCATTCATAAAGGAAGAGAATTTACTACTTACACAACACATATATTTTTCTTGGTACAATGAAACATTTTTTAAAAATTATGAGAGGGCGGCTAGGTAGTACAGTGGCTAGAATACTGGCCCTGGAGTCAGGAGGACCTGAGTTCAAATTCGGCTTCAGACAACTGACAGTCTTACTAGCTGTGTGACTTTGGGCAAGTCACTTAATTCCAATTACCCTCCAAAAAGCAAAAAAAAAAAGTATGAGAATTGTGATGTCTGCCTACCCAGTAAATAGTTTCTTTTTTCATTGCTATAATCAGATTTTAAAAGGGCAAGCAATAGTGATTTTTCTGAGTTATTCAATGATACTATAGGCCAATAAAACAATCACAAAGTAGCTATGAATTCTTAGTCTAATAAGTTATTAAGAAATATTTATTAAGAGCATATGAATTGCTATGTTCTGTGTTTAATGCTAGGGATGGATATAAGGACAGAAAGAAACAAGTCTTGTCTTCAATGGGTTTACATTTTTTTTTTTACTTTTTAGAGGGGGGAAGGCAGGGCAATTGGGGTTAAGTGACTTGTCAAAAGTCACATGGCTAGTAAGATTGTCAATCATCTGAATCCGAATTTGAACTCAGGTCCTCCTGACTCCAGGACTAGTGCTCTATTCACTGTGCCAACTAGCCACCCCCATGAGTTTACATTTTATCTAGAGAGTAAGATAAGTAGATATGTATGTTGGGAGAGAGAGACAGAGAGAGAGAGAGAGAGAGAGAGAGAGAGAGAGAG
>NW_027185655.1:28108983-28164078 GCF_028583685.1 Petaurus breviceps papuanus
ATCTAAGCATATAGAAAATGGTCACTCTAGTAAACAATGAAAAAATAAATGAAGGGAAAGAGGTAGAAGAAGAAAATGTCACGTCTAGAGAGAGAGAGAACCATCATGGCCCTGAATCATCTGAAAGAGTGCAATTATCAGAATCAGAAGGTGAATATGAATGAGGTTCTGTCCATGTTACTGGGGAGAGGGGTACTACTGGAGGGTCTTCAGGAAGAAAAGAGGCCACACTTCATATTTATTTTTTTCTCCTCCCTTTCTTCTCCAGAATGTTTCCTCTCCCTGACTCTCACTCCTATGGCACCTAAATGATCACTTCTGAAAACTACTGAACAACTTCATAAAAGATATATTTTACTATGGAATAATTCAATACTTTGAATCATCATTTATATCTCATTCTATTATATTTGTTTATTCTTCAAAGACTTCACTTTAACTTTTATAATCAGCTGTAAAGTTAGGAGATCTCTAATGTCTACCTGCACACATCTAAAATGATCAACAGAAAGGTATTTTTTTTTTCTCTCTAGAGATGAGAGTTTTTTTTCTGGGTATTGACAATGCTGCTAAATCATCCACAGTATATGATTCATAGGGATGGGGATGGTGTTCTCATTCACTCCTGGTAATGTTGAACAACACCTTGAAGATTGAGTAAATTAGGTACTTGCCCATGAACTGTTAGGATAAAAGGCAATGTAAAACATACCCATATTATAGACATTTCTCTAACAGTCTGTTAACTCTCTTCAATACTTAAAATGCTCCCCTTCAAAAAAAAAGATGTTTTGTTAGAACAATTTTTCTTTACATTATCTTTATTTGAAAGACTCTATCATATATCAATTGGCAGCTCATCCAATTTTGGATTTTCTATATTTCTCACCGTAATTGCTATGTTTTTACACTGATATTACATGAAGAAAATTGAGTTAATTATGCAAAATGAAACCTTTTAAATATTGAAGGTAATTAACAGAGAGGGACCCAAATAATCTTTATGTGCTTACTTAAATATATTCTTCCCATGCTTAAAAACATTATTGCCCAGACAACAGAATAAATACAAATAAAAAAGCCTATAAAAGGTAGAATAATAACTGTAGGAGCATTTTATGACCTATGAAAATATTGTTGTTATTTTCTGATCTATGAAAATATGGGTCCCAAATATTAAATATTTGGTAAGGGATCTTGATTGTCACATTCATCTCTGAAGTTTTCAACTTCAAATTATTTTCAAATTCATCACTGAAAATCCATAAACACATATGGCATTATCCAAGACATCAGAACTGGTAAAGTCAATATAAATGAATATTGCCTAGAAGTTTGTCATCTAAAAGTACTTAGGTGTACGTTTTCATTTAGGAACATATAGAATAGTACTAGTTATCTACTTTTTAAACTATAGTGAAAAGTGATGGGCCTATCAAAAGACTAGCTACAGATAGGTGAACATTTAGGTAAATAGTGTTTAATGCTTCTAATAATTCATCATGAATCAATCATGAAGGCAATGAAAAAATATGAAAGATATCTGTAAGCCAAACTTCCTGATAATATGACTGCCATGGATAGGCTTAAAACATGCACAATGGTAGCAAGAACAAAAGCCAGCAAGAGCATAGACAGCTGGTGAGACACTGAATTAGAACACTGGAGTCAGGAAGATGAACTCAAATGTGGACTCAGATATTTACTAGCTGCATGACCCTGAGCATGTTATGTAATCAATTTGCCTTGGTTTCCTCAATGGCAAAGTAGGGACAAGTATTTGCCTTGCAAGGCTGTGTGAGGATTAAGTGAAATATTTGTAATAAGTGATTAACACCCTGCCTGGTGCATAGCAGGCTTATAAAATACTTTTTCCCTTTCCCTTGCCCCCTCTGAGACAATCACAGGGTAGTCAGAAAGGCTCAGAATGCAGAACCCAAAAAGCCACAGGAATGACAAAAGGCAGCAACCTGTGATCAATATGGTATTATTATGCTTGGATGGGATAGATGAAGGCCAGGGGTGTTCTGTGGTCCCTAACAGTGTTTCATGATATATCAGAAAAATCTCAGAACCTTAAAGATTCAGTGTAGGGAGTGCTTAATTCTGAGAGGAGGAAGTCAATAGAAAAGCAAAAGATGCCATGGGTTAGATAAATAAAGGGGCAGAGATAAACTAGAGAATATTCAGAGATTCAAGAAGGGCCTCAAGATCATGTCATGAGAACTGGAATTTTTAGATTGGAAAAGAAATGATACATGGTAGCTATCTTCAAGTATTTTAAGAGCTACCATATGTTTTACTTGTGTTCTAGTGGTGGAACCAGGAATAATGGTTAGAAGTTGAAGAGAAGCAAATTTGGACTCAAAGCAAGAAAAATTCCTTCAGAATTAGACCCTTGAGAGGTAGTGAGTTGCCTTCAACAATAGACCTTTAAGTAAAGATTGTATAACTAATTGGGTTAGTAGGGATTCTTATTCCTTCTAGTTAACAATTCAAGTGCATTCCTGTTTAGATGCAATGACCTTACTAGACTAGGTAAAGGATTTCTTCAGTGATAACCAAGCGTGATAGGATCAGTATCTATTGGACTTCAGCACTTCACCCCCAGATACACTAGGATAGCTTTTTTCCCCTAAAAGGCAACAAAAAGTGACTTCACCTTTTGTTTTGAGGCAAGTCTCAAGCTTACATCCCTTGACACAACTTCTGGGCTTCCTCTAATTATAGTGACTTGTTTTCCCAGTTATATAAGGTGACTAAAAAGTCCCATTCTCATAGGTTTAGAGCCCTTCATATTTGGCTGCTGTCCCAAGACCATTCAACTTACCAAACCCTGCCCTACTAATCTGACTAATTTCCATATGGAGATGGAGTTTTCATCTTAGTCCTTGAGAATCAAATGAAATATTTGTTTCTAGTTATCTACTTTTATATTTACACTGAAAATTGATTGGACTATCAAAAGACTGGTTACAGATACCTAAATACTTAGGCACATAGATTTTAATGCTTCTAAAAATTCATTATGGATGAATAATAAAGGCAATGAAAATATGAAAGATATGGGTAAGTTGAACTTTTTTTTTAAGCAATAGGGGTTAAGTAACTTGCTCAAGGTTACACAGCCAGGTGTTCCTGGGTGGGTGATAAGTATCTGAGCTAGGGATTCGATCTCCAGGTCATCCTGACACTGGAGCCAGTGCTCTTACTTGCTGAGCCACCTGGCTGCCCCTAAGCAATTGGGGTTAAGTAACTTGCTCAAGGTTACACAGCCAGGTGTTTCTGGGTGGGTGATAAGTGTCTGAGCCGGGGATTCGATCCCCAGGTCATCTCGACACTGGAGCCAGTGCTCTTACTCACTGTGCTACCTGGCCGCCCTGTAAGTAGAACTTCTTAAGATAACTGTCATGTGTAGGCTTGCTGAATATTCTTTCCATGTTAGGGTTAAGGAAACATTCTGTTAACTGCTCAATAAGCTATAAGTATCTAGTATGTCCTAAAATTAAACCTGGGTAAACATTAAACAAGGTAAGTCAGGTTTTTCTCTGAAAGCATGGTTCCCCAGAAAAGACTGTCTTAGACATCCAAGAAAAATGAAATAAAAGAAGCATAGATATTGCTCAGATTTCAATGGGAAATTGAATGAGTACCCCATTGAGTTAGTATAACAGCATATATTTCTTGAACAGGCACCCTCGCTGGATAAATGAGCTGGACTTAGAGTTAAATAAGAATAAGGGGAG
Source organism: Petaurus breviceps papuanus (assembly GCF_028583685.1). Classification (NCBI taxonomy): domain Eukaryota; kingdom Metazoa; phylum Chordata; class Mammalia; order Diprotodontia; family Petauridae; genus Petaurus; species Petaurus breviceps. Next base: position 28,112,730 of record NW_027185655.1, read on the forward strand.
ATCAAACTGGTTCGCATTTGAGAACATGCTCAGCATTTTCAATGGTCCCCAAATGTTAACTCCAGTGAAAGTTCATTTTTGAAAACCCTTTTTATCCAGTTGCAGTTATGCTATGTTGGCTAGAGAATGGGACACAAGGTCTGGAAGACCAGAGCTCAGATTCAATCTTTAGCAGAATTCATTAGTGAACATAAGAATAAGTGGTCAGTATTTTTATTGACTAGGTAAAAGTGGTGATGGAAATGGAGTATGGCAATAAAGAGTTATTTCACACCTAGTACTATAGAAAACTCCCCAAACAACTTCTTACTAAAATATGGCATATTTAATGAGAGTACAAATAATCCTGTAGGATCACATTCCCTGTCCTTCATTTGCAAAAAAAAAAAAAATAATCACATGTTCCTATATTATATTCCACAAACGTCTCAGGATGACTATTATCCAGAGCTAGTAATTTCCATTTTGTCACTGAAACTGAAAAAGGGTTTAAGTGGTTTTTAATGGGAGTATTATATACCACATCAACAATTTTACATCTGATATCATCCAACAAATATCTATTAAAATATTTTTACATTCTAAGAGTCACTTAACATGGAAAAGTGAAGTTTAGTCATGAAAGATCCCCCTAGAACTTAAAGAAAACAATGAGTCATGCATCTATATTCTTTTTACACATTCTGAGGCAGATTAATGCCATTCATTACTTAGTAGATAAATCTTAAAAAGTTGCCTGTCAAATCGATTTCCCTAAAGCACAGGTTTGACTATATCATTTTCTCTTCTCCTCCATTCAAGAAACTCCAGTGACTCCTGACTGTCTTCAGGTTCAAATGAAAATTCTCTGAGATTTAAAAAAATGCCTTATAACATGTCCCCTACATTTTCAGTCTTCTTACACCCTACTATCCTCTTGCTCTGCCTACTTCCTTTTCCCAACCCAGCAATCTATTTTAGGACTAGAGCATTTTGACTGACTGCTTCAAATGCTCTGCTTCCTGATATCACTTCCTAGGCTCCAAAGTATCAACTGAAGATCCACCTTCTACCAGAAGATTTTTCCAGTTCTCCATAATCTTACTATGTTCCCTTTGAGATTACTCCAAATTTGTACATAATTGATTGTTGTCTTCCATTAGATCTTGAAGTCCTTGAAAGCAGGACTGGTGTTTTGTTATTTTTTTTTCCTCTTTGTAATCCCCTTGCCTGGTACAGTTACTGGTACATAGTATATAAAGCATCATCACCATTATCAGTCTCAGAAAGTATACATAATAACAACAGCTAACATTTATATAGTATTTTAAAGTTTGCAAAGAACTTTGCCAATAATATCTCTTTTGATTGGCACAATAGTCCTGAGACATAGGTGCTATTATTGTTTCCATTTGACAGATGAGGAAAATAAGGCATACAGCAGTCTAATGACTTACTGAGGGTCACGGAGCAAGTGCCAGAATTCAGATGGTTCTTAATTCAGCACTTTATCCACAGCATCACCTACCTATTTCAAATTGTATGTCTGACTTCTGGCTAAGTAATGTCAGAAATTTGGCTAGAATTTTTCCAAGTTGCATTCAGTTGCCTAAGTGCATTCATTATGTTATCTCTTGAATGAATACATACATATTTATTTACTTTCCCCCCTCTGATCTGGTTATACACCAAAGAACAAGAAGATTCATCTCCTGTGCTCACTCTAATTTACCAGTAAGGGAAGTTTCTGGATCTGAAGTAAAAGAGCTGCATAATGAAACATGGTAGGCTCAAAATTTCCATCTTGGAAATTAAACTTTTTTTTTTTCATTTTGGGAACTGTGATTTCATATGAGTAGGAAAATTCAATGATGGGGCTCCTTCTACCAATCCATACCAAAACCTGCTCACCAAGTTAGTCTCAGACAGTTGTTTGGGACCTTAGGAAGTTAAAGGATTTGCCAAAGGTCACATAGACAGAATGTACAAGAAATAGAAAAGGAATTTGAATTAAGACCTTCTTAGTCACTAAATTGCTGAACATGTTTTAGTATATATTGGTAGAAAAACCCTTTCATTGATTTTTCCTACTCATATGAAATCACAGTTCCTAAATGGGAAAAAAAAATAAAATTAGTTTAACTTCCAAGATGCACCATATTGAGTCTACTATGTTTCATTCAACACTTTAATTTGAGGTGCTACCTATTAAGCCATTATTTCTCTCTCATAGGTAGTAACCCAAATCTGAGAATACTGAAAACTTTTAAACCCACATGGATTTTATAGGTATTCATTATTAAATAGCTTGCTCATATGTTGCTCACATAATGTAAATATTCATCAGTTCTTCATATTACAACAAGATATGTGTTTAACTTATTTATTGATAGAAATCAATTGTTGACTATTTGATGGGGTTCATTTTAAAATTTTGGCATGCAAGCAGCAAAAATGTGTTGTAAACAGATATGTGCTCATTTATAGGAATTTTGGTAAAGTTATAAAATAGACAATATTCCTATAAAAATAAATCTCTCACTATAATGAGTTTACTCAACTCTGAATATCATTATTTTATCTGTAACCTTAAAGTTCTAGGTTTGGACCTTATATAGTCCTGTTATTCATTAAAAAAAAAAGATTGTATTTACTACCATGTAAGCAAACTGTTGCCAAGTCATTCTTCTAATCTTTACTCATATAAAATTCACTGAGATCACTTTTCTCTTCAGTTGTATAGAATTCCTTTGGGTGGGGACAGTGGAATTGAGTTGGAAAGAAAACTTTACCAAATGCTCTTAGGCATGAGAAAAAGGAAATGAATGCCTGACTTCCATTAAAGAAACCATGCTAGAACAAAATGCTTTCTGATCCTATCCTGAAAATGGGCACAAATATTCCACTTGAGAACATTGTTTTAATTTTGGATGACACAATGAAAAAAAATAGATTGATGAAATCTCTTTACTTCACTTGGAAAGACATTAATGCCTTCTGAAATAAAAGGACAAATAGAGAAGCTGGAGTTTTGGGGGATGTCAGAGAAGGGTTTCATTTTTTTTTCCTTTTTGGCATTTTGAAGGGCAATTAGGGTTAAGTGACTTGCCCAAGGTAATGCAGCTAGCTTTTGTGTTAAGTGTCTGAGGCCCGATTTGAACTCAGGTCCTCTTGACTCCAGGGCCGGTGCTCTATTCACTGTGCCACCTAGCTACCCCCAGAGAAGGGTTTCTTGCAGGACATAGGAATTTAGGAGTTGCTTTCCAAATCAAAAATTTGTGTCTCTATAAAAGCTGGATCAGGTCTAATTCAATATGTTATACAGGAAATTAGGGGGAAAACATTTTAAAGTTTTAGTTTGTAGTTCAGTTATAAGTAACACAGTTTGGAAACTGAGATTGAGATCTGGCAGGATTATGATCATTTTTATTAAACTGAACTTAATAAACTTCAATATAGACTCTTTACTACAATTGGCAGAGCAATGCAATCTGTGGAGCACTCAGGTGCTGTTTCTTCTTAGGTCCAATTAATGTTGATTTCAATTTACAAATCTGGCCTTTGTCTTCCCAGTGGAAATTGTCACTTCTTTTTTTTTTTAACCAATTGGGGTTAAGTAACTTGCTCAAGGTTACATAGCCAGTTATTTCTGGGTGTGGTGCTAAGTATCAGAGTCCAGATTCGATCCCAGGTCATCCCGACTCTGGGGCCAGTGCTCTTACTCACTGAGCCACCTAGCCACCCCAAATTGCCACTTCTTAATGCTAAGTACTAATGCATTCTATCTCTCAAAAATCTTCATCCTAAAGGGTAAGATAATGAAAAGCTATTATTATAATGAGATGGTTGCTAGCAAAACATGATGTTATATTTCATCAATGCATGAACTGCAGTTGGTCCAAATAATGTAGGCATTTTGGGGGTAATCATTATAGCTAAAATTTTTTAGATAAAGTTTATATTTTATCATTTTGGATTTATAAATTTTCTTTTAATCTAAAAAACTGTCCATTGATATAAGCTATTTTTTCAAATTTTTTTCTTAAAGCAATGAGGGTTAAGTAACTTGTTCAAGGTTACATGGCCAGTTATTTCTGGGTGTGGTGCTGAGTATCTGAGCCTGGATTTGATACAGGTCACCCCAACACTGGAGCCAGTGCTCTTACTCACTGAGCCACCTGGCCGCCCCTAAGCAATTGGGGTTAAGTAACTTGCTCAAGGTTACACGGCCAGGTGTTTCTGGGTGAGTGCTAAGTGTCTGAGCCCTGGATTCGATCTCCAGGTCATCTCAACACTGGAGATGGTGTTCTTACTCGCTGTGCTACCTGGCCGCCCTCAATTTTTTTTTTTAATCTGACCCAAGCTAGAAATATATTAGACACTTGGGCTTCATCATCCTTGGCCAATATGGTGCCCAACTCACCCATGCTCTTAGTCATTCACCAGATTGGTTCTGGGCTTCATTCCAACAACTAATTTCCTTATTACACTGCAGTTCAGAAATACTGAGCTCAAGCAATCTACCAACCTCAGTCTCCTGCAAGAGTAGGGATAATAGCATGCATCACCATGCCAAAATGACATATACTTTAACTAAGCACTATCTACTTACTCCACCTTAGAGTGAAGATGATTTCTTTACTCATGCAAAAAAAAAAAACAATTTCTTAGATGCTGACAGGTATATAAATACCCAATATCTATTAAACTAACAAATGTTTAATTAAAATAATTAGATGGAAAATAATACTCTGTTAGAGCATTTCCATCATATTGTTACTTTTATCATATCCAGCAGAAATTGTTTATAGTAGGAAAACAAAAGCTTCAAAATGAGGTAGGTGATCTAAGCAGGGGCATGAGAGTCTCTACTTGCCTTAAATTTGTTCAGGAACAATAAATAGCTCCCACTTATATAATGCCTTGTGCTTTAACAAATGCTTGATTCTACTTTTACTCCCTTGAGGTGCACTGAGATCTTGGGAGGCAATGATGATGATAACACCATAATGACGATGATGATGATGATGATGATGATGATGATGATGACAATGGTGGTGGTGATAAAAACTATAACTTAAATGATACTTTAAAGTTCACAAAGTGTTTTACATATATCATATCTTCTTTGGTTATAGCAACTAAAAGCCTATAGTCTTATCCCCATTTTCATTAGTTCAGCAGACCATTGAATAGGGACATTGGAGACCAAAAATCCTTTCTTATCATTTTGTTTTATTTTTCTTTTAAAGAGGACAGAGACTCAGAGAAATAAAATAGCTTCTCCGAGGAAACCCAAGTAAGTAGCAATGGCAAGAATGGAACATAGGTCTTCTGATGTCATGGCCAACACTTTTGTCTCCAATATCAGATTTCAGAGGAGGAGGTCCTTTTCCCAATGGATATATTTTTCTTCCATTAAATGGAAGTTTTCTATCTCCCTAAATATTTCCTTCTGCTCTGCTATTACTCTCTGCAAATGTTTAGAAGCAGTTCTAATTTGGCTTGTCCATCAGTTGGCCAAACTACAGCACGATCTGTGTTTGACTCACTATTGATTGATGGAAATTAGCTGTTGAGTATTGGAGGAGGTTCATTTAAAAAATGTTGCCATGAAAGCAGCAAAATTATGTGGTACAGATATGAGCTCATTTGTAGGAATTTTGGTAAAGCTATAAAACAGAAAACATTTCTCTGAAAATAAAGCTCTCATTATGCCATGTTCACTGCACTCTGAATATGGTTCTCCGATGACTGCTGCTGTCAGGATCTTTCTTTACAATATGTCACCCCCTTCATTTCATTTTAGCTATATGGAATGTACAGTAATTAGCCGCTCAATTTCATGTGACCATCTGCTTTCTGCTGGGGAATCTTTCCTTTTAGATCATTCACTTTCTACACTTGCACAAAATCTTCTAAAATTATGCAATTGAGATGTATCCTAGTTACAACTGGGACACAAATGCTTATCTCATCTTCACATCCATTATACCCTTCCCCCTTTCTTTCCTCCCCCAGTTCCTTCTTTCTCTCCTGAAGACAATTGAGGTTTTCTTGATTGTATTAGACTGATTTTTGCAGAACACGTGTAAAATATTCCTTCCAGGGAGAAAACATGCTAAAAAGAATAAAAAAAGGTTACAAAATCCACTCAATTTGTGTGTGTTGCCCAGGTATTTTTCCTGGATAGTTCCTCAGAAAACAAGCCAATGGATTTTGGGAAAGGGAAAATAATGTATCACACAACTACCAAAGTAAATGTGGGAACAAAATTTTCAATACAGCAGATATTTATTAATATTTAATTAATATTTATTAATAATAAATTTATATAAGAAAAAAGAATTTTCTCACAATATTCTAAAAAAACACTTTGCACACTTACAATACATAAATAATTTATTATTATGAGTATTAGTGAAGAGCAACCCAAAATTCTAAATAATGAATTTATAGCATATGGTTATTCAGTTAAGATGTGTCTGTGGTAGAATTTAAGCTCAGGTTCATGACTCAGCCCCCTTCTTCTATCAAACAATTAACAGCAAGCATTTATTTATTAAGCACTTACTATGTGCCAGACACTATGGTAAGCTCTGAGGATACAAAGGAATACCAAAATTATCATTAACCTCAAGATAATAATCTAATGAGAATATGTAAGGAATTATGAACAGTCAAGATACATAAAGGACAAATCAGAAAAAAAAATCACAGAGGAAAGGGTCTAGGATTAAGTCTTCTTGTAGTAACTTGGATGGTGATAAAAACTAGGTATATAGAGAAAAAGCAAAAACAATTATTCCTCTCAAGGAGTTTTCACACTAATGGGAAAACAACATGTAGAAATAAGATTTGAGAGAGGTAATTTTAGGAGGTGCCCTAGCAGTATGGACACAAGGAACAACCTCCTGCGGGAGATAATATTTGTGATGATTCTTCAAGTTAGCCAGGGATACCAGGAGATGAAGTTGAGAAGTCACAGAACTGTAAGCATGGGGTAAATATGGCAATACTATGGTTTGGATTTAGGAGATGGAGCATAGTGCATGAAGAAGAATATTGGTTGGAAAACATGTGGAGGAAGAATAATAAGTTTGGGAAGCTAAGAAGATGCCAGGTTGTAAAGAGCTTGAAATACTAAACATGGAAGCTTATAGTTGGCTCTGGTTATAACAGGGAGATACTAAAGGTGAGTGAGTGGGAGTGGGAGGATGCATAGTTAGATCAGATCTTTAGGCATCACTTGGGCAAGTGAATGGGGAGGGATAGAAGTAGGGAAAGACTTTCAGCAGGGAGCCTATTCTAAGAAAGAAGAAGTGAAGGTCTGGATTATGACTATGTGAGAAGAGAGAAGGCTATGTCTATAAGAAATGTGGAGAGAAACAAAAAAAAACAGGTTTGACAACTGCCTGAATATATGCTGTATGTGGGAGTAAAGAGGCAATGATCACATTGAGATCGTGAACCTGCTTGACTGAAGGATAGTAGAAGTCTTGATAGTCATACAAATGCTTAGAACAGGGGTAGGTTGGGGTGATGGTGGTAATGAGCTCTGCTTTATACATTTCAATTTCAAGATGCTTAGGTGGCCTTCAGTTCAAAATGTCCAATAAGGAGTTGGTGATGGAGGACTAGAACTAAGGAGAGAGACTGGGGTTTGAATTATCACCTACAAAGATGATAATTAAACTAATGTGAATTCTAGAGATGCTCCCATAAAATAGCTTAGAAAGTAAAGAAGGCCCAGCTCAAACCATTAGAGAAAACTCAAAGTGGGCATGATATGAATGAAGGTGCAGTCAAGGAGAATAGATTGACTTCTTGTTCCATGGAAAGATAGGAATGCTGGTGTGCCAAATAATAAATTAATACTCTCCTTTGGTCTTCACATACGCCACATTCTTTTTTATTCATTTCCCAAATGCCTTATCAATATCTGATTTACATCATTCATTTCCTCCAGATATTGAGTTATAAATGTTCTCCCCGTTTTTCCCCCTACCCACAGCCCAAAAAGAGCAGTCCCACAGTATATCCCCTCCTCCAATCTGTTCTCTCCCATATTTTCTCCCATACCCCTTTCGATTTTTCTAGTGGATCTCTATGCCCCAGTGCCTGTATATCTTATTTCCCAATTACATGTAAAATAGTATTAATAATAGTATATATACATTTAAATATTTGATTTTAAAACTTTGAATTCCAGATTCATTCCCTTCCTCCCCTGTCACACACCCTTACTGGGAAGATAAGCAGTTCAGTATAGATTGTACATGTGAAGCTAATGCAAAACAATAACATAGTAGATATATTGTAAAAGGCTGACTATATTTCCCTCCCTCCTATCTCACCTCCCACTTGTTCTATTCTCTACTTCATTCTTTATTCTCTACTCAATCCTTTACAAAAGTGGGTGCTTCCAACTTCCCTCCCCCCCAGCCTGCCCTTTCTTCCATCATCCCCCTTCTCATCCCCTTCCCCCCCTACTCACCTGGAGCGTGAAAACCCTATTTAGTGTGTATTTCATTCCCTCCTCAAGCCAAATTCAGTGGGAATAAGATTGACCCATTCCCTTTTGCCTTCCTATTCTTCCCCTCCATTGTAACCATTTTCCCTTGCCTCTTCTATATGAGATAGTTTACACCATTCTGTCTCTCCCCATTTCCTCTCATTATATTCCTCTCTCACCTCTTAATTTCACCTTTTAAGTATCATCCCTGCCTATTAAATTGATCCTGTGCCCTCTATGTATACCTGTAAATATATATACACACATTCACATATGTATTCATATGCCCATATACCCTCATATATAGACATTATATATATATATATATATATATATATATATATATATATATTCCCTTCAACTACTGAGAAAATTTTCATAAGTTACAATTATTGTTTTTCCATGTAGGAATGTTAATAGTTCAACTTTGATAAGTCCCTTATGATTTCTTTTCCCTGTTTACCTTCTCATGCTTCTCTTGCTTCTTATATCTGAATGTCAAATTTTCTATTCAACTCTGGTTTTTTCAGCAAGAATGCTTGAAAGTTCTCTATTTCACTGAATGACCATATTTTCCCCTGATACATGATACTCAGTTTTGCTGGGTAGGTGACTCTTGATATATTTTTTAAAGCAATTGGGGTTAAGTAACTTGCTCAAGGTTACACGGCCAGTTATTTCTGGGTGTGGTGCTAAGTATCTGAGCCCTGATTCGATCCCAGGTCATCCCAACTCTGGTGCCAGTGGTCTTACTCACTGTGCCACCTGGCTGCCCCTTGTGACTCTTGCTTTTAATCCCAGCTCCTTTGAACTCTGGAATATCATATTCCAAGCCCTTAGATCCCTCAGTGTAGAAGCTGCCAGATCCTGGGTTATCCTGATTGTGTTTCCCCAATATTCAAATTGTTTATTCCTGGCTGCTTGTAATATTCTCTCCTTAATCTGGGAATTCCGGAACCTGCCTATAATATTCCTAGGAGTTTTCTTTTGGGGATCTTTTTCAGGAGGCGATCAGTAGATTCTTTCAACCTCTATTTTGCCCTCTGGTTCTAAAACATCAGGGAAATTTTCTTGGAGAATTTCCTCAAGGATGATTTCTAGCTTCTTACTTTGATCATGGCTTTCAGGTAGTCCAATAATTTTCATATGTCACATTCCTACCAATAAATAATCAATGCAGGGGAAAGAGTATTGTCTCTGGAGTCAAAGGACCTGGGTTCAAATTCTACCTCTAATGCTTACTACCTGTGTGACTTTGACTTACTACTTCTTTTGACTTGATCTTCTTCAAGCTACATTTGCACATCTGTAAAATGAGGGTGGCTTGGCTTGATGTTTTCTGAGGACTCTTTAAACTCTAGATATATAACTCTCACATCTCCAGTCTTAATTTCTAATGCAGATTGGCATCTTCTCTGCAATTTATAGTCTGAAAGATTTGCCTGAGGACTTTTAGGGATTAAGTGACTTTTCCCTAAGGGTGAAAAAGATTCTCACAGCTAGTAAATATCAGAAATGGGGCTTGTTCTAGGATTACTGATCCAAGACCATTTCTCTGCCTCTCTGTCTCTGTCTCTGTCTCTGTCTCTGTCTCTCTCTCTCTCTCTCTCTCTCTGTCTCTCTCTCTCTCTGTATCTCTCTCTCTCTGTCTCTCTCTCTCTCTGTGTCTCTCTCTCTGTCTCTGTCTCTCTGTCTCTCTCTCTGTCTCTCTCTGTCTCTCTCTCTGTCTCACTCTGTCTCTGTCTCTCTCTCTCTGTCTCTCTCTCTCTCTCTCTCTCTGTCTCTCTCTGTTTCTGTCTCTGTCTTTCTCACTACTATGCTACACTGCCTCTCAAGTCAAAAACAATCAATCCTTCAAAAATATTTATTGGGGAAGGGAAAGTTGTAAGGGGCAGCTAGGTGGTACAGTGGATTTAGCTCCAACTTGTAATCAGGAAGACCTGAATTAAAATCTGACCTAAGATACTAGCTGTGTGACTCTGAGTAAGTCATCTAACCCTCTTTGACTCAGTTTCTTCATCTGCAAAATGAACTGGAGAAGCAAATCGCAAATGATTGGAGTATCTTTGCCAAGAAAACCCCAAAAGGGGTCACAAAGAGTTGGACTTGGCTGAAAAATAACTAAACAAATTAAAAAAAAAGCAATTTGTAAATATTCAATAAACACTTATTTATTAAATTTTCATTGGAATGCCTTTTAGCTTTGCTCTAACAAAACCCACAAAAACATATAATTTAGTAAAAGGTAACATGATTTAGGAGCCTGTATTAGGGGAGGTGAATAACAGGCTTATGACCAGAAGGACTCTCTTAAAATATATTTTGACTTATACCCTATGCCTATATACTATTGTTCTCAAGGACAGTATTAGCCTCTGGATTCTAGTTCTACAATATGTAGCTAAATATAGTATGGGAAAAGTTGAAATTGTCCTGTCTTTGTTAAGACAGGTTTATTATATATGGATGAAGAGTCTGCCTTCAACTGAGCAGAAAGAGAAGTGAAGAACCCTGGATCTATCCAGTGCCCACGCCTTGTCTTCCTATCTGTCTGAATTATTTTACTCAGGATGATAATGATGATACAGGGACACATGAGAGACTGATTTCCCTTCTCCCTATACTAGGGATCTTGGGGAGTATGATTTTTCCAAGAGAAAAAATGAATGGGAGGATAGAAGGGGCAAATGTTTAGTATCCCAATATACAAAATTGGCTTCCTTGTTTGAATGTCCTTGAGATTCAAACTACCAAATTTTCAAGGTCTCTAGGAGTAGTGACTGTTTTTCAATATGAACTGCTGGCCTCTATGATTTAGAGTGAAGATGTTAGGACTGGAGCTAATGTGAAGTTATTGATAACATAATCCATGTCTCCAGAAGATAAGAGACAAGACTGCTAAAGAACATAGTGCAGTAAAAAAAGAGAAATTTCTAAGTACAGAGATGGCAACCAAGGTATGAGTGGACTCTGAGACTAGTGTCTATTCAGAATCGTGTTGGCCACACGAGGAAGGAAGGGAAGACGGATTACTTCCACCACTCTTCCTCTACTTTCCTTTGTTGTATAATCTGGCTCAGAGTTTGAGTTTTAGATATACCCCACTCTCCTTTTTTTATTTGTTATGAACTGTGGGTTCCTGTAGTTTAGGAATATTTCTAACTACAACCAAAGATCAGGTGGCAGTGGAAAGAAATGGAAAGGGATGTATGGAGGTGGGTAACCATATAAAAATGTCAAAAATATTTTTGTCCATTTTTGTAATGTCTAATACATGTAGAGATTATAATCTACTAAGAGAAACTCAGCATGTAACATGTAGACAGTTATGCGCAAATGAGATATGGACAGGATAAACTGAAGATATTCTCAGAGGGAAGGCATTAGCATTAAAGTGAACTTTTTGTAGAAGGTGGGACATAAGTATTGCTTTGTGATAAGCACTGAGAAGAAAAAAATATCCCAACTCTCAAGGAGTTTACATTCTAATGGGAAAACAACACATCTGAAAAAGTTACAAGATAGTAGATGGAAGGTAATTTTTAGGAGGTGTACTAGAAACATGGGGACTAGGAAAGGCCTCCTGCTATAACTGGCATTTTAGTGGAACCTTCAAGTAAACTGGGGATTCCAGGAGGTTCAGTGGAGGACATACAGCATTGCAGGCACAGAACAAAGATGGCAGGGCAAAGTCATGAAATTAGAAGTTAGAGTAGAGACTCTGTGTGTGTGTGTGTATGTGTGTGTGTGTATGTGTGTAAGGATGTCATAACTAGAAAAAAGAGCTGAGATATGGTGTAGAACTGTTCAAAGAGAATTGATGTATATTCCGCTAATGGGAATTTTGTAGGTTAATCAGTCCAACTAGTTCATTTTACAGATGAGAAATCTAAAGTCCAAAGAGGACATGAAGTCACAATTTTTTTTTCCTGATACCAACATAGCTAACTAATGGCAAAGTTGGAATTAGACTTCTTATCTCATGGTGCAGATTCATCCTGTGCAGACTCGTATTTCTTTGTATATGATGCATATCTTGGAGTAATTTGGAATGCAAACTGGATTGAAAAAAAAGAGTATTGTTATAAATTGCCACCTCTTCTTTCTTCTTAAAATATTTTTAAAAACTATTTAATTCCATAGTAATTCAGAAGTTTAAAAGTAATATAAAGAAAAGTTCAATTGTTTCCAATCTATTAAGGGTGTTTCACCTGTGAAATCTATTAATAAATTATTAATACTTTTCTTCTCCTCCCACAAATGAATTTCCCAAATCACAAAGAAACATTGATAAAAACAACAATTAGATATCATAGAATTCTCAGTTTCACTGATTCCCTAAAGAATTCAGATGTAAGAAAGCTTTGCAGGAAAACAGAAAAGGAAAATAAGGCTCATTTCACAAGATGGACCTAGGTACATTCACATTTCTAAATTTTTTTTAAATGCCTAAACCATATTCCAAAGGACTGACCTCCTAATAACATATGATTTGTAGCAAAACATGAGGCATAGATGCGTTTATTTCACACACACACACACACACACACACACACATACACCATCACATTTTAATCCCTAACATAAAACTTTTATGTCCAAAAGTTATGAGAGATTTTCCAACACAAGAAATTTTACAACTCATTTGGTAGAATAAATTATTTTAATACTCTGTTAAAATTATTTTCCTATGAAACAAATTAATTTAAAATACAAAAATCCAGTTAGCTTTTAAGATTTTGAATACTTCCAAATTTTAGAAAGATTATCTTTATACATCCTGTAACTCCTTACTTTTAAAACTCATAAAAATGTTATATTTATATAATCTTGTTTAGGATAAATGAAAGCTTAAATCATCTCTCAGCTAATCTTTTCATTAAACTTTACATAGTATTGAAGATATAGGAAAAAAATCCTCTTACTAGGGATTTGGAAAATGCGCTCTAATAGTTCAGATTGTAAATATATATGTACATATATTTTTAGTAATAAACATTCATATTATCTAAATATATTGCATATCATAGTTAGAAAGGGCCTGAAATGTCATCTAATCAAGGAGTGTCAAATTTGTTAGCCACAGTTGGCAGAACTCCTAATTGAGCCTGAACCAGATTAAAATGTAATTGAAAAATATTTAACAAAATAAATAAAATTACAATACAACACAGGTAAGTTAATTTGTGATTTTCTTAGTCAAGATGCATTCCACAGGGATGTTACTATTTGAGTTTGCCACCATTGATTTATCTGACAGAGAACATGCTTTTAAAACTATTTAATGTCTAAATTGACATGTATTATTGTGAGAAAAAAGTTTTAGATTATGAAGGAAAGATTTTTTTTTTAAGTTTGAACAAGATATCTTGGTTATATCAATAGTAATAAGTTAGCAAGTCTCTTATCACTGGAGACTTTTGAATAAAGATAGGAAAATTATTTTTTAAGGCTATTGCAGGGATTTCATGGTCACATGAATGACATTTAAGGACTAAATACTTTCTCCAATTCTCATGACTTCTTTAATATTTACAAAATAGGAATAATGTGTAAGAGGAAAAGCAAAGTCAATTGTCTCCAATGCCTAAGATACCAATACCCTTAACAAGACAGCCAGATGAATTAATCCCTAACACTCTCACAAGTACCCTCAACCCCATTGGAAAACATAATTTGGCTGAGATGCAAAGTCTATCCATGGGTTTATAACAGAATTAAATTCTTTCCTCCATAAACTACACACACACACACACACACACACACACAGTACTTCCTTGAACCAAGGAAGGCCAAAAGTCAGAAATTTGCTCTGCTTGGCTCAGCAATGTATCCAGAAAATTTAGGAAAATATGACTCAGGTTATCAGCATGTGTTACACCTCCACCCTTGTCTGGAAAATGAAATCCGTGGCCACATCTATCCTCTCAAAAGTCACTTGGGGAATTGAAAAGGAATTCCCCCCAAATGTGATGAAGTTGAGACAGCTTTGAGCTTCAATACCTGGGGCATATGTCATAAAATGGGAAGGAGCTAGAAAGTAACATGGGAATGGAAGGGAAAAAGAATGAATTTATCAAAAGTCCCAGAAGGAAGAAAACTCAGTAAAAGACTTTTCACACAAGCAGATAAATCAGTTGGGGAAAAGGTTAATAACATAAATATGGCATCTAGATAATACTAATGCATCCAGAAATCCATTAATAAATAAGATAAAAGAAAAAGAATCAACACCACCCAATGAGGCAGAGAACTCTGTGGATTCCCAAGAGATCATGGAATCAAAGCAATATTTTCCTGAGTGGTTTAAGAGAGAAATGAATATCATTAAAAATTATTTACTACATAGCAGAAATAATTGGCAGATTGAAAAAAAATGAATCTATTATGGTAAAGCTTGAAAATTGAAATTTGAAAATGAAAAAAAATGAATCTATGGTGGTAAATCTCATCAAAGAATCAAAAAAGAGAACCATGGACTGGCAATAAAAATGCACAGAAGTACAGAAGGAAAATCCAGAAAAAGGGAAAGCAGAAGAAATAATGTTAAAAGAAAACTTGATCTCTATACAAACAAAACATGTTAATCTCAAAAGATAGAATGTATAGAGATAATTTAAAGATTATATATCTCTCAGAAGAAGATGACAAGTGGAGGCTTTTGCAGAAATGGGTCTCTGCTCAAAGGGTTAGGATAGATTCCTCCTGAGGAGCCTCCTGAATTTGAGATTCTATGATTTTCAGTTGTTTATTTTTTTTTCTTTTTCATTCTTTTCCTTCAATTATACATAAAGAAATGACATTCAGTTGGTATACAACTTCAGTTGAATCCTTAAGGCTTACAAAAAAAGTACCAAGTCCCCATAAAAGGATTTAAACTTCCATTGTTTTTTTTTTTTTTAATATGCAACAAAGCAGCTTGCTGATTTACTTTCTTCACTCTACTTTGTGTATCAGCTTGTCCTTATGCCAAACTAGCTGAGTCAGGCTTTAAAAATGATAGGCTCTGTCCAAGGTACTGACTATGAGTTATTAAATGCACCCCCTCCTCACCACCTCTCTCCTTTTCTTCTCTCCTACCCTATCCTGTCCTCTTGTCTCTTCTCTTCCTCCCCTCTCCTCTCTCCCCTTGTTCTTTTCCCCCTTCCTTCCCTTTCTCTTTTTCCAGAGTATGATACTCTTCAAAACCTGCTTTCAGTAGAAAATATGGATACTAGTAAAAGAGGTATCAACAATTGTGAAACTTGTTGCAAGGTAGATGCAAAGGCAAAGGAGACTTCTTCATCCAGCTCTCTCTTATCAGTCATTTGTTGAACAGTAGGATGTATTTATCCTTTCCCCCCACATCATCCACCTTAAAAGAAGATTTACGTAGAATAATTTTCTTTGTTGCTCTGTATTAGGAAGCTTTTTGGACTTAAAGTCAGATGACTGGTGTTTCAGTCCAGGGGAAGCCACTTTCTGGGAGTATAATGGTACATAAGCCACTTAGCCTTTTTGTCTTTTAATCTATAAAGTGGAGATAATAACAATTTCACTACCAAAGTCCTGATGTTATTTAGGGCAAATGCTTCGTAAACTGCTTATTCATTCCACTGTGCCTTTGTGAGCCCTGATTATTGAGTGGTATTGAATTGCTTGTGGTTGTGTTTACATGGTTTTCATTACAACTCTTTTCAGTACCGACTAAAAATGTAAAATTACTGTTAGCAGTCACTGGAGAAAGTTAACATTCTTCCTCTACCTTCTTCTCCCATGTATGTTTACACACACACATAGTCTTGCACACACACAGAGACACACACACACAAATACATACATTTTCATTCAGACCTGTAACTTTATCAGTGCAAGGAACTCTTAACATTGTCCTCACTTCCACAAATGTGGGTTAGTAATTAAATTTTTAATGTATAATACTATGAGTTTCAAAGGGTAGTTTTAAGTGCCTTACTCATTTTCACATAGTATGTGACAAAAACAGAAGTAGAATTCAAGGATTCATAACATAGACATCAGTTTAGTATACCTAATTGCCTAATTAACTAGGAAAATGAATAGACAATGATGAATATTAAATGACACTTTAAATCTTTTTAAAAATACTTTGTTTTTTTTTCTGTTTACATATGTGTTGATTACATCAAATTCCAGGATATTGCAGAGCCTCCTAGAAGAGATATGTGGTGATTTAAAATTTTGATTTTCACTACTTTGGGAGCAAGAAATGAGAAATCATGTGGTAACAATTACCTAGATATGAAGATATGCAGATCTGGATGAAGAGAATGACAAAAGGTAAGGAATTTTAGGTAAAGAAAACATAAATACTAGAATGGAAAATTATGGAGCCAAGATTGAATTCAGAAGTAAATAAAGCTAAAATTCAGTAGATTGCTTGGGAGTAGAAAGAAAGAAAGAAAGAAAGAAAGAAAGAAAGAAAGAAAGAAAGAAAGAAAGAAAGAAAGAAAGAAAGAAAGGAAGGAAGGAAGGAAGGAAGGAAGGAAGGAAGGAAGGAAGGAAGGAAGGAAGGAAGGAAGGAAGGAAGAAAAAAAGAAAGAAAGAAAGAAAGAAAGAAAGAAAGAAAGAAAGAAAGAAAGAAAGAAAGAAAGAAAGAAAGAAAGAAAGAAAGAAAGAAAGAAAGAAAGAAAGAAAGAAAGAAAGAAAGAAAGAAAGAAAACAAGTTAGGATAGAAATATGTCCAGAGAATAATTTTAAGCAAGAGACTGGGAAAAAATTAGGAGAGAAATCATAATGGAATTGGCTAGGTAATAGATAAACTAAGTTGTAGTGGGACTAGAGATAAGTGAAGGTGAGAAAAATTAAGACTGAGAAGAGTATTATAGGAATTCAGTTTGAACTTATCAGGGAGAATGAATACCTGATGTAGTTTTGTGGGGGCATGGTCCTTGATAGAAGTCTTGCTTTGTTGTGTATCTCTGTTAGATCTATTATTTGGATGTCTTTGACCCTCTGATAAAAAGGAAATATGCTCTCAGACTGTATGAATTAAGTTAGATTGTTTCAATGAGATAATATCCCAATGTGTCCTTTGCTCTTACTTAAAGGGAAAGTGGTCAAAGGTGCTGCTAATGAGGGAAATAACTTAAGAAACTATTAATTACTCCAAAGTTGTACTTGCATTTATTAAAAAAAAAATCAGAGATCACAATCCCAAAAGATTTCTGTGTATGTTCAACTTAATAAGGTACTCTTGCAATTCCTTTTATTAGCACCCATTCAAACATTACTAGAGGATGCAACATTCTGACACTGGCAGTAGTCCTGTGGCCAAATTTTAGAATCCTGACATTGGCAAATATGTCATTTTTGTTCAGCAAAATATATTAAAATTACAAAATTTTCTTGAGATATAATTCTTACTGACTACGCCTTAAAGACACACATTTTAAACATATATTAATTAGATATTAAGTAATGATGCAATTTTAAAAATTCAATTTTATAATATTATTCAATTAAAAGGATAAACTCTACCTGTTCTAAAAAAGGAAAACAAATACCAACAAAAATATTCCCTTTGGGAATCCCTTGATGAAGACTCTTTTGCATCCATGCCTTTGAACATCCCAATTCAAAGTAAGTCTATTTGTATCAGAATAGCCTATTAAAGAAGGAAGGAATCAATTCCTAAGTTTGGTAGTTTAGACCTAAATTACTTAATAAGATATTATATAATATATTATATATAATATTTCTCATATGATACATATACCACACACAGTACTCTGTGGGATAGAAGGCCTCAGAGTCAAGAAAATTTAGATATAAGTCCTGCTTTGGGCATGTCATGATTATTCTTGGCACACCACTTAGATTCCCATGCAATTCTCTGACACTGTTATAGCTAGTGAACTTGTCACCTCCCATGGATTCAATTATCATCTCCTATGTAGATGGTTCCCAGAGCTCTATATCTAGTCCTGATCTTTTTCCTGTGTACCAATCTATATCATCACCACCTTTGGAGTTTTAGAAGTTCCATAAGTATCTCAAACTGATAAAAGTTCATAACTGAAGTAATTATATATCCCTTTAAACCTAACCCCATTTGAACATCTCTAATATTGTTCAATTCTCCAGCATTCTCCCCAGGTTCCCAGATTCACAACCTTGCTGTCATCTTCTTCTCATTCTCACTCACACCATATATACAGTCAGTTGTCATTTCTTTAGACCATAACAATAACTGCCAAATATATTCCTTTCTCTCCAATCACTCAATCATCATCTTAGTTCAGTCTTCCTTTCCTCTTGCCCACGTTACTACAATAGGCACAGCTCTTTGCCTCAAGTCTTCTATTCAATCCTGTGTGTCCTCCATGTGCCTGCCAAAGTGATTTTCCTAAATGCCAATATCAACACTTACCCTCTACTAAATAACCTCTGCACTCCATATTATATTTAAGATCAAATATAAAATCTTTAGCATTTAAAGGTCTGGCTTCTTATATCTATATAGTTTTATGTTTTCTCCTTTCCACCCACTCTATGATCTAGTCAAACCATCCTGACTGCTTGCCTGTCACATGGCATTCCATCTTTATTCTCCATACCTTTGTACTGGCTCTTACTTGTACCTGGAATGCTCTCCCTTCTCACTTCTACCTTTTGGCTTCCTTATGGTCCTTTAAGACCCAACTTAAATCCCATCTTTTGCAGAAGGCC
This sequence comes from Petaurus breviceps papuanus, assembly GCF_028583685.1. Lineage (NCBI taxonomy): Eukaryota > Metazoa > Chordata > Mammalia > Diprotodontia > Petauridae > Petaurus > Petaurus breviceps. The sequence goes on from NW_027185655.1 coordinate 28,131,913, forward strand.
TTTGCATCTTCCCTCTCGCTGTCAGTCCCATTTTTTTTTTTAAGCAATCGGGGCTATGTAACTTGCTCAAGGTTACATGGCCAGTTATTTCTGGGTGTGGTGCTAAGTATCTGAGCCCAGATTTGATCCCCAGGTCATCCCGACACTGGGGCCAGAGCTCTTACTCACTGTGCTACCTGGCTGCCCCCAGTGCCTTACTTTCTACATGTAGTCTGTTTGTATGCAAACTATGTATATGCTGTCTCCCTCATTAGATTTTGAGGTTCTGATGTAAGACATTGTTTTGCCTTTCTTTGTAGCAACAGAGTGTAGTATAGTGCTGATGTACAATTAATTAATGCTTATTTCCTGACTGCTGATTACCTGCTTCACTGATTTTAGGTTATAAAGCAATTGCAGATCACTGGTTCTTCATGCCCCGACCAGAAGAAAAGCTTAATCATTTAAATAAAATCATTTCTTTTATCTTGACTTCTTTCAGTTCTAAATGTAGAAAATTAGTATACTGCTACATTTATAGATTTCGTTCTGTCAGAATAACAGCTGTGTTCTGTTTCCTGTTCCCATCATGTTATTTCTAGGAAAACATCCATTAAACCTTGAGGGTTAAAATATATTCATTGACAATATTTGACAGTTTTCTAAGTTGAATGTGTTCTTTGTTTATCAATCTGCTAAAATACTACAATCTATTAAACAATTGTTGGTTAAGTTCACTGTAGTTATGGAATTGTAATCTCTTCATATTGCCTAGGATATTTAACTATCCATAAAAACTTGTAATATTAGCAGTTTGCTAGAGTCTACTACCAACCCGAGAAATGGTTTCTTCAAGGTGATGACAGGAGAATAAGAGTTTCTATTGAACACAACCACTTTAAAAGAAAAGGAGATGGATTAGGAAAGAGGAAGAGTCAATAATGCTCAGAGGTCATACTTGATTTTATACTTATCCACTCCATAACAGACTAGAGATAGGTTCAAATAGGTTGGTAAGAAATTACTCCAAGAAAGCCCAGTACAATACAAGCTCCACCACATCTTCCTCCCAGAATTCCACCAACTGATGATTCATGTGGCTTCAACATTTTAAAAGTTTTTGACAAAATGAAATTCAAGTATACTTATACCTAAGGAGGCTAAATGTTTACAGATAATTTACTGTGTTATTAAAGAAATTCCTGTTCAGATATGGGTTGGAGTGGATGCCTCCTGAGGTCTCATAAAACTGAGAGTCTTCTATCTCTTGAGGTGCTTTAGTCTGATGAATATCATGTAGGTCAGGTAGGCTCTGGGAAATGCCTATCAATTCAGAGGTGGGTTGTCAGAGGTAGGAGTCTACATTTCTGCTTTAAGGTTCTAGAAGTAAACTGAAGGAAAATTGGGTGTCTTTCTCTAATATCATCAGCTCTAGTCCCTTCTGAGAGTCTTCCAAGATTTTCAGCTGAAAATAATTTAATCAGCAACAGTTAATTAGCTTTTAGAAAGGAACATTTTATAAAGAACCAGAGGGTATAATAAAACCCCCCATCCAACTAGAACCTCTTCTCTGGCATCCAATCATTTCATCAAATTACTTTCAAAGGATTTTTTTTCCCCAAAACTTTAAAGCCTTTGGTTGTAATGTTCTCAACTAGTTAAGGTTACAGGCTAAAATGGTGTGGGTGGTATTAAACCCATCCTTGCAATAGAAATCAATCTTTAAACTAGAAAGGAACTTAATGGTCAGCTACTATCTCTCTCCTCCGTTCTATTGTGAGTTTTTTTCATTATTTACACTCATCATCTCTATTTACTCTTCAATTCACTCATCAGTCCTTTGAACTCTGGCTTACCACCTCCAGTACTGATTTTCAGTATCACCCTGCAGCCTTCCCTGGTTCTACCAAATGAAAATATTCCTTCCCTCCTCCAATTTGTATTTTTCTTTTGCCCTCATTAGACACTTCTTTTTATTAAACTTATCTGTATACATGTTTGACCCTCTTCTTATTAGGATGCAAACTCCTTGAAGTCAAGGGATGTATAATTTTTTTGTCTTGTGTCCCTTGACATTGTCATAGTGTCAAAAATTGAATAAGCATCTAATTAATTTTTGTTGAATTGCATCACATTGATATGTATTACTGTATTCAAGGATCCACATTAAGTATTCCCAAGAGGTAGTTAAGCATTCTATGATTAAATATTTCCATTTATGGAGAACTCATTTCCACATGTGACAATACATTTAAAAATAATTCTTATTATTAAACAGCTGTTATTTAAAAGGATCCAATATCTTCCTCTTTTTCAATGATCTCCATGCTTGAACTATACAGAATGAATGTTATTCCATTTCCACATACTTCATACTTCAAACTCTTGAAGTCAGCTATCAACACTCCCCCCCCAAAAAAATGCTCCCACTTTCTATAGAGATCCTGCACATTTCTGGATACCTGATCCTATACTTGTCAAAATTATTTTCAATTATTTCTTAACTATATATGGGACCACTTAGGAATAATGCATTTATATGTGAATACCAAGTACTTGGCACAGTATTTGGGACACAGTGAGGTACATAATCAAAGTTTTTCTTTCCGTCCCTGTTTCTTTTCTTTCCTTCTTCTTTTCTTCCCTCCCTTCCTACTTTGCTCTTTTCTCTCTTTTCCTTCCCTCTCCCTTCTTTTCTTCCTCCATCCCTGTTTCTTTCCATTTCTCTTTCTCCCTCCCTCTTTCCTTCCTTCCCTCCTTCCATCCCTCCTTCCTTCTTTCCCTCTCTTCTTCCTTCCTTCTTTCCTTCCATATTTCTTCCTTCATCCTTCCTTCCTTCCCCCTCCTTTCTTCCTTGCCTCCCAAATCCTTTTGTTTTTTTCCTTTCCTGCATAGATGGTTAAAGGACAGGCATAGTATGATATATCCATTTTATTGACAATCAAATCATACCTGTTAATGACTGACTTAGTGTCACATAACTAATATGTGTCAGATTTTTGCTCAGTCATTATAATTATAGTCATACCTGACTCTTCATGACCCCATTTGGAGTTTCCTTAGCAAAGACACTGGAATGGTTTGTCATTTCCTTCTCAAACTCATTTTACAGATAAGGAAACTAAGCCAAACAGTTAAGTGTATTGTCCGGGATCACACAACTACTAAATTCCTGAGGCCATATTTGAACTCAGGTCTTCCTGACTCCAGGCTCAGGGTTCTATCTACTGCAATACCTACCTACCCAGTATGTGTCAGAACTGCATTTTTAATGAATCTTAACTCAAAGATCAGAACTTGGTCTACTATATTACCCATCCTCTCTGGACCCGAGTTTCTTAGAATGCAATTAGCCTAGATAAACTTTAATTTCCCTTCCACTTATAAATCCTTTAACTTTCACAAATATGTCTGTGACCATTATTGGGAATTTCCCTTCCGTACCCTGGCTACTTTTCCAGTTAAAAGATGGGCCCCTTAGGGGTATTAAGAGAAGGAGCACACCTGGCATATACCTCCTCTGCATTACAAAGACAAAGTCACATTCCATCAAGACAGAAAGCAATTATGGTGAAAGCAGGTAAGTGTCACATCTTTTTCCGAACTTCTGTCAATTCAAAATGACCTTATGGGAATTTTTCAAAGCATAGTTTGAAATCAGCCTGAGTTTTATGGATCTTTTCCCACCGGTTTAGATGTTTTAGCTATGGCTCTGCCACTTTCTACCTTATGACATTGAGTAATTCATGAGCCTTAGGTCCTAACCTGTAAATTTTTTTTTGGGGGGGGAGGGTGTGGGAGAACTAGAAAGCTTGCAAGGTCTCTTGTAGTTCTTATGGTGTATGTTTGCTCAGAATAATTGATGCCATGAAGTAATATTGGCTGTACAACTAGGTATACATATAGAATATTTTTATTCCCCTGGAGTCCAATCCAATAAGCATCTGCTATGTGGAAAACCCTAGGGTAGTCAATAGTTTCACAAAGATGAAATGAAAAAAAATCTATTCACTGAAAAAACTTTCATTCCTCTAAAAAGGTATAGGAAAGAGAGAAAAAAAGGGGATAATTTCTCCATATTTACTGACTCTTTCTTTGTTGTTTACAAATAAGCTCAGGCCTCCCTCATCCTTAAAAATGTTCCATTGATCTTCACTTTCCTAAAAGGTATCATCCTGTATCTCTCCTCCCTTCTCAGATAACATCTATGCAAAAATCTCTCTATACTTGAATACTTCATGCCTCTTTTTCCTTTCTTCTCATTTTCTTCCAAACCTTCTGCTTATTCTAACCTTATTATTCAACAGTGGACCTGGAGTCAGGAAAACCTCAACAGAAGTCTGGCCTCAAGTACTTAATAGTTTTGGAAAACTCTGTACAAATCATTTAACCTCTGTTTCTCTTAGTTTCCTCATCTCTAAAATGAGCGTATTAATAGCATTGACCCTCAGGTTTGTTATGAGGATCAAATGTGATGTTTGTAAAGCACTGTGTAAAATTGAAAACACTTATATAGCTTAAAACATATAAAGCTAGCCATTACTCAGCCTCAATCTCTTTTCTTAACTCCATTCCTGCATCACCAATTGCCTATTAATTGAATGGCCCTTAGAAATCATAAACTCAACATGTCTAAAAGAGAACTCATTATCTTTCCCCTGTATCCCTCTTATTACTTAGGAAGACACCACCATCCTCCCAGGAACCTAGCCTGACAGCCTTGCTCTTTATTTTTCATTCAAATTAACCCCACAGATACAACCAATTGCCATATCTTTTGATTTTGATCATAACATATCTCGTGCATCTCTCTCCAATTATTCATGCACTACCCTCAAGTCAAGTTAAGAAGCATTTTTGAAAAAGAATTTAGCATGTGTCAGGCATTGTTTAGCAAAGAGAGTACAAAGAAAGGCCCAAAATATTCCCTACTTTCAAGGGACAATGGAGACAAAATACAATCAACAATGGACAAAAAAAGATGTATACAGAATGAGTTGAAGATAACCTTATAGGGACAATATAAAGTATGAAGTGGAATAAGGAAGGACTTCTTATAAAAGACTGGATTTTAGCTGAGACTTCAAAAAAATGAGGGAAGTCAGAAGGCAGAGATGAGGAAAGAAACCATCCTACGCAAGGATGCCCAATGAACAGAGTGGGAAGATGGAATGTCTTGTTTAATCAACAGCAAGTTTGTCCATATCACTAGAATAGAATACGTATAGAGAGTTAAGGTATAAGTAGGCAAGAAAGGTTGGAATGGTGAAAATTACAAATACCCTAAAAGCTAAAGAAAGAATTTTATATTTGATCCTGGAGATAATAAGAAGAAGCCCTTGAAGTTTATTGAAAGAGGGAAGGGATTAGACTTTTGTTTTTAGAAGATCGCTTTTTCCAGCTGAACTGAAGATGGAGAAGAGTGGGGAGAAAATTGAGGAAGGGAAACCAATCCAAAAGCTATTACACTAATCCAGTCACAAGGAGATGAAGGCCTGTACAGGGTAAGAAGCAGATATATGAAAAGATGTTACAACATAAAATTGACAGGATTTGAGAATAAATTGGACAAGTGAGACAAGACAGAACGACGTGTCAAAAATGACATCTAGGTTGTGAGCTTGGGAAGGTTTTTCAACATTAATAGGGCAGTTAGGAAGAAGTGGGGGGTTTTGTGGTAAAGATTATGAGTACAGTTTTAGAATTTTTAATCATTAAGTGTCCATGGAACATCTAGTTTAAGATGTCCACTAGATCACTAGTGATGAGAGACTAGATGTGAGGAAAGACATCAGAATTGGATAGAGCTGAGTCTTGTATTTAAAAATCAAATTTTCTATTCAGAACTGGTACTTTTATCAGGAACTCTTGAATGTTCTCAAATCATTAAATATCCATTTTTCTTCTGAAGGATTATACTCACTTTTGCTGGGCAGGTGATTCTTGGTTGAAATTCTGACTCCCTCGCCCTCTGGAATTTCACATTCCCAGTAACGAATCCTTTATTGTAGATGCTGCTAAACTTATATTATGCTGACTGTAGCTCCATGACATATGATTTTTTTTTCTGGCTGCTTGCAATATTTTTTCCTTAACCTGGGAGCTCTGGAATTTGGCTATAACATTCCTGCTCCCCCTCAAGGCCTGCTGCTGGTTTGCTGAGCATGGCCTACACTGGACCATACTCCACTCTCAATTCAGTTAGACAGATCTTTACTGCTGCTTTCTAAGTTGTCTCAGTCTGGGAAATGGTTTTACATTATCTCTTTGTTGCTTCTGATTTTGAGGTGGTATTTTGTTTGGAGAAGAATTTGGGAGAGCTCAGGTGAGTCCTTAAATTTACTCTGCCATCTTAGCCATACATGATACCTTTCAATTGTCAAGTAAATAAATATGGAACACCTCAAAATCAGTTTTCCATGACTATCTTTGTGCAATAATTTCTTTGTTTGGCTGTCATTTTACTTAACAAATATTTATTAAATTACTGTGCTTAAGGTGAGAGGAAAAGGTCATGTAGTAGAGAAAGAGCTGATATTAGGGTAAAGAAGATCCAGCTTTAAATCCTGTATCTAATACACAATGCCTTGGGGCCCTGGACAAGTCATTAAACCTCTCAGATCCCTGAGAAACTCTCAGATGACAAGTTACAGATAAATTATTGATCTGCATTAGTCAAGTGTTTTCCTCACTTTGGTTTTCCTCCAGAAGCAAAGTGCCAAGTCTCATCAAGGAAGAAAAATGTGCTGGGTATTATATTAGGTGATCAGTAAGGTAAAGAAGTAACCTCTATTCTCACTCTAGCAGTGAGAAATCAAAAAAAAGTTAAATATCATGCCAAACAAAATGTGAAAATGTGTGATAGGTGCAAAGAAAGGTAATAGTTTATAGGGAATGAGAGATTGCTTTTGAGTGGAGGGATCAGAAGAGATTAAATATTGACATTTTCCCTGTGGGAGATACATTTTTTCCCCATCCTCTTCCCTTCATTGCTCCAAAAATATGTTTTCCTTTAAAATGACTACAACATTACTCCAAATGCAACATAGCTTGTTGTTGAAAACTTCCAATAGTGCAAAATCATTGGGCATCAATATCACTGTGACAACGCACCCCTCTGACATTATACATTGCAAAGATAGGTGTTTATCTGCATTGATGGAGGGATTTTCCTCATATAAAGTCCTTTATATGTTTGAAATCACAGATTGACTCCAAAAACAACAGGGATATAATACAGCAATTTTTTTCAGATAGATTTAGATCTAGATGAGCCCCAAAAATTCATCTAGTCCATTCATTTCACCTTCTCCAAAGGATTTTGGATATTCCTTAAAGGTATTTCCTGAGGTTTTAATGTTATGGCCCTAGCTTAGTTAGTTAATCACAATCTAAAAATGTCATGATTTCATCCTTGGAGAAAATGTCAGTTTTCTTAGACTGATGCATTTTAAAGATAATTTGTTAAACTATTTGGACTTTGGATTCTGGGTTTGCTCCTGCTGTAAGCCCCCTGTGCAATAACTTTAATATTTTGGTGAATTGTCAGTCTTCTAGAAAGGCAACACAATGAAAACTGCCTTTAGGTTGGAATTAAAATGGGAAATTAAAATGGTCTTCTGGAAACTGACCTTTCCAAGTCCTAGCAAGATCGATGACATGATGCTTAATGGCATGACTGTAGGGCTTAATTCCACATCATTCACTCTCACAGCAAAGTAAATTACTGTTAAACTATCTTGAAAAAAAAGATGACAAAGTTCAGACCATTGGATCAAGATCTTTACAGTCAGTTTGCAAAAGGAAAAATATCTCCCTAGGGTGTAATATTTTCAAATGTATCATCTTTGACACTTGACTTGCCATTTTACATTGCATTTGGATTAATGATTTCTGAAAACGAGCTCCAGGTGAACCTAAATTTTGTACAGCTGCAATGTGACATGAATTCTTGAGTATTTTTTTCGAAGGTTCAGATTATTTGCAGAGCAAATAATAATAATCATCTTTCATTGTTCCAAATATTTAGTATGATAATGGTTCCTATTTTTATTGCTGGTAACTCTGGTAACTTCATTCATGGATTGCATCAAATAATTTTCAGGTGAGTTTAATCTCAAAATTAGATTTTCTTGAGATTCAATCCAAAATATTTCAATAGGGATTTTTACAAAAGGCATAATTTCTTTGACTCATTTACATAAAAAACAATCTTTATCACCACCGAAATTAAAGATTGGAAACAAAGCAAATTAAAGGGACATGCAAACATTATAATGAGGCTACAGGGTAGGATATTTGTCAGATGTTGCTCACTGGTATTCCAGGAAGTATAAAGTCTATGGTATTCTCTTGACTTAATAATAAATTAATAACTTCACTATTCTATTCATAAATAACTGGTCTTTAATATATTTTCTAAAAGGTTATATCTTTCCCAAATCCTAAATCTTACCAAAAAAATAAAGTAAAAGATAAGCAAATGTTTTACTAAATTTGGTGACAAGTGGGAAAGATGTGCAAACTGTTATTTGTTTGAAATGCTAAAATTATAAAAAAAAACAATTTAATATATGATATTTCACAGTTATGCTGTTTCAAATTGAGGCACTTCTCTCTTCAAAACATTCAGAGATCATAGCTTATAGTATCAAATTTCTAAAGCTGAGACAATTTAAGACTATAAAACTATGAGAACAGTATTTTCAAAGTAGTAGGATTTATTTCATAAAAGATTTTTTTTGGGGGGGGGAATGTGAACTGAGGTAAATTTCAGTAAACAATCAATGACTATCTACTATATTCAAGGCATTGTGCATTAGGTCTGCAAAGACAAGACCAAGAGTCCTATTTATAAAAGCAAATTTTATCACACAAGGAGACATGGAACATATAAACTAGCAAGACCTAGCAAACTAGCTAGTCAACAATAAGGTACTTTCAAATTATGTGAAAATTAGTACCAAATAGCAATCATCAAGAAAAGAATAATGACTTTTTTACTATGTGAATAATTTTGCCTTTATACTCAGAAATTGCTAAACCAACAATGCTTTTGGGGTCTATGACTCCTATTAAATATGATCAGGAAAACACTAATTTTTGCTTATGTACCAGTAAAACATTTTGTTCAGTTTCATGAAAGATCATGGCCATTAACATTAAAAACATTACTCTGTCTTTTCATTTCCAATATAAACACACAAAAATATTGTGCTAGAATTAAAGCAGAAGAGAACAAGTCATTATCTTTGGGAATTGCAAGGCCCCTTTAAAGACTCAAAGAAAGAAATAAAACCTATGTTTTTAATCCAAATGTTCTGTCACTGTTATTGAATAGCATTAAGACAGAATACAGTAATTTCTCACGAATTAAACATGAGTATCTTTTAGTGGGCAGTGACAAGAAAGATTGCAGAAATAAGTAGCTGTAACACATAACAAGGTATGATCATAGTTCTAAAGTTGGAAGGATAAATTATCTAGTCCAGTGTGTGGAGTATGAGTGTGTGTGTCTATGTGTGTGTGTGAAGAAGAACTTAAGACCTAGAGAGGTTAAGTGACTTGGAAAGGTCATATAAGTAACGAATAATAAAATTTGGGTTCAGATGTGCATCCTGTGACTCCCTGGTTAGAACTGTTCCCTCTTCCTGACACCATATACATCAGGCTGCCCCAATTATTTGAGCTTTTTATAAACTATGTATATTCCCTAGGAATTAAGAAGAAGAATTCCACTGAAGCCTAGATAATATATGGTAACTCTGATGTCCCACCCCCACATACAAGCAGTTGCCAAACATTATTGATTCTACATTAATAGTGTAATTCACATTTGCCATGGCTGCTATCACTTGTTATGATAGTTCACACCCGCAGCACTTCTTGTCTAGGCTATCACATGAGCTTGCTACTTGTTTTCCCTGCAGCCAATTTCTGTCCTCTACCCAGATATACTCCACATACCACTTAAATTGATATTCCTAAATGCACAAGTCTTACACTGACATGCCTTTCTCTTTCTCTCTCTTCCTCTCTCTTTGTCTCTCCCTCTCTCTCTTTGTCTCTCTCTCTCTCTCTTCTCTCTCTTTCTCTCTCTTCCTCTCTCTCTTTCTCTCTCTCTTCCTCTCTGTCTTCCTCTCTCTCTCCTCTCTCTCTTCCTCTCTGTCTTCCTCTCTCTCTCCTCTCTCTCTTTCTCTCTCTCTTCTCTTTTCCTCTCTCTCTCTCTGTCTCTCTTCCTCTCTCTCTTTCTCTCTCTGTCTCTCTTCCTCTCTCTCTCTATCCTCTCTCTCTTTCTCTTTCTATCTCTCTTCCTCTCTCTGTCTCTCTCTTTATCTGCCTCTTGCTCTCTCTCTCTCGAAAGACAGCTTAAAAGCATTTCACTCCATATCAATTCATACAAATCTGTTCGGTATAATGACAATGTATTACATCATCTTTTTTTTTTGCAACACAATGTATTCTATAATATTTATAAACCATAACTTGTTCATCCATTTCCCAATGTGTGTAGCATCTCAGATTCCCATTCTTCACCATCTCAAAAAGATCTATAAATAATTTTGGACATCTTTAGGGTTTGTTTTGCTAAGGAATAATTCCTCCCTTAACCTATCCTCCTCCTAAATCCATCTCTCATTTCTCCTCTTTCTTCCTATTTTCTTCTTGAATGCAGTATGTATATATGTATGTGTATGTGTGTGTGTGTATTCTTCCTTCTTTTGACTAGATCAGATGAGTATGAAGTTATAATATAAGCTGCTCCTTCACTTCCTTTTCCTTATTTGTATAGATGTCGATTTGCTCACCATGATGATATGAATTACTTTTCTGTAACCTCCCTTCCCATGTACCCCCCAGTATATTTATCTTCCTCTCTCTTTCCAATCTTTTCTTAGGTCTGATTAGAGTTCTTCTAGGATCTCTTAAGAAAATAGGGTTCATAGGACATACATAGCTCATCTCCCTATTTGAATGTAAGTTTTATCCTTGCTTTAGTCTTTTATTATTATTCATTCCTCTTTACTTGTTTATGTTTCTCTTCATGCCTATATTTGAACATCAAATTCTCTATTCAAATCTGTTCTTTTGACTAGTAATGCTTGGCAGTCCTCTAGTTTCATTAAAGTTCACTTTTTCCACTGACTAGGAGAGTTATTCTTGGCTTTGAGTTCATGCCCTTTGCTTTCTTGAACACTGTATTCTAAACTCTCTGTTCTTATATAGTAGTGATGGCTAAATTATATCTAACAGGCTGTGGCCTGTGAGTTGCAGTAATCGGAAAGTGGAAAGTGGTCTAATGCAAGGAAGAGTTGGATTGCCACCCCCACAATCTGAACTCTGCAAATTCTTGACCTGGGTTTCATTCTGCACAAGTATAGAATACTGCTGAACTCAGGAGGGACCAAGTTAGGTCAGCTGGGAAAGTTTATGGATTCAAATCAAAATAGATTCTTCTTGGTCTGGGATTCCTGCCATGATCATCTTTCCACCAGCTGGGCAAGATGCTAGAATTGAGACTGCACTTTGCTTCGTGGTTTGAGCCATATTGCTGCTGGTGGTTCCTCAAATTTCTCCTTTGTTAGTAAATCACCCAGGGCCTCTTTATCCAGGAATACTACATGCAAGCTCAGGTCCCCTTCTCAGTCTACTGTACTTCTATGAACCTAAACTGGGTAGTGAACAATAAAATTATAAGTTTGTACTTGGATCTATTAAGGTACCCTTGTATGGGTCTGGTTGTGCCCTGGCATTACAAACATGAATTCACACATAAAAAAATTACTGCATTAACCATTTTATGTGAAAAATCATGAAAAAAAAGGGAGAAATAAGAAAATAAGCCTCACTGAGTTCATCAGTTCTCTGACTTGAAGCTGATAGTATTTTTTCATCATGAGTCCTTTGGAATTTTGGTTGATCATTGTATTGATCAGTGTTAGTAAGTCTTTTAAAATCATCTTTGCAACATACCGTGTTCTTGTTCTGTTCACTTAACTTTGCAGAAATTCTGACAAATATCTCCCAGTCTTTCTGAAACTATCCTCTTCATAATTTTAAGGAACAAAATAGGATTCTGTCATATTTATATAATGTAAATTGTTTAGTTATTCCCTCAACTCATGGGCACCCTCTCAGTTTCTAATTCTTTGCCACCACAAAATAGCTATTATATTTATTATAACATTTGTTATAAAATTATAATTTGTATATGTATTATAATAAAAATTATTATATATGTTATTTTCATCTTTCTTTGATCTCTTTGGTATAGATATATAGTGGCAATATTACTGAGTAAAGGTGTATGCACACTTTAATAGCTTTTGCAGCAAAGTTTCAAATTGCTATCCAAAACATCAGGGCTATTTCAGAGCTCCAACACTACAGCATTAGTACACCTATTTTCCCACATTCCCTCCAGCATTTGTCATTCTGTTTATGTTCTTTGATGATTTATCAATCAGGGAATGACTCTTATTCTTGCAAATTTGACTCAGTTCCCAAAACTATTTTAGAAATAGACCTGTACTAGAAAAAAGGAAATATTTTGCAAAGATGTTTTTTTTTTTCCTTTTCTTCTAACTTTAGCTATTACTTCTTGGCTCAAGAATTGGGATCAAGAGGTGGCTAGGTGGAACAGCAAATACAGCACTGGCCCTGGAGTCAGGAGGACCTGAGTTCAAATACAGCCTCAGACACTTAACACTTACTAGCCGGGTAACCTTGGGCAAGTCACTTAGCCCCTATTACCCTTTCTTCCCCCCTCCAAAAGAAAAGAATTGGGATCAGATGCTAAGTCATTATGAATATCTGTCTCTGTCTATTGTGTACCTAATATATTAGACTATATGATCACTGTATTCATCTCCTTGACTTCTTTATTTATTTTAAGGTTAGATTTATGTACAACTGAGAAGCAAAAGTAGAGGTTCTTCACCAGTATGGTTTTACTGTTTTGTATTACAACTCATTCAACTTTTCCTTTAAGAATTTGGATGGAATGCCTTTTGGTGTATATTTGTTTAGCATTGATGTTACTTCATGGTCCATGTTATTTTTTAGCAAGATGTAGTTTCCCTGATCCTCTCTTTTAATTAGGTCTATTTCCACATTTTCTTTGTCTGAGATCATGCTTGCCATCCTTGCCTTCTTTTTAAATTTCAGTTGAAGTTCAATAGATTATGCTCCAGTACCTTATCTGAACTCTGTGTCTTTCAGTTTCAAATGTGTTTCTTGTAAATGACATATTGTTGAATTCCAGTTTCTAATCCATTTTGCTATCTACTTCTGTTTTGTGGCCAAGTTCATCCCGTTCACATTAACAGTTATGATTACTATGTGTATTTCCTTCTATTGTATTGTATTGTATTGTATTCTACTCTATTCTATTCTATTCTATTCATCATATCCTTAAAGTTGTCTCCTCCTCAAGATTACATTTGCTTCTGACCACCTCCTCCCTTTGTCTATTCTACTTCATCCCACAACCTCATCACTTACCCCATTTCATTCCTACTTTCTTTTTGAGTGAGAGGAATTTTTGTGCCCAATTTTGCACAATTGGGTATTTTTCTCTCCTTGAACGTGTTTAGGTAAAAGTGAGAATCATGTTGTCTTCCCCCTCCTGCCACTCTCTCCTCCATTGTATACTCTTCCTTACATATCTTATATAGTGTGATGATTTTCCCTATTTACTTCCCCCTTTTCCTTACATACAGTATTATATATTTATTACACACACACACATATGTATATATATATATATATATATACATATATATATATTGACATGGCTAATTCTCACCTATACATTTTTTAGATAATCCCTAAATATTAGAATTATGCTCAGACCCTCTGTCTGATTACATTCCTTCCAAGATCCCTGGTCATGATAAAATTCTGTGGGGGTTTATATATTTCTTTCCCACATGGGAGTAGGTAGGCTATGATTTCTCACTCCTGTTTATCTTAATACACTACTTTTAATTCTTCTGTTTAAATGTTAATTTTCCTAATCAGCTAATCATCATGTATTAAAGTACTTAATTCAATAAATATCCATTTTTTTCACCTATAGGATTATATTCTCCTTTTCTGAGTATGTTACTCTTAATGTAAACATTGCTCCTTTGACTCTGGAATATCATATTCCAAGTCTTCTGCTCCTTTATTATATTGTAGGTGATAAATCTTGTGCGATCCTGACTTTAGCTTCAAAGTATTTACATTTGTTTTGGTTGATTGTAGTATTTTCTCAACCTGGGAGCTTTAGTTATAATACTCCTGGGAGTTTTCATTTTGGCATTTCTTATAGGAGGAGACAAGTGGATTCTTTCAATTTCTGCTTTGTACTCTAGTTCTAAGATATCTAGGCAGTATTCCTTTATAATTTCTTGATATATGATGTCTAAATTATTTTTTGTTGTTGTTGTTCATGGTTTTAAGAGTTTGATTATTTTTAAATTATCTCCCCTCAATTTATGTTCCAGGACAGTTGTTTTTTTTTTCCTATGAGATATTTCATACTGTCTGCTATTTTTCATCATTTTGACTTTGTTTAAATTTTTCTTGCTGTCGTGCTATCATAAACTTCCATTGGTCCAATTTGAATTTTAAGAATTTATTTTAATTTTAACATATTTTTATGCTTTTTGTATTCATTTGGTATTTAATTTTCCACAGTTTCACATAAAAACAAATTTTAACATTTGTTTTTAAAACTTTGAATTGCAAATTATATCCCTTCTTCCCCCTCCCCCCCCATTGAGAAGGCAAGTAATTCCATATAGGTTATATATGTGTAGTCATGCAAAACATATCCATAACAGCAATGTTGCAAAAGAAAACAGAAAAAAATCAAGAAAAATTTTAAAAAGGTGCTTCAATCTGTATTCAGACACCATCAGTTCATTCTCTGGGGATGGATAGCATTTTTCATCTTAAGTCATTCAGAGTTGTCATGGATCATTGTATTGTTGAGAATAGCCAAGTCATTCACAGCTGATCATCTTAAAATATTGTTGTTGCTTTGTACCCAATACATTTCATTTTGCATCAACCCCTGTGAGTCTTGCTCAGTTTTTTTGAGAGCAACCAGCTCATCATTTGTTATGGTAAAATAGTATTCCATCATAATTACATTCCACAATTTATTCAGCCATTCCCCAATTGATGTGCATCCACTCAATTTCTAATTCTTTACCCCCAGAAAAGAACTGCTAAAATATTTTTATACATATAAACTATTGTCCTTTTTAAAAAAATCTATTTGGGATACTGACCTAGTAGTGGTATTGCTATGTCAATAGGTGTGCATCATTTTATGGCCTTTTGGGTGTATTTTCAAATTGCTTATAGAATGGTTTAATCAATTCACAATTCAAACAAGAGTACATTAATGTTTCATTTCCCCCATATCCCCTCCAACATTTATCATTTACCTTTTCTATCCTATTATCTAATCTAACAGGTATAAGGTAGTATATCAAAATTGTTTTAACTTGAATTTTCCCAATCAATACAGAGTTAAAACATTTTTATATGACTATATAAAGTTTTAATTACTTCATCTGAAAATTGCCAATATCTTTTGATCATTTATCAATTAGGATATGGCTCTTATTTTTATAAATTTGACAGAGATCTTTATATATCAGAGAAATTTGCATCTAATTTTTTCAGTTAGTAATGCTAACTGTATTTTCCTCCCTTTTATTCTCCCTACCCCTGTTTATTCTACTCTACTCTCACCCTGTCCTTCATCAAAAGTGTTTTGTTTCTGATTAACTCTTTAGCCAATCTTCTTCCCCTTCTATCACTCCCCCTTTTCTTATGCCCTTCCCTTTCCATTTTACTGTAGGGTAAGATAGATTTTTCTACCCCATTGTCTGTGTATCTTATTTCCCATTTACATGTAAAAACAATTTTTAACATTTATTTCTAAAACTTTGAGTTCCAAATTCTCTCCCTTGCTCCCTCCCCATCCATTCTCATCAAGAAGACAAGCAATTCAGTATAGGTTATACATGTACAGTCATGCAAAACACTTTCATAATAGTCATGTTGGGAAAGACTACAAAAATGTTTGGGTAAGATAGATTTCCTTACACAACTGAGTGTGTACATTATTCCCTCCCTTAGCCTATTCCAATGAGAGTGAGATTTTATAATTTTCTCTCACCTCCCCCCTCTTCCCCTTCACTGTAAAAACTTTTTCTTACATATTTTATTTGAGATTATTTGTCTCATTGTACATCTCCCTTTTTCATTCTCCAACTACATTCCTCTCTGACCCCTTAATTTTATTTTTTAAATACCATCCCTTCATATTCAAATCACCCTGTGCCATGTATGTGTGTGTGTGTGTGTGTGTATGTGTGTGTGTGTATTCCCTCCAACTACCCTAATAATGAGAAGGGTCTCGTGAGTTTACAAATATCATCTTTCTATATAGGAATGTAAACAGTTCAATTTTAATAAGTCCCTTGTGATTTTTTTTTCCTGTTTATCTTTTGATGCTTTTCTTGAAAGTCAAAATTTCTATTTAGTTCTGGTCTTTTCTCAAGAATGCATTAAATTCCTCTACCTCATTGAAAATAATTTTTTTCCCATCATGGATTACACTCAGGGTTGCTGAATAGACAATTCTTGATTTTAATCCTAGATCCTTTGACCTCTGGAATATCATATTCCAAGCCCTCTGATTCCTTAATTCAGGAGCTGCTAGATCTTGTACTATTCTGATTGTGATTCTACAATATTTGAATTGTTTCTTTCTGGCTGTTTGCAATATTGTCTCCTTGACCTGGGAACTCTGGAATTTAGCTATAATATTTCTGCGAGTTTTCATTTTGGGATCTCTTTCAGGAGGTGATTGGTGGATTCTTTCAATTTTTATTTAACCTCTGATAATAGGATATAAGGACAATTTTCCTTCATAATTTCTTGAAAGATTATGTCTAGGCTATTTTTTTAATCCTGGCATTCAGGTAGTACAATATTTTTAAAATTATTTTTCTTGGATCTATTTTCTAGGTCATTTTTTCAATGAGATATTTCACAGTGTCTTCTATTTTTTTCATTCTTTTGAATTTGTTTTATTTTTTTTTTCTTGATTTCTCAAAGGGTCATTAGCTTCCATTTACTCCATTCTAATTTTTAAGAAATTTTCTTCAGTGAACTTTTGGAACTCCTTTTCCTCGTGGTCAATTCTGCTTTTTAAGGCATTCTTCTCCCATTGATTTTTTGTAACTCTTTTGTCATTTGGTCTAGTCTATTTTTAAGGTGTCATTTCCTTCAGTATTTTTTGGGGGGGAGGGTCTCCTTTACCAAGCTGTTGAGTAATTTTTCATGATTTTCTTGCATCATTCATTTCTTTTCCCATTTTTCCCTTTACTTCTCTTAATTAATTTTCAAAATCATTTTCAAGCTCTTCCATGGACAGAGACAAATTCATAATATTTTTTTTGTCTTAGAGCCTCTGGACGTTACTTTGTTGTCTTCTTCCAAGTGTATATTTTGAACTTCCTTGTCACCAAGGTAAGTTTCAATAGTCTGAGGTTTTTTTCCCATTGTTTGTACATTTCCCAGCCTATTTCTTGACTTCTGTTTTTAAATTTTTATTTTTAATTAAATTTAATGTTTATTTTTGTTTTACATCATTCATTTCCACAAGATTTTGAGTTACAAATTTTCTCCCTGTCTTTCCCCAACCCATTCCCATAATACAGGGATCCCACTGTATACCCCCTCTACCAATCTACTCTCTCCTATATCCTCTCCCATACCCCCTCTGACTTTATGGTAGGGCAAAATGGATCTCCATACCCCAGTGTCTGGATATTTATTTCCCAGTTGCATGTAATAATAATAATAATATGTTTTTTAAACATTTGATTTAAACATTTGATCCAGCCTTTCTGGAGAGCAATCTGGAACTATGCCCAAAGGGCTATAAATACTTTCATACCCTTTGATCCAGCAATACCACTCCTAGGGTTATATCCCAAAGAGATCATAGAAATGGGAGAAAGACCCATATGTACAAAAATGTTTATAGCAGTTCTTTTTGTTGTGGCAAAGAATTGGAAATCAAGGGGGTGTCCATCAATTGGGGAATGGCTGAACAAGTTGTGGTATATGCATGTTATGGAATATTACTGCGCTATAAGAAATGGGGAGCAGGCGGTCTTCATATTTACCTGGAGAGGCTTAAAAGAACTGATGCTGAGTGAGAAGAGTAGAACCAGGAGGAATTTGTACACAATTACGGACACAACATATGTGTGATGACCAACTTTGATAGACTGGACTCTTCTCAACAATGCAGGGATATAAGTCAATCCCAAAAGACACATGATGGAGAGAAAAACGTGCATCCAGAGAAAGAACTAGAAAGAACTAAATTTATATCCAGGTGGAAGCAAAATACCTGATCTTTTTTGTTCTCTTATTTGATTTTATGTCCATTTTTCATCCCAGCTGGTACAATCCATCCTTATAACCTGACCATTGTATAATGTGAAAGTATCTATAGATCCTATACTTGATTATAAGACGCCATGGTGGGGGAAGGAGGGGGACAAAATGTGAAATTCAAGGAATTGTGGAATTGAATCCTGTAAATTAAAAGGAAACAAACAAATTAATAAATTAAAGAATTAAAAAAATAAAGTAACTTCAATTATATAAAAAAAAAACATTTGATTTTAAAACTTTGAATTCCAGATTCTTTCCCTTCCTCCCTCATCACCCACACTTCCTGGGAAGATAAGCAATTCAAAATAGGTTGAACATGTGTAGCTACACAAAACATTTCCATAGTGGACATACTGTAAAAAAACTGACTATATTTCCTTTCATCCTATCCCACCCCCCACTTGTTCTATTCTCTACTTTAACTCTGTCCCTTTTCAAAAGTGTGTGTTTCTAACTACCCTCCCCCCAAACTGCCCTCCCCTCCATCATTCCCCCTCTCATCCCCTTCCCCCCTATTTAGTGTGTATGTCATTCCCTCCCTAAGCCAAATTCAATGGAAGTAAGGTTGACCCATTCTCTTTTGCCTTCCTGTTCTTCCCCTCCATTGTAACAGTTTTCCCTTGTTCTATATGAGATAATTCACCACATTCTGTCTCTCCCCATCTCCTCACATTATATTTCTCTCTCACCTCTCAATTTCATCTTTTAAGAATCTTCTCTTACTATTCAATTCATCCTGTGCCCTCTATGTATACCTGTACACATATATACACACACTCACATATGTATTCATATGCTTTTATACCCTTCTATATATACATATATATACATATACATACACACATTTATATTCACTTTAACTATCCTCATACTGAGAAAAGTTTCATAAGTTACAATTACAATTTTTCCATGTAGGAATGTAAATAGTTCAACTTTGATAAGTTCCTTATAATTTCTTTTCCCTGTTTACCTTCTCATGCTTCTCTTGATTCTTGTATCTGAATGTCAAATTTTCGATTTGATTCTGGTTTTTCATCAAGAAAGCTTGAAAATCCTCTATTTCATTGAATGACAATATTTTCCCTTGAAACATGATCCTCAGTTTTGCTGGGTAGGTGATTCTTGGTTTTAATCCAAGCTCCTTTGACCTCTGGGATATCACATTCCAAACCCTTTTGTTCCCTCAACATAGAAGCTTCCAGATCCTGTGTTATCCTAATTGTGTTTCCACAATTTTCAAATTGTTTCTTCTTGGCTGACTGTAATATTTTCTCCTTGATTTGGGAATGCTGGGACCTGGCTATTATATTCCTAGGATTTTTCTTTTTGGGTTCTTTTTCAAGAGATGATCAGAGAATTCTTTCAATCTCTATTTTGCCTTCTGGTTCTAAAACATCAGGGCAATTTTCCTTGAGAATTCTTGAAGGATGATTTCTAGGTTCTTTTTTTGATCACTGTTTTCAGGTAGTGCAATAATTTTTAAATTGTCTTTTCTGGATTTATTTTTCAGGTCAGTGGTTGTTCCAATGAGATATTTCATACTGCCTTCTATTTTTTCATTTGTTTGGATCTGTTTAATAGTATCTTAATTTCTCATAAAGTCATTAGCTCCCCTTTGCTCCAATCTAATTCTGAAGGAGTTATTCCCTTCAGTAAGCTTTGAAATTCTTTTTCCATCTGGCAAATTTGGCTTTTTAAGGCATTCTTCTCTTCATTGGCTTTTTTAGCCTCTTTTGCCATTTGAGTTAATTTATTTTTTAAGCTATTATTTTCTTCAATCAAGTTGTTGACTTGCTTTTCATGATTTTCATTCATCATTCTCATTTCTCCTCCCAATTTTTCCTCCACTTCCCTTATTTGGTTTTCAAAATCCTTCTTAAGCTCCTCAATGGCCTGTAACCAGTTCCTATTTTTCTTCAAAGCTTTTGATGCAGGAGCTCTGACATTGTTGTCTTCTTGCCATTCCATGATTTGATCCTTTTTGTCCCCAAAAAGGGATTCTAATGTCAGATTGCTGTGGTGCTTTGCTTCCTTTGCTTGCTCAGGTTACCACTCAATTTCTTGACTTTTGAGCTTTTTTCCACAGCAGAACTATGAGTCCATATAGGAGATCTTTGTCCCAAATCACAGGGGTTTTCTCATCTGCCAAATGTATTAGTTGGCTGCCCTCTCTGAAGCCTCCACAGGTTCTGCCACCTGTTCACACACCCCAGGACCTCCACTCAAGACAGTGATCAACATCCAAGCAGGTTAAAGCAAGAGTGATTACCCCCTCAGAATGGTCACTTGGTACCCCTATGATCTGCAGGCCAGGAGATCTGGAGCAGCCATGCAGTGGCAGCCGCATGGTGACTGCACCTCAGCTACTTCTCCCTTCTGCAGCAGAGGCCAAACCACACTCTTGGTCCCCCAGTTCCCAAAGACCACACTGAACTTTTACACTGTCTTTGGCATTTATGGGTTGGTTGATAATTCTGGCAACCACCACAGCTGCTCATGATCCACTCTCCAAAAATCCCTCCTAATCCTTGACTTATTAACACTCTGTTAAGTTAGGGCTTTGCTTCCAGTATAGAGGAAATACTGTCATAAGTTTTAAGGGCTTCGTCCAGCTGTTTTCAGAAATCCTTCTGGGGACCTGTATGTTTCCAGTTCTTCCAAAGTGGTATGATCTAAGGAGAAGTGTTTACTCCTCTCCTGGTCTGTGCCCTTGTCTGTTAGTAACCACATTCTTTTCTTCACTGGGACTGTGAGGATGATTCCCTCTCCACTGCCACCACAAGCTCTGCTATTCCAGTGCTCTTCCTCACCCCAGGACTGCCACCCAGGTCAGTGACCTACATCCAATAATGTGCAGAGCAACATAGTCCTGGCTTAGTGTCAGCAAAGAGAGTCCTGTAATCTCTTTCTGACCAGTTGTTTGAAATCTTTACATCTGTGGGCTAAGAGCTCCAGAAACAACCACTGCCACTGCAGCTGCCACCACAGAAATAGCCACCACCACCACTGAAGGAGTTATTCTCTTCTGTGAGCTTTTGAAATTATTTTTCCATCTGGAAAATTCAGCTTTTTAAGGCATTCTTCTCCTCATCGGCTTTTTGAGCCTCTTTTGCCATTTGTGAATTACTTTGAGAGTGATTCTGTCACCCCAAAACCTGCTCCTGGGTTGCTGGGGCTGGAACTGGACTGTGCTCCTCTCTCACCCATGTCCTGTAAATCTTTCCTACTGATCTTCTAAATTTTCTTTGGCAATTGGGTTGAGAAGTTAGGAAACTGCCATAGCTTCCAGTGGTTTAGGCCCCTGAAGCTTGTTTTGCATTTGCTAGGGCCCTGATCCATGTTAGAACAGCTTACACTAGACTGAGCTCCTCTCTCGCCTGTACAACAGATGTTTCCTGTCAACCTTCCAGGTTGTCTTGGGTTGGAAATTTGTTTTACTCTGTCTCTTTGTGGGCTCTGTTGCTCTATAATTTGTTTAGAGTAATTTTTTACAGTTATTTGGAGGGGTTTGGACAAAGTTGAAACCCTGCATTTAATTCACCATTTTGGTTCTGCCCCATTTCTCAATATTTAACTTTATTCTATTTTCTTTTTTTTTATTCTTTTTGGATGAAAGGCAAGGTAATTGGGGTTACGTGACTTGTCCACGGTCACTTGGCTAGTTTTTTCTGTTAGTTGTCTTAGGCCACATTTGAACTCAGGTCCTCCTGACTCCAGGTCTGGTGCTCTATTCACTGCATCACTTAGCCACCCCCTTTTAATTCTATTTTCAAATTTTCTTGCATACCTCTCATTTTGCCTCTTCTGTTCCTTTCTGAATTTAATATTTTTTGGGGTTTTTTTTTCCACCTTTCTATAATGCTTTAGGGATTTTTGTTGGACTTGTGTCCATTCTGTTTTTTTCTTCTAAGGCTTTGTTTTTAGACATTTTAAAGTCATTGTCTTCTTCTGTGTTTATGTCTTGAGCTTCCCTTTCACCATAATAACTTTCTTATTGAGAGCGCTGCTTAAATGGAACTTTCAATTCATAGTACATAAAAAAGAATTCTAAGCATTACTCTGACATAAGGAGAAATATTATTTGAATAAAAAATGAAAATCACAGTGGAAAGAATATCTTATGAATGATTTCTTTATATGTACCAAAGAGAATATAGAGAGATAATGCTCAATATTTTTAAACATCCGAAGGAATCCAAAAAAATCCAACTATTTTATAGAGTACTTTATGCCAAGAAGTTTAATGTGGATTTTCATTTGTTTGTCAAAAGAATTAAATTTAAATAGTTTTGGCAATAGCTGTATAAAATAGTATCAGCAATAGATTCAGCAATAAGTAATGCTTGATTGTATTAATGATCCAAATTGAAGTTTTTGTCAATAATACGCAATTTGACAGATTTGTTCAAAATCCTTTAAGATAATTTTTCTTTCTTTAGGTTTAAGCTGTGGAAAATGGTATCATTTAAGGAAATATTTTTAGGGACAATGCTTTAATATATAATATTGTAATATGGTAATGTATATATACATGTGCTTTGTGGAGGGGGGAAGGCAGGGCAATTGGGGTTGTGACTTATCCAAGGTCACATGGCTAGTAAGTGTTGTGTCTGAGGCCAAATTTGAACTCAAGTTCTCTTGACTCCAGGGCTGGTGTTCTATTGACTGTACCACCTAGCCACCCTAAATGGTATATATTATTATTCAATATCATATATAATATTAGAAAGACTACAAAATTTTAATCTCTTTAGACTCTTTTGAATATGTATTTTAACAAGCAGATAATAAATTCACAATTAACACTTGCCATGCTGAAATAGAAAGCTTAGAAATACTTCCATATGGTGACAAGTGTTTAGTCTTATTTATTTAAAATATACTGAAGTGGCTCATTCTTCCAGAAAGAACAAGAATCTCTATTTACCTGGAAGGGACTTTTCAAAATATTCTTTCTCTCCCTCCTCTCTCTGCCTTCATGATTTATATATGCTATTGAATTTATTTTTCATGAAGTCAAACTACTAAATGTATAGTGCTAAAAAGACAGTATTCTTCCATGTTTTGAGCTTCACAAGTTCCTATTTTGTTTTTAAAACCATTCATAATCTGTTCTATTTTTTTCAGGGTTTTTTGTTTGTTTGTTTTTGTTTTGTCTTATTACCATACAAATTCTCTGTGATACAACATGGGCCTCTTTACACAAGACAAGCTGTCTTTCAGCTGTGCATCTTTGCTTGCTACTCCCCTTATCTGTACTGTTTTCCCTCCTTATCTCTGACTACTGGATTTCCTGACTTCCTTCACATCTCATCTACTTCAAGAAATCTTTTTTGTTCCACCTTAAAGTTAGTGTGTTCCCTCTGAAATTACCTTCAATTTATCCCATAATCATCCCATACTCCACATAATTACATAGTGACAGCATGTTATCTCTCATTATACTATGAACTATATAAGAGTTACTATGATTTTTTTCTTTCTTTGTATACTCAGTGCCTAGCAAAGTAACACTCACATAGTAAGTGCTTCTTGGCTTGATTGGATAGCTGCAATTTCTTCTTTCTTTCTTTATTTATTTTTAAAAGCAATTGGAGTTAAGTAACTTGCTCAAGGTTACACGGCCAGTTATTTCTGGGTGTGGTGCTAAGTATAAGAGCTGGGATTCGATCCCAGGTCATCCTGACCCTGGGGTCGCTACTTTTACTCACTGCACCACCTGGCCACGCCTAAGCAATTGGGGTTAAGTAACTTGCTCAAGGTTACACAGCCAGGTGTTTCTGGGTGGGTGCTAAGTGTCTGAGCCCAGATTCGATCCCAGGTCATCCCGACTCTGGGGCCGGTGCTCTTACTTGCTGTGCTACCTGGCCACCCCCAGATAGCTGCAATTTCAAGAGCAAGGGGGAGCAACTCATGTTTATTGTAAGTGCTGTGTACTTCACTTCCTCAAATATGACTTGGTTTACCTTATTCCTTCCTTTTTCACTTTGCTCTTCAGCCTTCTAAATTGAGTCACAAGATATTTCTTCAGATCACCTTCACCATGAAAAATATAGATGATGTCCTGAAATACTTGGAGCTGTTGAGATCAACAAGACATCTTCATGTTTCAGGAACATGAGGTGTGGGCTACTAACCTCATTAGATGGGGTAGAAGCTGATAGTATAAAGTTGTCTAATGTTTATAGCTTTATGTTTATTTCACACTGTAGCACCTGTGTGAAATACATGTCTCATTTATTTCTCATCAGAGTGATACTTCTGAAAAGATACCTATGTCAACTGGCCATGTTAAAATAATTTCTGAAAATCCAAGAATTTCAAAGGATTTTGGTGGATACAATTTAGACATTAGTGTACAACTATATCATCATTACTAAGTCTCTTAATCAGCTCATTTGTGGAGAAATCATTAGGAAGAATTGGTAGTGAAAGGGGAAAAAAAGGGAAATAATATCAGCAGCTAATAAAAATATAATTCTTTGAGGTTTACATGACAATTTTGTAGATTACCTCATCTGATCTTTAGAACAATTCAGAAATATAGGCACTGTTATTATTTTCATTTTGCAGATGAGGAATCTGAGCCTAAAAATGTTTAGTGATTCCCCAAGGTACACAAGTTAGTAACTGCCTGAGGCAAGATTTGAATTAAGTTCCTCTTCACTTTAACTCCAACACCCAGTACCCTATGTCAAACAGCTTCTAGCATCTGTCCTGACCACTTAGGCACCATTTAGAGATAGTTGGGATAAACAAGGAGAGGGGGCCTTCAGGTCACTGGTCACTAGATTTACACGTGAACCACTTGGCTTCTGCATATTCAAGCTCTTTACGTTATGTGTTAACACCAATCCAAATTATCTGGGAAGAGTTTTCCATCAGGAAAGTAGACCATCAGAAATTTAATACATTTCCCCAAAGAAGAGTCACTGATGGTGAGATTTGTAATTCCTTCAAGAAATTGGAGTTGTTGATTTTTAAGAGAGTTGATATGGATTAATCTCTAAGACTATGTATAGGGAGCTCCACTTTAACTTTGACAGATAATAATCCACTAACATGTATTACAACAGATTCAGTTGGATGCTTTTTGCTAAAAATGGGGAATGCCACTTATAAATTATAAGCTGTAATAACAGTGTCATTTAGGGAACACTATGGTTATAGTTCATGAAAATACCCATAGGAGGGATGAAGTCAATCTTTGACAAGCAAGGGACACATAAAAGTTTACCTGAGAACCTGAGTTCCAGCCAGGGAATATTCCATCAGTAGACATAAATTTAGTAGTATTGAAACAATCCTTCCTTCCTCATTTGTCGAGTAAAGTAGCAGTAGGGCTAGCTACAAAACTTCAGGGACTCAAACTGTATTCCTTTGATGGCACCCAATTGTTGACAAAGTGACAAGCTGAAGGTATAAACTGAGACTATCTACTGAACAATAACTATTGAACAATATTGTTCAATACTGAACAATAACAATAACTAAAAGCTGCTAGTCCTTCCCCAGGCATACCATTTAATGGGCATGAAAACATTATACAATGATTCTGGTTAATTGGACCAAGAGAGAATTTGGAGACTTATAAAATAGATAATACTGGCATAAGATGGTTTAAGATAAATTTAGGAAGATTAGGAAGAGTGAAACCAACTTTTATTGTTTATCTACTTATCTAGAGCATATAAATATCAGCAAGACCTTGAAGCTTGCATGCATAAGCTTTTTATTTATTTAATCTTTGGAAGGTAATTGAAACAATATAAGCAAAATTCTTAAGAGTTTTTATTCCATAGTATCACTACTTGTACACAACCAGAAATCAAGGAATTTCTATGGAAAAGTCAATCTCTGTATTTGACTGCACTAATGGTAGCCACTCTGATTAAGATAAAACATTTCTAGTTCAAATTGTTAAATGAGGTATCAGCAGTGTCAGAAGTCAATAACTAGATCAATACCTTGGGGAGATACTAAGTGAAAATATGTTAATGTTACACTATTGAAAATGTGAAGATCCTAAATATAAGAAAGTAAGTTGGAGTTCTCTCATAACATTTATGATAAAGACATGTAGTGTCTCCAAGAATGATTGCATTCCTGATATTCTTCCCACCCTTACCTCCTGAGGTTTGAAAAAATTGCTTATTAAGTTAAGTTTTGGTGTGTTGGAAAATGAGGGAGGGAGAGTCACATTCACTAAGTTTTTTGACTGTGACAGCAAAGTTATGACTTCAACTCAAAAAAAAAAGCACAGAAAAAATCAGCAGTGGAATAATGACAAAATTCACTGTTTGGAACTTTAGTCAGAGGATACAATCCCAAGTAATACATCTTGACATTCAAGGAAAACTCAAAATACTTGACTAGTGGAGAGTTATCCCATTCTAAGGATCTGAAAGACTTGGAGATTTGTTAATCTACAATATTGCTCTAGGGAATGATAAGTACTCTGCAAAAGAAATATATCACAAGTATATCCTGACCAAATAGGAGTTAATCAGACTCCCTGGTTATCAGAAGGAAAAGAACAATGGAAAGGCAGCAAAATAGGCTCTGAAATAAACCCTTAATAACTTTCCCATTCCTACACACCCACACCCACACCCACATACTCTTTGATCCTTTGACCAAGAGCTACTTCCTTGCACACAACATTCCATCTCAGTTCCTGAATATTTTTACTGGCTGCTAGAATGCTCTCATTCCTCATCTCTACCTCCTACCTTCCCTGCCTTCCTTAAAGTCTCAGATAAACTCCCACCTTCTGCAAGATATCTTTGCCAGTCCCCTTTAATCTTGGTGACTTTCCTCTGAAATTTTGTTGTGTATATATGCTATTTATGCATAGTTATTTTCAAGTCTTCTCCACCATTGGATTGTGAGTTCCTTAAGAGCAAAGACTATTTTTGGCTTTTCTCTGTTTTCCTAGCTCTTTGCATAGTGACTGGTACATAAAAGATACTTAATAAATGCTAGTTGATTGAATATGAAAAATAATGATCCAATACATTTCTGACATTTTGGGCAACAAATAATAAAATAGTTTTTAAAGTGTTATGATTGTGTAAATTATACACATCTATTTTTTTTAAATTTTTTAGTAAATCCATGGAGGTAAAGCATATAAACTTTTCTTTATACTATCCTAACAATTCTGAAAGAAGTCTCTCGACATTCATTAGAGATTAAATGTGAGAAAATTATACTGCTGTCTAAAATCTTCAACCACATTCTCCATGTGGCAAGAATTCTAGAAATCAGGGATGTGTATAAACATTTATGCTTCAGAACTTCACCAGACTCCTAGGGAAAATGCTGCTTCTTTCAGATTCATATTGGTAGATTCCTCCAGATAGGCAGTTAGGATAAAAAAAAGGTGACAGGACTGCCTAAGACTTCGTATTCTGCCAAATTTTTGTTGTATAGAACAGCTATGCCAATACCACGAATCCTTTTAAATGTCACTCTGAGCAGCCAAAGTTGAAGTTGCAATGAAGCAGATTAAAGATTTTTTTTAAGGAATAACTTCCAAACAATTAGATTCCAAAGTGCAATCAATATTTCCTACCCTGCTGCTCTCCTGGATTTCATGATCTTGACAACTCATCATTCTGCAAGTTTAAATCAAGTCTGAAACGAACATGTCCTTAGCTTCTCGTGCTTCTGAAGTTCCTCCTTCACTCTGGTTTGAGAGGGTTGGGGAAGGAGGTAGATATTTAAGAATTTCTCTGACAGTCCATTTGAGGAAGGTTCCTGGGGAATTCACTTCATCATTTCCAACCTGGCTGCTCTCCTAGATTTCATGATACCCAGAAACTCATCATTCTGAAAGATAAAATCAACTTTAAAATCACACTTCATCAGATTTTTTTCCACCCTGATTTGCAGGACTTTATTGGGGCTCCAAGCTGGGTTCCTTCCTCCAATGCCCTTTCCACTTTCTTTTTATATATTGTCTTCCCTTATTAAATTGTTAACTATGACCTTTAATCTGGATCTGCCTCTTATGGAGGCTTTTAAAACAGATATTGAATGACCATTTGTCTGGTATCCTGTAGAGGGAATTCTTGTTCAATTACATGTTGAAAGAGAAGTTTCTTGAGGCCCCTTCTTATTCCTGAATACTGTGACTCTGTGATGTATGTAATGAATCAGAAAAGTGTTCCCAAAACAACCCAAGGATTTTAGATTAATGAAGGATTGTGTGGGTGGGAGTAAGGAATAAGTTATAGCAGAAGCCTAAGGAAGGGGGTGAAAAACAGGATCCAGACTCATCATAACAGAGGCAAATTGCACTGAGTGTAAACAGAGACTATGCCAAAAATGTATCCAGTCAGGATTGTATCCAACCAATGTTAACCTAACTGAAGCTATAATTTGGAGTTAGGTTCCTAATTCTGGAGGGAAAACAAAAAGTAAACACAAGAAGGCAAAATGCCAAGAAAACACAGGAAGGCCAATCTTCAACCAAAATGCTATTAAGTTTGCTGCCTCTGTGGGGAAGTCTGCTTAATAGCCTGGAATGTATGAGGAAGGCCAGCCTGGCTGACAGGCAGAAGTTAGCAAGATGCTGTATCTGCATCCGGTAAAGTTTCCAAGCATGATAACTAAGGCTTTTCAACCAGATCCTGATACATTAAACAAATAGACTCCCAGAGAGCTTATCATTAAATTTTATGACATTTGCAAATTCTATGAGTCTTTCTGGCTGCAAATAAGTCATATAGTAAAACATGATACAAAAATCCTGTGGTGTCTTCTCTGATTTTTTTAACCAGAAGGAAGAAAAGAAATAAGCATTTATTAAGTCCTTACCATGTGCCAGGAATTGTGCTTTCCAATGTTCTCATTTAATCCTTGCATCAACCTTGGCATATTGGTACTATTATTATTCTCATTGTGCAGTTGAGGAAATTGAGGTAAACTGAGGTTGTCACCTATCCAAAGTTACAGAGCTAATAAGTGTATATGGTGGATTTTTTACTCAAGTTTTTCTGACTCCAGACCCAGATATCTATCCATTGTGCCACCTTCCTCTAATGGTAGACTTCTGTATTTCTGGGATCTTTCAAGTAAATTTTTTTTTCCCAAAGACATTGTAGAGATAATTATTCTATGAATTCCAAATTTATCAAGAGATTGTTTTAAAAAGTAGACTTATGGTAAATTGCTATAATCTCAGAATCTTTGCATGAGTTGGACTAACTTTGGAGGTCATCTCCCAACCTTCTGTTCATCGGCTTCAAAGTAAAAAACAAAAGGCCCCAATAAAACTTAAAACTAAAAATAAGTAGAGATGAGGAGTTAGGCTATTGCAGTCATTTAGGTCAGCCCGTAAAAAGGCAAAGGGATGAGACAGAACATGTGAATACGGATATATGTAGAGTGTGATAGAATGTGGGAAATAACACACAGAACAGTTGGATTTGAATGTAAATTACATGAAAGAGAAAAAATATTCAATAATATTAGAAGAGGCTTAAGATAGTTAAAGACTTAAATTATCAGTCAAAAAAATTTACTTTTTATCTTGGAAGCGATCATTGCTAGAGTTTTTTTGAGCAAGGAAGGAACATGGTCATCAATTTGTCAAAATACATAGAGAATGTATTAGAGAGGGGAGAAACTTAAGGGGAAAAGGACAAATTAGTATATTTTTAAGGAAAACAAGAGACAGGTTATAAGGCCCTTCACTAGAATGGTGGCTGTGTGATTAGGCAGAAGGGGACAGATGTGAGACACATTTTGGACGTAGGACAGATAAATTTTAAAATAGTTTGGAAGTAGAAAGTGAATGATAATTAAGAGCAAAGGATGATTTTGAGGTTGTGAACCTGATTGACCACAAGGATTATAAGCCTTTAATAGAAACAGAAAGATATAAAATCGAAGTATGCCTGAGATGAAAGATGGAATTCTGTTTTGGATGTGCTAAGTTGGAGAAGACTATAGGGCCTACATTTGAATGTGTCCACTAAGCAATTCATGATGTGGGACTGGAGCTCAGGACAGAGATGAAGAATGGTAATGTAGATCCAGAAGTCATTTGCACTCTCTGAGATGAAAATTGAACAGATGGTAACTGATGAGAACACCAAGGGAGAAACTATAGAAAGAGAAAAAAAGAACAGGACCTTGGACAGAGCTATTGGGAACATTCATAGTTATAGTGGGCATGACAAAGATGACAATTCAGTCCTGGAATTTAAGAAACAATAGCTAATCAAGGAGCTAAGGAACCAAGAGAGCAATGCCATGAAGACCCAGGACAATATCTGTTGACAAGTCCTATCAGTTCTAACTTCTTATCATCTTTTCTACATGCCCCTTTTCTCCTTGGATACAACCACATCTGTAGTTCAGGCCCTTATTACCACATACGTGTACTACAGCAATAATCTGCTGGTAGATCTGTCTGCCACAATTTCATCTTGAACTGGCCTCCTTGCTGCTCTTTAGAGTTTCATTTCCTGACCTCAGTTTTTTAAATTAGTCTGAAATGCTCTGTCTCCTCATCTCTACCTCTTAGCATCCCTGGGTTCCATCAAATACTAGCTAAAATTCCATGTTCTCCAAGAAATCTTTCCTTTCTTTTTATTTTCCTTAAGAGCAGTGCCAGTTCATTCCTGTGTTGTTTTTATTGTTGTTGTTTGGCCATTTCAGTCTTGCCCAACTCTTTGTGACACCATTTGGAGTTTTCCTGGAAAAATATTGGGTGTTTTTTGCTATTTCCATCTCCAGTTCATTTAATAGATGAGGAAACTGATGTAAACAGGGTTAAGTGACTTGTCTAGGGTCACACAGCTAGTGTCTAAGGAGTCAGGTCTTCCTGACTCCAGGTCTAGCATTCTATCAACTGTACCACCTAGCTGCCAGTTAATTTCATGTTGTCTCCTCCCATTCAATTATGAGCTTCTTGGAGGCAAAGACAGCTTGTCCCTTTCTTGGTATTTTTAGTGCTTAGCACAATGTGTAACAGAAAGTAGGAAGTACTTAAAATGCTTGTTGACTTGACAATCTTTTAGGCAACGACAGAGGAGTCACCAAGTGTAGATGACTTATTCTAGGTTTTTGACTGCAAAAGGTAAAAGAGATGTAGGACCTCCTGGCTTCCTTTAAGTCTCATCTAAAGTCTGAAAGAAGACTTTCCCAGTCCTTAATCTTAGTACCTTCCTTCTGAGATTACTCCCCAGTTTATTCAATATATATTTTGTTTATATATAGCTACAGACTAGTTTGCATATAGTCTTTCCATTTCAACAGTAAGCTCCTTGAGAGCAGGGACATTTTTCCCAATTTCTTGGTATCCCCAATTCTTAGTACAATGCCTTTCACATTTTACATATTTAATAAAGGATACTTGCCTTCCTGCCTGAGGGTATGGTGATTAAACAGTTTTCCTTTACCACTTTATAACCATGCCACCTATATTCTGACTATCACTCTCATCTAACTTCTTCCCTTTGGAATCCTGGTGGGATCTAATGGGTGACCTTTCATATCAATTTGCTGAAAATCAGGCCTCCCTATCATTTACTGGACACTATTTTCAGTTCTCCTCACCTTCCAACTCTACTATTTGAATTCCTTTAGAGCAGGGACTGTCCTATTCTCCCTTGTTTTCATAACTACAGCTCAGCAATGCTCTCTCTCTCTCTCTCTCTCTCTCTCTCTCTCTCTCTCTCTCTCTCTCTCTCT
>NW_027185655.1:28164088-28167124 GCF_028583685.1 Petaurus breviceps papuanus
TCTCTCTCTCTCTCTCTCTCTCTCTCTCTCTCTCTCTCTCTCTCTCTGTGTATGTCTTTGTTCTTGCTCTCTCTCTAGCAAACATCTTTAGTGAGCAGAGAAAAACAAATATACAGAAAGCAATTAAAGATTGGTGAGGGGATTGAGGGAGCTCAGTGGTTGGAGTTGAAGATGGAGAATGTTCCAGGTGTGGGAGATGGCCAGAGAAAATTCCTGGATATGAGAGATGGATTGTCTTGTTCTTGAAATAGTCAGGAGGCCAGTTTGGCCAAATAAAAGAATTCTTGGTAGGGAGTAAGATTTTAAAAGACTGGAAAGGTAAGAGGAGGGAAGCTTATGAAATGCTTTGAACACCAAACAGAGTATTTTGTTTTTCATTCTGAAAGCAATAGGGAGCAACTGGAATTATTTAAAATTAATTACCTCAAATAAAATAAAGAAACTGAGGTACAAAGTCCCTGGGCATTTTTTATTTGATTTATGAAGCTTGCATTTGCATTTTAAACCAGGTCATCTGACTCCTCAGATGTCAAAGACAAGGAGTGATTTACCAAGCTGATTTACAGAAGAGAAAAATAGAAAAAAAAATACAGAAATTGTTTTAAACATAATTCAGGGTGATTTACAGAAGAGAAGGATGTTTAAAAATACAGAAACTCATTTTAAACATAATTCATTTGTAGAAGGCAGGTCATTTGACTAGTTAGCTTCTCCCAGGCTTTCTGCACCCAAATTCATACACTTGGGAAACATTTAGCTCTCAAAATGAGTTTATACCAGAAGTCTTTGCCCTACAGGTGATATATTTTACAAGCAGAAAGCTCAGTTTAAAAAAGCACTTGTGGTTTGTGGTTAGTCAACTCCCCCCCCATTCCCATTTTCCAACTGCCAAGATTATTCAATTTGGATTATAAGTCAAGAAAAAAGGGTTCACTAAAGAAGAATTTAACCTTAGTCATTTCTCTTTTCTCCAGATGCTAAAAAGGGGAACTTAGGCTTTAAAAAGTCTTATAATCCTATGGTTATTTTATTCCTACAAAAATCTATATCTTATTCTAAATTATCTGCTACCAAATGATGAAGTCTTATCAATATCTATACGTAACCTAGATTTATCAAATTTACCAAAACAGATTTAAGAGATTATATTAATCTGGTTTAAGAGATAGGACTAGCCTTTCCTAAAGAAGGCAGTTTGATCCTATAGTCAAACTAAAAATAAATCAAAGTAATCAATGCTAACTGATTTACTTTTCAAGATTATTGAGTAAAGGGAGATGGTAATGACACAATCAAATTTGTGCTGTAGGAAAATTAGCTTAGTGATTAATGGAGAATGGATTGGAGTGGGGAGAGGCTTGAGGAATGCCTACCTACCAGAAAGCTACTGTGATACTTCAAGTATTGTTGATGAGAGTTTGAAATAGAACAATGCATTGTCAGAGGTGAGAAGGGGCAGTTAAAAGATTATGTTGACAGGCCTTAGAAATAGATTGAATAAGGAGGGGTGAGAGACCATAAAGAATAGAGGAGCATTCCTAGGCTGAGTCTAAGGGACTGGGAGGACGGTGTTGCCCTTTATCATCATAGGGAAAGTAGGAATTGAGGAAAATTTAAGAGGAGAGTTAAGTTTTGTTTTGGATTGTTCTGTCCACCATCTGTGGACTGCTCTCCTTTCTTACCTCCACATTTAAGAATGTGTGATTCCATTCAAAATTCAGCACAAGCATCAATTTCTCCTTGAAGCCCTTCCTGATCCCCCCATGTCTACTAATGCTCTGATTCCCCAAAATTAACATACATTCATTATATATATATTTTTTACCCTTACATAACTATCTATCTATCTATCTATCTATCTATCTATCTATCTATCTATCTATCTATCTATCTATCTATTCTCCATTTGGATTGAAACACTTTAAGCATGGGATAGTTTGAATTTTTATCTTTATATTTTCAGCACTTCGAATAATAAGTGTTTAATAAACACCTTCTTGATTTCTTGATTGCTTGAATGAATTGACTGGAATGTAGATACAAACTGATGACCAAGGTAGCCTCGATGATTGCTGTCAAAAGGAATTTCAAAGTTTCAAGAATTGTCAGATTTTCCAGCTATTGCGGAGTAAAGAGAAATCATGAGTGGTTGCAGGAAGACTTCTTTTCCCTCAGAACTATGACTGTCTTCCTTTTTTTATAATTCAAGATGCATCAAGTATTAGGGTCCAGAACACACATATGCCATTTCCTTTAATCTGCACTAGATTTCTGGGTTTCTGGTTGGTGAAAATTCATGACACATAGCATACTCAGGACTCCATTTCTCACCAGGTTATACTATTTGGGGACAATTCTGACAGACTTCTCCACCATGAAGCTCATTATTGGAATAACCTAATCATTCCGTAAGCTCTCATCAGCCTTGGTATTTCACCTCATCACTTTCCTGTCCCTTTGATCGAAGGGTAGGGCCAAGAACTATAAACCTCCATTTAAGGAGAGAGCCCTGCTCAGACTTCTTTTCTCAATTGGTTGCACTATTTGGGATTGCCATACCCTCTTGATCTCCCCCGCCCCATTCTAATCTTCTTTTTGTGACCCCACTTCCCCCTTTAGATTGTCAGCACTTAGCACAGTCCCTCCCACATAGTTGCCATTAAATAAATGTATATTAACTAATTAAATTAACAATCCATGGGCTGAAATGTTTCTAGTGGCTAGCAGGAACACTATACACTCTTCCACTGAAGATATTGTATCAAGAACTACTGTCATGAGGAAAATGCACTGTTAATATAAATATGAGCAATTGTTATCCAATTTAAGTATATATATGCATATCTACATATATCTATATATAGATATGCACAAACACATACTATAAGTATATGTGCATATATATACATATACATATAGATAGATAGGTAGGTAGGCAGACAGACAGACAGACAGACAGACAGACAGACAGACAGACAGACAGACAGATAGATAGATAGATAGATAGATAGATAGATAGATAGATAGATAGATAGA
>NW_027185655.1:28167134-28183937 GCF_028583685.1 Petaurus breviceps papuanus
AG
The DNA here is from genome assembly GCF_028583685.1 of Petaurus breviceps papuanus. Classification (NCBI taxonomy): domain Eukaryota; kingdom Metazoa; phylum Chordata; class Mammalia; order Diprotodontia; family Petauridae; genus Petaurus; species Petaurus breviceps. Next base: position 28,167,137 of record NW_027185655.1, read on the forward strand.
ATAGATAGATAGATAGATAGATAGATAGATAGATAGATAGATAGAGATACACACAGACACATACAACAATCCATGTTATGGGTGGTATGTGAACTATTACTCCCGTTTTGAATATGAAAAAACTCAAGTTAAGAGAAGTTCAATCACTTGCATACTCACACAAGTAGGAAGTATTAGAGCTAGTATTTAAATCCAGGTTTCCAGGTTCAATGGATTTTATACCACAACTTGACCCTTGGCATGTATACCGAATAGGAATTCTAGCACCTGATTACATTTCTTCCATCAAAACTGGAAAACAATATTCCATTGCCCTTCTTTATTTTCTTCCCCATGGCATCTTCAGAAAAACACTTTTGGCATCAAATCACATTATTTCAAATCAATAACAATATTTATATGCACACAAGTAGGCTTGCATCAAACAACCTGACTGTAATGATTCACCTTTCACGCTTAATATATTTCCCTTTATGTCTTCTTGCAATTCAGACATAACAGGTCTTTCAGTGGGTTCAGGGGAAAAAAACTGCTCATATGAGATATTAACAATCCCTGCCAGCATTTTCCCCCTTCAGGCATCTTGTAACAGATGGTTACTCATAATCAATAGAAAACAAAACAACAAACAAGAACATTTGAGCAAAACCGCGTATATTTTAAACCCTACTTTTAGCTATTCTAGACTATATGGTTGTAGCAGCAAGCACCCCAACTGTCCTCAGGGTTTGCAGCTACCACAGGTTCTTGGATCTGCTTTGTTAAAGGAAAGCAACTCAAAATGGGTTAACAAGCTTACTTTAATCAGTCAGACATATATCATTTACCTTGTTCAGGGGAAAAAGGTCAGCACCCCGAACTTCAAAGCATACAGGCAGAATTATCAAGACAGAAACAGATCAAGTAGACAGATTTCCAAACTGTCCAACCATTACATCCATACCCAGTCAATATCTGGGTTTCCACATCTGGGTTTTTCAAAGCCGGGGGACTCTCAACAACGGCTTCCCAGAATTCAGATCAAATCACAGAACACTTCTCAAAGTGAGTCCCAAAACAAAGCTACACATCAGGGCTTATATAGCCTTCTCCTGGCTCAGAGAATGTAACAACCTTATTGACTCACTGGCCAATCAAGAAGTATCTACCGAAAAACAAGCCTCCCTCCCCAGGCTTCAGGTGCATTTTAGCCTAGGGGCAGGGAAGATCTTCCAAATTTGCATTCCCATTACAATGGTCAAGTAGAAACCAACCATATTAGCTATGCTTGGTGAACATGAATGAAGCACATTAAATATTTTCTGAGTTACAAGATAGCTGCACAACACATTGTTGACACAAAGAGGATGCGATAAAATCTGAATAATATCAGAATTTGTGGCAGACCAAGGCATCTTTCTTTTTATATGCATCCTAGTGTCTTGTCAGGAGGAAGGTACATGGTATTTCACAAAACTTATTCCTTCTACTGAAAGTCAACATTCATCACTCAAACTATTAAATTCATTCTAAAAAAGTTAGTAGTTATATAACACTGAGATGAAAGACATGAGAATGTCAGCTAATCTTTTTCCTCTTAGCTGTCCAAAAGTGCATACAAATATAATTTAGGATTATTTGAAATTTGCAGACAGCATCTGTGTAATAATATGCCATTTCTACATAACAATACTAGATCATTTCTCTAAATTCCTTTCAGGTGGCCACTTTTTGCTCTGAACTACTGATTTCTTGAACATGATTCTCTAACAAATAGCATCCATGGGACATAGCATTAGTAGGTTGTCCTCAAAATGAATTATATTACTATTGTTACCATAAATCATTTTCTGACTTTGGACACCAGGCATGAAAATTCTTGGGATGACAGTTATGACAGACAAAGCCATGTGTTCTGAAAAGTGATTAATGTAGCAATTATATTAAACACCCTCTGCTAGCCCAAGACTTTTAATATTAAAGAGGATATAAGAGAATTAAATTTAATGGGATCCTTTTCAGAGATTCCTGGTTACTTAAATAAAGAACAAGAACAAATAAAAAACAAGAAACAATAGAATGCTCTTCAACCTAATACTACCCAGTACATAAATGGTCAAAGTGTATGAAAAAGGAGTATTCAAAAGAATTATGTGAACTGTTAATAACTTCATGAAAGAAGGTTCAAATCAGTAATAAGGAAATATTTATGAAATTGACCCTGAGGTTTTACTTAACTCTCAGTAAACTGGTAAAGATGACAAAAGGGGAAAAAGGTCAGTGCTGAAGGGGATGTAGGAAGATGGCACATGAATACACTGTTGATTGAATTAGACATTGTTCTAGACATTCTGAAAAATAATCTGGAGATATATAAAAACAACCACTAAACTCTGCATAGCCTCTTATTTCTAGAGATTTCCATTGCTAGGAATATAAATGGAAAGAAAGGTAATATGCATGCTCATACACACTGAAATATTAATAGCAACTCATTTATGGTAGGAAAAATATACTGAAAACAAAGTACACATACACTGAGGTAAACAAGTTGTAGAGTATTAATACAATGAAACATTATTGTGCTATAAAAATATCAAAGATGAAGAATTCAGAAAGATATGGAAATACGTCTATGAAATGATGAAAAATAAAGTTAGCAAAACCCGAATATCAAAAACAGTAATTTAAGATTTAGTGGTAGCTATCTCCAGAGAAGGAGGAGGGGAGAAAAATAGAAGAAATTTACATGATAATTTTGTTGTATATTTGACAGGAAAAGCAAGTTGTACGTAGTAGATTTGTGGTTTCATATGCAATCATCTTTTTATTGTACTATGTTATGGAAATGCCTGATTTATTCCATAAAATAAAAAAAAAATTTAAAAAGGAGAAAAAAGAAAGATTTAAGTATTTTCACTGATGCAATGATCAATAATAATTTCACAGGACAGATAATAAAGCAACTAACCCACCTCCTAAAAAGAGGGCTGATCGACTAAATGTGCAGAATGAATGAGAACTACCTTTTTTGACACAGTCAATGTGGGACTTTCTTTTGCTTGACCATGCATATTTGTTAAAAGATTTAGTTTGGGTTTTTCTTTTTTTTTTTTAGCTGGAGAAAAAGAAAGAAAAGAATGTCAATGAAGTGTTTTTAAACACACATAATGGAAGACCAAAAGGAAATACAAATAAGCCAGACAGCTTTGAAAGTTATAGATTAAATTTATCATCCTGAAAATAAAAAGCAATCATGTATAAGTGAAATTACAGTTTCATGTGAGACTGTACCCACTTGGTTGATTTTGTTTGGCATTTGATAAGGTCAGAATAATTTTAATAACATAAAACAAATGGAATATTGTGCTTTAAGAAAAGCAAATATGAAGAATTCAGAGAAAACTGGAAGATTTGTATGAACTGCTATGTAAAGTAGGCAGAAATAAGAGAATATATAGAATAATTATAATAATCTAAACAAAAAGAACACTAAAATTAATACTAATGGCCAAACCTGGTCACTGAGGACAAATGAGGAAATGTGTTTCTCTCCCTTCATTGGAGAGGTGGGGGGACTTCAGATATAGAATACTACAAATTTTATAAGACATAGTTGATATGGTTATTCATTTTTTCTTGATTTGGATCTGTGAAATATTCAGAAATTACTATCATGTAAACATCAAAACAAATAAAACTTTCCCTCAGAAATAAATGTAAAATACATATTTTTTAAAAGAGGAACAAGATATTCTGACCATAGTAGGAGTTCCAGTAGTTAAGTGAAATAATGGGTAGTTTTGAATTGTGCTTAGCATTAAACCTTGAAGGTTTGCTATAAAAATAGTATCATGGAAGAGGAGAAAAATTAGACAAAATCGATTTTAATCCTGCCTTTGATACTTCGCAGGTTTGTGACTTTGGACTAATCTTTAGCCTCCATTTATTTAGATATGAAATGAATGAATGTACAAAGCATTTATTAAAAGCTTATTTTTTTTTACAAAGAAATATCCTAAGTGCTAGGGATACAAATAGAAAAGTATGACAGTATCTGATCTCAAAAAACTCTCATTGTAATGGAGAAGACAATGCATATGGAAGATTTCAGTTGCAACTCAGCAATTGAGATGGAATGGTCCTATGGTTTATAAGGCACAGATACTCAGTTATACTTGTACCACTGACCTAACAGGGTTTCTTTGAGGGACACACAAAATCCAATTTAATAAGCATTGATCAAGCATCTATTATGTCCAAGGCATTTTCTAGGCATTGGGGATGTGAGGTGAGAAATCATATAGTCCCTGCCTTGAAGGAATTTACATTATTCAGTTGAGACTGAAGGGAAGGTATATACAATATACCTCTATAAGCAAGTATAAATGTATATCTCTTGATACAAACGTAAACAAACCAATCTAATCTATTAGTAAGATTTCATTAAACACTATGCGCCAGACATTTTACCAGGTTCTGCATAATGTAAAGAAAATAAAAGAATAATTTTGCTCCCTCAGTCAGTGTACATTATTTCAAGGGAAATCATATATAAATAAGGAAGTGTATACAAACTATGTAATAGGTAAATACTATTTGGTCAGGATGTAGAGAAGGAATCAGCAACTGATGATCTCGAGAGGTCTGAAATTAGAGGTAGTACTGAGTAGTGTTTTGAAGGTGCTAGAGATTCTAAGAGGCAGAAGTAAGGTAGGAGCCTGTTCTGGGTATGGGAGACTCCTAAGACAAAGGTAAGGAGGAAGGAGTTGAAATAAGTTTGACTATTCCATAGCATATAGGTGAAATTAAGTGTTCATTGAGCCAAATAAATTGAGCTTATGAATATAGTGAGATGTTTGTGTGCTATAACTAACAAAAATATGAAGAATTAATAGACAGACTCCTATGAAATGTTTCAGTTCACAAGAGGAAGGTGAAGGGAATTGGTAAAAGTGATTAATGCAATCTGAGGAGTATCAAACAAGGTGAAAATAATTAAAGGCTAATCAAACTAAATGGCTAAAGGGAAGTTATCACACATAATATTATGACTTAAAACTTTTAGAAAAACTGTGATCAATTTTCCTACATTCACATAGACTTCTTCCAAGTGATCTTGGGACTATTTTGCTTTGAATTTTCTTGACTTTGATAATAACTGAATTTAAACACACACCTACATGCACAGACACACACACTTAAGGTATAGGTTTGCTAGGAAAAGACTAGCAGAATGGAGTGATGTTCAGTAAAAAGGTTTGAATTAGACAGACAATATGCTTGTGCCTGTTTTGTCATAACCTCAGTGTGCAAGGAGAGGAGTCAAGTGGGATTGGAAGTAACACACAAATAACCTAAGAAAATAACGTAATTATTAGTAATTCAAAATAAGGCACACTTTCACTACAGAAATCCTGACCATGGAAAAAACATCAATTTACAATACATTGAAAGCTCTAAAGTATTTGGCGTGTATATAATGAATAAGGAAAACAAATAAAAGAATCAAAAATGATGCCGGACAAGGTAAGATATAATTAAACATATATACAAAAGCAATCTCTATAGGAAAAGAATCTCTATTTCCTTATATCTTATTTTATTAGGGGAGTAATTACAGCTTGAAGCCAGTACATGCAGAGTTAGACAGCATTGGTAGGAAAGAGAGACTGTAGTAATACCAGAGAGGGCTTTAAATAGCAGGCTGAACACTTCATATTTTATCACAGAGATAATAAGGAACTAAGGAATACTTTTGATTAGGGAAATAATTTTTTTGAAACAGCTCCTTAGTAGTTTTGTGATGGATAGATTAGTGAGTAGAAGGGATGGGAGTGGAAGATCCATGAAGAGGTCATTGCAATAATTTGAGGAGAAATGAGGAGGATCTGAATTAGGGTAGAAGCTGTTTATGTAGAGAGAAGTAGACAGATGTTAGGAATCATGCAGAGCTAGAATCACAACAATTTAGTAACTGATTGCACATGAGAATTAAGGGACAGAGAAGAAAAAGAGAGAGAGAACTTGAGAGTTACAAATTTGCATAAGTAGTTTGTAATTTCCTTTAAAAGAAATATGGAATTTTTAAATAGAACTGGGTTTTGGAGATCAGTTTAACCATAGAATGTTAAACTTAAGATAACCACAGAACATTAGGATAGAGAAATGTCTGTAGGTAGTTAGTGGGGATGCCACAAAAGAAATTCAAAATAGAGCTTATTATATAGACTTAAAAAGCATCTCTGCAGAGATAACTGAATTCATAGATTATATTAATTCATATTAAATGAGCAAAGTAGAGAATCTGAAAAGAGAAGAGCCAAGGATTCAAGACAAAGACTTCAGATATACCCATACCTTGAACATGACATGTGGAAAATGACTCATCAAGATGATTAAGCACGTAGGAGGAAAACTAAGAGAGATCAGTGTGATAAAAGCCAACTAGTCAACAATAATAGCTAGATTATATAATGCTTTAAATTCTTCAAAACATTTTAAAATATTGTCTCATTTATTACCTACATTTTATAGATTAGGAAACTGAAAATGAGCGAGGTTAAATGAGAGAGGCAATCAAAGAACTGAAATATTGGGACAAGAATTCTATTTAACAAAAACTTCTAGAAAAAATGTAAGGTATTATTGTAAAAATAAAGCAGGTACATACTGGTATATATCAAGTATATATCAAGAAAAAAATTAAAATGGGTCCATGATAGTATAAGCAAATTAGGGGAGCATGGAAGAAATTAACTTTCAGGTCTATTAATAAATGAAGTGTTTATCCCCAAAAAAGACTTAGAAGAGTTCACAGAAGGCAACACGTGCAATTTTAATTATATTATTTCTAAATGCACAAGTAAAATGAATGCAAATAAAATTAGAAGAAAATAAGAAAACTGGGAGAGAAATCTTTGCAGCAAGTGTTTCAGATAAGTTTCATTTCTCAAATATATAGAGAACTGAATCAATTCATATAAAATTATCTAAATCTCTAATCACTGGAGAAATGCAAATTAAAACAAAGTTGAGGTACCATAGTCATCAAGTTGGCTATTAGAACAGAAAAGGATAATCAGAAATCACTAGAAGGAAAGTGGGAAAACAGCTACACTGATGTATGTTTCGTAGAGCTGTGAACTACCTCATCCATTTTGGAAAACAAGTTAAAACTCTGCCAAAACAAACAACCAAACAAAAACCCTATGAAATTGTGTGTAGTCTTTTACTCAGCAATACTGCTATTAGGTCTATTCCACAAAGAGATGAAAGAGAGGAAAAGGACAAATATGTACAAAAATATTCATAATAATTCTTTTTGGATGGGAAAAATATTGGAACCTGAGGGGATATTCACCAACTGGGGATTATGATCTATTAATATGATATGATAGATGAACTCAGTGTAGTAAATTGATTTTTTTTCTCTCTCATTTCATAACATGGTTAATACATTTTTTAAAACAATGAAAAATGACAAATACTGGAAGGAATGTGGATAAATAGGTACAGTAATACATTGTAGGTGGAGTTAGGTAATGCCTTATCAATTTCATGACTTAATTTGTAATGTGTTTTGTGTTCTTAGCCTTCTCAGGCTTGGAGGGAGGGAAAGAATATGAAACTGTAAATAAATGGAAGTGAATTAAGAACAAAAAGAAATATCTGCATCCTGAGTATATCTGCCTTTATTCTCTCTTGTCTCTTAGAGATCATGGGCTTTTGAAGGGACAATACTCTCTGGCTCCCCATTCTCTCAGCCCCTTTAAAGGATATAAACATTGAAGCAACATTTAGTCCTATAACATTATTTCATCAGGAGCTCTAATTTGGCTCTTTAGTACTTTTTTTCATTTCTTCCTGATAGGAGTCATACAGAGATTTAAGTCATGAAATCAAAGATCACAAAACAAAATAGATGAAGGAAAAGGACTTTCAGTTATTAAATGCTCATTTTAAAAAAGCAATCATATTTCCCGCTCAGCTCTGGATTAAGTCCAGGCCAGGGTGAGCCATGAGATAGAGACTGCTTACCTTCCCCATGGACACTGAATCAAAGTCTAGTAAGAACTGATCAAAACTGATATTGTGGTCCTCTGATGTTCATTTATTTTGAGGAATGGGACAGCTAGGTGGCATAATGGATAGAGCACCAGACCTAGAGTCAGGAAGACTTTTTTCCCGCAAATTTAAATATGGCCATAGATAATTACTAACTGTGTGACCCTGGGCAAGTCACTTAACCCTGTTTGCCTCAAATTCTTCACCGATAAAAAGAGCTGGAGAAGGAAACAGCAAATCACTCCAGTATATTTTGCCAGGAAAACCCCAAATGGGGTCAGGAAAAGTTGGACATGACTGACAAATGACCAAAAAATAAAAATTCAGAGTAGTACCACAACAAATAATTTTGCTTTCTTTTGTTTACACAACTTTTAGTGAAAATAGTTTCTTATGATTTTTTCAATAGTATTATATGGACCTCAGTAGTGGAACCTGTATATGGTATATTATTGTTGTTGTTATTGATGATGATGATGTGTTTTTTCCCCTTTTATTTTTGAGATTGTTCTATTGGGAAATGGACTTTTACAACATCTTTCCCAGACATCAAGTTTACAGGTTTAATAAGAGAGTGTAGGGTGATGAAATGGTGGCAAGTAGTGGGTACAATGTTTTCTAAGAGTTTGATTATGACAGACAAGAATTATAATATCACAGCTTAAGAAGATAATATATTAGGGACTACTTTAGACCACTGGCAATTCCCCGATAGCCTATCTCATTGATAATCTCAGTATGAAGAAAATGTTGAATAAAAAGACCCAAGTAGATGTTAGCAAGTTTACTGAACCTATGCCATCCTTAAAACTGTGATGACTGATTCAGTAGCACTGGATTAAATTAGCCATTTGGTGCTTGGTCACCATGTAAGTAAAAACTTTTTGAACAGGGCAAAGTAAAAATATGAGATTATCAGATTAAAAATTCAGCACCAATACTATCTGGTTCATTCACTGATGGGTAGATTTTTCCTTACTTATCAAGCTTCCTTACTAGAGAAAAATGACAAAGATACTTTTTTTTTAATTAAGCAATCGGGGTAAGTAACTTGCTCAAGGTTACACTGCCAGTTATTTCTGGGTGTGGTGCTAAGTATCTGAGGCCAGATTAGATGCCAGGTCATCCCGATTCCGGGGCCAGTGCTCTTACTCACTGTGCTACCTGACCACCCCCAAAAATACATTTTTTAGGGAAAGAAATGTGCTTCCTCCTTTAGGTTTGAGATTTTCAATACAAAAACTGAAATACTGATATTTCAAGGTTTTCAAAAAGCAAATGAAATTCTACTTTGAACCTAGTAAGGGTTCAACTGGCCTCTCTCTCAAAGCCTTTGCACCTTAACTTCTGGACTCCGCGGTACTCCATTTAGCAACTTCTATGGCATCACAATTATTCCTATATCTCAGACTATCAACAGAATGTACTTGGTTCTTCCTCTCCCACTTCCCATACGCTGCACTGTTTTTTGTCCATACATGAAAGAATTCCTAATTATGATGTCTGCTGTAAAAATTCATTTTTTTCTTTATAAAAATCTGTTTTCATTGTTTATCTGCTATATTAAAAGAATCATCAATTTTTAAATGTCATATTTACCTCTCATCATTTTAGCTTAGGCAAAATATAACATTATATAATTGGATATTGAGAGGTAGTTATGAAGTTTACCCTTCAAGAGTTCCAGGTCACCTGTGGCCTACACTTTCAGAGAATGCAAATCAGAGGTCTACTAGTGTCCCTTGTCAAGTAAGTATGGCTCTATAGAATTCATTGTGTATAGATCTGTACACTGCAAGGCAAAGTTCTATCTCAACTGAAATTAAATTCACTTTCAGCAGAAAGTTTAAGTCAATTTGAGAAAGGCAAAGCTCAAGCTGAAATTGCATGTCATGTCTATTTCCCTTAAGTCTCCTTTGCTATACACTAATGTTCAAAATTAGAGATAGATACCTGAGGTGGTAAATGTGGGACTGACAATCTTTGTAGCACTCCATTTAGTTACATTCCTAACTACTAAAATGGCCTTTAAATGTTTTGGGTACATTACGTGTGCCATAGGGAGACAAATTCTCTTTTCATAACTATTTTAGCAGTTACTTGATAATATCAGAAGTTGATATTTCTTATATGTGACAGTAAGCTTCTGAGAATTGATCAGCTATATAAAGGACTGATTTCTCTACACACACACACACACACACACACACACACACATACACACACACATGCATTCACTTGCATGTTGACAAATTCTCAGGTTCATTAAATTCCAGCAAGAATACTCGATAGGCAACAGCAGCTTCCAAATGTATTTTATCTGTCTTTTCTTATAATGTGCTTAGAAAAATATATGTAACAGTAAGCTTGGATATTGATTTTTTTTTAAAATACATTTATTGATGCCTTTTGTCTTTATGTTGCAATCATCTCTGGAAATACCACCTAATCCCCTCACCCTTGAAATTAAACTACCCATTCTAACAAAGATAGTTTTCTACTTCCTGACACATTGTCTAAAATTGCAGAATGAGATACATTTTTTAAAACATGGTCAATAGGGAAATTAGTTTTGCTTGATTTCACATATTTACAATGAGGTTATCCCCCCCTTTTCAGGGCAGGTGAGGTGGGAGAGAAAGACAATAAATGTTTCTTAGTCAAGAAAATAAGATTTATTTCTAAAAAGGACAATGAAAACAGTCAAACTAATAAACGACTGCATATGACATTGCACAGAATATTCTTATCCTATTCCTTTCACCTATTTTCTGGGAGAAAATGATGATTTTTTTCTGGGCAGATTTGTAACTATTCTTGTATAATTCCCAATTAAGCTTTGGTAAGTTGGAACTAATTCATATTCCCCCCAACAGAGCATTAGTGTGCCTGACTTCTTACAACTCTTCCAACATTGCTTCTAATTCATGGGTCATTGTTGCCAATGACCAGCATCACAAAAAACCCAGTTACTTTAAAATTCATTTCTCTTATTATTGGTGATTTGGGAAATTTCTAGTTAGCCATTCACAATTTGCAATGCTTTTAAAAGTTCTTCATATCCTTGACCACTTATCTATTATGGAACAACTGTTGTTTATAGATATTTGTCTGAATTCCCTACAAATCTTTCATATCAAACTTTTATGTCATATTTAATGTAAATATATTTATTTCTCACTTGATAGTTTTTCTTATTCTATAATTGATCTCATTGGTACAAATGGCATTTTTAAAATATTACATAATAAAAGGATCAATTTTCACTTGAACTCAACTGAATCTCTTGTTTGGTTAAAAACGTGTCCTGATGAATACTGATTTCCAATTTAGAAAAAAAAATACTTCTCCCCCAAAAGAAAAAAAAAACACATTCCAGAAAAAGGGCAAAATAACTCCTAATTTGCTCTTATGTTTCTGACCTCATTTTGAAATTAATGCTCTGAGTTCCAAATATTCTCATTTTAGGTTCTTATGTCAAAAGTCATAAAAGGCAGATGTCAATGACATATTATCATTCTTTCCACTCAATTTCCTTATATAAAGATCATACCTAAAATAAGAGAACAGATTTATGTTAATTTAGTAATGCATTTTTTCCTCCTCAAGACAAATGTAACACATTTCCTTGTAGTGTAAGGAATATTTTCCATCACCTACAAAATATAAGCATTGTGTTTTATTTACTAATAAACAGCTTGTGGCTTCTGAAATCAGGATACGCCTTATAATAATTTTAAAAGATGTGATGATATATTATGAGAGTCAAAAATATTTTCCCCCAAATGGATTCAAAACTAAAACTGTCAAGATGTGTTCAGGATGTCCCCTGGTAAGTGCACAACTTCTTGGCTGCTCCTCTCAGGACACTACCATCTGTCTCTCTACACTTACACCCCCCTGCAGTGGCATTTGTGTGTGTGTGTGTGTGTGTGTGTGTGTGTGTGTGTGTATCTGTGTGTCTGTGTGTATGAGTACACATGAGCATGCAAAGTTAAAAAGAAATTTTCTTATTATATTGGGAAACTCTTTTATGTTCTTATTTTTACACTGACAGATGGCTTTTTTCCCCCCTAACCCTTCATTTTATTTTAGAACGTAAAAAGGAATCACAAAGGTTGAAGAAAAACAATTTTCCTGTTTCATTATTTTTGCCTTCCCATCCCCATCTCCCACGGTCATATGACTTCACAGAATCACTGAATTTTACAGTTGGTAAAACAAACAAACCAAAAAACACTTCAGACACCTTATAAGTTAACCTGTATCTAGATAGTAATTCTCTCTACAGCATTTCCCCAAAGTGTTCTTTTTTTTCTTTTGCTTGAAAATCTCTAAGTGAGGAGGAACCCGCCATCTCTGGAAGGAGCCCATTCAGTTTTGCACATATCCAATTACTAGGTGTCCATCATTCTTAAATCTATCTCTATAACCTCAATCCATTACTTCTAGTTCTGCTTTAAGCAGGACAAGAGTGACCTGTCTTCTGTATAACAAGATTTCACGTAACTGAAGACTGCTACCCTGTTGTATACCTTCTCAGACTAGATCTTACTACTTCCTTCAAATGACCTTTGTATGGAATTTTCTCCAATCTTCTTTACTTGACAAATATTGATCAAACTTTAGTTTTTCACCATGTTTCTTAAAACCTGGTGCCTTGAATTTGCCAAAATCTATTATTCATTTTAATTCAAAGAAGCATGTAAAAATACCAAATTGAATTTTGTAAATATTAAATTACTTAGATAAGAGATACCATTCAATATAAAGATTCCATGCATAATCCATCATTTTAACAAAGAAACTGTTAACATAAAATGGGACATGAAGGATTATACTTTATTCAAATCTACATTTATCCTAATCTACATGTATGATTTCTATTGACAGGAAAATATTATTAACTATTTTAGTAGGTCAGCAAGCAAACCTATTTCTAAGTTCATGAAAATATTGGTGAATTCAAAATTATATTATTTTAAATGAAAAATCAAAATTAGCCAATTTCTTCTAATATGATGTGTAGAATTTGGTATTTTCTGGGTTTTAGTGAGATCATGTTTTTCCATTACACATTCATAAGGGATGCAAATTAATTTTAGCACCGAGTGCAGTTTGAGCTTTTCCAATTAGTAGCAAATTCTTGATAAAGGGACCTACTTAGGAGACCTAAGGGACATATTTCCCTTAGAGAGAGGACAGAGAATGTGGTGAAGGTTTGAAGACTCAAACTTTTTTTCTTTTTTATACTGAAATAATTTGAACTGAAACAATGTCAATGAGCTGGACTGAATTACCAGTGTTATGTATCAGGTAGGCTTTTAAGAGGACTTAACCCATATCATCTCATGAAACAGACTGTTTGAGATACTCATCTGACTGTCTGTGAGCTATGAGGTTTTTTATCTATTTTTTAAAATTAAATTTAATTTTTTTCAAATACTTTATTTAATTCATTCATTTCCGCCAGATTTTGAGCAACAAATTTTCTCCCCGTTTTCCCTTACCCACCCCCCAAAAATAGCAGTCCCACAGAATATCCCCTCCTCCAATCTGATCTCTCCCATATTTTCTCCCATACCCCTTTCTACATTCCCAGTGGACCTCTATGCCCCAGTGCCTGTATATCTTATTTCCCTATTACATGTAAAATAATATTGATAAGAGTATACATATACCTACATATTTAAACATTTGATTTTAAAACTTTGAATACCAGATTCATTCCTTTCCTCCCTTGTCACCCACCTTAATGGGAAGATAAGCAGTTCAGTATAGGATGTACATGTGTGGCTAATGCAAAACAATAACATAGTAGATATATTGTAAAAGACTGACTATATTTCCCTCCCTCCTATCCCACCTCCCACTTGTTCTGTTCTCTACTTTGATCCCGTCTCTTTTCAAAACTGGGTGCTTCCAACTTCCCTCCCCCCAGCTTGCCCTCCCTTCAATCATCCCCCCTCTCATCCCCTTTCCCCCTACTCTCCTGTACGGTGAGATACCCTATTTAGTGTGTATTTCATTCCCTCCTCAAGCCAAATTCAATGGGAATAAGGTTGACCCATTCCCTTTTGCCTTCCTATTCTTCCCCTCCAGTATAACCATTTCCCCTTGCCTCTTCTGTATGAGATAGTTTACTTCATTCTGTCTCTCCCCATCTCCTCTCATTATATTCCTCTCTCACCTCTTAATTTCACCTTTTAAGTATCATCCCTTCCTGTTAAATTGGTCCTGTGCCCTCTATCTATGTATACCTGTAAACATATATACACACATTCACATATGTATTCATATGCCCATATACCCTCATATATAGACATACATATATATTTCTATTCCCTGCAACTACTGAGAAAAGATTCATAAGTTACAATTATTGTTTTTCCATGTAGGAATGTTAATAGTTCAAATTGGATAAGTTCCTTATGGTTTCTTTTCTCTGTTTACCTTCTCATGCTTCTCTTGCTTCTTGTATCTGAATGTCAAATTTTCTGTTCAACTCTGGTTTTTTCAGCAAGAATGCTTGAAAGTCCTGTATTCCACTGAATGACCATATTTTCCCCTGAAACATGATACTCAGTTTTGCTGGGTAGGTGACTCTTGGTTTTAATCCCAGATCCTTTGACCTCTGGAATATCATATTCCAAGCCCTTCGATCCCTCAGTGTAGAAGCTGACAGATCCTGTGTTATCCTGATTGTGTTTCTATAATATTCAAATTGTTTCTTCCTAGCTGCTTGTAATATTCTCTCCTTAATCTGGGAATTCCAGAACCTGGCTATAATATTCCTAGGAATTTTCTTTTTGGGATCTTTTTCAGGAGGTGATTGGTGGATTCTTTCAACCACTATTTTGCCCTCTGATTCTAAAACATCAGGGCAGTTTTCTTTGAGAACTTCCTGGAGGATGATTTCTAGGTTCTTACTTTGATCATGGATTTCAGGTAGTCCAATAATTTTTAAATTATCTCTCCTGGATCTATTTTCCAGGTCACTGGTTTTTCCCATGAGATATTTCATATTGCCTTCTATTCTTTCATTTGTTTGGATCTGTTTAACAGCATCTTGATTTCTCATAAAGTCATTAGCTTCCATTTGCTCCAATCTAATTCTGAAGCCATGATTCTCCTCATTGAGCTTTTGAAATTCTTTTTCCATCTGGAAAATTCGACTTTTTAAGGCATTCTTCTCCTTGTTGCCTTTTTGAGCCTCTTTTGCCATTTGGATCAGTCTGTTTTTTAAAGTGTTATTTTCCTCAGTCAGGCTGTTGACTCTCATTTCATAATTTTCTTACATTGTTCTCATTTCTCTTCCCAATTTTTCCTCCACTTCTCTTATCTGCTTCTTAAGGTCCTCTATGGCCTGTAACCAGCTTGTATTTTCCTTTGAAGCTTTTGGTGCAGGAGTTCTGACTTCACTGTCTTCCTCCTGTTCCATCCTTTCCTCCTTTTTGTCCCCAAAATAGGAGTGTAATGTTGGAACCTTCTGTCTGCTTTTTTTCCTTTGCTTGGTCACATCGCCCCTCAGTCACTTGACCCCTGGGCTTTTTGCCACAGTAGGACTCTGACACCAGACAAGTGAGCTTTTGTCCTAAATGCTGGGGTTTTCTCAGTTGCTGGAGGTATTAGATGAGTACCCTGTCTGAGGTCTCCACACGCTCTGGCAAGCTGGACACACACCCCAGGACCTCCACCCTAGACTGCAATCCAGATCCTAACAGGTGAAAGCAAGGGCAATTACCCCTCAGACTGGTGCTTGGTTCCCCTACACTCTGTGCCAGTGCCTCAGAGGCTTCTCGCCCCAGGGGCAAAAGCCATGCACTCCCACTTACTGGTCCCTAAGTCCAGACTGCACTGACCTCTCACTTTGTCCTTTCGCATCTGTGTGTTGATAAATCTGGAAACAGCCACAGCTGCGGCTGATCTGGAGCCCCTTCGGCTTAGCTGGTCAGGCCCACCCTGGGGCTAAAGCCTTCCAGTGGGGCTGGGCTAGGTTCTCAGAGCACTGAGCTGATTCCTGCTGGCCTGCAGGGCTGTCCTCAGAAGGAGGTTAGCTTCTCTGTGTCATTTTGTGGGTTCTGCAGCTCCAAAGTTTGTTTAGAGTCCCCTTTTCACATGGATTGGGGAAGGTGGAAGCAGGAGCCCACGGGAGGTCCTGCTTCTACTCTGCCATCTTGGTTCGGCCTCAGCTATGAGTTTTATGAATCACTTGACCCTGTTTCTTCTATAAGTACAGGAGAAAAATGGAAACTCATTTTATATTTTCATCGTATACTATTTTTTTTTTCTTTTTGGAGGTGGGAAGGTAGGGCAACTGGGGTTAAGTGATTTGCCCAAGGTCACACAGCTAATAAGTATTAGGTGTCTGAGGGAAAATTTGAACTCAGGTCCTCCTGACTCCAGGGCCAGTGCTTTATTCACTGTACCACCTAGCCACCCCTATCATATACTTTTAATGTGTATCTTATTCTCACAAAGCACAATGTACACCTCAGGAATGCAGTATGGATCTTGGAATATGGCCTTCTTTGTAGAATTATAATAACAAGTGCCATAAAGATCAATGGAGAGAAACATGGCGATTATAAATAGACTACAGCATATTTCCAATGACAAGCTATGTGCAACAAATAGAATAAAGGGTATCATTAAGGAAATGTATGATTGAAAAAGGAGATAAAGTGCTTGGAGAGACAGAGAGAGAAAGACAGAGACAGAGAGAGAGAGAGAGAGAGAGAGAGAGAGAGAGAGA
>NW_027185655.1:28184037-28194134 GCF_028583685.1 Petaurus breviceps papuanus
GAGAATTAGTAGCCCAAATGCTTAACTAATATCAATGAACTATTAACAATCATGCAATTGAGTAGATCCTTTATGTGGCTTTAAGGGAGAAAATGTAGATAGACTATAATAATCTCTTATATAGGGAGTACCCCCTATCCATCCACTAAAATATACCAGTATTGAGTCATGGCCTATACTTGGGAACTTTTAGGAGTAAAGCCTATAGATGCCAGATTTTTGGCAATACTTATAAATACATACCAGCTTAAACATATTCTTACATCTATGCCCTCACTAATATTACAGGATCGTATTATTAAATATGTGAATTTACACACATACAAATATAACCAGGTACTTGTTTAGTTGCTGTACTTGATACTGAAAAAGGACCAAAATGACATCACTATATGGGAGTGAAGCTATAGTGTGTCTGACTGAGACAGATCAGACCAATAGAAGCTCTTAACGTTTTACCAGAGTTTGGGCACAAATAGTCCATATGACCACTTGGGGTGGAGTTATCTCTAAATTTGCACATCTCACATTTCTTTTTAGGCCCTGAAATTCCACTAATCTTCTAAAGCACAGTGTCTTTTTTGACATGGGCATGCCATACTCGGCCATCTTTTGCCAGTGTTTCCCATGTAATCTCCAATTGATTCTAAAGTTCATCAGAGAGACCAAGAGGGTGTCCTTATATTGCTTCTTCTGACCACCATGTAAGCACCTGCCTTGTATGAGTTCTGCATAAAAGTCTTTTAGGTCAAAATTCACTTAGCATTCGAACAAAATGGCCAGCCCATTGGAGCTGTGCTCTCTGCAGTAGAATTTGAACTATTGAAACAGTAATATAGGAAAAAGAAAAATATCTCGGCAATGAGGATGACACTGACAAACTCTGAACTGTGAATTGAATTGGCTATTAATAAAAACTGATGTAAAAAGTGCAAGTCTTTGGCTCCAACAAGACTCTTGTCAGTCACAGAGCATATTATAAATTGAAAGACAACAGTAGACAAGCTTATTCAGAGAAAGTGCCATTCTATTTTTTCAGTTATCAAAAGAAAGTGCTATTATTTGGGTATCACAGAAATGGGAGGAACATAATTTTATCCGTCACCTGCATGCTGTGCCCACTGAATCTCTGCCAATAGCCAGAAGGACAGTCTGCCACCCATATTTCCAGTGTTATTCACTAGGGGTAGGTCATCACTACAAACAGCCGGTGATCATCAGCTCTGTCTACAGACTGAGGTCTGGTCTTAGATACAGCCTTAGCACGCATTTGGTATTACTTCTCCATAGGGAATACATCTATTAGTCACAATACACAGCACATGTTGGGTCACAGGAAAAAGCACCAGATAATAATGGAACAGGTGCTACCAAGGAAACACAATTCTTATTCAGGGTTAGGGTTAATAGTGAGCTATAAGAAAAAAATATATATATATAGCTAGACATACACACACACACATAAAACAGCTGCTAGAAAGAGTAGAAATTTCTAGGGAAAAGATGACAGTGGGAAAAAAAAAGCTAATAGTAGAGCAAAGAATCCTTTTTTGATTCCTGATAAATCTATGATCAGTAAAATGATACTATCTAATGATATAATATTTGAAACACTATATAAATTTATTATTTGTATTACCTTTCAGTTTAAATTGTATATCTCAGAAACTTGTCAGGTTTCAAGCTCTTTCATTATTTTCAGGCTCTTTCATTATTTTTCAGACACTTAAATTTTTATTTCTAATTACACTTCTAGAAGAAAATTCAAATATAGTTAAACTGATTATATGTGAAAATGCATTCCTAGGTGAGAGTGGATTATGTGTTCTCTCTGAAGCATATTCTTCAAAGATTGTATGAAGACTCCTCAACATGGCAACTCATATCCAGGTCTTGAGAATAAAGACTGTTAAGACAATGTATTTAGAGATTTAGTTAAAGGCCAGTGGAGATGGAGCAGAGCAAGTAGAAAGGTAAAAGGCTGGGGGAAGTGGTCTGAATGGTGTAGATGGAGAAGTGGGTGGCCAGAAGTAGGCGGTATGACCAGAGGAGCAGCCAGGTTTGCTATGACCATCTGCAGTGTGAGCCCAGGAGCTACAGTGATTTTTCTGAACACTGATATATTACACTATCCCCTCCCCACACTGTGTTGGGAAAGCAGAAGGGTAAGCTGGAGATAAGGATAGCTGACTCCTACAGAGAGATACTGGGATAGCAGCTTTGGGGGGAATGTTTGTTCCTGATTTCAGAGTAGTTGATGTACCTTATTCTCTTTTGATTAAATAGCTTTTCATTTGAAGTAGTTTCATTCTAATTTGGATTGAAAAGATTAAATAGAAATGGAGGATCATAAATTATGGGTTTAATAAGTATATGAAGGTACCAAGTATAGTTGTGTGTCTTTCAGGGGCACAGAATGATTGATACATACACACACATGAAAAATTATATATGTATGAGGACCATCTGCATTCTGTATAATTCTTGGCCTCTAGTGCTGCCTTCTTTTCCCTATCACTTCTCAGATGTCTGGTACTTGGCTGCTTACAGTTAAAGAGACCTCCCCTGAGTTGTTAAGATATTTCCCTTCAAAACAGATATTTGTGCATGTTTGTCCTTGGGAGTGCACACACACACACACACACACACACTCACATACACATACACACTAATACTTACTATTATACTTCAATGCTCTGCTACTTACTACCTATATGACCTTGGCCAAATTATTTAAATATTTGGGTCTAAATTTCTAAGTTATTCAAATGTAAGTATGGAGGGCTATCCCCCATATGGAGCATGGGGCTATTGTCTTGTTGCTCAAAGAGAGGCAGAAGAAACATCTCTTTTCTGAGAGAGACTTCAATTCCCATCAGAAGGGGAAGCAGGAAACCAATGCCAAAAGCTTGACCCTTTGTTCTTCTCATAGAGAGAGAGGTTACCAGGCTAGAGTAATATCTACATCCTCCCTTAAATAGTGATAATCTAGGGGATACAGTTTTCAAGTTCAGTCTATTTTTATCACTTCCAATATTTGTGGGAGGAGGACCCAAGCTCTGTATCCAAAGCTTGACCCCTTTCCCCTCCAAATACCAGTTCCACAATAAACACATATAGCAAACAGCAATGATATTCATTTATCTCAATCACAGCAAAAATAGATTCAGAGAAAGTATACATTTGAGAATTTATGGACTCTACAGAGTGAAGGAACCCTCCCATTGAGAGGGAGGTAATTAAGAGAACATCCTAGATCTCACCAAATGGAAAGTTCCCTTAGTTGCTAGCATAATAAGCTATGGAAACCACTAGTTCCGTTCATGGCAGCTCCTTTCAAGAATCTTTCCATTACGCAGCCTAAAGTGGGGTTGGCATCTTCCACTTTCTCTTTGGAAGGTAAAAGCTAGAAGCCAGAAGTACCAAAAGTTTGAAGAGAGTCAGTGACTCAAAAAGGGTCAAAAGGAAAAAATAATTGAACAACTGTTTTCACTCTGTCCTATTCCTGAAAAGGTGCAGAGTCTTGATCTTCACCTTAAGCAGTGAGTCTGATACCAATGAGCTTCGGGACTGGATTTATAATCATACTGCTTTTAAGGTCACTTCCAGCCCCCAGTCTATGATTTTCTGATCTTTTACCCCACCAAGTAATAAATATGGTAAAATGTTCAATGCAAGTTTATCAAAGAAAAAAATCCATTGGACATCAATGGCACAGGCAACATTTTCAGATATTGTATATGAAAGTGGAAATGTCACGCAGTGAAATAAATTACTTTAGACAAAATACATATCATTTCACAGTTATGGGCATATTCCTGCCCTGATATGACAGTTGGCATTGTGTTTAGTCTTTCAGATTCTACTCAGTACTGATAGTCATATTTCCCAACTGAACATGTCACAGAGTGGATCACTTAAAGAAAGTAGAAATAATATAGACATTGGTCCAGAAACTGCCAAGACCACCAAAATAGTATCCACTCTCTATCCTTGATCTGAATTTATCATCTGTCTACCTGTCCCTTCTGTTGTGTTCTCTGGAAGTCCTGTTATGTAATTAACAATAATGAAATTGTCTTTCATTTTAAACTTTTTCCTTTCTCACTTCCACTTTCTTACACTCAGAGTGATCTGCTTTTCCTCTTTGTGACATGAAATCCTGACCACCATCTGCAGTATTATTTGTACTGTATCCCAGATTACTCAACTTATTCTACTCTTCATATGTGAGTCTCTGTTGCACCCATCAGCATTATCATGTTGGCAGATAAGTTGGACATGACTCCTAAATAAACTGAAAGATGGATTGCCAATTTGATTAGAAATGCCAGGTTTGATGCCAAGAATGACTCCAAATTGGGCCATGTGGTTATGGCTAACAATGCAGTCTCACCCTATTAACAAGTAATTGAAAAGACCAAAAGCTGTTCTTTTCAAAGCCAGATGATGTCTATGAATAGTGAGAAAAAAATCACTCAGAATAGTTAAGTCAGAGGCTCCTGACTGAGCTGCTCAAGACTCTGGTTTCTACTAAAATACTCTGGAAGAACACATAGAATAATTACCAATCAAGCAAATATATTATGCTAGATATTTAGTTCTAGATAGTACCTGAAATATTGTCAATTTCAATAAAATTGCTTATGTTTCATTAAAGACAAAGACAGTCAAGGCATGATTGGTTCCCCACTGCAACTTTTAGACTAACTCTTTAATGCTTTTGCTCCAGAGCTTCTCCTCCATCAAGTTCATGCTGTCTAAAATTATCACCCATTCCAGATCTGAGTGGCAATATTCTTCTCCTTCCTTATTCACTGAGTTTGCTTACTGGTTTAAAGTCTTTCTACCCCAATGCCTGCCTTAATACTAAGGCAATTCATCAGTGATACTGATAATTCCTTAATGAACTCAGATTCCAGTTGTTCAATATATTCAGTTCCCATGCTTTCTACTCCACCTCAGATACACACCAATAGGGTAATATTCTTGATCTTGCCATCACAGAAAGTATTCTAATTCCATATTAATGAACCTCAAAATTCCTTTATTTAATCATAATATTGTATTATTTTGTGTTTCCCAATGCTTTATAATTCCTAATTCTGTTATTTTATTTATTTATTTATTTATTTATTTATTTATTTATTTATTTATTTATTTATTCATTTATAGCAATTGGGGGTAAAGTAACTTGCTTAAGGTTACACGGCTAGTTATTTCTGGTTGTGGCACTAAGTATCTGAGCCTGGATTTGATCCCCAGGTCATCCCAACACTGGAGCCAGTGCTCTTACTCACTGAGCCACCTGGCCGCCCCTAAGCAACTGGGGTTAAGTAACTTGTTCAAGGTTACATGGCCAGTTGTTTCTGGGTGGGTGCTAAGTGTCTGAACCCGGATTTGTTCCTCAGGTCATCCCAACACTGGAGCCGGTACTCTTACTCGCTGTGCTACCTGGCCGCCCCTAATTCTGTTATTTATTATGGGCTCCATTCCCTTGACATTCTTTGTAAAGTAATCACCTGGCATTCACTATGCTCTATTTTCTTTACTTTCTCATTCCATTGGTGAATCAGTTCAACTCTACATGTCCTCTCCACTCAAATTCCTTGCCCCCTTATCTTATCACTAATCATAGTGGTTAATCCCAAAGTTTGGATTACTCCCATGATGGACCTCTTTCACTCTTTTTCACATGCTGCTGAACAGAGTTGAAGAAAAGCACCAAACCATGCTGATTGTGTCAACTAAAATTTTAAATTACATAATCTCAACAGGACCCTCAATACCACATTGGATATTTCACATTTTTGCATCCATTGTCCAACTTCCATAAGCACTGCCTCCCCATACTCTTTCTGTTGAAGAACTTGTTTTAATATGATTCATCAGAAAAGTTGGGAACAATTGCCAAGAGCTCTTCCTTTCCTCATATTCCTCATCTCATATTAATCAAAAAAAAATTTCCCTTTTATCTCCACCTATTCTATATCACATGAAGAGATAGCCCTTCTCCTACCATGGCAAAACCCTTTATGTGTACCCCTGATTCCATCCTCTCTTGGTTTCTCCAGCAGATTTTTTAAATCTCAAACTCATGATTCCTTTCTTGCTGCCTACAGTATACTCATGCTTCCCTGATTCTTTGAAAAAAACACACACAATCCAAATATGCTTGCTATGATCTTTCCTCCTTTTCTCAGTTAATATCATTAATAAAGCTGTCTATATTAGATGCACAAACTCCCTCTCCTTTCCCTTGCTATCAAATCTTAGCAACCTTACTTGCAACATCATTATTCAACATCACCGGTCATTGTTGAGTCTTTGACAAGGGTACTGAAGAGGTCATTTATTATTACAGGCAATTAGGTGGCACAATGACTTAGAGAGCTGGGCCTGGAGAAAGAAGACCTGCATTCAAATCCAGTCTCACATACTTACTAGCTATGTGACCCTAGGTAAGTCAATTAACATCTGTTTCTTCAGTTTCCTTCACTATACAATTGGGATAAGAATTGCAACTACCTCACAGGGTTGTTTTTAGGATCAAATCACACAAGACAATATTTCTAAAGTAAGAACACAGTGCCTGGTACAGAGCAGTCACCTAAAAAGTGTTTGTGTTCTCTCTTTCCCTTCCCTTGTTAACTTGGTAACAGAAGTAGAAATTGCTGCTATTTTATCTCAACATGTTTCTTAAATATGAAAGAGAATTCTCAAGACTGATCTGATGGGGTGAATAATGTTTTCTTCTCCAAGGGCACCAAATGATACTGACTGAAGCAATTTAGAAAGTGTTGTGAATGATTACAATGTTTGTACATGTACTTTTAATAAGGATAATTATATTATAACTTATAAAATACTATGAGTGGTACTGATTCACTTGATAAATATAAAGCGTGCATCTCTTTGTTGGATTTGCTTTGAGCTTTCTTATGGAAGTGATGTGTATTATAACACACTTTTCTGTGATTACCTTTTCTCTCCACTTGTCCTGACCTTTTCTTGTTGAAGCTGTTAGCAGTGTTAAACAGACATTAATATCACTCATGCTTTCAGCCACAGACTCCTATTACAACATAACGTCTTTTGACATTCAAAGTCATTTAAACTTCCTGTGAACTGCATAGGAATAAAGGTAATGGACAAAAACATGAACAAAACTTTCAATCTACTTCGCCAAAATACTATGAACTTTGAGGAGATTAGCTCTAAAATCTGAGACAAGCTATTTGTCTAAGGGAAAAATGAAGCTTGGCTGACCCTTAGAGGGGCTGATCAAATATCAAAAGGGCCAGGTTTTGAAGGGCAAGATGAACATGGTTCTCTAAATGGCAAAGAAAGACACATATCAAAAATAATAACTAATGAAATACACATTTGTAATTATAAAACTTTGAAACATTGCTTTTGAGTATGGCACTAAGAACTAAGAAAGAGTTTTCAGTATAATAGATTATCCCTCAAAAGATAAACAGAATACAAACATATTGTAAGGTTACAAGTGAGGACACATTGAAACAGTAGTATTCAATGTGCATCATTACACAAGCTCAAACATTTCTTAAGCACCCATTAGGCACCAGAATAAACACTGCTAGAAACACAAAAATAAATAAAAATGAATTCCTTTCTTTGAGTTGCTTACAGATGAAGAAAAATGATAAGATATATATATTCTCTCCCCCCACACACACAAAGGTGACAGAAATTAAAATATGATAAAGACATGGGATAGACAGTTATAAAATGCTAGCAGCATAGGAAAAAAGTAACATTTTGCCTATAGGATCAAGAGAAGGCTTCTAGAGGTAAGAGGATCTAACTT
Organism: Petaurus breviceps papuanus; assembly: GCF_028583685.1. NCBI lineage: Eukaryota > Metazoa > Chordata > Mammalia > Diprotodontia > Petauridae > Petaurus > Petaurus breviceps. The sequence goes on from NW_027185655.1 coordinate 28,191,872, forward strand.
AGGCCTTTAATTGCAGATATCAAAAGAAAAGACATTACAGGAATAAGGAAGAATATAAAGAGTGGTTCAGAGGGGGTAAGATAAGGAACATCCCAAAAGCTAGAAGGCCTTAAAGTGACAATTAAGTGGCTTGAAATCGATATAGTGGGCTATCATAGTCATTGAGTGTTTGGAGTCAATGAAGTGACAATGATCTCTTTCTTCATCTTTAATATAAGAAAGTTATCCAATAAAGAAATAATAAGAGAAGGGGATAAGCAAAGGAGGAGGCGGATGATGGAAGAGAGGGTGGATTAAGGGAGACTGTGGTTAGAAGAAAAATAAACTTTTGAGTAGGGAATGGATAAAAACAGAGATAGAATAATAAATAGAAAATAACAGCATGGAGGGACATACACAGCGATTATAATTGTGAACGTGAATGGAAGGAGTTTACTCATAAAATGAAGTAGACAGGAAAATGCATTAGTAATTAGATTCCAACAATTTATTTACAAGAGACACACTTAGAACAGAAAGACATATCCAAAGTTAAAATAGATAGCTGGAGAAAAATATAATATACTTCAGCTGAAGTGAAAAAGGCAGGGGTAACAATCATAATCTTAGCAAAGCAAAAACTTAATTAGATCTTTTTAATAGAGACAGATAATCAGGGAAACTATGTTTTGATGAAAGACACCATAGACAATGAAATAATATAAACTATTACAGCAATTTCTCTGATAAAGTTTATCATTTCATATATATGTATATGTGTGTATATAAATAACTGAGTCAAATTTATAAAAATAAGAACCATTCCCCAATTAAGAAATCATCAAAGGAAGTGAATACAGTTTTCAGAAGAAGAAATCAAAACTATCTCCAATCATGTAAAAATGCTTCAAATCACTATTGATTAGAGAATACAAAATAGAACATCTCTGAGATACCACCTCATACCTAACAGAAATGACAAATGCTAGAGGGGATGAGGGAAAATAGGTACTCTGATGAATTGTCAGTGGAGTAGTGAACTAATCTAACAATTCTAATGGTTAGAGAAATTTGGAACTATGCCCAAAAGAGCTATAAAACTGTGAGTACCCTTGGGCCCAGCAATATCACTACTAGGTCTGTACCCCCAAAATATTTTTTAAAAGGAAAAGGACCTGTACGTATAAAAGTATTTATAGCATCTCTTTTTGTGGTGGCAAAGAATTGGAAATTAAATAGATGGTCATCAATTGGGGAGAGACTAAACAAACTGTGATATATGAGTGTAATAGAGTAGTATTGTGATATAAGAAATGATAAGGTGGATGGTTTCAGAAAGACATGGCAAACCCTATATGAACTGATATAAAGTGATTTGCTAAAACATAAACAAAAGCAGGAAATCATTGTACACAGTAGCAACAATATTGTAACGATAATCAAGTGTGAAAGACTTGGCTACTTTGAGCAGTACAATGATCCAATGCGACTCCAAAGGACTCATGATGATAAAATTCTAACCACTTTTATAGAGAGCATAGATGAACACAAATGCAAATTGAAGTATAATTTTCTCACTTTTTTGCTTTTCTTGACTATAAGACTAATATAGCAATATGTTTTGCATGATTTCACATGATTAATTGATATATTGCTTACCTTCTCAGCTAGTGTTGAGGTTTGAAGGTGAGAGAAAATTTGAAACACAAAATTTAACAAGAAAATATTAAAAATTAAATATTTGTTAAAAATATAAGGTTACACTAAGTAATCTCTAATACTCCTTTTATCTCAAATGCTAGGAGAGAATGTGTGTAGGCTGTATAGGATGAACTGAAAGGGAAAGCTTGAATGCAGCGAGGAGTTAAATGGATATTGCAATAGTCTGGGTAAAAAATATGGAGGTCTAAATTAAGGTGATTACAAGTGTATGTTAAGGAAGGGATGCATACAAAATCAAGAATACCTCTGTCTTGGGTTGAAAAGGATGAAGTGGAGAGAGGAAGAGGAGAGTTAGTCTTTGATAGACTTTGATGGGGTAGAAATGAGCAGGCATTTAAAAGTAAACAATATTATCACCTTTTGGTAAATAATCCTAAGAGCCACTTTAACTACATTAGTTAACAGTAATGGACTATAAATTTATTGTATATATTTCTTGAATCTGTATGGAAATCAGAGTTTCCAGGCACTGCCTTCCTAGAAAAGAAAGGAGTGTGTGTGTGTGTGTATGTGTATGTGTGTGTGTGTGTGTGTGTGTGTGTGTGTGTGTGTGTGTGTGTGT
>NW_027185655.1:28194144-28302901 GCF_028583685.1 Petaurus breviceps papuanus
TGTGTGTGTGTGTGTGTGTGTGTGTGTGTGTGTGTGTGTGTGTGTGTAGTGGGGGAGGATCTTAATTCCAGCGAAATCCTTTCACCTCAAAAATTTGCATGCTGGTCATCTTTTGTCTTCTTTCTTAGCTTTTATTTTATTTTTCTCTTTACTTTGGAGCATTAAAAATTGCTTCAAGGTGCTTCAAACCTAATTCCATTAAGAGTTCCCATATCTCATATGTCTAGGAAGAAACTAAGCAACATAAGTGGAAGGCACAAAGAAATATTACTCTTATTAAAACCAACTCACCTTTAAATACATTTTGGGAAAAAAAATAGACTACATTCATGAAAAATAAAATCAGTAAACCAAAAGACAAAAATAGGGTATGGATGTTTATTTGAATACCCCAAATTAACCAAACAACAAACATCCATTTTACTAGAGGGAATCATTAATTAAATCCCTAGACCTAACACAACTTCTGAAAAGTAGAGAAAGTGCATGTTAGATCTAGAATACAATAGTAAAATGAAAAAAAATTGAAGAAAAGTAGCATGAGATGAGAACAAAAACATGTAACCATCATTATAAGTGCAAACCAAATCAAAATATTAAATATCAAGAAATTACCAGGCAATCAGAACAAAATCAATCAACAAAAGATATGTACCAGTATTGAATTCAAATAAAGATCTACTTGTGACTGCAGGTACTTCAAAGGCTTAATGGAGGTGGAGAGACCATATTAGAGTAGGTAGGATGAGGGTAGGGACAGCTAGGTGGCCTAGTGGATAGTGTTGGGCCTGAAGTCAGGAAGACCCATCTTCCTAAATTCAGATCTACCCTCAGACACTTAGTAGTTGTGTGACCCTGGGCAAGTCACTTAACCCTTCCTACCTCAGTTTCTTCCTCTGTAAAATGAGTTGGAGAAGATATTGGCTGACCTATTGTAGCAGCAAGCATCCCAGGGTCCCCAGGGTCACTGCCAACACAGGTTCTTAGATCTGCTTTGTTAAAGGAAAGCAACTTAAAATGGGTAAACAAGCTTACTTTAATCAGTCAAATATGTATCGTTTACCTAGTTCAGGGGAAAAAGGTCAGCACCCCGAACTTCAGAATATACAGACAGAATTATCAAGACAGAGAAACAGATCAAGTAGACAGTTTCCAAACTGTCCAACCATTACATCCATACCAAATAAACATCTGGGTTTCAAAGCCGGGGGGCTCTCAATAATGGCTTCCCAGAGTCTCATCTGATCAAATCACAGAACACTTCTCAAAGTGAGCCCCAAAACAAAGCCTTAAATCAGGGCTTATATAGCCTGCTCCTGGCTCAGAGAATGTAACAACCTTCTGGATCCACCGGCCAATCAAAAAGTATCTACTGAAAAACAAGCCTCCCACCCCAGGCTCCAGGTGCACTTTAGCCTAGGGGCAGGGAAGATCTTAAAATTTGCATTTCCATTACACCTATACTTTGCCAAGAAAACCCCAAATAAGGCCACAAAGAGTTGGCCACAACTGAACAACAACAGGATTAGGGTAACAGTGTGAACCAAGAAATGGAAGCAGAAAACAATAAGCTTTGATTGGAGACCAAAGTGTTGAAAGTCAGAGGTTTTGTTTGCAGACCTTAAAGCCAGTTATTATTATTGCTTAACAACAACAACAACAACTACTACTACTACTACTACTACTACTCCTTCTACCTTTCAGTAATCTCCAGTCTGATGACAATTTTATTTGATAAGCCTTCGACTGCATTCATGCTGAACTCAAGCAATGTTTACCGAGAAATACCAGGTTGTACTCATTAATATTTAACAACGGAGCTCTCCAGGAAAATAAAAAATGTCTATACACACTGCTAAAACTTACTTTTCATTATTAACACTAAATCTAGACAATAACAAAAAAAAAAACTAATTCAAGTCTCGACTTGTAGTGATTGCTGATTTTTGAGATATAAATGCTCTGAATATTTAATAATCTGCTAGTTCTGGCTCCAACATCTTTCTAGTTGAAGTGTAGAATACTCAAAAGAAGGAGAATAATAGACCACGTTAGGAGGCCTTTTAATTGTAGAACATTGGAACATAAGGAGAGCATTTCTTTTCTGTCCTCTAAGCCTTACTTTGTTTTTCCATGAGCTCAAAGGTCTAGAGCTGGAATGGACTTGAGGGATCATTCTGTTAACCCCTTCATTATATCTATGAGAAAAGTGGGGTCCAGAAAAGTTAAATGATTTGCCCATGGTCACACAGGTGTGGTGTTAGGAGTGAAGTCTGAACTCAGGCCTTGTGATTTCAAATTCAGTTTTCTTTCTACGATATCCTCTAAATATAGCTTTTAATATTTTTTTACAAAAAAATGCATTTTCACTTTAAAAATTTACTGATTCTCATGCTTTTAAATTAGCCTGAGTCATATCATTTTTCCTTTTTTTATATTATGACACTTCAAGAATTCACTGTGATTCTTGGATTTGTAGTTTTGAGGAACACTCATCTAATAGGGATCCCTTTGATCTGAAAGCATGATGAATGGCATGCGGGGCTTTTTAAAGAGGTTCACACAAGCTACAAGAGAGCAGACTAAGAAGAGGCTGGGTGGGGGGAGGAAGGAGATAGTACCTCAAACTCCAATAAACTAGAAAGCATCAGTGCCATAGGGACAATAAGTGAAAGAAGAAATCCAAAGAAGAAATAAAGTCAAAGTTATGATCAAGAAGGGAGAGGTGAGATGTGTCATCAGTGAGCTGACATCATCTTAGAAAGTTCAGAGCCATCAGGCTGGTGATAATCACAGTTTCAAGGACTAAGAGAAGTTCCAAAGAAAAATCCGATCTTTACCCAACATCCCCTAGCCCTTGTTTTTCCAGTAAGATAGAGTTTAACTGCTCTTCTCACCAGAATTATAAGAAACACTTAAACCTTTCATGCATCCTGATTTTGCTTCAAGTATAGAGAGGCTAAGTTCGAAATAGAAAAAATAAATACATTCGGATAGAGAACCAAACATTAGAAATGTTTTTATTGGACAACTCTGGACTACTGTCATTGTCCTAATAAATTTGTCTCTGATTTAAACTCCCTAAGGCATCAGAGAAAGAGATTATGTGAACCTGAAGACCACTACAGTTCCCCTAAGATAATATGTATGCTAATAAAGTGCAACCAATTAAATCTCCAGAAAGAACTTGCTAGGGAGGAAAGGGATGTGACAAAGTATAGATCACACCTTAAGTCAAATCTCTTGGGAAGAGATAAACCAGGCAAGAAGTCTCTGTATACCTTGTTGAAAGGAGAGAACAGAAAAGATACAGGATTTCCCAGTCAATTCTATCCTCCACAATAACCCCCAAAGGTATATTTAATTCTGGGAGGCAAATTGTTATTATTGCTATTGTTATTATTTCAACTTTAGGTTTACTGCATCATATCTGAGTGTAAGACTTCCAAATGAACGCACAAGCAGCTTTTGGTATGGCATTACATGATACTATGAAGCATCCTTATTTCTAAAAATTATATGCATTTCTAAACAGGGAGGATTAGAGCATAAAATTATATTCATATGAAATGAGATGCTGAAATAGAGGAACAGGAAGTGATTATTTGGGGATGTGGTGAAATAGTAATTAGTTTTATAATTGGTAGCCCCCCCCCCTTTATGGCCCAGTAGCTCTACCTTCTTGGGGGATAGCCCACCAACTCCACTTCTTAGAATTTTTTTTCTTCAGAATGAAACTTTTTCTCAGGCTCCCATCTACTAGTGTCCCCCTCAACAAATTACTCATTGTTTTATGTCTATGTTTCATATACTTACGTATGTGTTATCTCCCAGTTACAATGTCAATGGCCCTAATCCCTAGTATAGTACCTCACATAGAGCAGGTGTTTAATAAATGTTTGTTGATGGTTGGATAGATACGTTTACTAGTAATGTATGTACACCACATACCCACACGCAGAAGCACACACATTCTGTGAAGGCCTTCCTTTGTACTAAGAAGCAAGGTTTTTGTTTTTTGGTTTTTAGTGAGGAACAGAGGAGAAAAGAAGGAAGGCAGCAATATTGTACTGTGTGGTGCTCTGAAAAAAGGTGGCAGGGAGTAAATATTTCATGAATATATGGATGGCAGAAAACTAGAGGGCAGCTGCATCCATTTATTGGGAGTCTGAGCACTTAAACTGCAGTCTGGCAAACAATTGTGACAAGAAGCCATGCTCTGTAAATAGAGTTGACCAATTTGGGTTTTGAATCACCTCTTTGTACTTTACAATCTGGGTGACAATGGCTCACTCTTCTTTTCATTTTCCAACCATCTGCCCTGCTTTGGACTTCTCCATCATGCCCCCAGAATGACATTAATAAGAACATCAACATTCTGCAAGACTGCATCAGCCTTGGAACTTAGTTCTCATTAGTACCCTTTGCTTCATCAGTATTCACTGTCCTGGAACCCTCTGATTAGATGGCAGAACAAAGAGTTCTTCCTAGGCCCACTAGAAGTAGACTCTTCATTTCACACTGGGCTGAACAATTTGGACTTCTCCACCATGCTCTATGAGCCTAGTACCTCCTCCCTTCTTCTTTTTTGCTTCCTTTTGTACACTGCCTTTTCCACTAAATTGTAGGGCAGGGCCTATATGTTTTTTAAATATTTTTATCTTCAGAATTAGGATAGTGCTTGGCATAAAGTAGACCCTTCATGTTTTTTCAGAGTGACTAGCCTGATTTCAGGTTCAAAGATGTTTTGTAAACCTCAAAACATATTATTGTCTTTATTAATATTATTACAAAAACTTTAGGATTTGCTTCATATCTGAGCATAACACCTCCCAATGAAATCATAAGCAGTCTTTGGTATGGCATTCCATGATAACTTAAAGCATACTTATTTTATAACACATATTTCTCAAATGTAATTTAAGCTATTCCATATAAATATAACTACCTTTGGTGTTTTGTGGGTTTTTTGGTCTGCTCACTAAATATGTTATTCTTTTTAAGCTACTCTGACTTAATTGATTTTCTTGTCTTTCTTATATCAAGTAAAAGTTTGTATTAATAAACCAGAAAAAAAAAATTCCTGCTCATATGCATAGAAAAAGTGGGGTGGGGAGAGAAAGAAAAAAGGAAAAATGCATGTAACATTTTTTTCTTTCCTATCAGGAAAACATTCCAAGAATGGGTATGTTTAAGCCACTTCTTTTAAAGAACATTCTCAGATAAGTGTTTCCTAGAAGACTTGAAGAACATTTACTATGGAGGTTGGTGACTACCTTTTCAATGTGACACTTAGGATCGAAATGTTCCTTTCTTTCCATGAATTCATTAGCTTTGCATTATTTTGCAAGGAAAATGTATAACTTTAATGTGTGTGGGGAATCCAAAAACACAGATGCTTTCATATGTGGGCATATAAAAGTATTCCAGAAACAAATTATTTAAAGAATAGAGCTAATGCGAGTAAGAGCACCGGCCCCAGTGTTGGGATGACCTTGGATTGAATCCCGGGCTCAGACACTTAGCACCCACCCAGAAACACCTGGCCATGTAACATCGACCAAGTTACTTAACGCCAATTGCTTAGGGGCGGGCAGATGGCTCAGCAAGTAAGAGCACCGGCTCCAGTGTTGGGATGACCTGGGGATCAAATCTGGGCTCAGATGCTTAGCACCACGCCCAGAAATAACTGGTTGTATAACCTTGAGCAAGTTACTTAACCCCGATTGCTTTAAAAAAAAAAAAAGAATGGAGCTAATAGAGTCCAGAAATCCATCATCATAACAATTTTATTTTATCTTCTTCAAAACTATGCAAAATAGGCAGCAAATCACAACTAAATGAAAGCAATAGTGAACATGCTATGATGATTTAAAAACTCTAGATACAGGGTGATTGTCCAACACAAGAACTCCAGGCAGATTCTGAAGGGAAAGATATCAACAGAACAGAATTGAGAACATATTGAGGGGACAGCCCAATCCATCATCTTGTACAAAGTAAATGCTCACTAAATACTTATTGAATTGAGTCAATTTGGCTTCCTGATGTTGAAAAGGCACAGCTAGTAGTGGAGGAGGAAATGATGAGACACATAAGGAAAAAAGTAAGAAAAAAGAGAGAACAAATGAATTTGAATAATTTAGACCAAAAGTTTCTGTGGATTTCAGTGGGATGAATAAAAATCAAAGTCTAGTGATGGCTTAATTGATAAAGAGGAAGATATCTTCAAAACATTTTAAATGCCTCTACAGAAATTGTACAAACTTTCTGACATGCCACAAAAGTAGTACCTTAAAATAATAAGCAGCATGTTTAGGTCTTGGCTAGATAATTTTAGTCACCATCATTTCAAAAATTCCTCTGCTCTGTCACAAAACAATCCTTTTAAGATGAACAATGACATCTTTTGCAAGACTTTTCAAAGACATTACAAAATATGCCATGATTCATAGCAAATCCAGTGAAAAATTGTCAGCACACACAAATGTGTCTACTTATTTTAGAGCTAGAGTTAATATTGGCTTCTTTGTAAAATAGTCCTCATTTCATTTAAAGGAATGAGATTATTAATGAAAAATAAAGACTTGAAGCAGGCAAAATGACAAATAATAGTTTAGCTAAGATTGCTAATCTTAAAAGAGGTAGAGTTCAGCTTTTGTTCATGATGAATTTTAAAACTAAGGAAAATTGAAAACTATTTCAAGTTCATCCACAGAAAATGTTATTAGCGAATAAAGATTGCTTAGGGAATAATGATCTCTCATTTCCCTGCTTCTTTATTTCTGTAGCTTCATTAAAGCAAGGACAAGCAGACTTGCCAACTCCTTTCTTTTCATTGCATCTGAGAATTTAAAACCTTTACAAATTCACTGAATAATATTTTGGAATATCCTTGTAGTTTGTTGATAAGTAATTCCTATAATCAAATAGACTCTTAGATTTTGAGTGTATCCACTTAAAATGAAAATTTGAATGTATCCAGTTAAAATGAAGAGCCATAAATATTCACTATACCTGCTAATTGAATAGTAGTAGATGTAAAAACCGAGCTAATGAAAAGGACAAAGTAATTTCAAAGAGAAATATGCTGAAGGATCTTGTGAAGGATGACACATTAAAAGTCACTTAACTTCCCAGTATCCCAGGTAACACTGTAAGGCTCTAAGTTGCTTCACAGTTGCTACTCCACATTGCTATGGGGAATTTCCTCAGCAGGATTTCCTTTTCTCTCCATTGATTCATAACTCTTATTGCCTCTGTAACTTCTTCCTTTTCTCATCTACAGGTCCATTTGCAAGGATAGAATTGGAAAGAACTCTAGATAGCAAGTAGGTCAAGTGCCTCATTTTTACAAATGAGGACTTTGATGTGTAGAGAGATAAAGTCACTCATTTAAGACCACACTGAAAGTAAATCTATAGAATTAGAACATAAACCAGGTGATCTGACCTCAAGTCTCATTCCACTTTCCCATTGTTAGTCTCCATCCTCAGGGATATAGAAGGACAACATAGGAAAAGTATAGTTGCTTGAAATTGATGGATAATTCTGAAACTTCATATTAGCCAATATTTTAAATAAATACTTTTATAAAATACTTGATGTTATGTCTTACTAGGAAATGAATTTTGTTTGCTTTTTTCCCTTCAGTTTCTACCTTTAGTCATCTGGGCCTTTAGTCATTCCCCTCTCTAATGCCTCCTTTATACTGCTACAAAAGTGAGGAACAAATTGATGGTACATGAAGGCAGAGCAAGAATGGATAGATAGGTAATCATGAGATGACTGATTAAAATTGCTTCATGTTCCATTTTCAAAGAGAGAGTGTTAGTGATGGCAAAACAAGAAGAGAATCAGATATGTTGTTCAAATGGATTAGACTTTACTAGTCAGGCTCCTTATGATCTGTCAGAATAATGCGATAAAAAGCTGGCACTGACTCATGCTGCATTAATAGAATTATAATATCTGGATCATGTAAAGAAATAATCTTGTTATACTCCGCAGAGTGTAGAAACCTCATGAGAAGTATTGAGTTCAATTTTAAGAGTGACTAACTTAGATATTTCAAAAGAACTGTGATCTTATTGATAAAAGCATGCCTCCTGGCTGACTAAAACTCATCTAATTTGTCTCAGTCAGCCTGTTAACAAACCCTTCATAGAAAATGTGCTCAAATGTTGGAGACATTCTTTTGATTATTTTATGACTTGAGTGGAACGAATGCGTCTCTTTGTTGGTATGGTGTCCCTCACTCTCATCTTATCATCAGCCTACTTCCTTTTCCACTCAGTGATCTCACATTTAATAATTCTAGGTCTTAGAATTACCCTAGAATCTAGGGTATGTCTCTTCTTCCTGTCTTTAGCAACATACTTTGCTCTGGTTTGCATTTGTTCTACCAAGCATTTTCCCATTGTCTTTTGGATCAACTGAAATTTTGACTGCATTGTTTCACAACCGACAAGAAAGTGGCATCACCAGGAGAATATTGGAGTTAAGGAACTAGAGGTGGGAATGGTTAGCCTGGAATTAGTAAAAATAACCCCCAACGGGGTGGCCTGGTAGCACAGTGAGTAAGAGCACTGGCTTCAGTGTCAGGATGACCTAGGGATCAAATCCCGGGCTCAGATACTCAGCACCACACCCAGAAACACCTGGCTGTGTAACCTTGAGCAAGTTACTTAACCCCAATTGTTTAGGGGCGGCCAGGTGGCTCAGCGAGTAAGAGCACTGGCTCCAGTGTCCGGATGACCTGGGGATCAAATCTGGGCTCAGATACTTAGCACCACACCCAGAAATAACTGGTTGTGTAACCTTGAGCAAGTTACTTAACCCCGATTGCTTTAAAAAAAATAACCCCCAAATTCCCAGAATCTAATCCACTCTCTTCCTTTTAATTCTGTGTCTAGCAGTGAGCTGCTGGGGCTTGTCCAAGTCTGACAGACAGAGAGAGAAATAGCTAGACAAATTCAGTGAACTTCATTTAGCTATGAAATATAACCCAATAAATATTCATTGTACCTGCTTTATTTTTCTTGTATATATGCCTGTGCTGATACCTTTTGAATTCTTATAGATTTAAGGAGAAGAATTCAAAACTGATGAATATCCAGAGGGGATTGAATGGAAAAGCAAAGAGTAAAAACATCACCTCATATGATTAGTGGACAACAGGATAGTTAATATTAAGTGTTGGGCGAAAGAAAACAAGGTGCATTCATCATCATTACTTTCAAATATTTGAAGGATTTCCATAAAGAATAGAGAACAAACTTTTTCTGAATTGTTCTAAGAGGCAGAAAAAAATAATAATGGGTGCAAAGTCACAGGAAGATAGATTCTGGCTAATTATAAGGAATGATAACCCTAGATATATTATTTCTCTATAGAACTTCAAGTGATAGTAAGCAGTCTCTATGGCTTTTGGATTTTATTAAATGGAAATTGTATTAATAGATTTCTTAGCTCTGAAATTGACTTAGAGGATGCTAAAACTCCCAGGTGCATATCATTTAAAGCCTTAAATTAGTATATAAACTATTTTGAAGTGGGAAATGAGTGTTTTATTTATTGGCATGGCATTTTTGTTGGAATTTCCAGCACATTAAATGATGGTAAATGTAATACTTCTTTTTGGCAATCTATATTAGCACTCGAACTTGCCCATTACTATGGAAAGCACAGCATCTTACTAGGCCCCAAGATATAAAATCTCACTCTCAACTCTTTACCCTCACTCAGTTCACGTTTACAATCTGTTGTCAAATCTTGTTGTTTCTAACTTCACAAGATCCCTCCTTGGTTTTCAGGCCTTCATCACACCTCTTGTGGACCAAAAGCAGCATCATTCTAATTGGTCTCCCTGCCTGGACAAACATTCCCCTCTTTAATGAATGCTCTGCTCTGCTTTTTTGAGATTACCTTGCATCTATTCTATAGGTGCCTTATATTTACTTAGTTCTTTTAAAGGTTGTCTCTCTTACTAAAATGTGAATTCCTTGAGGACAGGGATTATTTTTTAACTTTTCTTAGTATTCTCAGCATTCCATAGAAAGCAAGTAATAAATACTTGCTAAATGACTGAGTGAAACTTTGATGAATGGATAGGCCAGGTTTGTGAATAATTTACTATCTCCTAAAGCCTTTGCAATAACAGATTTGAATGATTGTGTATATCCTTTTACTGGACAAAAGTAAGTTTTATCTCCATTGCCATCCCAAGATTATAAAAACATCAATAATAACCTGGAGCACATTTTATTCTCTTCCACAAAACTAGTATATGCTATTATTATTTTGTGCTTGTTTTGGGCGAGGTGCTAACACAGCCTAGCACCTCTTCTATAGAAACACCTTAACTTACCCAGCAGGCACTGAAATTCAACAAGAACAAATGATTGGTTTTAAAACTCTTCACAAGAAAAACTTTATAGACAAAAATGTGGGAGAGAAGCAAATACAAAAAGTAAAATGCAACAAAGTGAAAATGAATCTATAGCACTAAATGGCATTAATTCTTGTATTTTTAATCTAACATGAAAATGAAACCCATAAAGTATCTATTTCTGTAGGAAAGAAATCAATAGAAGCATATATCATCATATTCCTGTTTCAAAAGTGAATGTTAATATCACTTTTTCCTGGAGAAGAGTTAAGCAGTCTTTTTTTAAATAACTGTGAAGATATATTTTGCTGCCTACTTTCCCCTAAACTACTTTATACTTAAAAAACTGCACATATATTCAATTGAAAAAATGTGGGAGATAAACTAAAAGAATACTCTGAAGTTCCTCATCCATTGATAAAGGAAAGAAAAACAATAGCAACCTCTTGCAATGCAAGCTTTCCCTTCCATTTTATCCCAATGGACTCAGGTAATTCAAGTAGCAAAGACACTAGAGCACTTAACACTTTAATATATTCCTGAGAACCAAAATCATGACTAAATGCATCCTTTTCTGGGCAGCTAGGTGGTGCAGTGAATAGAGCACTGGTCCTGGAGTCAGGAGGACCTAAGTTCAAATCTGGCCTTCACCACATGATATACTAGCTGTGTGACCTTGGGTAAGTCACTTAACCCCAATTGCCTTGCCTTCCCCACTCCTAAATAAATAAATATATCCTCTGCAATTTTTTTACGTCCTATTAATATTTCATAATTTTTTCTAGAATTGACTAAAAAAGGTGTATTGATAATGAGGGTAGGGATTCACATAATGTCAAATTTTGCTCCCGAGGAACAGATAATGAAATACATGCCCGTACTCCCAGGAGAGAAATGGTAAGCTATGAGTCACAGGTTGTTGCATACACTGTCACTTAAAGATGTTATGTCAGTTGTTGTTTTGTTTTTTGAGGGGGTCAGTTAATTCTATTTTAATATAATAAGATAAAGCCTTGGGGTTGGGCAGTTAGTCGGAAACGATAATGGTTTAAATGTCAGAAAGCCTCAAAACATTAAAGTTAAACCATATAATTTAAAATATTTTAAATGCATACATAAATGGTAATTCTGGAGCTTTTATTATAAAAGAATCAACAAAAATCCTTGTCATTAAGTTTTCTATTATAACTAGGGTATTAACATGGCATGATAAAAGGTTTGAAATAAAAAAGAATCTGTTAGACTCAATATGAAAAACTAGAAAACTTGGCTTTTACTACTTTATTTTCTTTTGTATGTTAAATATATGTTGTATGCTGAATATATATGAATATAATCAATATGTCAACTGGCACCCAAAGAAATAGTACTGACAAGTGAAGACTATTAAAGTTTTATCCTCAAAGTCCAAACCAAAATCAAGTTGAACATTAATGAAGACATATTATGAGAGTATCTGAATACCGTGAATGAAATCATTCATAATAATGGAATAATTCTTGTGTCTTTTCTGTCCCTTCCCCATTAATACAGACACTGTCCCCTGCTTATTGATCTATTGATAACATTTAGGACACTGATAGGAAAACGTGAACTACTGCTATCTCTGGTGTTATGATGCTAGAAAATAAATGAGAAAAGGGGATGTCCATCATCCTTTGGATCATTTGAAATGGGAAAGTCCTCCTCTGATGAAAGGAGTGGCAGAAAGAAACCTGGTCTCCATCAAATGACTTCCAACAACTTTCTTTTGAACTAAGGCTTATGATTAATGTATATCCTTTCAGAGATACAGCACTAAGAATAAAATGGTGTCATATGGTCTCTACACTATCCTACTCTTTACAATGTAGATTGAGAAGAATAGAATTAGTAGTTGAAATTATGAGGTAAAATTCCATGAAGAATCTGCTGATTGAACTGCATTTTGAATGAAGAAAGGGATTCTGTGAGGAAAAGGAGATAAAAGCCTAGTCACGTACGTTTCTAGGACTAGAAAATGTACTAGTCTATATTTTCATGGACTAGTATGGGAGATAAAAATTCTAGTCATGGAGCATGGTAAGTGCAAAGTCACAGAGAAGGGAGTATCACATGTGAGAAACATGAAAGCCTCTGATTGGGTCATAGAGTACAGGAGGAGGGTAACACCCAGTAGTACTAGAAAAATGTGTACAGATCGGATTTTGAATGGAAAATAACAAAACAAAACAAATAATGAAAAATACTTAGACAGTGGAGTTTATATTTGATCTTAAAAGCAATAGGGAAATAGAATTTATTAATAATGAAGACACATGTGCTTAAGATAAATAATTTTGACATAGTGTGTTGTATAGACAGGAGTAAGGAGATTGAGGTAAGGAGATGAATTAAAACCTGCTTTTAAAAAATCTAGATGAAAGGAGATGAATATATGAATTAAGGTGATAGTTATTTGAGTAGAAAGGATAGGATGAGATTCAAATGAAGTTGTAAATGTAGAAATCACAAGATTTGGTAAATGATTGGATATAAGGGGTGATGGAGAATGAATAATTAAATGTAACATTTCAGTTATTAACCTAGATGAATGGCTGCATGTTCAAAAGCATTAGGGAAGTTTGGAAGAAAAAAAAAGATTTTTTGGAAAAGGTAATAAGAGCAATTTTAGATATGCTGAATTTTATATGTCTTGAGGCCATAATCCACTTTAAAATTCCAACAGCTGATTAGTGATACAGGTTTGGAGCTCAGTGTAGAAACCAATGCTAAATATATGGATTTGCATGTCATACACATAACTAAAAAAACAGGAGCTGACAAGGTGACCAAAAAAGAGTCTAGAGAGAGAATAGAGATATTAGGACAGATCTATTGGGAACACACAGTTAGGAGATGTGATTTGGTTTATGACACAGCCAATGGGAGTGAAAAGTAACAGTTGAGCAGTTGTTTGATGTGAGAAAGACAAGCATGTCAAAGGTCATTCAAAGCCACAATGAAACATGTTAAGTCACACGAAAATGTAAAGAAAAGTACAGTTGAAAATGAAAAATTGAGAACTAGAAACATCTACACAAAAATGTGTGAAGGATTATTTTTTAATGCTTCCGGTGGGGTAGATGTCTTAATCAGATTCAGGAAATGATTAATTCCAGAAAATGCATCTCTATAATAAAAGGCAGAATACTTGAAAAAAAAAATCCAAAATGGCGATTATATTACAACATGACCTTACATCATACATATATGAAAAATAGCTAAGAAACGAGACATGGAGATAAACATGTTTCGGTAGCTTAAACACTCATCTGATTTAAACTTCACTGAAAACTTGTGAATCTTAATCAGAATGCCTTCGAAAATATACTGCTTAGCAAAAGTTCAATTAACATATAGTGTAATAAAGCTGTAGCTTCATGATATTAAAGATTATATATCAAAATCTTTTGAATTCAATATCTGATTATGTAAAAGTTTATTGTATGTCAAAATATTTATTGTATTTTGACCTAGTTAATTTGCAAATCACTTTAGAAGAGAACCAGGCCAGGTGCCTTTTATAAGAATGACTGTGAAAATATAGAGAGACCTGAGTCAAATGTATGAGAATACAAGTCATTCCACAATTGATATATGGTCAAAGAACATCGAAAGGTAGTTTTCAGATGAAAAAATTAAAGCTATCTATAGTCATTTGAAAAAAATATTCTACATCACTATTGATAAGAGAAATGCACATTCAAACAATTTTGAAGTACCACCTCACACCTCTCAGATTGTCTAATATGACCAAAAAGGAAAATGATAAATGTTGGAGAAGATGTGACAAATTTGGAACACTAATACTTTGCTGGTAGAATTGTGATCTGATCTAACCATTCTGAGAAGCAATTTGGAACTGTGCCCAAAGACCTAAAACAAACAAAAAATATGCATACTCTTTGATTCAGCAATATTACTACTAGATACATATCCCAAAGAGATCATAAAAAGGGGAAAGGACCCACACACACACACAAAAAAAAAAAAACATTTATAGCAAGTCTTTTTGTGGTGGCAAAGAATTGGAAATTGAGGGGATGTCCATCAATTGAGGAATGACTGAATTAATTGTGAATATAATGGAATACTACTGTGCTATAAAAATGATGAGTAGGTAGATTTCAGAAAAAAAATACTTGGAAAGACTTACTTGAACTGATGCTGAGTGAAGGGAACAGAAACAGAAAAAATATCATACATAATAACAGCAACATTGTGCAACGATCAAGTGTGATAAACTTGGCTTCTCTGCAATACAATAATCTAAGACAATTCTAAAAGACTCATGATGGGAAATGTTATCCCCATCCATGGAAGGAACTATGAAATTTGAATGCAATTTGAAGCATACTAACTTTGATTTTTTTCCTCTTTCTCATGTTTTTCCCCTTGTTCTGATTCTTCTTCCATAATATAACTAATGTGGAAATACATTTAATATAATTGTACATGTATAACTTATATCAGAATGATTTTTGTCTTGGGGAGAAAGGGAGAGAGAAAAAATGGAACTCAAATCTTGTAAAAGTGATTGTTGAAAATTATTTCCATATGTAATTGGAAAAACAAAACAAAATATTATTAAGTGGTGGTGGTGGGGAAGCTAATAATAGAGGACACTGTCTCCCAACTACAATTTCTTTGATGTAATTGGTAAAACTGCTATTTTCAGATTCTTTTTACATGAAATTCCAGAAGACTTCAATAGTGATAGAAAAAAAATGAAATGGCTGTGGGGATTATTCTCATCCAAAAAAGAGAAAATTGTAGTAGCCAAAAATAAAATAGATAATTTTGATGATTTAAAATTGAAAAGATTTTGCATGAAGACAATCAATGCCAGGTAGAATAATAATGGAAGTGATCAATTGGGAAAATTTTGCATCAAAATACCGGATAAACACCTGAAATCTAATATGTATAGGAAAACAACACAAAATATATAGATGTAGAATAAATCTTTGTTAAGTGTTTGCTATGTTTCAGACACTTTGCTAAGTCCAAAAAAAAAGAAAGAAAACTATAGTCCCTACTCTCAAGGAGCTTACAATGTAATGAGCTGAGAAAATAACTAAAAGGAAGCTGAAAGGGAGGAGGAGGAACTTGAGGGTATACCTAGGCTGAGGGTATGATGAAGATGATGGTGGAGTTAAAAACACGCAGAGTAGCTGGGTGGCATATAAAGATATGGCTAGGATTTTGAGCCCTTTATAAAGGGAGTCCATGTGAGGAGGTTTATGGTTCACCCTCTAGTCCTTCAATCAATGGGGCAGAAGCAACCGAAGGTACTGATGAGTAGAAGCAATTCCCTGATTATAAGCTTATCCTAGCAATGAATTTGTCCTGAGTCAAATATGAGGAAGATGATGATAGAGTGACATCAACCAGATTAGCTGGTGAGAAAATGAAAAATGAAAATACAAGATCAAGAAGGATTTCACAATTGATAAGTCGTCAGAGATATTAACAAATTGTTCTCAAAAGAACTGCACTTGACAATGTTGATTCACTGAGCTTGGAGTATAAGAAAAAACAAACATTATTTTTTCCTGTTAGATTGTTGTCCAGCTACATCTCCTTCATTTTGCCCTTGTTCTGTTTTGCAATATAAATATAATATTAACACTATTTTTTTTTTAAAGCAATTGGGTTAAGTAACTTGCTCAAGGTTACACAACCAGTTATTTCTGGGTGTGGTGCTGAGTATCTGAGCCCGGATTTGATCCAGGTCATCCCGACACTGGAGCCCGTGCTCTTACTTGCTGAGCCACCTGGCTGCCCCTAAGCAATTGGGGTTAAGTAACTTGCTCAAGGTTACATGGCCAGGTGTTTCTGGGTGGGTGCTAAGAGTCTGAGCCTGGGATTCGATCTCCAGGTCATTCCAACACTGGAGCCGGTGTTCTTACTCACTGTGCTACCTGGCCGCCCCTATATTAACACTATTTTTTAATGAAAGGATATTCCCTTAATATCTATCTTTACAGAAATAGCCTGGAACGGTGGCTAGTATCTTTGAGTCATTTAGAGTCAAGAATACCTATATTCAAATTCTATTCCAGACATATATGAGCCACATTACTATGAGAGAATCACTTAACCTTTCTGGATATCACTTTATCATCATCTATGCAATGAGGATAATAAAACTTGAAGCACCTATCATCTAAGGTTACTGGTATGAGATGCTGTCTTTGTAAACAAAAGTACAAAGTGTATGAAACTAATTATTATCTTCCAGTAGATTTTATTATTTCCATCTTCTCTATATGTCTTTAAAAATATGTTGCCTGCACCAGGAGAAGGCTTGCTGGGAGCATGAAGAGCTGAGAGGGGGGAGGCCCCAGCTCAGGCTCCAGCCTGGGTAAAGGAGGAAATGCATAATTTTAAGGAAGAACTAACATGCTCCATTTGTTATAGTATATTTGAAGATCCTTGAGTATTACCAAGCTCCCATACGTTTTGCAGAAATTGTCTGGAAAATGTTCTTCAGGCATCTGGTAACTTTTACATGTGGCAATCCATAAGAATTCCTCTGAAGTGGCCTAATTGCAGAAGTATAGTTAAAATCCCACCCCCTGGTATTGAATCATTACCTATCAATTTTGTCCTAAGAGTTATAATTGAAAATATCAGCAAGAAGAGCACCCAGATATCGTTACCTGCCCTGAAAACTCAAGCCAGCTCCTCAGTGTTTACTGCCTGTTAGACGATTAGCTGGTGTATGGCCACTGCCTTAACATAGGCCAGCATCATGGTCATCCTATAGACAACGATTTAAGTGCCTATATGAAAGAAAAGGATAATCCCCCAAAACTTCTCAAGCAGGTAATTGACAATCACTGGATAGATGTTTGTCTGCTCATGGAAAGGTTAGAGGAACAGAAATAGCATATTGAGGAAATTGTCCAAAGTGATAAAGAAATTGTCCTCCATTATTTTAGGAAGCATAATGATATATTGGACCTGAAAAAATGCTTTTCTACCTGCCTTGCATGATGTTAGGACAGCAATTAATGAAGAATACTTTCAACGAATTGAAAAAATGAAAGAAATAAGAGAACAGCAGCTTGAACTGATGTCATTGACTACGTCTTTGTGAGAGGAGGAACCGCCCCTTAAATTCCTGGAAAAAGTCCATAATGTTCATCAGTGGGAACAGGCTTAGAAACAAAGAAAACTCCCTAACATCAAGCTTCTTGAAATTTATCCATGAATGGGTCAGGTGCTGAAGGAAGAAGGGTCAAGAACAGAAATTGGTCAAATAAAAAAACTTATGATTCCAGAAATAAAACTTTCCCTCCAAAGGACACAATGTGACCCAGCCACCAAGTTGGAGAGCAAAGTGGAGTTTTTGAAGAGTTTAAGCATTTTTATATTGACAATTTTTTCAGGGATGTTGATGTTAATATTTTTGTTTAACGAACATATGCTGCCTATTTTAAATGAAGTGAGTTTAGTGTATTTCTCAGAACTTTCTCAATCTCCGAATCATACATTGTCTAGCAACATGTATACAGTTAAGGAAACAGTGTGCCACAGTTATATGATGAAAGGATTAACAAGGGACACCCTTGTTGTTTCTGAGAATTCAGATCCGAATTAATTATGTTTACCTCTCTCTAGCCAATTCTTTTTTTTTATTTTTCAAATGCTTTATTGACTTCTGATTTACATCATTCATTTTTGCCAGATTTTGAGTTACAAATTTTCTCCCTGTTTTTGCTCTACCCACCGCCCCAGAATAGCAGTCCCACAGGATATCCCCTCCTCCAATCTGCTCTCTCCCATATTTTCTCCCATACTCCTTTTGATTTTTCCAGTAGAGCATAGTGCTCTCTATATTTATTTCCCAATTACATTTAAAATAATATTAATAATATATATGTATACATACACACATTTTTTAAAACATTGATTTTACAACTTTCAATTCCAGATTCACTCCCTTCCTCCCTTGTCACCCACCCTAACTGGGAAGATAAGCAATTCAGTATAGGTAGTACATGTGTGGCTAATGCAAAACATTAACATATTTGATATATTTTAAAAGACTGACTACATTTCCCTCCCTCCTATCTCACCTCCCATTTGTTCTATTCTCTACTTTGATCCTGTCCCTTTTCAAAAGTGAGTGCTTACAACTTCCCTTCCCCCCAGCCTGCCCTCCCTTCAATCATCCCCCCTTTCATTCCCTGCCCCCCTACTCTCCTGTAGGGTGAGATACTATATTTAGTGTATATTTCATTCCCTCCCCAAACTAAATTCAATGACAATAAGGTTGACCCATTCCCTTTTGCCTTCCTATTCTTCCCCTCCATTGTAACCATTTTCCCTTGCCTCTTCTATATGAGATAGTTTACCCCATTCTGTCTCTCCCCATTTCCTCTCATTATATTCCTCTCTCACCTCTTAATTTCACCTTTTAAGTATCATCCCTTCCTATTAAATTGGTCCTGTGCTCTCTATCTATGTATACCTGTAAATATATATACACACATTCACATATGTATTCATATGCCCATATACCCTCATATATATTTCTATTCCCCTCAACTATTTTCATACTGAGAAAAGTTTCATCAGTTACAATTATTGTTTTTCTACATAGGAATTTTAATAATTCAGATTTGATAAGTTCCTTATGATTTCATTTCCCTGTTTACCTTCTCATGCTTCTCTTGCTTCTTGTATCTGAATGTCATATTTTCTATTCAACTCTGTTTTTTTTCATCAAGAATGCTTGAAAGTCCTCTATTCCACTGAATAACCATATTTTCCCCTGAAATATGACACTCAGTTTTGCTGGGTAGGTCATTCTTGATTTTAATCCCAGCTCCTTTGCCCTCCGGAATATCACATTATAAGCCCTTCGATCCCTCAGTGTAGAAGATGCCATATCCTAGATTATCCTGATTGTTTTTCCACAATATTCAAATTGTTTCTTCCTGGATGCTTGTAATATTCTCTCCTTAGCTGGGAATTTTGGAAACTGCCTATATTATTCCTAGAAGTTTTCTTTTTGGGATCTTTTTCAGGAGGTGATCGGTGGATTCTTTCAACCTCTATTTTACCCTCTGGTTCTAAAACATCAGGGCAGTTTTCCTTGAGGATTTCTTGGAGGATGATTTCTAGGCTCTTTCTTTGATCATGGCTTTCAGGGAGCCAATAATTTTTAAATTATCTCTCCTGGATCTATTTTCCAGGTCAGTGGTTTTTCCAATGAAATATTTCACATTGCTTTCTATTCTTTCATTTGTTTGGATCTGTTTAACTGCATCTTGATTTCTCATAAAGTCATTAGCTTCCATTTGCTCCAATGTAAATCTGAAGGAATGATTCTCCTCAGTGAGCTTTTGAGATTCTTTTTCCATCTGGTAAATTCGGCTTTTTAAGGCATTCTTCTCCTCATTGCCTTTTTGAGCCTCTTTTGCCAATTGAGTTAGTCTCAGACTGGTCACTTGGTCCCCCTACACTCTGCAGCCCAGAAGCTGAAGCTGCCACTTGGTGGCTGCACCACAGCCCTCAGCAGCTTCTAGCCCTGGGGGCAAAAGCAGCACTCCCAACTACTGGGTCCCAAAGTCCACAGTGCACTGACCTCTCACTTTGTCCTTAATATCTATGTGTTGATAATTCTGGATCGCCACAATTGCTGATCTGGATTCCCTCCACCAGTGGCTGGTCAGGCCTGCTCTGGGGCTAAAACCTATTTGTGGAGCTGGGCTGGGCTCCCAGAGCACTGAGTTGGCAGATTAATGCCAGCCTGCTGGACTCTCCTCAGTGGAAGGTTAGCTTCTCTGTGTCATTTTGTGAGTTCTGTAACTCCAAAGTGTGTTTGGAGTCCCCTTTTACATTAATTGGGGAAGGTGGAAGCCAGAGCCGCATGGAGGACCTGCTTCTACTCTACCATCTTGACTCTGCCCCCTCTCTTACCAATTTTTAATCAACTGGGTGAAGTGGGGTGTGGGGACAGCAAGATAAAATTTTCGGCCTTTTGCCAGTGCTACCAGATATGGCAAAGTGTCACCTTTCTTGCTTTGTCAAGGCTTGATGTGTCATGTTTTGGTAGGGGTGAAACAAAGGAGGGAGGAGGAGAAGAATGCTTGGATGATCAGCTTTTGAGTTACTCAGAATTTGTAGTTTTCTAATTATTTTGAAAATTATTCAAAATTTTTTGAAAAAATATTTGAATTTATTGAAATTATTTGAAAAATATTTTCAAAAATTATTCAAAATTTACTCTTCTATTTTGGCTAATAAAGATCAGCTTTTATTAAAAACATATGTTGGTTGACAAGTTCTCTGTGTATCTATATTAGTTTCTTTATATAACTCTGCCCTTTCTACTTATTAGAATTATTTCCCTTATAAACTATTAACAATCATATGAAAAATTGTTCTAAATACCTAATAAGAAAACGGAAATTGAAACAACTGCAGTTTGATCTTACAAAAAATAAACTGTCAAAGATAACGAATGATGGAAATCATCAGCATTGGAATGGATGTTGGAGTAACTTTCCATTCTGGAAAGCAATTCAAAACTCTGCCATTAAGTTGAACCAGATATATAGCTGCCCATTGGTCATTGGACAAGTATAATATATTTAGAAGTTCAATAGCTAAGTTAAGGTTTATAGATGATTTAAGAAGTGTGATTCTGAACATTTACTTCCCCTTTTCTCAGAGCTACCCCCATCACTATAGAATCACAAGATGGTCTTTTACATTTTTCATTATCTGTGCATCACCATGGCCAAAAAAAAAAATAGTACCACCAAGTACTCACCTTATACTGTACTTCCTGCACACAGGAACTATAACTGTAGCATCAGTAATTTGTAGACATGCATCACATTTTGTAATACAGTATTAAAATCTATGCATATACCAACTTGCACTTTCTGAGTGATTTGCCTTATTTCTGATTGCTCTTCACTTGCCAGTGGTTCTGAACACTTTTTAGCTTTCAGTTTAGTTCCTCAGTCAAATAATAAATTATCTATATGTGGTCACTGCCTAATTAATGTGTTTTTAAGTTTTTATGTCAATTTAATGAATGGTCTTGTAACAGCGGCTACCCATGTGAACAGAAGGGCCAGATATTGCCATGATTCTAAGCTGACATTGAAATTGTTTCACTTTGGGGCAGCCAAGTAGCACAGTGAATAAGAGCACTGGCCCCAGAGTCTGGATGACCTGGGGATCAAATCCGGACTCAGACACTTTGTACCCACCCAGAAATACCTGGCCGTGTAACCTTGAGCAAGTTACTTAACCCCAATTGCTTAGGGGCAGCCAGGTGGCACAGTGAGTAAGAACACCCGCCCCAGAGTCAGGATGACCTGGGATCGAATCCAGGCTCAGATATTTAGCACCACACCCAGAAATAACTGGCCATGTAACCTTGAGCAAGTTACTTAACCCCAATTGCTTAAAAAAAAAAATTGTTTCCCTTTGTAAAGTAACAGTATCCCAATAGTAAAGTAACTGAATGTAAATAATCACAATATTTGAATAGCATATGAAGACCTGTAATTCAGTACTTCTTTGACACAGTAGAAGCAAATAAACTTCTTCAAAATATGTCTGTTGACATTTTCAATTACTTCTCCAAACTAAAAATAGATGAAATCATGTTTCTCAAAGGTCTGTGTAATCACTGTTATTTAGTAATGACAAAAAATTAATTTCAGTTTGTATATTTGGTAAAAATATTCACATTTCCTACATTGCTCTGATTTTGTTTTTGATGCAAGATATACTTCATAGCGTCATAGATTTAGAGCCAGAATAGATCATAGAAGTTTCATAGTTGAACTCTTACCATTTTGACCATCAATAAGCTAAAGGCTAAAGAGAGCTAGGTGGCACAGTAGATATAGAGCCTAGAGTCAGGAAGAACCGACTTCCTGACTTCAAATTTGGCCTCAGGCACTTACTAGCTATGTGACCCTGGCCAAGTCATTTAACCTTGTTTATCTCCATTTCTTGATATGTAAAATGAGCTGGAGAAGGAAATAAAAAACACTCCACTATCTTTGCCAAGAAAACCCCAAATGGGGTCACAAAGTGTCAGACAGGACTGAAAAATAACTGAACAACAAAAAGCTAAAGTTAAGCTAAGACTTAACATGTGGCCCTCTCCGTCAGGAGTAGGGAATCTACAGCCTTGAGGACACATGTGGTCTTCTGGGTTCTTGGGTGTGACCTTTTTGATCAAGTCCAAGTTTTACAAAACAAATACTTTTATTTAATAAATTTATTTAATATATTTTATTTAATATATATCTGTTCTGTGAAGTTTGGATTCAGTGAAATGACAACACTTGAGGAGCCAGAGGGTCATATATGATCTTGAGGCAGCTGATTCCCCACCCTGCTCTAGGTCCTCAAGTATGGCCCTATGACTAAATACAAACTTCACAGAACACATCCCCTTAATAAAATTATTTGTTCTGTAAAACTTGGACTTGGTTAAAAGGTCACACCCAAGGACCTAGAAAGCCATATGTGGCCCCAAGAACACAGGTTCCCAACACTGGATTACGTAATTTATCTATACTCACACAGGCAGCAAATAAGACAGTCTACACTCCAATCCAGGTTCCTTTCTGCCAAACCCTAAACTCAACTGAAAACTGTTCTCCCCAAAGGTACCAGTGAATTTTGAATTGCCAAATATGGTAATTTTTCCAGTTCTTATATTTCTCTATTTATTTTCTATATTTGATGCTGGTAACCACTCTCCCTTTGCAGGTTCTTGGTTTTCTATGGGGTTTTGAGACATTCATCTCTCTCTCTCTCTCTTTTTTTTTGGTGGTCCATCATGTCACCTGTGAGTATTCCACAAGAACATATTCTATTTTTTCTTTTTGCTTTTTGGAGGGCAGTTGGAGTTAAGTGACTTGCTCAAAGTCACATTGCTATTTTTTGTGTTAAGTGTCTGAGGCTGGATTGGAACTCAGGCCCTCCTGACTCCAGGGCCGGTGCTCTACTCACTCTGCCAACTACCTATCCCCACAAGAACATATTCTAGACAAGATCATATCTCTCTACATCATTTCTTGGTGACCACATCAGTTCTCATGTGTTCAATAATCACTCCTATGTTGATTATTCAGAAATTTATATATCCATCCAAGTGTTATCCTTGGGCTTCAATCTTGCACCACAAATTAAAGATTTTGGACTTTTAAAACTAAATGTCTTGGATACATCCAAAACTCAACACATCCCAACCAGAACTCATTATCTTTACCTCACCAAACCCCACCACTTGCAGGCTGTCCCCAATACCTGGAATGCATTTGCTCCTCACTCCACAACATCAAATTCTTCTCTTCAGTCAAGAGATAGTTGAATAATTCCTTTCTACATGACCTCTTTCCTGATCCTCCCACTATTAATGCCATCCTTACAAAATGACCTTGTATTTACCTACTTTTTTTATTTAATTCTTCTCTTTATTTTTATTCAGCATATAGTTACATATGTGTTCCTCCCATTAGTATACAGATATTTGGGAGTAAATATTTTTTCCCTTCTTTTATTTGTATCACCTACGAAACCTACAAGGTCAAACTGAGTTCAGACTTACTTGTTTTCTTTATGGACAATTTGCAAGTTTTCCTTTCTTGGATTTTTATCTCCCATAAATTTCTGGGTATTTTTGTTCAAATACTGCAGGTATTTTTTGTGTTATCAAGCTTGATGGATTTTATTTTCTCCCTCCACCTTCATTTACAATTTAAATTCCTTCTAATTAGATTACCATTATTTGGGCTTCCCAATATTTGAAGTTTTGGTCCATAAATCTAAAATCTATTTCCAGATATTAGCTTCTTAACTAGTCACCACTTCTAATATTTGTCTTTTTCTCTAGCCTCATGATGTTTTAACCCTTCAATAAAGTATCAAAAAGTTAAGTATTTGATAGAGTATATGGAAATAGTATCCATGAAAATACCTATTTCCATACTTAATAAAATAGTATATTGAGAATGGAAAAGGCTGTACATCCATAGTATATTCTTCAATATTTATGATCCTCAATCAACATCAATATTTTCATATGACAATAGAAAGCTTTTGAATATTGAACACATGGTGGTAGAACATGGCAGTCTGGTATTTCTGTGTAGCACTCCTAACTACTATCAATCTGTTGAGTATATGGGGGCCTTGACTTTATACTGTATAATGAGAAGAGTGGTTGGAAATATGTAGGTCTTTGTAGCTAAGCAAAGGGCAAGGTAGGAGGAGAAAGTAATTGAAGTATCTAATTTTCATGCAACAATTACTGAAAGAAAATGTGTTGCATTTATTCAGTAAATTCAAATATGATTTAAAAGATGTGAAAATGCTGTTACTGACCTACTCACCTATGCTAATAACTATGTCATTTAGATGTTTTTTCCCACTTTAATGAGAAATAAGTGCTATTCAAAGTATCATAAAGGATTCATTTGATTCTGCTAAGATGTCTAATGATAAAAAAACAGCTCATGTAGAAAAATATTAGATGATTTCATTTAGCATCCATTTCTTTATAACTATCATTTTCCCCTGTGCCCCCCAATTATATTCTGCCTAAGTTAATAGAATTTCAAGGGGAAAATTATCTTTTCTCATTCAGCAGGACATTACATTTGCTGGTCCTTTGACCTGCAGCTCATTAAGTATTACCTGAGATGTTTTTATTTTCCCCCCAAGGTAACACCATTCTGCCACAGAATGCAAAACACACATATCCCTCCAGTAGGAGTCTGATTTCAGTCTAACACTGAAACAGGATTATTGAGATCTATCATTACCATATTCTAGGGGGGGTTCATGAGTTTTATAAGGCTACCTCATTCTGGCAGAGACAAATAACTTCGTAGCCTCTGATAAGAGGGGAAGTCAAGTGCCAGAGATGTTCAAACTGTCTGAAGCATATTAGACAAAAAGTGACGGAAGTGATTTTAGAATTTTCTCTTGTCATCTAAATGTTCCTGCAATGTTATGTTGAATCAACAAATTACTTGAACTTTTAAATTTATTTTTAAAAAATAGTCAATACCATCCAAATAAAGCTGGATAAATATAATATTTAGGCTCTTTTATGCAAGGATATTTATAAGGTATACGCATTAATATTATAAGGTCTATGAGTATAAAATGTGATCCTATTCTCTCAAATACTAAACTTTAGCAAGATAATAGCATAGAAAGTGATACAAATTCTTTCAGTTTGTTGAACATAGTAACACATTTTATTTCTAAAGTGTAATAAAGGAATTCTTCCTGTGCTAATGAGTCCTGATTATATTTCAGGCCTTAATGGTATATAAGCAGTATAATTGTGTTTGTAAGCCATATATGGATCTGAGGAAAACTTAACTACTGTATTTGGCCATAATTATAAAACCATAACTATTTGCAACAAGGGTAATAAATATCACAGTAGGAGCATTACTATAGTGTCTACTAGTAAAATTGCAGCTTAGGATCTTTAATAATTTAATGCAAAAATAAAACTATAGTTTATTGGTGTGCATTTAAAATTAATAACCTTGCTAGTATTAAAAAAAACACAATAAGGTACAAAATAGCTCAATGGTTCAGAGAGTGACAGAATGAATGGCTTACAAATTACAGACTAAAAGAATGAAAAAAAAACTAAATTAATGTGTACTTCCTCCTGTCACACACACACATACACACACACAAATGAATTTCTACTGTGGAAAAAAATTGGTATTAAGAAGGTGGGATACTACTGTTGTCTAAAATAGGAATGATTTGCCATAGGAAAATTCTAGCTTTTATAAATTACATATTACTGGCTTATTTGTATGGAATGGGGTTAGAAATGCCCACATCCCTTTCCAGGGAGCAAAAGAATCATAAATTAGAAAGAGTCATGCTCAGGTGAATGATGGTAGAGAAAAGGAAACAGTCTAAGCAAAAAACTTAAGGTGAATAAACAGAAAATCTGTGCAAAAGTTAAAGCCCGGGGGGTGGGGCAGGGTGTTCAATGTTGCAGTGAATACAGCACTGGCCCTGGAGTCAGGAGGTCCTGAGTTCAAATCCGAACTCAGACATTTAACACAAAAACTAGCGGTATGACCTTTGGCAAGTCATTTAACCCCAATTGCCTCCCAAAAAGCAAAAATTAAAAAATAAAAAATAGTTAAAGCCAGGAATCAACACAGGCAATCAATACAATATGGTAGGCTGGAATTGAACTGAATTTTGCAGGAACAGATCTGTAGCTAACTTGTAAGCTACACAGAACAAAGTCAAGTACCCACAGAGGCAAGAGGCATTTATAGTCAGGTCAGACAAATCATCTGTTTTCCTCATTCAGGTATGTCCAGGAAACTGAGACAGCAAGGCATTCCTAAAATTGCTTTCATCTTCCCTACATTCTTTCAACCCAATTTAATAACTTCACTTATAATCACAGATAACAGCATGATAAAAACTAAAGTCAATTTTGAAGACCAACCATTTTGAATTAGTGAAAAAAATGGAGCTTTGGTTATTAGATTAAGGGAACTGCTTTAATTATAAGAAAAAAAGATGTCTAATTAGATATCGCTTGTTTATATGTAAGTTACCTTTTCATTATGTTCAAAAATACATTTTCATTTATAATTTAAATCATTCCCATCTATATATGCACTTACCAATTGATCTACCTATCACTTCATAGATAATTCAAAGAGAAATAATTATGCCAAATACCAAAATTACCAGCAAATCTTAGTTCATGGAGTCGAAGCTAATCTTATTATAATAAATTCTTGCTATGCTGGAAGAAAAAGAGAAGGTTTTCAGCTAATCTTTGGTGAGGTATTCACCTAGCTTTTCTTATACCACCTTTCTTTCAACATTATACTAGAGTTGGAAAAAATACTGGGTGGAAATCATCAGATCTGTGTTCTTTACTTAGTCAACAGATGACTCAATCAACTTGTACTGAGTGCCCACTATGTGAAAGATCCTTTGATAGTCACCAGGCATATATAAAGGTAGATGTGAAATAGCCTCATCTCAGAATATTATATTTTTTAAAAAAGGAAATCACTATGCACTCCCATTAAAGTTATGCCTAGTCATGAAGAAGGTTGAAGTTCAATAAAATAGACATATTAAAGTCATTAATACAAAAGAGGTAAGCAAGACCAACATGGAACTATGTGAAATGGAAGAAAGAGAAGAAAAGTAGATAATTATAACCAAAACTAAAAATAAAATAAAATAAAACTATGCAGTACAATCAAACCCTTCCTTCTAAGTGGCTAAAGGCTTAAGAGGATAAATTGTTCAGGAAAACGAAGTGAGAAATTACTAAATTATTTTATTTGGGGATCTACTTACCTTATATGTAAGAAGGTGTAGTGTGTATGAAGAGATAGGAGTAGGCAGATGAAACTGAGAGGAAAATCACAGGAGGAGGTAAGCAAATAAAAGGAAATTCATTCGCATGCAGCCTGAATTTGAGAAATGAAAAGGAAGAGTCATTTTCAATCTATTAACTTGGCTGAGTTACTCTGGGTAAGAGTAGAGGTGGGAAAAGAATAGTATACAATCCTTGCCTTATTTTGGAATATGTAAGATCTTTGAAAGTTATCATGAAAAGGGATCAGGGTTGGGGAGCTTCCATTCAGGGAGTGAGAATAATAGAGATGTGGCAAAAGAGTAAGTAGAAATACTAAGATTGGTTATATCAATGACTTGTTCAATAAACTTCCAGCTAACTCTCTGAAAATATTTTATTACAGATTATAGAAAATTCAACTCAGAAACAAATTGATTCTGGGAATAAGGATGAAGTGATTAAATTATAGTAGAAATAGATATACTATTTGATATTAACAATGAAGCCATGGATGTCATGTTTTAAAATTTTACATGTGACACAAAGTTGTCAACAACTATAAATACATTATATGTAGAGTTTGTATCTTCAAAGGCTAGCACACTGAGCTAATCCAGTAAGATAAAATTTAATGTGGAAAAGTCTGAGTTAGTAAGTGGTTAAAATATCTAACCTCTAAAAAAAGGTGGTAGAGGTGAGCTTAATTAATTCTTTTTTTTTTTAAGCAATCGGGGTTAAGTAACTTTCTCAAGGTTACATGGCCAGTTATTTCTGGGTGTGGTGCTGAGTATCTGAGCGCAGATTTGATCCCCAGGTCATCCCGTCACTGGAGCCGGTGCTCTTAATGGCTGAGCCACCTGGCCGCCCCTAAGCAATTGGGGTTAAGTAACTTGCTCAAGGTTACACGGCCAGGTGTTTCTGGGTGCGTGCTAACTGTCTGAGCCCAGGATTCGATCTCCAGGTCATCCTGACACTGGAGCCAGTGCTCTCGCTGTGCTTCCTGGCTGCCCCAGAGCTTATTTAATTCTAAATCTGAAAATGATCAGGGTCAAAGGAACTGGCAGACTACAAGGTCTAAATGAGTCAACAAGACTATATGACAGGCGATGAAAGCTCACGTGAACTAGAATGAATTTTAGATGTGTGTAGAATTGAGGAAAAAAATGATAAGCTCCCTATATTCTGCCCTGTTCAAACTAGATCCTGTATTCTGGCATTCTGCTCTGAGTATCTTAATTTAGGAAAGACCTTGATAAACTGAAGAGCAGGTAGATATGGATAATCAAAATAATATAGGATATTGATTTCATGTTATTTGAGGATTAGTTGAAAGACCTAGCAATATTGTCTGGAGAAGGAAATATTTGGGTGATAGGGCATTCTCTTCAACTGCTTGAAGGACTATCGTTTGCAAAAGAGATTCAGCTTGCTCTGTCTGGGTCCAAAGAAGTAGAACAAGGAGCAATAGGCAGGAATTAAAAAGGGAAAAATCTAAGTTTGATATAATTAAATCCAAATAAACAAATATATGCATTATGTACCCAAAAGTTGAAAAAAGATTGGATTAGAGATGCAAAAATCAACTCAATTTAATTCATCAAGTATTTACAAAGACAAATAAATGAGTCTTGGGTATGTTGCATTCTTCTAGAAGGAACAACTACCTGCTATTTTAGGCTATACAGAATAGAACAAGTTTTATTTTGTTTTGTTTTCCTCAAGAAGTAGTGCTTAAAGATCTAACTAGAAGTCTTCAATCAAATGAATTGCCACTGGTTATAAGTTATAGAAGGGGCCATTTTCTAGAATGGACCTTTTAGCTCCATCTATTTTGGAAACTGCTTAAGTCAATGATTCTGTGTTGTAATCATGACAAGTTTGTTTCTTTTTTTTTCTGGGAAATCAGGAAGATGCATATGGAACATGGTACTAATCTCATTGTTCAAGCTGATACCCCCAAATTAAAAACTAAAAGGAAACAGATGAGTGCTGTAGAATACATAAGTTTTCAGATATTATAAGAAAAGTTTCTAAATGAGCAATAAAGTATATTTTTATTCTGGGAAGTGTTGTTGATGAACATAACTGATAATGGTTAATTACAGTCAGAGAGTAGGCTATACTTATTTTTAATTTAACATTTCTTTACATTCTTTCTTTTTAGTCAGACTTTAATGGGAAAATTACAATTTCATATTTGTTCTTTTAATAAAATTTAGTTTCATATGAAAGAATACATTTATATAATAAAAATCTATGACCATTCAGTTATCCACTTTGGAGAAATATTTTTAATACCTGTGTAGGTAACATAAGAATCCATGATCATTGTTTAATAGATGGTATTTATCACACATTTTTGGTAAGGTGTCAAAAAAGGAAGTAATCAAACTACAACGAATAGCTGAAGTGGTTTTAAAATTTTCCTTAAAACCTCACCTCAATCCACCCACAATTCTTGCTGTTATTTCTGCAACAAGTGAAGATACTGTTTACATACAATGGTACCCTTAATAAAATTGACCCCTGCCAATGCCCTTTTGCAATAACAGCATTAACACATTATAACCAAACCCCATCAAATCATCCATACTACCTTTGCAGCAACATTATAGGAAAAGCATATGACTAGACCCCAATTCCCCCATGCAAAAAAATAAAAACAACTCTCGGTTATTCTATATCTGTAGCAGTTTCTGTGGCCTGACCTGGCCAACTTCTGGATAAGTCAGTCTCCAATCTGAGCCAATAGATTTGCTTTATGTATTCCATGTTTTCCAGGATATAAGAAAAAATATAATAGTATTTCTTTCAAAGTTCCAGGAAAATGTTTTAAAACACCACACAATTAATTGTATGTTGAACCTATTATTTACCTACAATAAGAATAATGCTGGTACTCATGTTACATTGAGAATGTCAAAGAGGTGAGCAGTGTGTAAAATTATATGAGAAGGGAGAAGTCAATAGTTATTCTATCTTCATTCCATGCCATCTTGTAAAAAGGAGAAGATATAAGACTATCATATATTATCCTGCCCAAAAGGCAAATATGAATCCATGAATAAACGTCCCATATTTTGGTGGATGCCATAAAACTGCTCAAGTTAGAAATGATCATGTTCCCTAGGGAATAAACAATCTAAATTTTACTATATGTCTTAACTTCACACCCTGAAGCTTATTTGTTACTTCTCATTCTATTTGGTCGCTAGAGTGAAACATGCCACAGTGAAAAAAGAGGTCTAGATGCCTGGTCTTTTAAGTTATTTGAAAAATGTTTGTGCTACAATGCATTATTGGAAGAAATTGCTCATTTTGCTTCAACTTGATTCCTCTAAAACCTACAGTTATTTCCTTTCATTCTACCAGAAAAGAAAAAGAAAGATCAATTATTTTTTTATTGCCTATAACAGCAGACTTCATTTTACTTAAAGACAATACCTTACTTCTGGTGGTGTGACCAAGAAATTAAGGACTAGACACTTCTTCCAATTGTCAAAACCCTCAAGGTTCTCTAAAACAAGAATTCTGTGCAAGAAATAGAACAATTTCCACTGTTTCCATGGGCTAGGACTTCAAGAAACCCAATGGGGTAAAAATTCAAAGAATTAGCAACAAAAGAATACCCATGCTCTAAGCTGGTCACTCAGAACCCTTTGTCCAAGGCCAGGCCTGCTCTGCTTTCAGTAGCAGGACTGTACAAGCCAGATCACTCACTTCTCTTGTAACAGAACTCAAATCTTCACTCTTAACTTGCCCCCCAACTCCTCCCTGTGTTGCAGAAATATCAACATTTTCCTGGTAATTTTCTCAGAATGCTATTTTCTAAGCAGCAGCAAACTGGACAGAGAATGGAAAATTAGGAGAGGAAGCAGAAGTTGTGTTTGTGAGAGAAGGGTGTGTCACTCTAGTAAACATGAGTGAAATACTCAACTTCTATCTTGGAGCATTTTTACAGCAAGAGAAATTACTTGAAGAGGAGACTTGGGTGGTTAAGTTGTGAACTCAAAGGGGAGGAATGTAAGATAACATTGAAGTAATAGGGGGAAGTAAAGGGAAAAAATAGTCTAGCTATCAAAGATTTCAGAAAGAATGAAACTCAAAGCCATTGAACATAAGCAGATAAAGCAGGAGGAAACATAATTAATGAATGTCTATTTAAAAATTTAAGCATAATCCTGTCAAAGTGCAATATTTCATCAAAGAAATTACCCAATTGTATTTATACTTAGGGATACCAGAGTGGTTTAAACCAGGGAAACAAGCAACATTAATCAATCATATTGAAAACAAAAAAGTAACCAAAACTACACGTTTATCTTGATGCAGAAAAAGCCTTTGACAATGTACATAACACATTTATGCTAAAAAAAAAATGAAAGAGGCATATAATGACACTTTTAATATCATAAAAAAACAATGTATCTAAAATCCAAAGGAACTGAAGAGGATTCACTAAAATGTTCTCCAGTAAATACCTGAGCAAAGTAAGGAAGAACAGTCTCCTAAATAATACTTCACTAGATTTGGAAATACTAGCAATGGTAATAAGAAAAGATAAATTAATTAAATGTATAAAGATAAGTAAAAATAAAAAGTTGTACTATATAAAATAAACTCTCATGAATCAACTATCTTTCTCTATAACAATAATAAACTGAGTCAATAATAAAAAGGGAAAATTCAAGTAATCATAAAATATCTGGGAATCAATCTACCAAAGGATATATACAGATTCATTTACAAAAAAAATCCAAATTGAAATAAAAATTCAATTAAAATTATATAGATTTCAAAGTGCTCCATAAAGAAATAAAGAACAATTTAAGTTCTTTTAAGGATATTCAGTGATCATACCTTGACTGTGCCAATATAATAAAAATCACAAAGTGGAATAAATAAAAGAAATGATCAAAGAGATATATGTCCTTTAAAGGACATGAAACAGTTATGCACTAAAAGAAGAGGAAAGAATAGTGAGATAAAAGGATATAGTGTATGTACAGTCTCTCTAATATGTGTCATTATTTTTACAGTTATTGCTAATGTGGTGGTTGAGAGATGAAATCTCAGAATTGCTTTAACTTTGA
Source organism: Petaurus breviceps papuanus (assembly GCF_028583685.1). Classification (NCBI taxonomy): domain Eukaryota; kingdom Metazoa; phylum Chordata; class Mammalia; order Diprotodontia; family Petauridae; genus Petaurus; species Petaurus breviceps. The sequence continues at coordinate 28,227,023 of NW_027185655.1, forward strand.
GTTCTTTAATTATTAGTGAGTTAACACATTTTTGCATGTCTCTTGATAGCATGGATTTTTTTCTTCAGAAGACTGTCTATATCCTTTAACCATCTATTAATTGGGAAACTTTTCTTAATTTTAGAAATTTAAATCATTTAATTATGGGGGCCTTTGGGGTCCTTCTTCCAATTGTTTATTCTTCCCAGAATCCACATTTTAGAAATGATCCCCAATTGATCATCTCTGATTTAGGGGGTTTAGCCACAAGATCCTCACCTTAGCACCTCCTTCCTGACTCAGGCTCTTCATTTTCTAGCTTTCCTTTCATTCTCATCACAATGTATTCTCCTTAAAGGCAGTGACAGTCTTTCTCTTTCCTTATATTTTTTTCCTTGGCACTTAGAACAGTGCAGGTTCATATAGTAGGCATTTAATAACTATTAACTGACTCATGTATCTTGCAAAAAGATCTTTATCAGAAGAATTAACTATATTTTTAGTTTTGTACTTTTAGCTACACTGACTTTTAGAAATAACTTTTATAAAATTATCTAACCAAAATTATCTATTTCATCTTTTGAGAGGAACTATCATTTGTTTGATCAAAAACTCTTTCTCTATCCATAAATCTAAAAGGTAATTCTTTCCTTTCTTTTCTAATTTGTCTATGACACCATCCTTAATGTCCAAGTGATGTATCCACTTGGAACTTATTATTGCCTATGCAGTGAGATATTTAGTTTATGCTTAGTCTCTGCCATATTGTTTTATAGTTTTCCCAGCAATTTCTGTTGAATATTGAGTTGTTATTTTTTTTTTAAATCCCAGTAAGGTGGGTTTTGGATTTGTAAAGAAATAGGCTAGTTTGGATAGTTACCTGATAATCAGTTCTAGGTATTACGTAAATGTGGACTAAGCTCATGAGCTCAGGGCAACAGGAAAAGTTATTACAGAAGTTTGCCACAATCAATTTCGATAAATCTTTGCTTTCAGTTAAAACTAAAATTTTGGTGACCACCAAATTGCAAGTTCTGCCACTCCTTTCCTTTTTCTTTCTTTCTATGCTGAAATTATTTAGGAGATGCCATGGAAAAAGTGTTTATAAAGTCAAAACTCATCTTACAAAGGGAAAATTAGAAATATGTGAATAAAGAAGATTCCATTGCCCAAACTGATATCAAAATTCTTGGCAGTTCTACCACAGAATTTTGTGCTTGCAAATACCCAAAAAAAGCAAGATTCCTCCTTCCATTCAAACACTAGACAAAACATTTGTCAAAAAAATTTATTTGCATTTGAATTCTTTAAAAAAAAACATGTGGAAATATATTACTTTCAATAAAAGCAACAATCATCTCATTACCCCTTGTTTTTCTTGACCGCAACATTTCAATTCAAAGCAACAAGTGTTATTAGGTGGCTTCTCTCTTTGTTTTCTTATAATTTCTTTTATATCACTTCACTAAAAAACTTGACTATGAATATGTCATATTCTCTTTTTGAATACTGGATCTTAATTTCTCATGGCTTCCCAATTAACATATTCATAAATTCTACAAAATCATCTTACTGAGATTTTCTGTACTGACTGATTAAAAAAAAATTCCAGTTCTTATTTACTTCAAAGGGGAAAGAGAAACTACACAAATGATAATAGAAATTCATGGTAAATTTAATTATTATTCAGATTAGATTATAATGGAAGCACAGTACTATTGACTGAACTCAGAATAATTTGGAATTTTAAAAGTGTTTTGAAACTATGTTAACAACCCTGGGGACAACAGAGAATATCTAGTAAAATCTATTTCCAAATGTTCAAATATTTTGAATTACACTAATCATTTCAATTAAGCACAAAATTTAAAACTTTAAATTGTCTTAGAATAAGCACTTTTAAGAGAAATATTCTACATTTCATTCTCTTAATTTTGAGAAATCAACTTTCTTCTCTGCCTAATCTTGTCAATTTTCTACTAATTTAATGATATGCTAAGGCATACAACCTCCATCTATCCCTTCATTCATTATTTCACTCATTCATTCCTTCAGCAATCATATACCATGTTTACTATATTTAAAGTAAGTCACATCTTTTCATAGAAATATGAATTAATTTTCTACCTCTCAAACAAGCGTACACATACTGATGTTGTTTTGACTTTGCATTATTCCCTTTCTTCACACCAAGAAACAAATCTGTCTCCCAACTCTGAGCACTTAATATACTCAGCTTTGGCACTGGAGTCCAGTTATCTTCACTGTCCATTAAATGAGTGAAAATTCACCAAATTCCCTTCCCAGGCTCCCTTATTCTATATGAGTCATATTGCACTATTACAATGTAAATTCCTTAAATTCAGGTATTGTCTCATTTCTATATGATATTCCCCCCAACAAGCACAGTGTTTAATATACAATAGGTGCTTAATAAAAGCTTCACTCATTCATTCATTCATTCATTCATTCAGACTAGACAGTTGATTTGACTTATCTTCAGTTATGTGTGTACATATATGTATGTATATAAATGTGTATTATATATATGTATACACATACACATATATTATGTGTGTCTTCAAATATATACACATATACACACATATGTATAAATAGAATCAAAACAAATTCTATAGATAATATTCATGTATATATATATGTATATTTAAAATTATTCAACAATAAGGTCCAATTGCCTTTCTATATATAATTAAAGATCTTGATCTTAGACTTCTGGTATATTTAGTTCTTTTCCATATTTGCATTTACAGATGCTTAATGTGTTTCTTTAATTGACATTTTCTAATTACACTTCACAAAATAGGATTACAGAAAACGAATCTTATGCAGAGATAGAATTAGAAATAAGAATGCTCATTGGGCAGCCAATGATTTATTAATGTACTTTAAGGAAGCTTGACTGCAAAGATATTGAAAGGAAGTCTGAAAGCATAACATGTAAACAAGTAACAACACTATGGTTGGTTTGAAATTTGACTTTTGAAAAGGAATATGACCTTAGAGAAAACTGTATCTGGTCTAGGCTAACTGGGGCAATGGGATGAGAAGGAGAAAAGGCTGATGATGAGGTACCCTTGGATGTGTGGGGAATGCAATCTAGGTCACCACAAAGTACAACCAAAATATTTTTGGAGCAACACATAGGTCAACACCTTTAATGGGGCTTTCTCCAAGTAGTGATTAAAATTATATCAAAGGATTATATCTAGGAAGAGCCAAGGTACTCAGCATTCTTGGGGGCATGCTATAAGCAGAGAAGTAGCTTGCTCAGAAACCCACTTATTGAAAAGTGAAATGAAACCAACCAATTGTTGGTTATTTCAGTCATTGCAGATCAATTGATATATTCATTCATATCCCTCAATTTGATTTTTTTATCAAAAGTTACAATCACATATTATTTTTAAAAGCCATAGAAATCTTTGCACAAAGTCAATCCTACACAATTTCCAAAATTATGTATGTATATATATAATATATATATAGGGGTATAATAGACATGTGTTGTAGCGGCAAGCACCCCAAGCGTCCTCATGGTTTGCTGCCAATACAGGTTCTTGGATCTGCTTTGATAAAGGAAAGCAACTCAAAATGGGTTAACAAGCTTACTTTAATCAGTCAAACATGTATCATTTACCTAGTTCAGGGGAAAGAGGTCAGCACCCCGAACTTCAGAATATACAGACAGAATTATCAAGACAGAAACAGATCAAGTAGACAGATTTCCAAACTGTCCAACCATTACATCCATACCAATCAACATCTGGGTTTCAAAGCCGGGGAGCTCTGGACAACGGCTTCCCAGAATCCAGATCAAATCACAGAACACTTCTCAAAGTGAGTCCCAAAACAAAGCTACACATCAGGGCTTATATAGCCTTCTCCTGGATCAGAGAATGTAACAACCTTATTGACTCACTGGCCAATCAAGAAGTATCTACTGAAAAACCAGCCTCCCACCCCAGGCTCCAGGTGCACTCTAGCCTAGGGGCAGGGAAGATCTTCAAATTTACATTCCCATTACAGGTGTGCATGTTGCAAACATCATCAAAGTGGGATTTTTGCTGTTTTCTTTTTGGAGCTCAGTGTCCCAGGCTGAGGCTAAATTGTAAGCATCTAAAAGATTAATCTCCTATGAGTCCTAATAATTCACGGCTGTGTTGAGTCATGCAGATTTTGTGCCTTCTGACTGAGCCATTTAGGAGGCCGTGTCTTGGTTATATATTCTGGGAGGCTGGTATTTTGCTTAGGGTGTTAGCTCATGAGAAGGACCTTTTGATTCCCTGGAGAGGACTCTGGGTCGCCATCTGTTAAAAGTCCCTCAACTACTCAGAGGTTTGTGCTTTCTCTATCTAGTGGTGATGACCTTTCCTCTGAACCAGTGAATGTAATTAAAGTAAGATTATTGACCCCTTTAAAAGTTGTCTTTCCTTTAGCAAAGCAGATCAAAGAACCTGTGCTAGCTGTCTATCCTGGGTGTGCTAGGGTGCTTGCTAATACACGTGTGTAAACAGAAAAATACATACCTACATATATATGAATATGTGTGTATATGTGTGTTTGTGTGTCTATTAGAGCTGACATTTAACTTATAAGGTTTTCTCTTCCTTCCTCTATTATTCTTGCTCAATTCATACTTCTGAGAAGTCATCCACTCAGTCTTCAAGAGAGACAATATTTCTGAAGTGCTTAACACAGTACCTGATAGCAGGTGTTTGATAAATGCTTATTCCTTCCCCCTCAATAGTCACCTCTACCAAAACATTTTTAGCATGAATCTACTGCTTATATTTTAGTACACAGGTCCTCAAACTTTTATATGTCATAAACTCTTTTAGGATTCTGCTGAAACCTATGTGATCCTCAGAGGAATGTTTTTCAATAATTAAGGGAAATGTTAAATTTCAGTTAGAGCTAAATGAAAATAACAACATATGTTTCCCCTAAGTTCACATTCCCCTTGAAATCTAGCCATGTTGCTTGCTAGAAATTTCCAACTCAATATATCATCATCACCTGTAAATATATAGTGAGATATAGGACACTTTTGTAATTTCTTCCACTCTGTTCACATCAAAGTAATCATTATTTCCTGAGCTCTACATGCCATCCCAAGTCTCCATGCCTTTGTAAAGACAGTCACTTCCACTTTGGGGGAATATATTACTTCAAAATTTCACCATTTACTTTTACTAATTTCTCTACTTTTTAATGTCCTCTTCTTCAAAATATCTTTTATTTTTATGTCTACTTGTTAAATATTAAACCCTTTTTAGGATAAGGTAAGCACCTTGAAGAAAGTCTATTTTTTCTTTAGCCATTTTATCATCATAATCTAGCATTCATTGGATTGTACATAGCATGTGCTTAAAATAATAAGTACTTTTTAAATTAATTTATAAATGATAAATAAATGTCGAAAATACTCCACCATTTTAAAAAATATTTTTCTGGTTTCTTTATTTCTCTTAGTGACATCACCATTCTTTCTGTCATCATGTTCAAACCCGAAGGAAATTTGACCTTGCACAGACTTCACATACATTCAATCAATCACCCGCTCTTGTCAGTTAGTTCTCCATTCACAATGCATGACATCAACCATACCAGTCCTGACTACAAAAGAGAGTTTGTATTAGGGATGAAGAGGAAAAAGTCAGGAAAAGATATGTGGGCTATAGCCTATGTTAGTTGCCTGCCATAGTCACCATTGTGACCACCACCATCACCATCATCATCATCATCATCGACATTTAGAAAAATCAAAGTATATAAAATATTTTACAAGGATTATCTCCTTTTTATGATAAAAATACCATCTTCCACTAGTGAAATGATGGAGTCTGAATGTGGATCAAAGTATACTATTTTTGACTTTATTTTTTTGGTAGGTTTTTTTTTTTCAGAAGATGACTAATATGGAAATCTCTTTTGCATGACTGCTCATATATATCCTATAGCAAACTGTGTACCTTCTCACTGAGGGGGAAAGACAGAGAGGGAGAGAATTTGGAACTCAACATTTTTAAAAATGAATATTAAAGTGTGTTTTTGAGTGTAAACAGAAAAATACTAAAACTCTTTCTAACAAAAAAAAATCTCTTTTTAACATAATAGAAACCCTGTGAAGTAGGAAATTCAGTTGATCTTTCATTTTAGAGATGAAGAAATTAAGGTCTGAATTGGTATATGATTTGTTCCCTGTCACTTCCATGACACATCTATGGTCACACAATTCAGAAGTTGAATTCTGCCTTTATTCTGTAGGAATCATTAAAGATTTGGGGCCAAAGGTATAACCTTCTCACAGATGATTTAAGGGAACATTAATCTAGCTTGAGTGTGTAGGATGGATGAGTGAGGAAAGGCTAGTAACAAATATCTCTATTTGGAATCCTTTGTAAGAAGTGTTGTAATCAAGATCTGGCTAGGGTGTTGGGAACAGGTTGCTGTGTGACCCTGGACAAGTTACTTAACCTCTCTGTGCTATGGCATGCCCAGTTATAAAATGAGAGGTTTGAACCTGATGAAGGCACTTATGATAGCTTTCAACTCCCAAACTATAATCCTCTGAAATTACTTAAGAGTTGTCAATGTTTCAGGAGAAATGTTTTCAGAGACAAATAAAAAATTGGTGGGGCATTGTGGAGGGGGCTGTGTGAACTGTCTCCAAGCTAAAAATAACTGATCTGGATATCCTGTCTGATGAGTTTCTGGATAAATGTCACATACTAGGAGAATAGTTTAAGAGTTTGAAGGGTTCTTTAAGTTCAACACTAAGTTTAGGCATTGTATTATATTGCCATCAATTCCAATTAAAAGAACTGTTGGTGCTGTGTACATTTCTATGGCCACAGTTATCCATCAGCCCAGAGTGAAATCCAGATTGAGTAGAAATCCACCAACTAACCAACCTTGTAGCTGCATTAGTCACCTAATTTGTACCATTGGTGGAATGAATGAATACCAGGAAAAAGAGTTATCAAATCCATCTTGTTCAATGTCAAACTTTTTAGAAGCTTGATCTTCCTGCATAAGTAATAGAAATGATCAAAGGATGTTTTCTACTTAGCTAAAGGTAAGAGAAACTTATATAACAGCAAAGTTACAACAATTTGTATTTGATAAAGCAATCAACTGGCTATCCTTTAGATTCAGTATTTTACTGCATTCCTCTTTAAATTACACTAACCTTCACTTTTCCCCTACTGAGAGAAATTTTGTCTCCTATAAATATTTTCTTGTTAATTTTAATGATCTTTTCCAGTTTGTTATAGCTCTTTTCTCAGTTGAATTATGAGCTTGTTATTTTTCTGGTTTAAAACCAGACAAAAACATTCACTGCATTTATCAACATACTATTCAGCAAGGTTGAAAATGAACAAACAAAATGGTTAGTCTTTGTAAGGTTTCCTGCATCTCAGACCTTCTTTCCTCTTCCACTTTACTTTGAAGGACAATAACAAAGTTCATAAAATATTAAAGGCCAGATAAAATCATCAATTTTGTTCTCAAATCATTTTTTTTATCCTGGGATTAATAAGAATTCTGCTATAATTATCATGGAGAATTCTGAAATTACATATTTAAAGGACCAAAAACACAATGTTAAAACAATCCGTTAAATAAAAAAAAAAATCAAACCTTTTACTCGGTAACATGTAGGTAACATTATATATGAATGAATTAATTGCATTTGCTAGTCATTTTTGCATCACAAAAACAAAATTCTATAAAAATCAGTGTTTTTTGAAGGCACTGTCCTTTAAAATTAGAAATATATAAATTTCAATAATTTTCATATACATTTAACTTCCCATACATCTTTGGGAATTCTCTAATGTAATGCACACTGTACTAGAATCAAAGAAAAAAAATTAGGACTGTCACATGATGAGGAAAAATTAAATATGAAAAATAGGGTTTTTGGACATTTTCATAGGTATAGATCAACCAAACCTTTTCTTTTCTCTCTCCTCAGCACAACCATATTAACTTCACCTAGCCCTAGAGTCTATTTTTAATCCAGTATTTTTTTTTTCCCTTTTGGAGCCCCACTTTACACGGCTAGTTTTTTTGGTGTGGGAGTTAAATGTCTGAGGCTGGAACAGAACTCAGGTCTTCCTGACTACAGGGCCAGAGCTTTACTCACTGCACCACCTTGTCGCCCTAATCCAGTATTTTCACTAGTACTTTAGAAATGTCTCATATTTTATTTGCTTCCATAACTGCCTTGATTATCTTGGACTCTGGGCCACATCTACTATATACTTTCTCCACTTTTAAGTTCAAACGGCTAGATATTTCTAGAGAAAGTCATAAAGCCATTTAGGTCCACTACAAATTCATTATATCTAAGCTCATTTAAGTAGAATTTCTAAGGGAGTAAAAGTTCCCACAATTCCCTGACATCCTCTGGCATCTTTGACAATGGATGAAGCAGATCTTGGGAATACATGCAGATGACTGGATGGTTGGCTCCTGGTACTTCTGCAGTAAGATAAGGCTAGAGCAACTCATTCTGGTTGAGACTATTTATCACAGGCTACGTACCAATACATTAAGCATGGGCAGCTCTTGGAAAACTTGACTAATGATAGATTATGCAATTCCATGGATGACAGCCTTTCAATTCAACAATAATTAATTAAGTGACTGTTAGGAGACAGACACTATACTGAGAATATATAGACAAAAAGAACCAGTCCCAGAGCCATTAGGATATCTAAGGTGACTGAGTGACAGGGTTCTCCTGGCTCCTAGAGACTGCCTCTAGTGCCCACTGCTTTATCTGCCCTTCATGCCCAGGCCTCCAAACCACACATGGCCTCACTTTAGACCCTTCCAATTTCAGTCCATTTTTCTGTGTGTGTCCTGAAACCCAGTGGGCAATGCAGTGACCACTTGGGGCCAATACATTTTACTGCATCTGTTTGAGCAGCCTGTTAAATCATTAGAGAAAATTTCTCTTATGGCTGAAATCATTTTCTACAGGCAAATGTAGCTGAAATAATTTTGTGGCAGAAGAAAATTGAGGATTCAATGAAATCAGCAAACTTTAAACTTGTCCTGGCCTTTTTAATCCAGAAAATCACTTGACAATTCTACCCGCTTGAAAAAAAAATCATACCTCAAGAACACTGGGGAACTGAACCATTTTTATGGCAACTCCATGATCTGGTCACTGCAGGAGGTAACTGAAGTTGTGGGCCATCTGTAAGAAAAAGTCTATCTCCCCTAAGAGAAAAATTTGCCTCAGCTAACCTGATAGAGGGTGCTGTTAATGGCCAGTCCAGCCTATATGAAAAATCCTATCTTCTCCATGAAGACAACAGCAAGGATGGCCCTTGATGACATTACTGAACCCAGAAGAAATTAGAGCAATTTATTCTACTTGAGATTCACTACTTATGATAATACATAATATGTAACATCCCTATCTTCCCTTCCTGGACCCTATCCTCCTGGGGAGAAGTCTGCCATAGAAGCCAAGTATAGCAAGGATAGACCTTAACTGAAGGACTGAAGCCAGAAGTTTCTTATTTTTTTCCAGGTCCACATGGCCAAACTTTATATGATACCTCCACATCACCCTGTGTGTGATGAAAAATCTCATCCAAAATATAATCAAGAACATGCAGATCTCTTAGGATAGGAACAGGAATTTATTCTCTTCCCTGGGTGAAGAGGGCAGTCTTTCCCATGACTGATCATTAGGAAGAGGCACTTTACAAAAGGCAGAACAAGAATTTATACTCTAATGGGGTCCCTTCTCCCATTGGTTGGGGGGTGGGCTCAAATCTTGGTGCAAAAATCTTCTCCAATGGTAAACAACAGAGGAGTCTGCCAAGGAGGGTGATTGACAGCAAAGGAAAGGGAGGAGGGACCCCCAGAGGCAGGAAATCTGAAAGCCTCTGGAAAGGGCTTGCTGCTGATTAACAGCAGAAGAAGGAGTGGGGTCCGAGGGAGGGAAGTTCTGGGAAGTTTTCACTTCTTCCCCACACAACCCCTCACCCTGCTATCTCCCCCTAAAGGTTAAACCTGCCATGGAAGCAGATGATGGGAGGGCAAGCACCTGATGGTAATACTTGAGTTAGAAGAAACTAGAACAATTCATTCTGTTTGAGAATATCTGGTTGTTATGGTTATGGATGACCATGCATTGTACATGAAAACTTCTCTATCTACCTTTCCCAAGTCTTCTCTTTCTTAGGAGAAACTTAACATAAGAGCAGATAATATAGCAAGGTTGATCCCTGATAGTACTATTGTAGTTAGACTTAGAGTAACTTCTTCTGGGTGAGAATCCCTATTTCTCTGGACTCAGGGCCACACATTATATGGCATGTCCACATCACCACTTTCCCAGGTCACTCACTTCCAGGGGAAAAATCTGCTAGGGAACAGAGTATGGAAAGACAGGTTTCTGATGTTGCTATTAGATGAAGAAGAGGGTTCCTCAACACTCTTTAACTGAAGAGTATTTCTTTGGCTATAATATAAGCCCCATAACTGGGACAGCACTATGGAAGAAGGAATATTTTTGAGGTTTGACTAGATGACTATCTATTCCCTTAAACTGAAATCCTGTGATTTTTTTTTTATTAATCCAGTAAAACTGAACCAGCTAGGCAGTTTAATGGACAGAGGATTGAACCTACAGTCAGAAAGATGTGACCTCTGACACTTATTAGCTATATATTTAAAGTCTATTTACCTTAGTTTCTTTAACTGCAAAATGGGGATAATAACAGCATTCAAGGTTGTTGTGCAAATAAAGTGAGATAATATTTATAAAGTGCTTAACACAATGCCTGGAACATAGTAGGTTTTATCTTCTTGTAATTGCTGAAAGAAAACATCAATTACACAGAGCTCACTTTTAAGAGAAGGTAGGAATATCATATAAGAAAAACATAGCCTTATTGGTCAAATATTTTCAGTCATTGAATTTTTCAAGTTATGAGGGAATGCAACTACATTTTCAACTTAAAAAAAACATGTTAAATTGATTTTAATTTTTTGAAAGAGGTACAAGAGAAATAGAATACTTAACTCCATCTCAGGAAAGGAAATTTAACAAGTAATGAATGAGATCCCTAAGCAAATATCCTCAGGGCCAGAGAGATTTACAAGTGAATTCAGCCAAATATCTGAAGAACAATTAATTACAATGCTATGTAAATTATTTGGAAAAACTGGCAAAGAAGGAATTCTATCAAATTCCTTTTATGAAGCAAATATGGTGCTCATACCTAAAATATGAAGAAGAAAAAAGAAAAGTATACACCAATTTCCCTAATGAATATTGATATAAAAATAAGTAAAATACTAGCAAGGAGATTACAGAAACATACCACAAAAATCATATACAATGCCAGGTAAGATTTATATCAGAATGCCAGACTATTTCAATGTAGGAAAACTATCAACATAATTGGCCATATAAAACAATACCAACAAAATAATTATGATTTTCTCAGTAGGTGCAGGAAAAAAAGTTTTTGACAAAATATAACACTTGTTCCTAGTGAAAACATTAGAAAGCATAGGAATAAAAAGGACATTCCTTAAAATAATTATGTAAAACCATCAGCAATCATGATCTTTATTAGGATAATATCTTTATTGGGATAATTATTGGAATAATAATATAATTACCAACAAGATTAGAGGTGAAGCAAAGATACCCTTTATCACCACTATTATTTAATATGGCATTAGAAATGTTAGCATTAGCAATAAGAGAAGAAAAAGAAAATGAGGGAATTAGAATAGGCAAGGAGGAATGGTATACTTAGAGAATCCTAAAGAATCAAATAAAGACCTAGTTGAAATAATTAACATTAGTCAAGTTGCAGGCTACAAATAAAATCACAGAAATCATCAGCATTTCTATATATTACTGTTGAGATTTAGGGGTCTGGGACCCCAAAATAGTGACATACTGGTCCTACCTGAATGAATTTGACCCAAATCTTTTGGTCAAAGACAAGGTTTATTAGGACACTGATAGAGGGTGGGTATAATTCTAAAAATCTGCTATATTGTCCAGAACTCTTAAGGAATCTAAGCATTGGTCCAACTCTTAAGGAATCTCATCCTTGGCTAGACTCTTAAGGAATTTGATCAAGTTAAAGGGGAGGGGGCTGGCAAGATGAAATTTATATACAGAAAGACTATGGGATGGATATAGGAGTGGCCAAATAGCCTATGGTTCCTGGGAGAAAGAGTGTACGAAGTTAGAGAAGGAATGCCAGGTCCCTGGTCCATGGACCACATGGTGAAGGGGGAATGGGGTCTAGAGAGGGTCAAGGGTGTGAAGAAGCCAGGGCTATCTGGAGGTAACTAACAATGAAGGGCTGGGCTAGGTTAAGGGTAACAGAGAACTGGGAGAATTGGTTTACACTACAACAAAAGGCTAGTTGCTGGGATGGGTCTATGCCTCAGGCAAATGCCTTGACTAAAGTGGAAAAATTCAGGGAAAGTTCAGGGGAAAGTTAAGAAGGCAGAAGGGATGTTCCTGGGCATATACTCTGTCATTACAAAGATCAATGGCAAGAGATAGAAAGAGAAATTCTAATAAGTGCCGACAATATAAAATACTGGAAAGTCTACTTGCCAAGACAAACTCAGGAACTACATGAACACAATTATATAACATTTTTCACACAAATAAAGTCAGATCTAAACAGCTGGAGAAATATTAATTGCTCATGGGTAAGTCATATGAAACTATCAAAAATGATTTTATAGAGCGAGAAAAATAATAACGATATTCATTTGGAAGAACAAAAGGTCAATAATATCAAGGGAATCAATGGCAAAAATGGAAGGTGGTTTGGTTGTACCAGAACTCAAACTGTCTTGCAAAGTGACATTCATCAAAACAATCTGATACTAGCCAAGAAATACAGTGGTGGATGTATCATTGGAACAGGTTAGGTGCACAATACAGAGTAGTAACACATAATAATAGTAATCTAGTGCTTGAAAAACTCTAAGATACAAATCTTTGGGACAAGAAATCATTATTTCACAGAAATTGCTGCCAAAACTGGAAAACCCTTGGGCAGAATCTAAGTATAGACCAACATCTCACACCCTATGCTGAGATAAAGTCAAAATGGGTACATAATTTAGACATAAAGACTGATATCATAAGCAAAGCGGGGAACATGGAATAACTTACCAATCAGATCAGTGCAGTAGGGAAGAATATATAACCAAAGAAGAAATAGAAAGCATTATAGTAATTCCTCAAATATATAAAGAACTGGGTCAAATATATAGAAATTGGTGCCATTCCTCAATTGATAATTGGCCAAAGATAAGATGGGTAGTATTCAGAAAAAAAAAATCAAAGCTATATGTAGTCATATGAAAAATGCTTTAAATAACTATTGTTTGGAAAAAATGCAAATTAAAACAACTCTTAGGTATCACCTCACACTTATTAGATTGGTTAATATGACAAAAAGGAAAATGACAAATGCTGGAAGGAATGTGGAAAAATAGGGACAATAATGCATTGTTGATAAAATTGTGTACTGATCTAATCATTCTGGAGAGCAATTTGGAACTATGTTTAAAGGGCCCTAAAACTGTATATTCTGACCCAGGAAGACTACTGCTTGGGTTGTATCCCAAGGAGATCAAAGAAAAAGCAAATGGACCTATATGTACAAAAGTATTTATAACATCTCTTTATAGTCGCAAAGAATTGGAAACTGAGGGGATATCTATCAATCGGGGAATGGCTGAACAAGTTGTGGTACGTGATAGTGATGGAATACTACTGGACTATAAGAAATGATGTGCCAGTTGATTTTTGAAAAAAAAATATGGAAAGACTTACATGATATAATGGGGTTAAGTGGGCAAAGACAGGAGAATGTTATGGGTATGTGTGTATACCCACATATACACATATACGTAGACATGAACCTTGACCCCCTCTCATGTCCCCCATTACTGATGAAAGATGTTTTGCTTATCTTCTTGAGATTCAACCTTCCTCCAAGCTTCTGGGCCAAATATGAAGGGTGCATAGACTCCACTTTCCCAGCTCCTCTTTGTACACTGCATTCCTCCACAAGAATATGAATTTCTTGAGAGAAGAGACTTCTTGCTTACTTGTATTTGCAACCCTAATATCTAGCACAATATGCTTAACAAATACTTTATTGAACTAAATGAACAAATACATAATTTCCATATTTCTTTGTGTTTAATTATCCATTTGTATTTTGTTTCATGACAATATGATATAAATTTCTTGTGAGTAGAGACTGTCTTATTATAAAATTTTTATCCTGTGTAGCATAATTTGGGGGTGGGGAGGCAGGGATGTGGCTTGCAGTGATAGGTCTGGACCTGTGATCTTCTAGGACTGAAGATCTAGAAATCTTCCAGAAATCATAGTCTTAGGGCTTCACCTAGGACACAGGGAAGTTAAAGGTCATTCCTAAGGAAAGCCACACAACCAGTATGTGTCAAAAGAAGGATTGAAACCCAGATCTTCTAAATCCTGAGGGCAGTTATCTGGCCAATATTTCATGTTGCTTGTCATTCAGTAAGAAATTAATAATTTCTTGTTAAACTAAGTTTAATTGAATCCTACACAATCCTATTCAATACTATAAGATCCCCAAAAATTAATTTTGGAATGAAAGAATAAGAAAATATGAGAGTTAGATGAGATTTTGGAGATGGTGGAGGTCATTATTCCCATTTAAAAAAATGAAGAAACTGAGCATGAGGGAAATGAAATGACTTGTACACAGTTGCACAGATTGAATGACAAGTCACACAGATGATTGGCAATAAGAAGATACTGGACCAGAAGCTGGGACTCCTCATTCCTTAGGACAGTGCTTAAACAATGTTCCTTAAAGTATAATTCTGAACACATCTTTTCCCTGTTCAAAATTCTTCAAAAGCTACCTCTCACCTATTGAAAGAGGTTCAAAGTGAAAAAGAAGATTAAAAAATAGAATCACAGATTTTATATGAAGTATGTATATGGAAATTAATGATGAACTGTAAGTGACTTCCACCTCAAATATGCCATTAAAGAAGATACATGGATGAAATAAAAATGTGTCTACCTCCCACAAATATTTCTATGTACCACTGAAAGCATTCTGAAGTGCTTTATATTTTATTTTGCAACATAAATAGTTTCATCCACCAAAAGGAAGCAATATACCTCTAAATTTTTAGATGCCTTATAAGAACCCATCCAACTTAATGCAGTTTGGGATGATAAAGATTGGAGTCAGGAAGCAGTCACCTGGAAAGGTGGGTTTCTCTTTTCAAAAAATAAACTATAAAATACATTTAAATTAAGTGAATGTTTCAAGGAATAACTGACCTCAGAACGCTAAATGGTATAGGAAAGTGAAAAGTACATTTAAAAAATAAGAAGCAATTTTCTTTTCATCAACCTCACTTGAAAGAACATTATTGCTATTTTATTAAATGAACTAAATGTAAAATAAATTAAAGGGCAATTTACTGTTATTAAATGTATTTTATCATAAAGTACAGTATCATATTTAAATGGCAATTGGTTAAACCGTTTATACTTCCTTCATAGAGTAGTACATTTTTAAATTCCCTGTGCTGAACAGAAACAAAAGGAATAATTTTCCTTTGGAGTGCACACTAATAGACTATTCTGTTGTTTTTTAAATATCTGTCTAGTTTTTGTTTGTTTGAATGCTACCATTATTATGATTATTCTGTGTTCAAGGAGGAAAATCATACTGAAGCCAATAGATTTACTCAACCACTGGAAAAGCTTTCATGTATAAAGTGGGATAGATATAAAAAAATTTAAAGGAAACAATGTCATTTCCAGGTTCTACCATTAACTAATATGACTTTAGGTGAGTTTCAGTTTTCTCAGGTCTCTTTTTATAGTGGAACACAGGTAAAAATTTTGCTTGCACTTAATAGTTCTTGCCTGTGATATGTCAGTAGTGCAACTAACTCATACAAGCTATTCTGGAAGCCTACAGGAAACAACATCAATGACAAGGAAAATAACAAAGATGATGTCAATCAATCAACAAACATTAACCTTTAACTGTTTACCATGTGCTGTTCGGTCTGACAAGTAGTTGAGATTAAAAAAAAAAAAAGGAAACCATCCCTTACCCTCTAGAAGCTTATATTCCATGGGAAGGAAACAGCATGTATGTGTACATGCATGTATACATGTATATAACATGTATATAATCATGAACATATGTGCTTTTCTGCCTTATCTGACAGTGTTTGTATGTGTGCGTGTACACATGTATGTTATGTATGTATGTACAACCGTGTATACATACATACACTCAGAGTAGATCCCTGATTCTTTTGGACTAGAAGATGTTATCCTCTGCCAGACAAGAAAAGGTCCTCTGCCAATCATGGTGCTTGAGCTGATTCTAAGAGGCATTTGGGAAGACCTAAGTTCGAACTCAGGATCTGATATTAATTTAACGTGTGACACTTCAGTCACAAATAACTCTCTCTTACCTCTAGCTGCCTCAGCCCCCTCATTTATAAAATGTAAACCCTATGCTGAATGATCATATGATCATTTAAAAATCTCACCTATATCTAACATTCTATGATTCCATAAAGTGAGCCCTCGGTAAAATATTTTTATGATTGGTGCAGGAACTTATTTTGAAAAGTGTTTACAAGCATACCCTTTTCATTCAGCCGTACTTGTGTGAAATTTTAATTCACATTTCTTAATAACCATGATTTTAAAGTCAGAGTTCTAATGAAGTGGAAAAGGAGGTCTCCCTAATCAGTTAGTATTAACCTCTCTGCTTTACAAAATGTACCCTCTGGGAAAAGTAGCTTTTTTTTTTAAAGTAAAATAGGCATTTCTTAATTTTAACACATTTCCATCTCCACTCTTTATTCCACTTCTATTTAGTGAAAAAAAAGGAAAGAAAAAAGCTTTATTGAATTATCAGAACCCAGGAATTCAAATTCACAATGTCTACCAAGACTGAATCCTTTCAGAAAACAATGTAGACTAAGAAATATGTATTGTCTATTCTATTCTTGGTTGAAGATAATATTGACATTTGTGGCAAAGAATATTGGCAAATCTAAATATATAGTTATAGATTTTTACTTTTAACCAAAGAAGAAATGCATTGTTTGTAAGATATGAGTTTCCATATATTCAAAATGTGACATAATTTTCTATTTAAAATTAGTAACACCAATCAAGTTTTACCCTTGGATGTTGGTACCATGCTTAATGTTACTCATAATAAAGTAACCTCTCCAAGGAACCAATTTATTTCTGTAAAGCTTGGGGCTGAAAAATGTTCAAAATTTAGCCAGAAAAACATTCTCTAGATAACTAAATGGGTTAGAACATTCAATGTTAAAAATCAATCATTTGTCTTCTTAGAGTTTTCATCAAGGTTAAATAGAACATCAAAAAAGGGGGCCATATAATTTACCTTTACTCCTTAGAATTACTCATAAGTAATATGTGTATATATATATATATATGTATATATATATATATATATATATAGAGAGAGAGAGAGAGAGAGAGAGAAATCAAGGAGATATAGATAGATAAATACACACATATATGTATATATCATACATAAGCATACATTTTCTCTTCATCTTTCATTACTAACTACTTAACTGAAATAGTGAAATACACTTAAGAAAGTGTAAACTTAAACTTAAAGTGGTGGTATAGTAAAAGAATATAAGAATATGATTTAGGAGAACTGCATTCTAATCTTGGCTGTCACTAAATATTCAGTGTTAATGAAATCATTTAACCTATATGGACCTCAATGTGCTTATCTCACAAATAGGGGCATTATCTGGATGATGCTTAAGGTATATTGCATCTAAAATGTATATAGATTCTGAAAAAAAATAAAAGTAAAAATATTGCATAGCATAGGAGGGAGAGAGAAAGGGAGGGAGGAGGAAAGAGAACATAGATTTTCTTTAAAAACTTTAGATATTTCTAAAATCAACTTGATAAAGAAATAATAAAATACAATCCCAGTTGAGGCTGACTTTTGCTTACATACTAGACAAAAGGTGAGGGTACCTGCCCAGGTAGATATCTTGGGGCTGGCAGAAGATTACCTTACTATTATACCCTTTTAAATATAGCCTGACCTTGTCATGTGTAGAGTCTTAATACAAATAAGAGGAAAAGGATGGATTACCAATTAAAAATTAGGTATTGATATTTACAAGTATAATTTTAATTTCTTGCAATTAAATTACTTAATTAGATTAATTAAGTAACTTAATTAGATTAAGTAACTTAATTAGATTTTTTTTCCTTTTAAACTGGGAAAGAGAGCATATAGTGCCTACCATGTGTCAGTTATTGTATTAAGTACTTTTTGCAAATAATATCTCATCTGCTCCTCAGAACAACCTCTTGGTAGGTGCTATTATTATTTCCAATTTACATTTTAAGGAAACTTGGGCAGACAGAGGTTAAATGATTTGCCTGGGGTCACATAGCTAGTAAGTGTCTGAGGCCAGATTTGAACTCACGTCTTTCTGACTCCTCCTCTATTCACTGCACCACCTGCTACCTCCAGCAAGAAGGACGGTCTTTGTATGTCATTCAAAAATAATTAAAAAATCAAAATAAACTTGGTGCAATGCATAGAATAAAGAAAGTGATAATATATAAGAATTAAACATTTTGTTAAAGTAAGTCATATAGTAACAAAAAGAATATTACTTGATAATATATGTTGGTATAAGAAGTATCATTAAGGTGGGATAGAACTGATATAACATGCACAGAGATATATTACAGGATATTAGTAAAGGCAATTCTGATTTAAATACCATATGGTTATGGTTAAACATTAGTGAAAATAATGTTATAATAGACTGGAAAACAGAAAGCATGCACCTAGATATCTAGACTATAAGGGTCATTGATTGGCCTCCCCTCTGACATCTTTCTCCTTTCATGCTTTCTTCTGCCACATTTCAAATTTGCTGTTATGCCCTGATGAAAAACTGTCAGTGACTCCCTAAAATATACTGAATGAAATACGAACTCCTGAGCCTAGCATTCAAGGATCTCCATAATCTGCTTTCAATTTACAGGGGCAACTTTAAAGAATAACCAGACTGCTGATGTGTAATAATTTATTTATGATGAGATCGTTTATTTAGACCAATACTTGAATAGGAACCCCCTCTACAAGAGCCCCTACAAGTAGAAATCTACTCTCTAATTATATAACACCAGTAAAATGGAGAACACTTCCATTACATTTCCAGAGAGTGCTAATCATAAGGAAGATTTTGTTTACAAAGAAACTAAATCCACATGTTTGCATCTCTCATCTACTGCTATAACACTGTGTTTCTTTTCCGGCTCTCTCCATTCTGGTCAATTGGTGCTCATTACTATCCTCAATGTTGCCCTGTTTTTGCTTACTCCTTGCCTCTGCATATAATATGACTAACTTGGGATATGTTCTCTTCAACCCTTCAACTCTCTGCCTATGTACATCCTTCAGCTTCAAGGTCCAGCTCAGGTTTGTTCATGAATTCATTTTTTCACATTCCTTCTCTTCCACCTCTTTCTACCCCAAGCTAGAAGAGAGCTGGCACTGGGACTGAGCTCAATAGTGGTGAATGTAAAAGACAGAAGACCATTTCATCTAACTACCATTTCGTACTTTTCACTGCATTGTGATAACTAGTCGAAGTGTCATTTCATCTCCTTGAAAAGCCTGAAAAGTAAAAATTAAAAAAACCTGAAAACTAAAGCAGATCCCCAAACATTTCAGGTTGGAAGATGGGATTTTGTAAAAGGCATGAAGTCAATGGCGGTGAGAGATAGAACCAAAAAAAAAAAGTGAAAAGCTCAGGAATGAGAGTCATAAGGAGTCACATGGAATGCACTTAAGCATAATTGACATGCTAGGGAGAGGTAAAGATCCAGACTTACTCTAGAAGTTACAGAATTAAGGAACCTTAATCTTTGCCACTCAATTTAGGAAGATCTGAGTTGAAGTCCTACTTCTGGCACATTTTGGCTATGTGACCCTATGAAATATACTAACCCTCTCAGGAACCCAAAATAATTCTAAGAACGCAAGTTTCAGAACAGCTGTTGATCTCTGAAGAAGCAAGGGAGACTTTGAGTAGATATTTCCTTTATCAGTATAATCACAAGAGTGAATTTCCCCTCCTGAAATGGAAAAAAAAAGGTGATGGGAAGGAGGAAATTTTCTAGGTTATCTTTTTGAACCCCATTCTATCATTAAAATATGAAGTCTAGAGATTAAGTTTAAGATCACACATTGTCTTTCTGACAAAGCTGGTACAAAAGTTTAAGTAACAGGTGAGTGCACTTTCCATCATATAATGATGTCTCACTGCATATAGCAAGGAATTATGGTTAGCTACAAAAATAGAATTTAGCAAGCAGGGTCAGACATGGTTATATAAAACAGATATCTATGTCTTTGTGAACCTGACATTCTTAAGCTTCATGCTCTAAATTTGTAATCCCATGAAGAAAATTTCTAAGGTTCTTATCTATAATGATATAATTGCCACTTCAAACTACATGCCAAAACATAAAAGACACATTTCAATCAATCAGACCAAAACCACAAGAAATAACTCAGCATAGATGATTGTAGGAGTTTAGTGTAGAGAGGGGACAGCTTAAGGGAGTGCTAGAGTAAATTTAGGGTCACTGTTGTTTTCTTTAAATGACAATATATAGACCAGTTCAGCATATTTGTAAGCAGAGTAGAGGAAAAATGTATGAGAGAGAGAGAGTGAGAGAGAGAAAGAGAGAGAGAGAAGGTAAATGGAAGGGGAACAGGAATAGGGAAAGAAATAAAGAAAAGATAGAGACAAAGACAGATAGGCAAGACAGAAAGTGAGAATGACCTATGAAAGATGATAGTAGGGGAGACAAAAGTGGGTAGTACTGAGGGAAGAGATAAAAGTCATGGTATATAAAGCCAAAAAACTGGTTTCCCATGCTCAAAAATAAGAATAAAAGGTGAGAGGATAGGGAAAAATTCACAGGGCTCTGAGAGAAGAAGAGTACAAAAAGTACAAAAAGAGAGTACTAAAGATTACCTCCATTTTCTCAGCAAAGTAGAATTTCCAAAATTTCCAAAAATTGGAAATGAGGAAAGGAGAGAAGATTTCAAATACATGGGGGAAAATAGAGAGAGAGAATCAACGGGTAAAAATAAGGTTTTACTATGCAGGAGGGAGAATCCAATTGAAATTAGATACTATTAATCTATACTGAACTTTATCATGAGTGTGCCATTTTCTTGAATGGCATTCAAGAATATAAACAAAGAATATGTATGTGGGAGGTGAAATAGGGTGTAGGATTTGCTGAATGTGAATGAGGGTGGGATAAAGAGGTAAGAAAGTCAAAGATGGAGGATGTTTTATGGTTAAGTTGGTCAATCTGTTAAGAGAAATAGAACAACTATAGACTAAGGATAAAAAATAGCTATGGAAGGATTTCAGCAGAGGAATACCAAGAAAGACAGGAAATTATTATCAAAGGGGATAATTTCAGAGTTAAAGATCATGGGGGAGTTATGGGTGATTTTGAGATCCCAGCCATACTGAGGAAGAGCTGATGTAAAATAAAGTCATTCATCATGGGAGATAAGTAGTTGAATGAATAGGCTAGGCTAAAGTGTTTGAAGAGATATCAATATGCATTCTCAAGTTTCTACAAATCAGGGTACAGGACAGCTTGGGAAAATAGACTGTGACCTAGACACTGTAGGTGACCTAGAAAGTAATATAATATAAAATAAACAGTTCCTAACAATAAGAGATGTCAACTCATCATAATAGAATGTAATCCTCTTGAGGGCAGTGGCTGTTTTCCTTTTGTTTTCATATCCTGCCCTTCTAGCATAAAGCCTGGCAGATAGTAAGTTCTTTTTTTTCCTAGTCATAGTATGTTTGAATACACACACACACACACAGAGTAAATATTTCTGTGTTGTTCTTTGTTTAAACTACGGCAACATCACTGGTAAAAATGTACAAATTAGAGGAAATAAGGGGTGCACTAAATTATGTCTTCTCAAAGGAGAGCCTAACAACCTGAATTTGTTTACCAGATGAAACTAAGGAAAATGAGCTGCAATCTAGAGACATACTTTAGATAGGAAACAGGGTCTTAAAAGGAATTCCAACTGGAGGCCCAAACTTTGCATCGTAGATGAGTCAATGTGTTTTAGAGCTGTCCGAGTAGCTGTTATAATTCAAGGAGGCAGGAATGATGACTCCAACCAGGTGCTAAGGGAACCCAGAGAGGTGATCTTAAAGCCATATTTCATATAATCTGTATATATGCCACACATATGTGTAGCTGGACATCAAAATTAACTCTGAAATATAACCTAAATTTTCCAATTCATACAAAACAAGAATAAATCTAAGAGTAAAGCAAGAAGAGAGAAATGTTTTTTATAGGAGGATGGAAATTAAGCAGAAAATATGTAGAGTATTCCAAAAGGCATTTTAGATGAGAAATGTGATGACACTTCTATCGTCTTCATTTTGTGTTTAATCTTTTTTTCTAAAGTCAAGTTAATAACAACATAACAAAGGTCAGAACACTTAATTGAAAATTAATTGGGCTTCAAACAACAATCTAATTGAAAATTCCATGAGTATAGAATATTTCAGTAATTTTAGATTATAGATGAATCAAAGGTACCACAGACAGAATTTTAATAGCCTTCAATTTATAGGTATTTGCTATTTTGTTACAAAACCCTGCAAGTTCTATGTGGTACTTGCCTTGTGTTTGGTCATCACAGGGAAAGAAGTATTTTGAACAAGTGAGAAGAGAGTTTATCGTTCTATGCCAAGCATAGAAAAGAACAGCTCAATCATTCAGTGCTATAAAGAATATTGAAGGAGCTATCTCTCGTCTGTACTCAGAGAAAGAAATATTGATATCGTAAGTGAGCTCAGCTATGGCACTTTGATGGTGGGTAGTAGAAAATGATGAGAAATGCTGGCCATTGGCACAGGACTAACATATTCCAAATTGATTTTTCTTCCCTTAGAGGTAGAATATTACCTATGATCTGTTTTTGGAGATGTCACCAATGATGGTCATATCCATTTGTGAAATTGTATCTGAAAGGACAGTGTTATAGTTATTCACAATGAACACAGGCACATCTATTTGATTTGCAGCTAAGGAACATTTTATTGTTGGCTCTGCAATTTTACCCCACAGATCATAAAATACAAAATTTCTACATATTCAGTGGCCCTGCCTACTACAATTTCCCAGTGAAGATCTGCCACCTTAGTGAAGCCATTCCTCAGAAAATTCTTTTTAGAAAAATGCTCTTAAAAGTCTCACATACACAAACCTGTTCATTTAGAATTTTGTTGTGGTGACAAAGAACTCAAATCAAGGTGAACATCCATAGATAGCCCAAGTCCCAAAGCCTGGGACTCTCTCCTTATTAGTGAAGGTCACCTGCTTGAGGAGAGTGGGAAAGAGTGGGAGACATGAGAGTTCTGTCTTCTTCAAGTTTCTGAGTCTCTTCAGATTTTGGGTGTTTCTGGCATCCAGCTTCAAGAGAGGAGATACAAGATGCCAAATGTACTTAAGGGTACTAAAGGGAAATTAGGAACTAGAAGCCTCCATCATGTCCCTATCCCCACTATGCTACCCTAGAGACTTCAGGGTAATTCTTCAGTGAAATCTAGGGCTCTCTCTCTCTCTCTCTCTCTCTCTCTCTCTCTCTCTCTCTCTCTGTCAAACTGAGTTATCTTACTGTCATTGGGACAGCTTCTTCACTCTGTATTGTCTATCTTCTCTGATTTCTACATTACTAACATTTATCTACATAGGTTTCTTTGCTATTTTCCATATGTGTGTTCATTGTGGAAATGGGTTTCTGTGGGGAAAATAATCAATTGTGTTGGGATCCTGCTTTCCCCAATAATGAACAGCAATAAGAAGTGAGTTTGAACCTGAAAATCACATGCTTTAGACAAATAATATTTAAGAAAGAATACAGATATTATTCTAGCTTGGTACCACATCTTTCAGGAAAGAAGATCTGAGGAGTTGGAACCCCTGGTGCCAACTTTATGCTTCTCCTCCAGGCAGGAATTACAATCTTATTTGGAGAAAGCTGGTGAAAGAAGAGGATGGAAATTTCTGTTCTTACTTCATGCCACATAATGACACTTCTATGCTAAATGTGTGAGCAGCCCTCACTGTACATATATATATATATATATATATATATATATATATGTATGTATGTATGGCAATAACTAAATGTAGCATATGACAATAGTAGATTATTATTATGCTATAGGAAAAAAGAACATGAATTCAGAGATGTGTGGAAACATTTACTTAACCTCATGCCAAAATAATTAGAAGTATTACAAAAACTGTCAGGAATGTTTGCTATGTCAGTTGGTTTTGCTTTTTTCTATTTATTTCCATTTCTTAAATACAAAAGGTAGCTTGCTAATAAAGGAGGAAGGGAGGGGAGGGAAAGAGAATAAGCATTTATATAGTACCTACTATTTGTCAGGCACTCTGCTAAGCATCTTACAGATATTATCTCATATAATCTCCCAACAACCTAATAAGATAGGTGCTGTTATCTTCGTCATCTTACAGTTAAGAAAACTGAGGCACATAGGGGCTAAGTGACTTGCTCAGAGTCATACAGCTAGTATGCACCTGAGACTGGATTTGAACAGAGGATTTCCTGATTCCATCCCTAACTGCCATTCACTATGCCACCTAGCTGACTTTAACACTTAGAAAAACTGCTCTGGTAAGCAAGAAAGTGAATCCACTAGAAAGATGCCTTGTGATTGTGAAGCCTAATTTACATGGCAAAATTTAGCTTTGCAGCGAAACCTATTATCCTGGCTTTGGGATTCCCCCCACACTCAGTTTTCTTCAGTAACCAGTGAATAAGACTGAAGGCAGTAGGTGGTAGAAGAAATTCATGGTTGGACCATGATAAGGCATGATCAATGAGAAAGGGGAAAGAGGGACTTGTGGAAGTCATGTGGATTGGGAAATAATTTAAAAAACATATAGGGAGAGTAGTTGGTGGGTTTGAGGTATATCAGGAGAATGCCCAAGCAGGTGACAGTAGCAGCTTCCATGGTGCTTCTAGCCATGGTACTATGGATGTTTCCTTTCTTCCATTATCACTTCCACTACCATATTGCAAGGACAATGGATATTAACTGGCCCATATATGAGCTATTTCATCTTTCTGGTTTCTCTTAGCTCCTCCTTCTGTATTGACTAGATGGTCTTTAAGCTATATTCCCATTCCAATGATTCCATGAAAGTCCTTCTTCATATTTGTGTTAAAAAATAAGTTCAGCCCCAAATTCAGGAAATGGTTTTAGAGAGAGAGAATTTAGAAATGGTGAATTCCACAAGCAATGCTAACAAACAGCGACAACAAAGGAGTAAAGATGATTTCTCATAGAAGGGAATTTTGACTATTGGGAGATTATATAGAAACACAAAGGATCATATGGCATAGATCTAGAATGGCAAAGAACTTCAGAGTCCATGCAGGCCAACTTCTTTATTTTACACATAAGGAAATAGCTCAGGGTGCATGTCACTTGCCTAAGGTCACATAGGCAGAAAGACTGCTGAGTCTAGGGAGGGTCAGTGCTTCTTCCACTTGACCACATTGTAATCATGACATGAGATCATACTACTTTCCTGTTGCAGCAAAGAAATGACACAATTGCATTTGTTTATTCCCCTTGCTCCTCCCAGTCTACAGTACAGTAACTGTTTATACATAGAAATGCCAGCTTCAAGGCATAATATTTATGCATGGGCAAGTATGAAGGAGAAAACCAAAATGCAAACCATATATCCCTTACCATATTATAAAAATAGCTTAAAAAGAAAAGACCATCATTTCCCAAGAATCTGAGCTTGGAGCCACATGCTAAGATACAGCATGACTATTTGCCCCTTCCTTAATCAGACACTTGCCAGATGCAATGACTTTTAAACACAATGATTTTGTGACATGAACAAGAATCTAACAAGCTGAACTAAGACCTACAGAGTCAGCTCCCACAAGTTTGGTTGCTCAATTACTAACAGTGAATAAACAATATTTCAGCAAACCAATCACAGCTGCCGCTTTGGTACAAGTCAGTAGAATGCATTATTGTTTCCAGGACAGTAAGAGAGATCTTTATAATGAATCTCAATCAACAGGCAGGCTGCAGAAATGAAAAAAGATTCCTTCAGTCTTAGCCTGACTCAGCATTAAGTAGATTGAGTGACCTCAGATGTCTTTTTGTTTTAAATTTTTTGTCTCTAATTCCCATTAATCATTCTTATTTATTAACATTTTGACATCAGTTGATTGAGAAAGGAGAAAATGAGGACAAAGTAATAAAGCATAGTTTCACTTTTAGTGAAGAAAAAAAATTAAGCCTTACATTGAACACTTATTCAAACAGAATATTTGGAACCAAATCATACCCAATTAATATTACTTAAGTTTTCTATTAGCATTGATTTTCCTTGACACTGTGGAGTCTGACCTATTAGACAGAGCAGGACAGCACCAAAAGCTTCCACCATAACAAATTGTTTTGCATGAGATTCATTACAGATTGCATTTAATGAACTGGAAAGGATAAGCAGAACATTTTTTTTCCTTTCTTATTTTGATAATATCTACAGGATCATTTGCTAAGTAAAAAGATTTTTAACTTCCTGTAGGTTAGTACATTTAGTAAAAAAATAAACAATGGCTGATTTTCTAAAAAAATATTGTAATTTTATTCAATCACCTTCTGTATAAATATATATTCATATACATGTATATATATTTGCATTCTATTTACATGGACTCATTTACTTTAAAATATTATATTTATTAACTGGCTATTTAGTGTGTGTATATGTATTAAAGAATGAATTAAGCAGTTTGCTTTAAAAAATGATTAATCAAACATCAGTCAACACATGAACAGACACTATTTTTGCTAGAAATTTTGAAAAAAGCTTAACCTTAAATTATATTTTTTTCATCCTTGCTGGATATCCAAGACTAAGGTAAGAATTTTAAGAGAGGTTCCTCACTATAATTTATTTTCCATGAAGTTATATGCACTTAAAGTTTAGGAATTGTTAGTGATGAAACAGGAAGATGTTAATAAAACAACATGATTCTTATGACCTTCTATGGTTATTTACATTATTCTAAATATTTGTATGAAAATACTGTTATATCTAAATTCATAGATATCTGGATATTTTATGATCATGCCCTACATAGTTCTACCTAGTTATTTTATTTATAGAATCATAGAATTTTAGATTTGGACAGTAGCTTGGCACCCAATTAGTCAATATTCACTTAAAATTGCACTTGTACTATGTCAGGAGCAAAGGATACAATTCCAACCCAGGCCTGAAAAAGAATCCCTACTACAGCATACACAAAACATATTTTATTTAAACAGATCTAATCAAAGGGAACCCTCTAATTCCCAAGACTGATCATCTCTTAGGGTAGAGTGAGATAGGGGGGTATTCTGGCCTGGTAAGAGCCTAAAGAAGAAGAATGATAGCCAAGGCTCTAAGAGGGTTGATTTTCAAATGCAATATTTTGTGATGAAGTGAGTCTATAGTTCTCCCACCCCACATCTCACCTCTCTGTCTAGGCAGTTATCTAAAGAATGTTAAAAAATGAGATGCTTTTTGCCATTCCCATCTCCCCTTCCTCCATGTTCTTTGACTACATGGGAGAAGTTTATGGTGTTGGAATCATGGCATCTTCAAGGAAGAGAAGATGCCTGGTTTCAACTTCCTTAGTCTCTTATGGACAAATCATTTGCTGGTGGAACACAGCATGGGCAGTCCTCATTTTTGGTTTGGGGAACCCACAATGGTTCCCCCATCCAATTTGGGTACCATTTCTTTAAATTCTCTCTTTTGTCACTCTCTAAGTTCATCCAAGTCTGGTGCAAATCCTCACTTGATCCTCTTTGATTGTTTTTGTCAGGATACACTCTGAGAACTGAAGTACAGTGGGACTATCATGCCATTTTTTGAAAACTATGTGTCTTTTAATGGAGTCTAAGATTAAATTAAGTTTTTTCACTGTCATCACTTAATACTGTGGGTGTATACATACACATACAGGTAGACATGTGTGTATGTGAATATGTGTGTGTAATATATAAATGATGTCTAAATTTGTGCATCTCACATTTCTTTTGAGTTACTGCAATTCTGCGTCACTCATAGTGAACAGCACTTTATTTGATGTGGGCACACCATGATGTGCTGTCCTTGCCAGGGTTACCCATGTCACACAATTGATACCCATGTCCACATACCCTTAAGAGTGTCCTTGTATCCCTTTTTCTGATCTCCATGTAAGCCTTGCCTTTTGCGAGTACTCCATGAAGTAATCTTTTAGGCAAACCTACATTGGGGATTTGAACAATGTGACCAGCCCATCAAGGTTGTACTCTTCGCACCATAGTTTGAATGCTTGGCATTTTAGCCCAAGAAAGGACCTTGGTGTCCGGTACTTAATCTTGCCAGGTGATCTCAAAATCTTCCTAAGACAATTCAAATGCGGTTCTGTTTATACTGTTATGAACTGCACTGTTATACTGCCCAGGTTTCATAGGTATACAACAATGAGGTCAGCACCACAGTTCTGTAAACCTTCAGTTTGGTAAGAAATCGAATACCTCCTTTCTCTCACATTTTCAGAGTCTCCCAAACACTGAACTAGCTCTGACAATGCTTGCGTCAACCTTATTATCTCTGTGTATGTCTCTGTAAAGTATACTGACAAAGTAAGTGAATTATATACTGCATTCAATATTTCTCCATTTGGTATCATTAATAGTTCCATGTATGGTTGATGTGGTACTGGCTGGTAGAGAACCTGTGTTTTTTTTTTAAGTTAATTGTTAGGCCAAAATTAGCGCAAGCAGCAGAGAACTGATCCATACTTGGTTGCACTGAGTGCACAATAATCTGCAAACATAAAATCATGCACCAACTCTCCTTCTACTTCAGTCTTGGCTTGTACCATTCTCAAGTTAGATAATTTACCATAAGTGCTGTACCTTACCTTGATGCTGTTTTCATCATGATTGAAGCCATCTGAAAACATTGCTGAAAATGACAAGCTAAAATTCATGGGAGCAACCACACAGCCCTGCTTTAATCCATTGTTGATGGGGAACACACAAGATCATCATCATTTATCCAGACCCCGGGCAATTATGCCATAATGAAGCTGATTCAAAATACTGCTAGGAAATATAATTTTCCACAAGCCCTCAAGACTGACAAAATCACTTAGAGGAGATCATGGACCTTTTAAAAAGTGTTTACTGGGAGCTCTGCCTTGGTGGATTTTTTTTCCTGCAGACTGGATAATTTTTGACCCCATGAATTGTAATCATAAAGTATGAACTTCCTTTTTTGAATCTTAAGAAATCTTGATTAAGTAACATTGGGGCAGTAACAATGACCCTATCCCATTTTTTAATCTTTTTTCAAATGCTTTATTAACTTCTGATTTATATCATTCATTTAAACCAGATTTTGAGTTACAAATTTTCTCCCCATTTTTCCACTACCCACCACCCCAAAAAAGAAGCCTCACAGGATTTCCCCTCCTCCAATCTGCTCTCTCCCATATATTCTCCCATACCTCCTTTGAATTTTCCAGTAGGGCATGGTGGATCTCTACAGACCAGTGCCTGTATATCTTATTTCCCAATTACATGTAAAATAGTATTAATAATAGTATACATATATATATATATATATATTAATTTGATTTTAAGACTTTAAATTCCAGATTCATTCCCTTCCTCCCTAGTCACCCACACTAACTGGGAAGATAAGTAGTTCAGTGTAGGTTGTGCATGTGTACCTATTACAAAACATTAAGATAGTAGATATATTGTAAAAGACTGACTATATTTCCCTCCCTCCTATCCCACTTCTCACTTGTTCTATTCTCTACTTTGATCCCATCCCTTTTCAAAAGTGGGTGCTTCCAACTTCCCTCTCCCTTAGCCTGCCCTCCCTTTGATCATCCCCCTCTCATGACCTTACCCCTAGTCTCTTGTAGAGTGAGATACCCTATTTAGTGTGTATTTCATTGCCTCCCCGAGCCAAATTCAATAAGAATAAGGTTGACCCATTCCCTTTTGCCTTCCTATTCTTCCCCTCCATTGTAACCATTTTCTCTTGCCTCTTCTATATGACATAGTTTACCCCATTCTGTCTTTCCCCATCTCCTCCCATTATATTCCTCTCTCACCTCTTAATTTCACCTTTTAAGTATAATCCCTTCCTATTATATTGGTCCTGTGCTCTCTATCTATGTATACCTGTAAACATATATACACACAGTCACATACATATTCATATGCCTGTATACCCTCATATATAGACATGTATATATGTGTATATATATATATATATTCCCTTTAACTATTTTCATACTGAGAAAAGTTTCATCAGTTACAATGATCATTTTTCCATGTAGGAATGTTAATAGTTCAACTTTGATAAGTTCCTTATGATTTCTTTTCCCTGTTTACCTTCTCATTCTCTCTTGCTTCTTGTATCTGAAGGTCAAATTTTCTATTCATTTTTTCATCAAGAATACTTGAAAGTCCTCTATTCCATTAAATGACCATACTTTTGCCTGAAACATGATACTCAGTTTTTCTGGATAGGTGAGTCTTGGTTTCCATCCCAGCTCCTTTGCCCTCTGGAATATCATATTCCAAGCCCTTCGATCCCTCAGTGTAGAAACTGCCAGATCCTGAGTTATCCTGATTGTGTTTCCACAATATTCAAATTGTTTCTTCCCGGCTGCTTGTAAGATTATCTCCTTGATCTGGGATTTTCAGGAACCTGGCTATAATATAACTAGGATTTTTTCTTTTTGGGATATTTTTCAGGAGGTGATCAGTGGATTCTTTCAATCTCTATTTTGCCCTCTGGTTCTAAAACATCAGGGAAGTTTTCCTTGAGGATTTCTTCGAGGATGATTTCTAGGTTCTTTCTTTGATCATGGCTTTTAGGTAGTCCAATAATTTTTAAATGATCTTTCCTGGATCTATTTTCCAGGTCAGTGGTTTTTCCAATGAGATATTTTATCATTTCAACCATAATTCTGATGAGAGGATAAGAATGATCAAAGGGCTTTTCTCAACATTTCTTGGTTGGTACCAGTAAGAGTATTAATATGCCCATTTTATAGATTAGGAAACTGAGGATATGGATAATTAAAAAACTTTTCTATGGGCATATAACCAGCAAATTCCAAAGCTAGGTTCAGAAGCCAACTATTTTTTTTTTAATGTCCGTCACATTATAGCTAAATAAACAAAATCTACATCTGCAAATGAGAATGACCCTTGGGGCCACAAAAGAGCATCACTCATTTGGTGAACCATGATATACATGGTATCTAGAACTTCTGATTGAAGGAAATTATGTCTTTTGTGCAAATTTCAAAATTGGCAGGATCATTGACTTCATCAAAGTTGATACTAGTACCATGATGATGCTGGTGACTATGAGTGCCAATTTCAGTCCAACAAGCAAAAATATCCTGGCTCTTTTGAGGTCATGTTTGTAAAGGACACTGTTACTAGTAGTTTTACCACAAGGTTTTCAAAGTTTTTGTTTTGGGCAAAGACAATTGCTTTGGATTTCTCTGTCTTGAAAAAAAAAAGGTTATTGATCTTATCATTAATAAAGAAAATGGTAAAAAAAAAATTGCCAGCCAAAAAAGCAGTTGTTAAATTATTATAGATCAAAACTAGCAGTTTCTATGATGAAATAAATCTATTACAACATGGGAAAATAATTTTCCTCAGTTTTGGTCATTGATATTAAAGTGAAAAGTCTATTTTCTTTATGTGCTCTTATTTGCTAAAGGATAGGTATGTGGACTTTTTTGTATATTTAGTAATTCTCACATTTCTATAACATTTTATTGCATATAGAATTTCTGCATTTTTAAATTTCTCATATTTTATCAATTAATACACGATTAACTTTTGTGAGTATTCCACATGCATGTGAAAAAGTATTTTAATGTTTATCCTGTTTATTTCTTTCTTTTATAACTAATAACTACATTTTATTAAATAAAATGACCTCAAATGAGAGTTTACTTTTAATTTAAAAAAGTTTTACTTTTAATTTGATTTGTCATTTCCATTATGGAATGGTAACACCTATTACCATATTTTTTGTCTATTTGTTGCATTGCTGTTGTATTTTCTATTTTGAATTTTGTAGTTGAATTGTCTGGTGTAAATATATTGGGAATTGTAGGAGAAAAAGACTTATAAAATTTTTCCCCAATCTCTCTTTACATCTCCCAACTCTCATTTATCCAGTCTTTCCTTAGATCTCTAGTTTGGTGTTTTACTTTAACTATTGATTTATTTTCATTAGTTTTATTTATCTATTTCATCACTCTCTTTTTCATCTTCTTTTTCAAAATTACTCCTCTACTTTGTTCTTAATTTTTGTGGAGTACCCTCTTTCTAAATTTTTTGGCTTTATTCTCTTCATTCATTCTCTTCCTTTCCTGTCTTCTGAAATTTTGTCCTCCCATTAATTTTCTATATTTTTGCTTATTCCTTCTTCAGTCCCTTCCAATATCTCACGGTCTTAAAGGTTTTGAAGCACAAAGAAATCTTGTCTTGCATCAAAATGGCACATATAGATCTCATTATAATTAAGCAATCACAAAAAGTAGTTTAAAAACAGTTTCTTATTTTGTAATTGGTTCCTTAAAGAATAGAATGTCTTGACAATAACTTTAGCTATTGTGTTTAATTAAAAGAAGGAAATTAGCTGGATATGGTCTATCTACTCTTTTTCAGTGTTAGTGCCTTTCCCCATTGTCTCCCCTTTCTTCCTATTTCACTTCTTAATGCTATCTCTGTACCCACTTCTATCTTGTCCTGGAAGTGTAGTATAATGCAAAGATACCAGGGCTAGAGTTACAGGACCTGGATTCAAATTTCAGGTTCTTACTGATGTGTGTTTGTGTGTGTGTGTGTGTGTGTGTGTGTGTGTGTGTTTTACTTTAGGCACTTTGTTTCTTCAAAAATGAAGTGATGAGATTGGACAAGATGACTTCTAAGGTCTTTTTTCATCTCTAAATCCGTAATCCACTAATGCCTGTGTTTTACCCTCCCCCTACTTTTGATCTGAACCTATGGTTTCACTGGTATTGAGGCTCCCAGGTTGCAAAACTCCATTTCCCCATGTAGATCAGCAACTCATAGGTAATAGAAAACACTGGAAATCTTCTTGTTAAATGACTTGTCCATGACCCAGTAATCAATACTGAGCAAGTACTGTTGAGTTTCGGACTTGAAATCAATTCTTTCTGATCACCTCCTATCCTCTACATTATGCTACATTTTACACAAAGAATTTGGGTTCCCTTAGGTAAAAAAAACAAACAAACAAACATAAACATCAAGTCCTACTATCACACCAAAAAGTAAATAAAACCCTCCTAATCTTTTCTTTGTTTTCATCACTGAATTTCTTGAATAAATACTTTTGCTTTCACTTTCTCTCCACTTACTACTTACCTCCTTAAAATATAAGAACAGCTGCTACCACTAATCTGAAACTTTTTTCTTTATAGTTTTCAAATAAAATTGAATTAAAAAAACCCAGGTCTCAGTCACCTTGACTTTTCTTCAGCATGTGAAACTATTTAGCATTTTCCTTGTCTTTAAAATTTTAATTTAAATCAATTTTTAAAATTTCTTTGAATTCGATATTACTGCACTATGTAAGAGTTCCCCTATCTCTAATTCCTCCTTCTTTGTCTCCCTTATTGGCTTACCTTTCTGTTCATCCTCCTCTATGATGATTCCTGAAGAGCTGATCCCCAATTCTTTTCTCTCCCTATCAATATTACTTTTATGTGGATGATTCCCAAATTGCTCTGAAGGTTTATGTTTGGCTGCTCTTTCCTAAGATCTAATTCCCCATTTCTGATGGTCTCCAGATTTCTACCTGTATGCTCCAGGAGCAGTTTAAATTTAACACATCAAAAACAGAATTCATCATCTTTCACCCTAAACTGGCTTGTCATGATTTCCTTCTCTCTTTGTCAATTCCCCAGTAATCTTTGTCAATTTCCCCTTTTAAAACTTTGGTGACTGCTCACTCTGACTTTTCCTTCCCATCTCAAAATTTACAAAATATCTGTCATATCTACAATTCTTCTTTTCTATTTATCCTGTCAAAACTCCCATTCAGCAACTACCCTCTTCATGCTTAGACTATCAGAAGAGTTTCCTACCTCATCTCTCTGCCTCTTGATTCTCCCTCTCCAGTCCAGATAATTCATCATTGCCAGACATACTTGAATTGTGTCAGTCCTTTGATCAGATATGTTCCGCTTAACTCACTAGTCTAAAAACAGTCCAACCATTTTATTTTGCATTTAAGGTCCTCTTTCAGCTGGACCAAACTTAACCTTCCCACATTTTCCTTCTGTTCTTCCCAATCATACACATAAACGACCTGAACTATTTGCCTTTACATGAACACATTCTACATAAAGGGTACATAGGAAAGGTTACTGAGGGAAACACTGCCAGATTTGCTGGTCTAAGGCACTTCCCATGGACCTACATATTTTCTCTTTGGTTAAGAACATGTCTCTTGCAGGGAGCTCCTGATTGATCTCCTTTAGCAAGGGACTGTCTCAAAAATGTTCCAAGACTGAGTTAAGAGGAAATAGTTTCTCAGTAAAAGACCCAATTTTGTTGTATATGGCGACTTGAGGAAAATGGATCCACCCTTCTCTTTTGGGACTCTTTTCCAGTGCCTTCCTTCCCCTAAATGTCTAATGAGAGGATGGGCTGGAGGTGGGGCACCAGAAGGTTGGGGGTGTGGCAGTGAGTCCATCCCTTCTCACTTTCATTTGCCAAATCTACTTTGAAATGATACCAAGTAACTAGGGATAAGGATGTGTCAACATAGCAAAAGTATATGCTGTTTGCTAAGGAGCCACAAGGTACATACAACTGCAAGAGAAATGCCCCAGTCCAGGAGATCACGGGTTCCTTCTATCTCCACTACTAATCATACTTTACTCTGTGCCTTTTGTTTGTGCTATTTCCTCTAGCAATTATTCTTTTCTCCAAGTTCCCCAACAGAAATTCTACCATTTCTTTTATTTAAATGTTTCTTAACTTCTGATTACATCATTCATTTCCACCAGATTTTGAGTTACAAATTTTCTCCCCATTTTCCCCTACAAATCGCCCCAAAATAGCAGTCCTACAGGATATCCCCTCCTCCAAACTGCTCTCTCCCATATTTTCTCCCAAACCCCTTTCGACTTTCCCAGTGGATCTCAATGCCCCAGTGCCTGTATATCTTATTTCCAAGTTACATGTAAAATAGTATTAATAATAGTATATATATATATATACATATATATATATATGTGTGTATGTATATTTGAATATTTGATTTTAAAACTTTGAATTCCAGTTTCATTCCCTTCCTCCCTTGTCACCCACCCTTACTGGGAAGATAAGCAGATCAGTATATGTTGTACATGTGTGGCTAATGCAAAACAATAACATAGTAGATATATTGTAAACGACTGACTATGTTTCCCTCTTTCCTATCCCACCTCCAACTTGTTCTATTCTCTACTTAGATCCCATCCCTTTTCAAAAGTGGGTACTTCCAACTTCCCTCCCCCCTAGCCTACCCTCCCTTCCATCATACCCCCCTCTCATCCCCTTTCCCCCCTACTCTCATGTAGGGTGAGATACCCTATTTAG
The DNA here is from genome assembly GCF_028583685.1 of Petaurus breviceps papuanus. Classification (NCBI taxonomy): domain Eukaryota; kingdom Metazoa; phylum Chordata; class Mammalia; order Diprotodontia; family Petauridae; genus Petaurus; species Petaurus breviceps. The sequence continues at coordinate 28,262,963 of NW_027185655.1, forward strand.
TGTGTATTTCATTCCCTCCTCAAGCCAAATTCAGTGGGAATAAGGTTGACCCATTACCTTTTGCCTTCCTATTCTTCCCCTCCATTGTAACCATTTTCCCTTGCCTCTTCTATATGAGATACTTTACCCCATTCTGTCTTTCCCCATCTCCTCTCATTATATTCCTCTCTCACCTCTTAATTTCACCTTTTAAGTATCATCTCTTCCTGTTAAATTGGTCCTGTGCCCTCTATCTATGTATACCTGTAAACATATATACACTCATTCACATATGTATTCATATGCTCATATACCCTCATATATCGACATATATATATATATATATATTTTTTTTTTTCTATTCCCTTCAACTACTGAAAAAAAAGTTTCATAAGTCACAATTATCATTTTTCCATGTAGGAATGTTAATTGTTCAGCTTTGATAAGTTCCTTATGATTTCTTTTCCCTGTTTACCTTCTCATGCTTCTCTTGATTCTTATATCTGAATGTCAAATTTTCTATTAAACTCTGTTTTTTTTTTTTCAGCAAGAATGCTTGAAAGTCCTCTATTCCACTGAATGACCATATTTTCCCCTGAAACACAATACTCCGTTTTGCTGGGTAGGTGATTCTTGGTTTTAATCCCAGCTCCTTTGCCCTCTGGAATATCATATTCCAAGCCCTTCGATCCCTCAGTGTCGAAGCTGCCAGATCCTGGGTTATCCTGATTGTGTTTACACAATATTCAAATTGTTTCTTCCTGGCTGCTTGTAATATTCTCTCCTTAATCTGGGAATTCCGGAACTTGGCTATAATATTTCTAGGAGTTTTCTTCTTGGAATCTTTTTCAGGAGGTGATCGGTGGATTCTTTCAACCTCTATTTGGCCCTCTGGTTCTAAAACATCAGGGCAGTTTTCTTTGAGAACTTCCTGGCGGATGATTTCTAGGTTCATACTTTGATCATGGCTTTCAGGTAGTCCAATAATTTTAAATTTATCTCTCCTGGATCTATTTTCCAGGTCACTGGTTTTTCCCATGAGATATTTCACATTGCCTTCTATTCTTTCATTTGTTTGGATCTGTTTAACAGCATCTTGATTTCTCATAAAGTCATTAGCTTCCATTTTCTCTAATCGAATTCTGAAGCAATGATTCTCCTCAGTGAGCTTTTGAGATTCTTTTTACATCTGGCAAATTCAGCTTTTTAAGGCATTCTTCTCCTCATTGCCTTTTTGAGCCTCTTTTGCCATTTGAGTTAGTCTATTTTTTAAGCTGTGATTGTCCTCAGTCAGGCTGTTGACTCTCATTTCATAACTTTTCTTGCATCGTTCTCATTTCTCTTCCCAATTTTTCCTCCACTTCTCTTATCTGCTTTTTAAGGTCCTCTATGGCCTGTAACCAGCTCGTATTTTCCTTTGAAGCTTTTGGTGCAGGAGTTCTGACTTCACTGTCTTCCTCCTGTTCCATGCTTTGCTCCTTTTTGTCCCGAAAAGAGGAGTGTAATGTTGGAATCTTCTGTCTGCTTTGTTTCCTTTGCCTGGTCATGTCACCCCTCAGTCATGTGACCACTGGGCTTTTTGCCACAGTAGGACTCTGCCACCAGACAGGGGAACTTTTGTCCCAAATGCTGGAGTTTTCTCAGCTGCCAGTCATATTAGATGGGTGCCCTCTCTGAGGTCGCCACAACCTCTGGCAAGCTGGACACACACCCCAGTACCTCCACCCTAGACTGCAATCCAGATCCAAGCAGGTTAAAGCAAGAGCGAGTACCCCTCAGACTGGTTGCTTGGTCCCCCTACACTCTGCAGGCCAGGAGCTTAAGCTGCCATGTGGTGCTAGCACGCTGTGCCAGTGTCTCAGCGCGCACTCCCACTTACTGGGTCCCAAAGTCCAGACTGCACTGACCTCTCACTTTGTCCTTTGCATCTATGTGTTGATAATTCTTGAAACTGCCACAGCTGCTGCTGATCTGGAGTCCCTCCTGCCAGTGCCTGGTCAGGCCCTCCCTGGGGCTAAAGTCTTGTTGTGGGGCTGGGCTTGGCTCCCAGAGTACTGCACTGGCCAATTCCTGCCAGCCTGCTGGGATGTCCTCAGTGGGAGGTTAGCTTCTCTGTGTCATTTTGTGGGTTCTGCAGCTCCAAAGTTTGTTCAGAGTCCCCTTTTTACATGCATTGGGGAAGGTGGAAGCCAGAGCAGTGGGGAGGTCCTGCTTCTACTCTGCCATCTTGACTCTGCCCCAATCCTACCATTTCTTCAAGGCCCTACTCAATCACCGGGTCTTACACTACAATAACTTTCCTCATCATATCAGCTAGACATGATCTCTCTTCTTCTCTATCATAGACCATATAGAAGAGGTAGTGTGTACCAGTAGAAAATACACCCCATATATATCCCACAATAATGCTACCATATAGTTTGTAATGAATGACCTCCCTGACAAACATAGTGAGCCTTTGGAAGAAGGTACAATTTGCTGGGAACCAAATATAGATCAGAGTTCTACCTGAAACACCTTAATAAAAGAAGTCTTCTACTGAGTCAAATTGTTCATTCACCTTCCAGCTAAGCAAGAGAAAACTTTACTTTAGTTCATTTAACTGCCGTTATTTTTTTTTCTCAGTGACCTGTGGACCTGGGTGGATTTGCAGAATATAGACATATAGGAGAAAAGTCTGTTGCCATTTGGACACTAGTCCCTTTCAGTAAGGAAGTTGTAAAGATCAATTAATGGCATATGCACAGCTCCTGCAAATAAACAGGCTTTCTGGGCTAGATCTAATACGGCTTCAGTTACACCCTTAGTAGCAGAGCTAATCAAATTCTCTGAACAATCCTCTTGCTAGCTCGACTGTGTGCTAAACAGATACACTGTTTTTCATCAAACATTTCTTTCTGAGTGGTAGATTACCAAAATTACAAGAAGAAAAAAAATTTTATTAAAAAGCAACAATGTAATGATATATTTTGATGAATAAATATTAAAATAGTTTGCTGACATTTGATAATGGAAATGAAGTATGGAATCTTTTGTCTTCTAGCATAGTTGACGTATAGGACCTTATGTTTAAATGAAAATTATCCTTTAAAAATCACCATAGATATTATGTGTAAATATAATATATTATGAATAACCAAGGTATGTAAATTATGGTATCAAATGAGAGTATGTATGAGAGAAATAGTTTTCACGTATAATTTATGTAACTATGATTTTAATGCTATAATAATTTAATCATTGGTCTATTTAAAAAAAAATAACAATTTGATAAATATTAAGTTCAGTTGGGAGTTGTAGGAAGGAAAATGTCATGCATTATTTACCTTGCTTACAGAAACCAGAATACTCTGTGGAGTTGTGCTCACTTGTTCTCCTTGGTTGTGATTTACAGAAGCAAAAAATAGGTTTTTTTCCAAATCTTTTTAACCTTTTTTAAACCACCCATGTCTTCCTATCACTGCTCCTCAAAGATGACAACCTTGCCTCAAATTTCACTGAAAATTCGTTATTCACTGAAAGCTGCCTTTTCTTTCCCGTTTCTCATCTTATATCACTGACATTCTAACACTATTCCCTCCTTCAGCCCAGCATTTCACACATGGATTCTTCCTACCTTTCCTGGTTTACACTTTATTCCTCTCCACATTCTCTGCAATTCAGTGACACTGTCCTCCTTGCTGCACCCTGCAGCAGTTCATCTCTGATACTGAATATTTTGTCTGTCCCCTGTACCCACAATTCTCTTTCTCATCTCTGCTTGCTTGCCAAGGCAAACCACTCTACATGTACAAGTGATCCCCCACTCCATACAATGTTTTTCAGAAGACCGTCTCCTCTATCATGTCCCCATCTCTCTTACTAATTAATATTCAATTGCCCCTTGAATAGTAGTTTCTTCCCTATACTGCCTATAAACACATATATGTCTCCCCCAATCAGAAAAAAAAAACTCACTTGATCCATCCTTCCCTTTTAGCTATAATACAAAATCATTCTTCTTTTGTGTTTAAATGTCTTGAGAAGGCCATCTACAATAGCTGTTTCCAATTCCTTTCCTCTCATTCTCTTCTTAACTCTGTGCAGTTTAGTTTCTTCCCTCTTTATTCAAACAAGATTATTTTTTCCAAAGTTTTTAATGATCCCTTAACTGTTACATCTAATATCTTTTTCTCAGTCTACACTTTTCTTAATTCTGCAACTTTTGATGCAATTAATGATCCTCTTCTTACCCTACCTGACTGTGTGCCCCTTCTCTCCCTCCTTGCTGACTCTTCATATAAGGACATCCACGAACCCAAGAAAGTCTGTCAAAATACTTTCCCAAGTCCTGTTCTCTTCTTTCTCTATTCTATTTCAATTATTGATCTCATAAACCCTAATTGTTTCAAACATCATCTCTATGCAGATAACATTCAGGTCTACTAGTCTAGTCTTAACTTCTTTCCCCACCTCTAGTTTCAAATATTGAACAGTTTTAGACATCTTGAATGGGATTTCCCATACACATTTTAAACATAACATGCCAAAAGTTGAATACTCCCCCCACCACAAAAAAAAAAACTTCCCTCTTTTTAACTCCTCTATTTTTGTTCAGGGTATCACTATTCTCCCATTCACTGAAGCACAAAATCTAGGTATCATCCTCCATTGCTCAATCTCTCTTGTCCCACATTTCCAATAAGTTGTCACGTCCTGTTGTTTATAACATATGTCACATTCATCTTCTCTCTCCTGACATTTTAGCTACTCTAGTTTAGTCCCTCAGGACCTCATAGCCAGATTACTGCAATACTGCAATATTGTTTGTACTCCCCCTCTCTCTTCCCACCCTAATCCATTTTTCATTCAGCTGTCAACTTCATCTTCCTAAAATTCAGGTATGACCATATCAACCCCCTATTTAGAAAGCTCCATTGATTTCCTAATATTTTTTGATATTATATATATATTTGATATATTTTGATCTATTTGTATATTTGGTCCAGGATCAAATATAAAATCTTTTGTTCAAATTTTGAAGCTTTTTCATACCTTCCTACTTTTCCAGTTTCACCTTTTACTCCTCTCCACATTCTCTGCAATTCCTTGTTGCACCCTGGTCCCAACAGTCCATCTCTGGAACGGAGTATTTTGTCTGATGGCCCCCTGTACCTGCATTCTCTCCTTTCTCATCTCTGCCTCCTAACTTTGATGGATTTCTTCAAATCTCATATAAAGTCCCATTTTTTTCAAGAAGCCTTTCCTAGAGCACTTTAATCTTAAAGCTTCCCTCTGGGACTATTCACAATCTATCCTGTATATATCTTGGTATACATAGTTGTTTTCAGGGTGTCTACCCCCACCTCAACCCCCATTAGACTGTAAATTCCTGGACATTAAGAACTGGTGTATTTTTTTTTTTGCCTTTCGTAGTGTCCCCAGTGCTTACCAAAGTATCTGACGCATAGTAGGTGTTTAGTAAATGCTAATAAGCTTTTTTTTTTTCACTTGGATTCCATAATGTCTGAATTCTAATGCTAATTCTGAAATATACACCAAGTGTTTACAGCTATAGACACAGATGTCCAATTTTAAATTCCAACTAATTCTATTTTAAAGACAGGAAGGAAGAAACGAAGTCAATTATAAAGAAGATTATGTAAGTTTCAGCTATTTAATATTTCTAAAGAAGAAAGAATACCGGCTTCTAGAAAATAAAATACATTTCTTAGTCTTTACTAACTGCCATAAATATGAAATTATTTTTATTTATCTGAGGTTACATCATTATTATTTTACGTATGCCCTGTGATTGTATTTAAATATGGAGTTTTTAGTGAAGAAAATCTCTCCACTGAGGCATAAAGGACCCTCTGTCATCTAAAAGTTTTGAGATTTTCTTGGGGCATTGAGAAGTTAAGTGACTTATCCGTTATCACATGCCTAGAGTGGACCACAGTTGGGACTTTAATTCAGTTCTTCCTGAGTATGATTCCAACCTTCTAGCCTCTATGCCACATACACACACAGCCTCTCAGGTGGTAGGGGTAGGAGGTAGTAGGAGTTAATAAAATAAGGTTTCACTTTTGTTTTGTTTTATGTCTCTAGTGTATAGCAAGACACCTGACATATGTAAAACCCTGACATAATGCATAGTGTGGGTAAGGTGAACTTGATCTACCAATCTTACTAAGAGGCATATACCCTAAGGAAGTTGATTACAGAAATTTTAAAAAGTCCCATAGATAAGAAAACATTTATATGAGAAAAATTATGGTACCAAAGAGCTGGGTACATTGTATGCATCCATTAGTTTGGAATATCTAGCAAACTGTGATATATAAATGGAATGATAATGATAAATTATAATAAGGGGTGATAGGGTAGCTAAATGGTACAGTGGAGATAGAGTTTTAGGCCTGGACTCATAAAGACCTGAGTTCTAATGTGGCCTTTTTATATAACACTAAGTAGCTATGTGACTCTGGTCAACTCAGTTAATCCTGTTTGCCTCACTCTCCTCATGTGTTAAATGAGCTAGAGAAGGAAATGTTAAAGAACTCCAGTATATTTGCCAAAGAAACCCCAAATAGTGTCATGAAGGGTTGGACATGATTGAAACAACTCAACAATAAGGGACGATGAATACTGAGAATCCACAGAAACACAGGCATATACTTGTATGAAATGACACATTGTGAAACAAGCAGGCACAGAAGAGGGCAAGACCCACAATGACCACGAAAATGAAAACGAAGACTAAAAGACAACTAATAGAGATCAAACATAGTAGGAAACATAGACTCCAGGTAAATGATGTCCCTCACTATTAAGATGTGGTAAGGATAAATGTGAAATGTGACTTTTTAATTACTAGACAGTTTGGGTTAGTGGTTCTTCTTATATTTATTTTTGTTGTTGTTTTAATATTAGATAAAGGAATTTACTATATGGAGAGAAGATTGTTGGAGAGAGAAATGAGCTGAACCAAGAGAACATTGTATACAGTAACAAAAATATTGTTTTAAGAACAACCTTGGGTGACTAACTCATTTTGACTATTACAAATATCCAAATTAACTAAAAAGGAAGATGCTAGCTTGTAATAATAACAGAATTTGAAGATCCCCTTGTATTGGTAAGTAAACAAGTACTTAGCACTTAGTGCCAAGTTAAATTATATCAAGTCTCTGTTAAGAAACAGAAGGTATGAACCCCTGTTGCTGATGTAACAGGAAGGACTGGGACAGGGAGGAGTTAATACCTTATATAAGGAAAAGCACAAGTTGAAAAATGAGAACTTCTTGGAGCAAGCTTTGCGGAGCTGAGGAGGAGAGGCCAGAAAGTGATTTTGATTTTGAGAATGGAGGTTATGGTGATGGAGCTGAGAGTTTCCATGGGCCAGCCAAGCTGCCAGAGGAAGCATGACTATGGTGCTGGTACTTTGTCTGTTTTGGGTCTATGTTGATTTCACAGCCAGAAAGTGAATTAATAAGAATGTCAGCAATGTACATGAATGTCATCATGCCTTGGTTAAGCTTTATCTTCCCAGAAACAGAAACTGTGAAGGACTTGAGGTAGATTAGACCCTGTAAGCTTCAATATGGAACAGGAACTGCATGGAGAGATGGACAAGGAACTGGGAGCTGTATGCCTTTGAACTCAAGTGGCAGTTGGTTATAATTGGACAGGAGCTGGGACCAAAGAAGAGGAACCATGGAAGCTGAGAGCATGCCACGAGTCAAGATGAAAAGACCTCTCCTTGGGTATTTAATGCTGACAAATGAAATTGTAATTTACTTATGACCTATGGGTGGATTGCTTTTGGACTTTCTACTACCCCTTAAGAGGGTACTGAGTAGTAGTGATTGATGATATTGTAACTTGATTGTACACCATGGGTGGGTGACTTTGACCTTTGTACTTTGTGTCAATTAAGGAGGTTTGCCTCCTTAATGATGATTGAATTAAGAATTTACTAAATAAAGGACTCACTAAATGAATGTTGTCTTTTACTTAAAACTATGTGACCACTTTGGTGAAAACTATGTGGCTATTTTAGTAATAAATTGTGAAGTTATAACATTCTTTTTTTTTTTTTTGCTTTTTAGAGGGCAAGTGAGGTGAAGTGTTTTTGTGTTAAGTGTCTGAGTCTGCATTTGAACTCAGGTCCTCCTGACTCCAGGTCCAGTGCTCTATTCACCGCAACACCTAGCTGCCAAGTTATAACATTCTTTTTTTTTTTTTAAAGCAATTGGGGTTAAGTAACTTGCTCAAGGTTACCCGGCCAGTTATTTCTGGGTATGGTGGTAAGTATCTGAGCCCAGATTCAATGCCAGGTCATCCCGACTCTGGGACCAGTGCTCTTACTTACTGCACCACCTGGCCGCCCCTAAGCAATTGGGGTTAAGTAACTTGCTCAAGGTTACACGGCCAGGTGTTTCTGGGTGGATGCTAAATGTCTGAGCTCAGATTCGATCCCAGGTCATCCCCACTCTGGGACCCATGCTCTTACTCATTGTGCTACCTGGCCGCCCCAAGTTATAACATTCTTAATGCTGTACTTTGTTTTCTGTGAATGTTTTGTCTTCGTTTGTTATTGAATAAATAGAGAGTTCACTGTACTGTGTAATCAGAACCTTGAAAAGCTGTTCACAGCAGCAGTCCTCTGGAAAGCTGCTTGTGCTTGGCTCTACATATCTGTATCTAGAAAAAGAGCTGATAAATAGAAGCATGTATAGATGATATAAATATGTATAAAGGCATACACACATATGTACATCTGTATATAGACATATATGTATATACATATATGTATGTATACACATATACATATTTATTTCTAATGATAGGCATCTTTAGGGTGGGGAGGGAAGAAAAAGGGAAAAAAGTTACATCGTAACTATTTTAAATTTTAAAGAAATAGCAAGTTGTACATAACAGATTTTCAGTTTCATGTACAATCATATCTTTTTCTAATCTACTATGTTGTGGAGATGCTTGTTTTATTTAAGTTCAAAATAAATAAAATTATTTATAAGAAAAAAGTGAAATGTACAAAATTTAATACAACAAATATTCAATGAGTGTCTACTCTGTACTAGCAAATTGTGGAAGATACTTGGAATATAAAGCCAAACATGAAAACTGCTCATTCCCTCAAAAGCATTCAATGTAAGGACAACATTATGGACATTTGAACAAAGACAACATATATACAAAGGAAACATAAAGGAACTTGAGGGGTAACCATTAACAATTAGAGGAACTAGAAAGAATGTTAATTGATTTGAAAAAAATTCCAGGAAGCAATGGTGAGGAAATGATACCTATGAACAGAAAAATCTGGAGGATCTTACAATGGAAAGGACTTGCCTCTTCTGTTTTGATCTAGCACAAATGCTAGATCTTCTCTATGATGGTGACCCAAAAGAAAAAAAAAGTTATAGTTAACAGAGAGTTGTTGTACAAGGTTATCTCTATCGTTTTATCTTTCAAAGGGATGCTAATTTCTCTACATTCTCTCCATTGTGTGATAATAAAGTTGTAGTGCACTATAAAACAGGTCTTACAAAAGCCTGATTATTACCTTCTAAACATGCATTAGAAATGCCTTTGACACATGTAGATTATTCTCATAAACTGTACGTACCTAGGAAAGCACATACCTAAATGAGTAGTTACTGTTCTATAGTTTGTTCTTTATTCATAGTAATAAAGTCTAAGGTTATTGTTGCTGTCGATGTCATTGTTATTTAATCCCTGTGGGGCGGCCAGGTAGCACAGCGAGTAAGAGCACCGGCTCCAGTGTTGAGAAGACCTGGAGATCGAATCCCGGGCTCAAACACTTAGCACCCACCCAGAAACACCTGGTCATGTAACCTGGAGCAAGTTACTTAACCCCAATTGCTTAGGGGCAGCCAGGTGGCTCAGCGAGTAAGAGCACTGGATCCAGTGTCAGGATGACCTGGATCAAATCCGGGCTCAGATACTCAGCACCACACCCAGAAATAATAACTGGCCATGTAACCTTGAGCAAGTTACTTAACCCCAATTGCTTTAAAAAAAATAATAATCAATCCCTGAATATGATCCAAAGCACATTACTGCACTTCCAGGTGACATGATATAAAGGATGGAGGTCTAGACATTTTCATTGATCCACTTCACCAGAAACAAAAATTATGGGCCAAATATAAAGAAACTTCAGCTGTCTCTATGATCTAAGACACTTGGGAGCTATAAAAAAAAAAAAACAAAGTAAAACAAAACAAAACATGAATTGACTTTTATATCGAACTGACTTAGGTTCCCTCCCCCACACCCCATGCTAGTGAAGCTGTACTACCTGACCCATATGGGTTCTCAAAAAAACCACCCCGCATACTTTGGACTCCTCTCCCTCTTTCCAGTACTGTGGATGCCCAGCTCAAGGCAGATGTCTGGTTGGGCTGGGACAGATAGCCAATATTCTAGAGTAATAAAACTCAAGCCAAACAGTCAGCCACAGGCAGGATTTTTTTTCCCTGCAGAAGATCTCTGAAGTAGAGCCAGGAACATATTTCATAAAAATTCAATTCACAAATTATGGTTAAATTACTTTAAAATTTTCACAGCATTTTGGGAGTGTATCGTAATATGCTCATGAATTCATTCAATCAACAGAAGTCAAAATCCTCATCATACACAGTGCTTGAGTTACTAAAAAATTCTTGACATCTATAAAAGTTAATAGCCATAACAAGAAAAGCTGCCGAAACTAAGAGGAGAATAAAAATGAAAGCTGTTACTTTAAGTTTTCTACTAACTATATGGTTAAGACACAACTTCTCAGGACCTCTAGAGTTTTCAATTCAAAATAGTTCATATTACAATTTCACTGTCCATTCTTTATCTCTGAATTATTTTCACAATGATTTAGGAATTTTTTTTAGAAATGCATTTTATTATTTAAAATATGCTCTTTTCCGGAATTAATTTTCATTAAAAGGAATGTGAGCTATTAGTCTGTATATCATTTTGACTATTTAATTGCATGTGAATGAATTTAGTTCACTAGCTACACAATTCACTAATATGTTATTCCAACAAACCTGTTAAATGGTAAACATCTGTGTATCTGTGTACCCTTTTGTGACACTCCTATTTTTTTCATAGGAACATCATATTCTTGAGTTTCCTTGGAAATAATATTAATTAAAGAGGGTCAGAATTGTGGCTCTGAGAAAATCAAACACCTGCTACTACAAAGTAAAGATAAATCACACATTATATCTTTGATGCCATGTAATAAAATAAAACAGTGTGTGTTTCTGCTGATAGCTTTTTTTATGCCTTCAAGTAGAACTAAAGCTATACTTCCTGCTTTCTCATTCCATCAGCATTCTGGTTTTCATTCTCCTGAAATAATGGCATCTGGAAAGTAGGGGGTAGAAGCATCTTAAAACATTTTGTTCCTTAGTCTTTCCTTAAGTTTATTACAGATTAGTAGACAGCTGCTTTGTCCAGCTTTTTTCCCAGTCATTGACCCTTCCTCATTGTGACACTTATCTACCTAGTATTTCACTGTATAGCCCAAGCAGCAATTCTTTGCCTCTTTCTTTTTCATCCCTATCCAAAGCAGAGTAATATCAACTTTGGTTTTAGTGTTCCTAGATACAGTTAAAACTGGAGTCATGCTCTAATAGTTCTAGGGAAATGGGGATTTAAAAGATTTCATAATGTGGGTGGAAGAAGGTCTAGAATTTAGAAAGCAAAACTGTGATCTTCAAACTAGTAATGTATGACTTTTCAAAACAGGCAACTTTTTATTCTCTGTCTAGCACTAAATCCAAGAAGAGTAATAAAGCCTGGCAAATGGCTTTACTCCAAAGCCCCATCATCCTGTGAAAGTCCTGAAAAGCTACACAGTAGAGTTTGAGATGGAGACTTGCCAAAAGGCTGAACTTAGAACTATAGGATCAATCAAGCTAAATTCATAGGGACATAGCCCCAGAAGATTGTTAATCAGTTGATGATTTTGATCAATTGCACATGTAACTTACCTATGAAACAGGGAAAAATACAAACATATTTTCAATTTTTTGTGGTTTCTGGTTTCCACAGTGATGACAGTGAAAAGTTGTGAAGGGACAGAGGGTGGTTATAATCCTGGCTTGTATTTCTTCTCCAAAATTGACTTTAAACATGATATAATGATAAGTGAAAGAGAATCCAATAAATATGATTTAAGTGGTTTAGCATATAGGAAAATATTATATATACTGACTTGGCCCTAAGAGATGGTGAAGTAAAGTTGAACGAGAGGTGGCCTAAGAGTCAGGAAAACCTATGCTAAATACCTCCCACATGTATATTGGCTGTGTGACTTGACATATATGGCATTTAACCTCTCAATACCCCAATCTTCTAAAAGTCTGTGAGCATATGCCGATCTGTAGTGATAGTAGGAGTTTCCTTGAACAATTGGTGGGGGCAACCTTATATAGTGAAAGCAGCACCATATAGTAGACTGAACACTCAAGATGTAATCAATGATTGGGGTTTAAATGTTAGATAGTTACTAAGGGTATGACCTTATGTAGAACAGTTTATCTCTTTGAGATTTATTTTCTTTAACTATAAAACGGATAAAATAATGGCATTTACCTCACAGGATTGTTGTAAGAATCAAAGAGGTAAAAATATTTATAGTGCTATACAATGTTAGCCATTATTATTATATAATTGAGGGAAGACCACAGATTCTTAATCTGATAGTCTTGCTATTCTTAAGTCATAGAGCTATATTCAGTCACAAACACTACATTTTAACAGTAATTTTGATAGATTGATTCTCATAGGAGATGCCCCAGGTGAATATATAATTTGAGATTATAACACGTAAGTATCAGTCAAAGGACATAAAGATGTTTGCCCCTGGGGGACTGGGGAAATATAACTATTTTAAAGTATTAAATATCAAGGCTATCATATGGAAGAAAGACTAGACTTATTTAAATTGGACCCCAAAAGCTAGAACAAGCAGAAGCTGATAAAAGCTTCAAAAAGACAGAATTCAATTTCATGAACAGAAAAAATTCCCCCAAAAATAGTTTCCAAAAATGGATTAAGTTGCCTTCCTCTCCTCCCCACCCCCACTCATCTCAGTAGTGATTGGATGTCCACTTGTTTATGATATTGATGCAAGGATTTTTGGTAAACAACAGACTGGTAAAGACAACCTTAGAGGCCCTTCAAACTCTGATTCTGGGAATCTTTTTATATCAGACCAGCTAGAAACTGTATGCAGATTCACAGATGCTAGTGAGCTTTTTTCGTTTAACTTGAGTGGTCTTATGAAATGGAGTACAAAGGACTAAAACAGAGACAAATAAATAAGTAGCAAGAACTCTAAAGCACCTTTGACTTTATCCTTATGTAGAATGTCCATCATTTCTAACTCCATTAATAAGTCCACTACATGAAACAAATTAATGTAGTGGAAAGCATTGCTTGGAAAGAATGTAAACTATTCAGTACTGTTATTTTCACACTAATACACTTTTATTTTCAGTCATATCATTATTTAAACTAATCCACACATATCTATGATTTTTTCTGACTGAACCCATTAACACAGAATGTCAGCTTATTAGAATGTTTTTAGAACCTTAAGAAAAGGGATCATTGCATTCTTTATATTAGTATCCCTAGTACCTAAAACAGGGCCTGGAACATAGTAGGTATATCATAGTTACCTCATTTGAACCTTATAGCAACCATGTTAGGTGGTTAATAGTTACTATTTCCCCATTTAAAAATAAGGAAACTGAGAGTTTGACAGATTAATGGATTTGTCCATGATCACAAACTCATTAATGCAGGAGGTAGGATTTGAATCTTGGCCTCCTTGATTTCACATACAGTACACTATCCACTACATAGCCTCTCAAATATAATTTCAATAAATAGCTAATATCAAAAAAATCTACTTATTATGTCAGCCACAACTCTGCTAATAAATTCAACCAATCTGAAAACCAACTGTGCATATTGAGATATGAAATTTTTGAATTAAAAGATAAAACACTGATTAAATAAAGAACCAATTGAAAAACACCATTACCAGAATGCCAAGGTGACCTTCTTTCCCAAAATAACACTGTGAGAAACAAATAAATGCCATATTTAAGGAAAATATATTACTTATGTTGTCACTGGAAATTAAAATGATTTATATTTGTATTCATTGAGAACAAAGTACAAAACAAATAAAGTGTTTGCTTATTTGAAATTGTGAGTAGTTAGGATACTCTGTATGATAAATATAATATCATTATAATTCATCTTAATGTGGAAAAAAAGAACAATCTCTTCTGAGACATCATTTATATGCCTACAACACCATTAATTTTTTTAAGGAGAAAGAATCTGAAGCAACAGCAACACAGATCAAAATAGAAAGGCAGACAGGTACAGCTTCATGCAGTTTTGACATAGGAATAGCAAAATAGCATCTTCTGTAAACTCTGTAAGAGAGCTGACCAACAAAGCTGGGGTATGACATCATGGATGTCACACAGGGCTACATCATTAACCCATGACATGACCTCTGACCTATCCCCATTCTGCAGCTTGCTGGTCTTACATAATGGGAAAAGAATTGAATGTGCCACTAAATCCAGTAATCAAAAATTTAATAGCTGAACTATGTCCAGAGTTAAGGTAAAGAAAAGAGATTGGAAGACTGAAAAACCTTGAACTATGTTAGCAATAGGACTCATTGCAAATATCTTGATCTTAGAGTGACTTGCTTCAGGTGGCTATAAAATCTAAGAGCTGTTACCTCTATTTTTCATATCTGGATCATATTTGTTGTTATCATTTAATTTTAAGGCTACCAGGAACATACAAATAACGTGAGCAGACATATACCTAGCAGGGAGGCCACTACATTCCTGGTCAGAGAAATGAAGAAATAGGTAAGTTCTGAGCATGGCTTCCTATCTCTTTAGCATTCTAAGGGTAATGGACATAATCAGGGAAGCCCCATTAATCTGTGGGACTACGAATTAAGCGACTATCTCATGAAGGCATGAGGATGACCACTTATTTGATTACCTCTGTTACTTAAAAATAGTTGCTGATGCAATTTTTGATGAAACAACAATTAGCACAGAGATCATCTTACAAAATCCATGGGTCTGTTCAGTTAAACTGCGTTGCAAAACAGCATTTCAGTCAGCTTGGTAATCACTGTCTAATTTAAAGGACTTCTAAAGTTGTAAATTTGACATTCAATTAATAGCAATGAACATGTAAAACATATGTATACAATTAACTTATATTCTTTCGTTGAATATGCAAAATGATGAATAAAATTAATGATACTATACAAAAAAATTAGGAATGTTACTCACCATGAGACACTTGACTGAATGGTAAATCATAAAATGGATAATTATTTTGCAGTTTTAACTACAATCTATTAGAACACAAAAATTATTCTTCACACATTATTTACAGGTTGCTGCCATGATGTGAACATCAAAAGCATAAGACCATATAATATAATGGAAAGAATGCTTGAGTGTAGAGCCTGAAACCCTGGGTTTGAATGCTATCTTTGATACATATCTTTGAACAGCTCACATAATCTTTCTGGGTTTCAGATGCCTCATCTATAAAAAGTGTTTACCAGGGGTGGGGAACCTGTCACCTCAAGGTCACATGTCGCCCTCTACGTCATCTGGTGCAGCCCTTTGAAAACAAACTTCACAGAACAAATTGTGAAATTTGGATTCTGTGAAGTTTAGATTCAGTCAAATGGCCACACTATACATGTAATCCTAAGGCAGCAGTTCCCCATCCCTGGCTAGACTGGACATGACCTACCTTCAATATTTCATTCAGCTTTAAATATATAATTCTAAGTTAATTTTGTAAAAGTACAAAAAAACCCATCTTTGACTCAAAAACAAAAATACTCTCTATAAAAAGCATGAGGGGTATAGGAATAGGAGAACTGTTCAAGCCCTATCTTTGCAATATACTGGTTATGTGATTCTGAGCAAAGTCACAACCTCTCAGCACCCTAGACAACTCTAAGATTACAGATAACAGAAAAGGTCCCAATCTGCCTTTATAAAGTATTTTCTTAATTTTACAAGTCCTGACAACATTAACAACAACAGCAGCAGAAGCAGCAGCAGCAATAAACATAATAAGTATAGAGTTAAGTAACAGAAATTTCTGGATAATAAATATTTCAGTAGTTGTACTGAAAAGTGACATCATGATTATAAATCTTGTCCATAATACAAATATTTGGGCACCAAGAGCAATTCAAAATATTCAATTCAATGATATCAAGTATCCTTTAAATACAAGGAATGTCTCTAGATCCAAGAATTCAAATAATCTGTGAACATAGCTCTATATTTAGCACCTGGGTCAAGGTGTAGGAAGGGAGGTAGGAAGGTGTAGTGTGCAGAGTCAGGGGACACCCTGATTTAAGTGCAGATACACTGAATGTCACATGGGGCAAAGTGGAGAGGCCAAGAGTCATGAGGACAAGCCTCCACATACAGGTGTGAAGAGTCCTGAAATGTGGCAGTAGGTGAAAGTGATCACCACATCTGAGAGTCAACATCCAGGGGTCTCTCATGGCCCTAGGCTATTCTGCGTGACAACTTCAAGGAGAAAATGGACCCCCTTAAATGTTGGTCCCTATAGCATGGTGAGAGGTGGAGGAAGCATCCCCCATATTGGTTACTTTTGTATACATAACTGATTTCAAAAACTTCTCCATTAGCTGGAACCAATGGTTCCACATATAAGTGGTATGGTGCTGTGCTCTATGAGCAAAGCAGAATTCAAGTAGCTTCCAAGAAATGTAAGACGTACAAATTTAAAGAATTCACCAGCAATGTTCTCATGGACTTTTCATGTCCAACCTGTGGTAGAACATCTGAGCTTGGATTGGTTTGATCAGTCACAGTTAGATGCACTGTAACTTAACTCTAACATAGCGATGTCATTTTGGTCATCTTTGAGAACAAAGCCATATAATCCTATAATATCTCCTTGTTTTATCTTCACAAAACCCCTAGTTTATTATTACCCTTTTTAAAGATGAGGAAACCAAGACACAAAGGTTGTAACTTTTCAGTGATCACAAAGATGGGATTTGAAGTAAAGTATCCCTGACTCCAAGGCCAGCACACTGCTCGCCAAGCAAGTAATTCCAGGAGACATCACAAGGAGCAAAGAAAACTTCAATGCCTTAACAAATAAGTCCAGAGCATGGTTTTTCTGAATGTTATTATAATGAAGTAATGATTTGGAGAGGAATTGGAAGGAAAGGAAAAATGAAATGATCATCCCTGAGACTTCTTACAGCCATTTCCCCTTAACTCTTTGACCTTCAGTTTGGATTCTAATAATCAGACAGTTAAGCATTCTCAGCCCAAAGGCCTGTTTCTGCATGACAAAAAAAAATCACCACACACCTGGTATATCTGGAAATCTTGGCAGTATGACTGCAGGCCAGGACAAAGAGGCCCTAGCAGCTGCCAACGCTTCTGTCAGTAAAATGCCTGTCTTATTCTTTTACCCATGAACGCATACACACACACAAACACACACACACAGACAAACACACACACATGAATGCACATATTAGAGAGGAGGCCAGGAATGACAGACTATCAATTTGTCTTAAAAATGTCGAACTGATAGCTAGTAATAATTTTGTTGCTATTCGGTCATTTCAGTCATGTCTGACTCTTCATCACTCCATTTGGGGTTTTATTGGCAAAAACACTGGAGTGGTTTTCGATTTCTTTCTCTAGCTCATTTCACAGATGAAGAACCTGAGACAAACAGGGTTAAGTGACTTGCCCAGCTAGTAAGTGTCTTGAGGCCAGATCTGAATTCAGGAAGAGAAGTTTTCTTAACTTCAGGCCTTCTATTCTAGCCACTTTGCCACCCAGCTGCCCAGCTAGTGATAATAAACACTAGCATTTATGTAGAGTTTTACAATTTGAAAGTACTTTAAAACCCTAGGATTCAGGTGCTATTCGTATTCCTGTTTTACAGATAAGGAAGTTAAGCAGGTAGAAGTTAAGAGACTTGTCCAGGGTCACATAAAAAATAAATATCCCAGGCCACATTTAATCCTTGGTCTTATTGACACTAGGTCCAACACGAATCACTTACTCATTCACCTCTGTGTTGATTCACTCTTCTTTTATGATTTAACTTTATTAAAGTTTTAGTTAAGGTTTCCTTTTCCTGCTACAATTAATCGTTGTTTGCCTCAGACTATGTATCTTATGTAAGTACTTGGGTTATCTTGTACCAAAACATACAATATGAATCTTATGAACTAGTTATTTGGAAAGATAATCAATATTAAATCATTCAGGACAATCCTTTGAATTTTCTTCTTCCTGGAGAACCTTGAATAGGAATGGAATTCTTATCATCTGAAGAATTCTTCAGTAGGCCCTGCATCCAACTGAGCAGAAAGGTATGTGGATGTGTGTGCTCATAGGCACGTGCCTGTTGCCTGAAGTATTAAGAAATTGTAGTCCTTTTCTGGCAGATATGTTTTTAGAAGTTTTAATAATGCCCCAGGAGCAATCAACTTACAATGTTCAGTTCTGCTGCTTTCCTCATCTTGGAAAATATAAAAATCCAAATTAAAACTACAAGCAGAAAATTAATAAAACACAAGACTTTTCTGTCCTTTTATAATGATAAAGATCTCTGTGGATAGAAACAGAGTGAACTTGTGTTAGTTTATCTCAGTACATCATATTTGGTTCAATTCCATGATAATGACAAAAAATCTGAGCAGCAAGAAATGTTAGTAGAATGCAGCTGATGAGTAACGGGGAGTCATTTTTCACTGAGGAAGGGCACTCCTGGGTGATTAAAATAATAAATGGTTCTTTTTAGAGTTCTTTTAAGGGGACTGAATACATAGATATGAGAATCCGCAGCATGCAGATGATAATATTAAGAAGATTTTTGTGAAATATAATAAGGTACATGATGCATGCTCTTCTGCAATAAAAAATAAAACAAAAACAACGTGGAATTAGGGAATGTTGCAATCTTAGAGGTTTTCTTCTGACTGGAGATAAATGTAATTTTGCCATTACTTTAATATCCTGCTGCAATGAATTGAACAAAAAATGTATGTAATATTTAGACTACTAGGGGTATTTTATGGAATAAATTAAATTATCGCATAAGAATAGGTGGATATGTAGAAGATGCTGGAGAATACAAGAGCATATGAAAGCACATTTGTCCTCATGGAACTTACATTCTACTGGAACTGCCCAAGTTATTCGTTCCCATTTGCACACATGATCTGAGTTAAAATTGTTAGACCATTCTAAAATTACCAAAGAGAAACCATATAATATTCAATATTTCAACTTGTTTAATTTATGTGAAGATGGTATCATATAATATTTACCCCATCCCCAAAGCCAGGCTTTATATAGAACTGTAAGTTTGCCAAGTGCTTTACATCCATTATCATCTGTTCCTCACAACAATCCTTGCATCTATTACCTCATATTAACCCTTTAGTCTAGGTGTTACCACCATTTTGCAAATGAGAAAACTAAGACTGGAGAATTTAAGTGACTTGCCTAGAGTCACAGAGCTAGTAAATGTCTGAGTCAGGATTTGAACTCCATTCTCCCTAACTCCAAACCTATATCTAATACACCATACTTCCTCTCATTAAATATATGACTTGAGAAATACATCTAAGTAAATCTTTTGCCTGACTAAATTGTGTGGATTCATAGGCTGGAAAGGAACCTTAGTATTTATTTAATACTACTACTTCTTTTCACAGATAAGTAAATTAGAAAAGAAAATTACAGTTGAGTAATTTGAGACTAAGAATTATTGCATAATTTATCCATGTTCCCCATAGCTAGGTCCATAGGCCCTTTTAGTACCAAGTTCCAAGTCACTGAGTCCCTGGTATAACATTCTTTCTATACCATCACATTATACATTTGACTTTTAAACAGATTAATTAAATATCATGCTTATTTCTTACCTGTGTTCACTTACAGATCATTAGACCAGTTCTATGGTACCATTCTTTCAATTCAATTTTTCACAAAATGTTTATAAAACTCCTCAAGAAGCAGTCCCCTACCTATGATTGCAAATATTTCACCAGCTATAATTTTGTTCTCTTCTTTTTCAGTAACAGGAAAGATGGACAAATTAAAAATCAGATTAAGTCTGCTTCTCTTCTCTCTTGGAAGGACAATACCGTTATTATTCCTTGAATCATGATGTTGTAAAGTGGGTGAATATGCTATAAAAACAACATGTTCTCACCATCTTCTCTCAACTTAGCTTCTTTTGATTTCTCTCCTTTATTGCTGAGTCATTTCAGTTAGGTCTCACTGTTGGCAAGCCCATTCGGGCTTTTCTTGGCAATAACACTGGAAAGGCTTGCTATTTCCTTCTCCAGCTCATTTTTACAGATGTGAATACTGAGGGAAACAGGATTTAAGTGACTTGCCCAAGGTCACACAGCTAGTTAGTTCCTGAGAACAGATTTGAGCTCATGAGGCTGAGTCTTACTGATTCCAGGTCCAGTGTTCTATCCACTTTACCTCCTACCTTACCTTTCTCTTCTTTAATTGATATTTTAAAATGTTTTATGAAAACATTTAGTTTTTCATTCTTTTTTTAAGCCCATAATGTCTTCCTCGATGTGTTTTCCTTCTTTTAAAAATATAATTAAATAAATAAGTTTTAAATCCAATTATATAGTAACTTTCTTATAAAATTCAAGTTCATTCTTCAAAATAAAACAAACAAAAAACTTTCCTTGAGTATAGGACACTGGGCTAAATGTTAAGGAAGGAGAAACGGTTAAGTCAAATGTGGTCCATGACTTCAACCAACTAACAATGGATCAATAAACTTTTATTAAGCATCTACTATATGCCAGGTACTTTGTTAAGTAGGATACAAAAAAGAAGGAAAAGACAGTCCCTGTCTTCAAGAGCCTTGAAATTCAATGGGGGACATAACATGCAAACAAATAGATACAAATAAAATACATAATGAATAGGAAATAACAGAGACGGAAGACACTAGATTAAGAGGGGTTGGGAAAGGTTTCCGTATAGGATTTTAACTAGGACTTAAAGGAAGCCAAAAACAGTCATGCGATATAATATAGAATGAATGCACAAAAGATGTATATATAGGGGCCTATGTGAAGTTTGAAGAGGTAAAGGTTATTGCTGACTAAGAAGATTAGGAAAGGCTTCATGGAGAAAATGACATTGGAACTATTCTTTAAAGGAAGGACAGAAATCCAATGTGGGATATGAGGAGCAGGGATCTTCAAAAACAAATGGAAAAGTCTGAACACAGAGGCAGGAAAGCAAAGGGATTTGTGTAAAGTAAGCAATCATTATGGGGATAGGATATGGGACTCTTGAGAACAGAGAGGATTGTATAATTTTTCACCCATACTAGAACTGTGAACTGGGGCGGGTCAGCAGAGAAGTCATAGTATTGTAAAGAACTGTCAAACACGGTGAGGAACACAGGAGGCTTTCAATAGGAAAACATATAGAAAAATCCAATGTGATAAGCAGTAAGCTATTTTTTTCCCATTATTCAGAGGGAAGCCTAATTTTAAGAATAACTCCCATACTCAGTCACAATTAGAAATAGAACATAATGAGATTAGAACTTTCACAACAGTTTCAATAATCATCTCAAATAATACTAGAAAATAATGAATTTGTCTCCTCAAAGAATATATACTGAAACCTCAGATAGATAGGAATAATGGTGAAATCAACAAAGATGACTGGAAAGAAAAATAATAGAATAGCTTAAGTTTCTAATATGAACATCTTGAAAAAAAGACTAGAATCCAGAAAACATGGAAAAAGTAGAAATTTTCAGGATAATTACTTGAACTAAATTCATAAATAATCAATAGATAACATGAATACTACTTAACATGTAGTTGGGGTGGTGGGAAGGAGGAAGAAAAAACTTGAGTTGGGCTGGGTTTAGGAATGTTTACTGGTCCTATCTCTCAGTGGGCTTCAACCTTGGTGTATATTTGGCTATTCATGGTATACAACCAGTGGCAAATAAACCTCTAACAAATGCTTACTTTCATCATGATTTGAAAAAGAAATTGCTTGCATTTCTGGAAGGCCATTGGAGAAGGGCAGTACAAAATGAATTGAGAAGATAAGGTGATACTAGATTGTGGAGAGTTTTGAATACTGGGCCAAGATGTTTTAACTTTGGTATAGAATAGAGGAATATTCAAGAACTCACTTTTAAGTGAAGTAAGATGGTCAGATCTATGCTTTGGGAAAGTAACCTGGCAAAAGCGCATTGTAGGAAAAGGAGAGCAATTATAACATTATATGTAGTTATAACTCAGATAAGGCAACTGGATTTTTAAACAAGGTACTAAAATTTAGATAGTGGGCTTCTTCAGCAGCATAGAAACAACTGAGTTTAGTCCTTGTTAGCAATAGTGATGATTAAAATGAGAAGCTTCCAGACTTCATGATTCCTTTCTCTCTCTTCACCATCCTAAGCCTGGAAATCAACCCAGGTGTCACTTGAAGAAGTCTTAGTATTTCTTTTCCCCTCCTTTGTTAAACTCATTTAGATTTGAGGGCATATTTCTCTCTATAAGCCCTGGGGGACATGTTAAGATATAAGCCCTGTTAGATATGGACTCTGTGCCTAAGGAAGTGGTAATGAAGGTACACACCATATTAGTGACAAAGAGATAGAAAAGTACTCTCTAACTCTGCAAGAGATTGACTTTTTTTTTACACTGACATGCTTGTTTCAAAGAGACAAGTTCATTAAATGACTTTACTTGAGCCTAGCAAGAAGAACTGAACAGTTTCAAATGGAACCTCTTAAGAATCATTCAGTTTGGAAACATTAAAGAAAAATCTAAATGAAAGCCCCTTTCATTATGTTACAATCAACATACAGTCTTATCCTCTTTCTTACATCGATATATTACAGAGGTTGCATGTGTATGCATTGAAAAAAATAGCAAGCTGAAATTTTTTATATCTGCCGTTCAATTATTTTCGCAATCTAGCATTGAATTCTTAAGATTCCAACCAATGAGACCTTAATCATATCAGAAAAACTTCACCCTAACCTCACACTACTCTTGTCTGTCTTTTTCAATCAATCACCTGCTTTGCTATGTTCCAAGAGAACAACATTGGCCACTGCCTATTTTAAGAGAAGAAATTGTGTCTGACAGCCAGAATTGTGCTATATCCAATTTCATTTTCTGCCTCTTTCCACTCCACTTTCGACACCTTTCTGCAAACCCCAGTGCTTAATTGAATACCTAGGGGTGCTACATGTGAAACGTTTTGAAGGGGTTCAATGAAGATGATTTACAACAATATATAAGATGACAGATGTACTAAGGAGGTTTGAAATGTAGTGATGTGGTATGTAGGGAGCACCTGCTACCACTGTGATATTTATTAACTTCCTGAGAGGTTAAAACTTCCTGGGTTTCTTGGCCTCCATCTATGAATCCTCAAAATCTACCTGGCTCACCAAGTGTTTAAGACCATTTTTTTTCTCTCTAAGCTGTCTCTAATATAAAAGGTTATGTGTGTTTTTAAAAATGTTTTCAGAGCCAGCTTTGTCCAACAAGCAAACCGCAAAGTTCCCCTCTCCGTCTCCTACTCCATCTGTTATGTTGTTATAATTCAGGATCGATTTCTGAAAAGGCAACTTAAAAATCTTCATTTCTCCCTGCCTTGCAAATGCACTGTAGTTTTCATTACACTTGGCAAGGTAGCAAAACCATAATATACAATGTGAAAAAATATCTGCTTCAGGACAGAATTAGGTTCATGGATTAGGAATATAGATGATGTAGTTAGCAGAAGTGAACAAGGACAGTAATTCACATGCCGAGTTTCAGCAAATGGAGGGTACTTAATGCTCATCTCTCCTGACCTGCTAGTCCTACACAAGAATTGTCTTATGCTGCATTTTACATAGGAGCCACAATCTAAAAATATGATTAGGCATTAGTTTATTTTAGGTGCATTGTATTTGTAGGGTAAAAACAGTGTTAGTGGATATTGACAGTTAATAATAGATGTTATTTCTCTAGTACTTTATGATTAAAAAACCTTTTTTTTCACTATAACCTTGTAAGAACAAAAATACAATTATGGTTAACTTCATGTTACACAGTCTACAAGTAACCACACGGATTTATTTAAGCATAACAGACTGGCTAAGTGAGTTGCCTATAATAATACTATCTAATATTTAGTTTGCCTCCTCCATTATTCCTTATCTTTTCTCATCTTCAGCTTTCTCTCATCCATAGGGTTCTTCTCCTGCTACATGCAAACATTCTCTTATCTCCTCGCATTGTTAACAGATTCCAGTTGTCGTGATCCTTTTTTTTTCCTTCTTGGAGGCCAGTTGGGGTTAAGTGACTTGCCCAAGGTCACATGGCTAGTTTTTGTGTTAAGTGTCTGAGGCCAGATTTGAACTCAGATCCTGACGCCAGGGCTGGTGCTCTATTCTCTATTCACTGTGTGACCTAGCTGCCCCATCCTGATCTTTTTCTTGCCACTGGACCCAGATGACTCAGGAGCAGAAAGTGAGTTTGGTGACTTTGCATATCTAACTTAAATCCAAATCACTTGCAAATCATGGCATCACCTTCCTGATATACGTATAGTCCTCTTTGAGAACGAAGGAGAAATAAAAAACAACAATCACATGTGCTTGCATGTATACATGCACATACATGCACATATCCCTTGACTTGTTGCTTCCATACCTTATTATCTTTTCATTCTCCTTTGCACAGTCTCCTGCTTACTACTCAGTCCTTTGTAATCTGGTATCTAACTCCACTATTCACAAAATGCTGCCTCCAAGATTATGGATGACTTTTTAATTGATCTTGTTTCGATTTTCATTCTTCTTGACCTTTCTGTAGCTTTTAACACTCGACCACCACATTCTCCACCTTGACTCCACTCTTGGATTCCATGAGTTTGCTCTTTCTTGTTTCTACTATCTACATGATCCCTCATGTCAGTGTCCTTCTTCACGTCTTTATTGTTCCATTTCTCAGTAATTTAGAATGCACCTCAAGACCCTGTCTTAAGTTCTCATATCTCCTATACCTATTCTCTTTCATGGATTCAATAGCAATTCTAAAGGGAAGATTATCAAACCTTTATGTTCAGCACTCTTCTTTCTCTTAAATTCTAGTCCTAATACCTAAATTACATAATAACAATATCTTATTAATAGCATAATAGTTTATTTTTAAAGTTATATAATTCTACATGATAGTTCTTTAAAGTTTGCAAATTTTATGTATATTATATAAATTTGATCAATGATAACTATGCTACAAGAGTTGCTATTATAGTCCCAGGAAATTGAGGCTTAAAGAATTTAAATGTCTTGGGGCAGCTACATGACACAGTAAATAGAGTACCAGCCCTGGAGGCAGAATGACCTGAGTTCAAATCCACCCTCAGACACTTAACACACTTACTAGCCATGTGACCTTGAGCAAGTCACTTAATCCCAATTGCCCTGCCTTCTCTCCTCCAAAAAACAAAAAAAGAAAGAATTTAAATGTCTTCATGAGGGTCTGTAAAGCCAAACACAAGCAGCTTTTCAAAACAATGCTACTGTGAATAGCTTTTAAGATTCTGATTACACAGTATAGTTAACACTATTCCATAACAAATCAGAGGAAAACCTTCACATGGTAAGTCTAAGTACAGCATTCACAATGTTGCAACTTATCACAGAATATAAAAATACAGCATTCACAACAACTTATCACAGAAAATGGCTATATAGTTTCCACCACAGTGGTCACAAAATTTTGAACAAAGAACACTCATTTAGTAACTCAATCATTCAATCATCTCAATCATTCAGTCATCCTTAAGAAGGTTTGCCTCCGCAAGGGACACAAAGTACAATAGTCAAAGTGCTCCATTCAAGGGGCGGGCTAAGTTACAAATCAGTCAATTATGTAGTCATCAATAACTAAGTACTAAGTATTTAGTTAATCAATCATTCAATCAACTCAATCATTCAATTATCCTTCACCACTCACTATTCAACGGTCAGGAAATACACAGACCCTCCACCCCAGGTCACTAGTAAATTACAATTTCTCAGTCAGTACACAGTATCCAAGTAAAGTCTTATTTCAACTTGACTTGGGGTGGTCTCTAAGATTCCCTGAATCCCCTCCCATGGTCCCAGATCCTACCTGGATTCACTAAACTGTCACCTAGGTTCAAAGGCTGACAGCTCCCAGGTCCTTGTCCAGCTCTCCATGCAGTTCCTGCTCCACATTGGAGCTCATAGTGTCCAGACCATCTCAAATCCTTCACAGACTCTGTTCCTGGGAAGACAAGGCTTAACAAAGCCACAAACAGGCTCATACAAAGTACCAGCACCACAGTCTTGCTTCCTCCATCTTTGTCAGCTCTGGCTGGCCCATGGAAATCCTCAACAGCCTCAGCAGCTACAGCTGACCCTCAGCCTCAGCAGAAGTTTCAGCTGGTTCCCAGAATCAAAATCACTCCATCCAGGTTTTCAAAATCAAAATTATTCTATCCACCCTGGGGGTGGGGGAGGGAGCGCTTTCCTCTTCAGCCTCCTTGACTCCTCTTAGGCCTCCCTGGTAGCAGCAGCTTCTGCCTCCATGGAGCTTGCTCTAAAAAGATCTGTCTCTCCCTCTCTGGGGCTTTTCCTTATATACACACAGCATTAGCTTCCTGTTTCATCCAACCCCTTCCTGTTATGTCAAAAAAAGGGATTCACACATTCTGTTTTTTTAACAGAGGCTTGATTAATTACTAATTTCTAAGTACCTGTTACCTTCGCCAATGCAAAGGGATCTTAAAATTCAATACATTACCATTACAGGGTCACATGGCTACTAAGTGCTTAAGGTAAGATTTGGTTTCAGGTCTTCCTGATTCTTAAGTCCAATGCTTTCTTTTTTAGAATGTTATCTAGCCACTCCAGAATCTCTAACTAGATACCAAGTAGGCATCTCAAATTCTAAATATCCCAAACAATATTTACATTTTCGCAAACACCCACTACCTTCCTCAAACTTTGGACAAGTTTGTTGTTGGCACCACCAATGTTCCAGTCAATAGGATTCCCATCACAAAAATTACCCTTTATTTTTCTTTCTCCCTCATTCCCCACATCTAATCAGTTGACAAATCTTGCTAATTGTGAAGCTAGTTCTACAAGATCTCTGAAATCTATTCCCTTCAGTGTCTCAAACTAATCCATTATAATGTAACATGAAGATTTTGCCACTTCCATGTTGTTAGACATGTAAATGGCTTCTCATCTTTTGCAATTACAAATAATGCAGTAAGGCAAAACTTTGAATAAATATTTCTTTTTATTATTCCACTTTTAGGGTATATGCCCAGTTAGAGTATCTTTGGATCAAAGAATATGCTTTTTTTGGGTAACTTAGAAAATAAGTAAGTAGACAATACCAGACTGCTTTACATGCTTTTAATATGCTTTTTTTGGGGGGGCGGGGGTAACATAGACAATAAGTAAGTAGACAATACCAGACTGCTTTATATAAATGTGTGTGTGTGTGTGTTCCTTTCCTGGTAGTTTTGATTTTCGGTGTTTGAAAATAGCTATATCTTCACAATTTTCTTTAAAAAATGGGGGGGGGGAGTACACTTTCTTTTAAGCCATTAGAAAAACACTAAACCTAATGGATACTCATAGAAATAAACAAATGATCATTGAGTTCATCATTTCTTATAGTACAGGAGCATTCCATCAAAATCACATACCACTACACGTTCAGCCTTTCCCCAATTGATGAGTATCCCCACAATTTTCAGTTATACGCCACCACAAAGAACGTTGTTATAAATATTTTAAAAAGTTATAGGTTCTTTTCCCTTCTCCCTAATCATATTGGGAAACAGAACTAGTGCTGGTATTGCTGGGTCAAAGTGAGTTTCACTTTGACATTTTCATAACTCTTTGGGCATAATTCCACGTTGCTCTCCAAAATGGTTGTATCGGTTCACAATTCCACCAACTTTGAATGTGTCCCAATTTTTTCCACATCCCCTCCAATATTTGTTGCTTTCTCCTTCAATCATTTATCCAATCTGATAGGTGTAAAATGATATCTCAAGGTTGTTTTAATTTCTATTTCCCTAATTGGTAAATGATTTAGATAATTTTTTTTAACTATGAGTTTTTATTTCTTCATCAGAAAACTGCTTGTTCATATACTTTGACCATTTATCAACTAGGGACTGAGTCATATTCTTATAGATTAAATAATTTTCTTTATATATTTGAGATATGAAACCAGTATCTGAAAAATCATCTATTCAATTCCCCCTCCCCTAGTTTTCTGCTTTCCTTCTGTAGCGGCAAGCACCCCAAGTGTCCTCAGGGTTTGCTGCCAATACAGGTTCTTGGATCTGCTTTGATAAAGGAAAGCAACTCAAAATGGGTTAACAAGCTTTCTTTAATCATTCAGACATATATCGTTTACCTTGTTCAGGGGAAAAGGTCAACACCCTGAACTTCAAAGTACACAGACAGAATTATCAAGACAGAAACAGATCTAGTAGACAGATTTCAAACTGTCCAACCATTACATCCATACCCAGTCAACATCTGGGTTTTTCCAAACCCGGGGGGGCTCAGGACAACGGCTTCCCAGAATCCATATCAAATCACAGAACACTTCTCAAAGTGAGCCCCCAAAACAAAGCTACACATCAGGGCTTATATAGCCTTCTCCTGGCTCAGAGAATGTACCAACCTTTTGGACCCACTGGCCAATCAAAAAGTATCTACTGAAAAACAAGCCTCCCACCCCCGGCTTCAGGTGCACTTTAGCCTAGGGGCAGGGAAGATCTTCCAAATTTGCATTCCCATTACACCTTCTGATCTTGACCACATTCATTTTATTTGCACAAAACCTTTTTAATTTAATGTAATCAAAATTATCCATTTTATACTTCACTTTTTCTTTTGATTATTCATAAATTGGTTGCCAATGCATATCTGATAAGTAATATATTCAATATTCTTTCATTTTCTTGTAAATATCCTGAAATATTGTTTACTATTTCACAAAAGTTTTAATAAAAACAAAAAAGAGCAAATTAAAGATTTTCAAAATTATTTGTAATTACAAAAACCAGAAGGCAACTTTAATTTTCAGCAAAAAGTTAAAGAATTGAATATATTATGGTGCATTACAATGGAATGCTACAGTACATTGAAGTTTAACCAATATGTTGGATATTAATAAAGCTGCAAAGACATTTGTGAAATAATGTAAAATGAAATAAGTCCACATTAACTATGACCACAGGAAAGGAAAAATGAAGGAGAATTAAAAGTATATGAATGGACTAAAAAGTTAAAAACTAAAAAGTTAAAACCTATATTCTGAAATTAATTTAATTACATGTAAAAAGTTGTAAAATATGTTTATGGTTATATTGGTATTTTTTTAATTTATGACAGATAATTTAAAATAACTGTCAACTTATTTGCTTAAACTTTCACCATGATGATTTCTTTAGAAGAATAATATAAACATGTATAGAGAGAGTCCTTTAGTTAACTCTGATGTACATATGTATGTGTGTATGTATGAATGTATGTAGGTTTGAATGTATGCATATATATTTGTAGTTAGTTTGCATCCTAAAATTCAGCAGGCGAGAAATGATGAATAATGATATTGTTGTGTTTTGTCTTTCATTTTCAAAGAGAACTATGGCTTCAGGGAAATAATGACATGACTTGCAGTTAACTTTGATTTGAGTGAGGGAGGGCTGTGCAAGGTCCCCATCCTCACTTTCTCCTCCATAGTCATCTGGATCCAGTGATCAGATTGGGATGACTGGAGATGACTCAGCATGCAATGGGAGATGATGGTTCTTTTAGGCTAAGGACTTTTCAAGGTATTGAGAGAGTGAGTTAATGCCCATGAATAATGATAAAAATTGAATAAAAAAATGGTGGTAGCTTTATGCCAACTACAAATACTGGCTTTTCCACTTCTCTTCATTTCAAGGACATGCAAAACTAACTGGGAATTTGAAAAAAAAAGTAGGGGACATAATATGGTGAATGTGGGGAGTAGCGAGTTAGATTCCAAATGTCTTTAGCATTTTACTAAAAGGGCAATCTCTAAAAAGGAAAGTTAGTACAGAGGTGCTATCATATATTTGGCCAGTGGGCAAAATTGAATGTCTAATCTTTCCTCAAAATGTGATTTTTTTTCATGATGGAGATTATATGTATAAATGCACACATATGGATATATGTACACATTAATACATGCACATTGATGCATATATATGTTCATATATGCATATATAGACATATATCTGTGCATATACTCACAAACATTAGTTTGCTGGAACTATTAAAAAAAAGCTTTCTATATGGAAAAAGTTCTACTTTCAGAGCAGAAATATGTATTCCAATCAATATTATTATTATCATCATTATTATTTTGCTTTTTGGAGGGGGGAGAGTAGGGCAATTGGGGTTGTGACTTGGCCAAGGTCACACGGATATTTTTTTTTTGTATGTGTGCCAAATGTCTGAGGCCAGTTCCTAACCCAGGTCCTCCTGGCTCCAGGGCTGGTGTTCTACTCACTGTGCCACCTAGCCGCCCATCCAATCATACAGATCCTTCTCATAAGGGGAAGAGGTGGGAAGTTTTTGTTTGTTTTTGTTTTTTTCTAATCAAGAAGCATGTCCTAGAATTTTTAAATGATCTATATTTAAGTCCTGGTATTTAAACAAAAAGAAAGAACTCAAAACCAACCTTTCCTCTTCTCAGAAAAAAAATATATTACCTCATTTGAAATCTCTAATACCAAAAACTAAAAACTGATCAAGAATCCTCACCGTCAAGCTCAATGGATCCATGTTTGGAAGCAACTAGTGTTATTATAGGAATAGGAGGGCACTTTCAAATAGTGTAAAGGTAAGCACAGAATGGAGAATAGTAGAGAGGACACGTAAACTATACTCTTGGAAAAGACTGGACTCCACACAAGAATGACAGGAAACAATTCCAGGTTTCTTTTTTTTTAGTTTTGCTTAGAAATCAACAAACAAATCAGAGCTTCATTTACTGTTTTTGATGATTGGATAGAATTAAGAAAGTGGTGGGGGGAAATGTTTTTTTTTCAATGCAAATTAAATTAGAAGTGTGTTGAATCTTTATTTTTCTTCCTGCAGAGCTGGTTGCTAGCCATTTACCATCTTACATCTACATAGTTCTTTATTATTGAGTTTCTGGAAAAATATTTTTGGTTCTAGAATTTAGATTGCAGAACAATAGATAAGATTAATAACAAAATAGAGTAAAAGCATTAACTTGTTCTAAATCAGAAAATCAAATATCCTAGGAAAGAATTCTTACCTAAGACGCTTTATTTTGCTTGTTAAATTGTCCTCCCATTCTACCTATTCCTGATTTCCTAGGTTCTTCATTCTGGTCCTACCCAATATGGCTGCCTTTCTAAAACCTTAGTTGATTTTTATCTGAACACAAACTCAGAAGACAGGATCCTAGATAAATAAAGCATTCTCTTTCCTTATGCCATTCCTAACTCCAACAATTTTATACACTATTAAGAAAAGGGATACTACTAGAGCTTAAAAATTAAAAAGACATTTTATAAAACAAACATTTTTTAATTATTATGCTCCTCTTTTAAATGACTTCATTTCATATATTAAATGGAATTTGAAATGGATGTATAAAAATGTAAATTTCAATGACTTCCGGAAATAATTTTTACCAATGAAAATGATATCGTATTATTATAAAATTGATTCATTTATTCCTTTGTAAATTATCTTTAAAAGTCATCCTATTCTTATGAAAAAGTTTTTTTTCAATTATCTAAACAAATATGGTGTAAAAATCTTTTGCTGAACTTAACTATGTAATACTTTTACCACTGCAACACTCCGAATGACACCATTTATTGTTAGACATAAATACACATCAACAAATTCTACTGATTAGGATTGTATCACAGTACCATTTATTTGCTGAGGATGCAAATGTAAAGTATATGAGAATTTTATTTGAAAGAGTGTTTCACTTGACTTTGCTGTTGCCATATTTGAATTGAAAATATTTCTTTCAGAAATCCTAATATTACATTTATAATCACATAAACCATGTCTGTCACAAGTCTCCAGAACTAATGTTAAAACAGCATGTCTTATTACTTAAAATTACCTGGTCTGTTTTTTTTCAAGCAATTGAGGTTAAGTAACTTGCTCAAGGTTACACGGCCAGATGTTTCTGGGTGGGTGCTAAGTGTCTGAGCCCGGGATTCGATCTCCAGGTCATCTCAACACTGGAGCTGGTGCTCTTACTCGCTGAACCACCTGGCCGCCCCAACCTTGTCTATTTTTAAACACATGTATATAGGATAATTTATGCATATGTGTATCTTAGATTATTAATAGTCCCATAGCATATGTTTTGCTTTACTTTTCAGGGAGTTAATTGGTTGACTATGCTAAAAATATACTATACACATATTTTTCCATGACCCTCAAATCAGCATCTATATTCATATTAAGAATAATTCTAATATAACACAAAAGAAATAATTTATACCTCCACTATTTTGTACCTTGCAAACTGTGAATTTGTCTGTATTTATAGAAATATTTTTAAAAAATAGTGAACATCAATTTTCATTGGACATCTGGAAGACAGATATATGCATCTGTAGAACAATTAGATAGCCCTGAGTTTCAAAACTAAATTTTTGGTTAGATATAATGTCCAACAATTCTCTAGCAATGGTATGGAAGTCCCTAAAGAAAATGAAATATTATCATGAGCATATATTGGCAGAAAATTCAAAGAAACCATTCAAGTCAAAGACAAGATATAGAATATATCTCAAATACATCCTTTGTACTTTAAACAAAAAGGTGGAAGACCATTAAAATCCCTTCCTCTTTTCCACTTCAATCAAGAAAATGACTTCCCAAACCCTAGCTTGCCCAGAGTCGTTTACATGACCAAACTTTTATAAAATAGTCAGTTTGAAAAAAAAATAAAAAGATCACCAACCATATATGCAATGATGTGAAAATTATGGAGATAGCTAAGTGCTCTTTATAAATCAACTATTTTCACCCTTGAACTTCATTAAAAAGCAGTCTTGACCTCTGAATGGACCTTACCTTCTTGAACTGCTTGAAAGGGGTTGTTGCCATCCACAAATGTCACAGAAAATGTGATTTTCTCTGTCTGTAAGATCTCCTCATTCTGGTTGAGATCAGCAACTGCCATGCGAAATACCTCATCATCCTTTTTGGCAGATTCATCAAAAATTGCTCCTGGAAAGAAATGATTACTGCTATTAAAAAACAGTATAAATAATCTGTCATGGCCTTTGGAAAGATGCCAAGGCTTCTGTCTTGTATTGGAGAAACTTTCATTCCCATTTAAAGGGTATACTTTATTTATGACATGAATGAACCCTGTTCTTAGTACAGTGATAGTGTTAAACTTCATTCCACTAGAAGTGATGAATAGCACAGAAGCCTGATATTGCAGAGACAACATTAGGAATACAATATAATAAACTGGGGATATTTTTCTTAGATAAATGGTTTCTATTTCTGCTTTCTGCTATGCTGAAATCTTTAAGGGATTCTAAGTTTTACAGGGCTTTTTCCCTAACTCTATGGCAGTGTGAAAGGGGAAAAAAAAGGCATCACCAATATATATCAGAAAGGAGACTTCATGTACTTCTGTGATATTTCCTCTCACTAACAGATGTATGGATACTGGAGTTTCTGGCTCCATACAGTTGGCATCAAACTTAAAATATGTCTAAACAATAGCACTTTCTCCCCATAGAACTACCTGGGAGAAATTTTCAGTATTTGTGTTTTTTTGTTTTCAATCATTACCTGAGAAGTGTCAGGTTGTACACAATAATCTTCAAAATATTTGCCAAAGATATGCAAGTTTGGTGGGAGAATTCTCTCTTCAGTTCTTTGAAATGCTGATGCATGAGATAAATTATTGGGAAGGACTGGTTACTCCTCCAGTCTCTAAAAGTAAGACCCTCAAATGCAGAAGAGATGAATATTAACATTCTCTTAATGAAAATGAATTGACAATCTCAGTTTCTATGTCAGTGAATCCTAAACCTGACTCCTTCATGTAAGCACAAAAAATAAATTGATGTCAGGTAGTACAGATTTGTAGTGATTTAATTAAACTTGTTCATATAAAATAACATACAAAATCCAATATTAAATAGACACAGCTTCCAAAAACATGTTAAGACAATTGAGAAAGTAGCCTCTATTTCTCGAAGATTTTCACTGCTGTTTAATTTCTTATTTCAAATTCTTTTTAGTTCTTTTTTTGCTCTGGAAATCAGTTATGCTTTTAAAATCCTCCATTAGAGTTATACTGTGGTGCTTTAGTATGGCATAGATGTTATCATTTATCAGTCAACATTAATTTATTTTTAAATATTTTTTGACTGATATTTTTTTTCTCCCTAGTCCAAAAGGGGGTGGGGAAGAACAATGATGCATAATCAATTTAAACAAATGTCCTGCATTTACCATGTCCAAAACACATGCATCTCAATCTGTATGCTGAATTGCTTACCTCTTGTACAAGGTATATAGCACGCTTAATAATAGCTCCTCTGAAATCATATCAACAAGGATTCATTGAGTGCTTACTACATGCCAAATACTTTACTGTCTGAGGGATCCGAAAAAAGGCAAACATGTCCCTTACCTTGAGATATTAACATTCTAAATGGGGACACAATGCAAACAGCTTGCCCAGAGTGGTTACATGACCAAACTTTTATAAAAGAGACATGATAATGAGGATAATGAAAGATAATCTCAGAGGGAACATGCTAACAGAGGGGAAGGGGTGGGAAAGGCTTCCTGCAGAAGTTTGGGATGTGAACTGGGTCTTGAAGGAAACCAGAGAATCTAGGAGTCAGAGATGAGAAGGGAAAATATTCCAGGTGTAAGGGACAGCCAGTAAAATGGCATGGAATTGGCAAAGCCAGTATCATTGAATCATAGATTACATGGAAGGGACTGAAAAGGCAAGAAGTTGTGAGGGACATTAAAAGCCAAACACAGGACCTTGACCTTGACAATTGATACTAGAGGTAATTAGGAGAAACTGGAATTCATTGAGCAGGACAGATGACATGGTCACTTAGGAAGTTTAGGGGAGGATAGATTGGAATGGTGAGAGATTTGATAAGGAAGATAAATTAGAAGACTATACAATGGTCCAGGTATGAGGCAATGAGGGTCTCCACATTTCTGACAATTGTGTAAGGGAGGAAACAAAGATGAATACAAAAGATGCCACAAATATAGAAAGGACAAGGATGACAAAAGCTTGAGTATATGAGCTGATTGGGATCAAGAAATCAAAGATGACAGCAGGCTTGTGAGCATGGTTGACTAAAATGGTGACACTCTCAACACTAATAAGAAAGTTGAGGAGAGATTTGGGGAGGGAAATGATAAAAGATACTATTTTGGAAAGGCTGAATTAATAATGTCAAGAATATATCTAATTCTACATGTTTAGAAGGTGGTTGGTGACTCAAGAATGGACCTAAGGCAGAATTAGGAGAACGTTGTACACAGAAATATTGTACAATGAACAAGTGTGAATGACTTAGCTATTCTCTGACATCCAATGATCCAAGACATTTCCAAAGGACTCCTGATGAAATATGTTATCCATCTCCAGAGAAAGAATTGATGGTGTCTCAATAGAAACTAAAACATATTATTTTTCACTTTTTCTTTATTCTTCTTTTTATTTTTCTTCCACAAATGACTAATGTGGAAATGTTTTACATGATTGCACATATATAACCTATATCAGATTACTTACTATATTAGGTGGTGGTGAGGAGAGAGGGAGAGAATTTGAAACCCAATTTTTCAAATTAATGTTAAAAATTGTTTTTAAGTGTAATTGGGGGGAATTTTTTTTAAAAGAATGGGGTTCAAGAAGGACGATACAACTACATTTATAGATCTGGAAATAATGTGAATAGATGTACCTGACTGACCCTGTGGGAATTGATGAGATCATCAATAAGATAAGTGAGATAATATATAGAGAGAAGAAGACCCAGGATGGAGTGCTTGGGGACACTCACAGTTACTATGCATAGCCAAGATGAAAATCCAGCAAAGACCTAGGAATAGTTAGACAAATAGAAAGGAGGAGAATCAGGAAATTGCAATACCATGAAAACATAGATCAAGAGTTTAAGATTGAAAGTTGGTCTACAATGCTACATAGAATTCAAGAGAATGAGAACTAAGAAGAGACTTGGCTTAATTTTACTATTATGAGAGAACCAGTAATTTTGGAGAAATCAAATTCATTTGAGTAATGAGTCAGAAATCAGAATTAAGGAGGTTTAAAAGAGTGAGAAGAGAAGAAATGTTGGCGTCTAGTAAAGATGGCTTTCTTAAGAAGTTAATGTGAAGGGGAGGAGAGATATAGTTCAGTTCTTCCTCTCAAGAAGCTCACATTCTTATGGGGGTTAGTGGAGACCATCAGATAAAGTTAGGCTCCTTTCTTCCTTCTTTTCTTCTTCTCTCACTCCCTTGCTTCCTTCCTTCTTTCCATTTTTCTTTCTTTCCTACTTCCTTCCTTTTTCTTGTCTTTCCACCAACGTTTCCTTCCTTCCTTTCTTCCATCCTTCTTTCCTATTTCTTCCTTCCTTTGTTCCTAAAGGAAATGTTTCTAGCCAACAGCAGAAAGTAGCTAAAGGTAGAGAAATAGATTCAAAATTAGAGTAAGGATGTCTAAAGTGTGTGCCTCCTACATAATATATATGCATTGTACAGAAACACAGGATATCTACATACATGACATGCAGCCAGATCAAGTTGTGTGTGGGGGTGTGGGAGATGGGGAGGGCCACAAATAATATATCTCTGGAATTTTTTCCAGCTATTTCTAAGGGACATTATGGTTCTTATCTTGAGAGGTGCAGAAGGGACCCCTAGAACAATGGATGAGAACTGTATCTTTTTTGTCATATGTCTTTTTTTACTGGTGTAGAAGCACAATTAGTTTAGAACAAAAAGCAAACTTTCCTAGATATTCTAACTTGAGGGCAAATATAAACATTGGCTTAGTTCCTTGCTACCAAATTCTAGTTACATATCATCTCAGTAAGTAGGGCATAAGTAAATGCATTTATCTAAGCAGAGTTACTAGAAATCAGAGAACATATACAGATTAGAATAATTCAGAAAATACAAGAACTGAATGAGTTCTCCCTTCTGCATGGAATGGAGTTAGGAAGATCTGAATTCACATCCAGCCTCAGACACTTACTATTTGTGTGACTCTGGGCAAATCACTTTACCTTTGTTGGCCTCAATTCTGTCATCTGTAAAAAGAAATAATAATAATACCTACTTCCAAGGGTTGTTGTGAGAATTAAATGAGATAATAATTATAAAGCACTGAGCAAAATGCTAGCATAGAGTAAGTCATGTCAGGGTGCGTGTGTGTGTGTGTGTGTATGTGTGTCTGTGTCTGTGTTGGTATGTCTGTGTGTGTCTGTGTGTGTTCAATTTGGAAGAGTGAAGAATCTAAGCTCAATCAAGAAAAATATTCTGATAGTAAAAACTCTAGGGAGGCAAAATGGAAAGCAGGGGCATTCGATTCCCAGTACATATCTACAAGACTCTGTTTTTCTTTTTTTCCTGATGTAAGTACCAAAGTGGGAGAGGACTCAAGATGGTTGACTGAAAGGTTATAATTTTTTCTTAGTACTCAAAAGTCATCCTCTGAAATAATCTATAAGACAAACCAGACTAAATTTTGATTGGAAAAGCCAAGAAAGACCAAAGTGAGTCTTTTTTTTTTTTCGATCAAAGGGCAACTTAGGATAATAGACTGAGAGGTCTATAATAGCGGAGTGGGGTCTGGCCAGGATCATAGGGCAGCAGCAGAGCACCAATAGGCAGAAGATGAATCAAGATGCAGTGGTAGGGAACAGTACTATGATGGTAAAGATACTGAACACCAAGTCAGAAAAAGATAAAAAGATCCCAAGGGACTTAAGTATACCTTGCACTCATACTTGGAGCAAGAAGAGGTGGCATCTTGCAGCTCTACTGCCCATTACCCAGTTCCCATTCATACAAGAGCCTAAAACCAAGCGGAAACCAACAGTTGCTCTGAAACTGAAGAACATTGCAGCAGATTAACAGGGACTGCATCCAGCAGCAGTCACACAATGACACATAAGCCAACGGAAACAAATTACATTGGGAATTTTCAGAGTGAAGATCAGGACAGTGGAGAACAGACCTCTTCCTAGATCTTGCCACTTGAAAAGTACCAAAAACTTAGAGGTTTCCAAAATGAACTGTGAAAGTAGCAGATGGACATAAAACATACAAGATTAGGCCAGACTCCCTGCTCAGAGTTGAGCAGATGTCAACATTAACACACGAAGTAGTTTAAAGTCAAGAATTAGTCAAGAATAATGAGTAAACCAAGAGAAGAGGAAAAGAGAAGAGAGGAGAGGAGAGGAGAGGAGAGATCATAAATACTACTGTAGTGACAAGGAAAGTCAAGACACAAAGACTTCTAAACATCTAAAAACAAAGCATCAAAGAAAAATGCAGATTGAAGATAACTCCTATAAGAATTCCTCAAAGAATTCAAGGTAGAGATAAAAAAAATTTAAACATTTTTAAAATTCAAATGAGCATTTGAGAAAATTTGGAAAATAAATTTATAGAAGAAAATGATGAAAAAAAATAAGCAGTTTAGAAAGAGATACAAAAAAATCCTTCAAAATGAGAATTTGCCAAATGGTAGGTACAAAATCTCACATAAGAAATTAAATCCTTAAAATTAGATTTGGCAAGAAGTAATTCTGGGTTGGAACCAAGATTGCAAAGTAAAGGCAATGACTCCACTGAGCTCTCCCAAATTCCCCTCCAAACAACAATAATGCATCAAAATAAACTCTGAAGTGGCAAAACTAACAAAGGACAGGTGAAACTTTTT
The DNA here is from genome assembly GCF_028583685.1 of Petaurus breviceps papuanus. Taxonomy (NCBI): domain Eukaryota; kingdom Metazoa; phylum Chordata; class Mammalia; order Diprotodontia; family Petauridae; genus Petaurus; species Petaurus breviceps. The sequence continues at coordinate 28,302,141 of NW_027185655.1, forward strand.
TTATACCTGAGACAACTTAGAAGGTTGGCAGGAAAGGTCTGTCTCACTAGGATGAAATTAGAGAGCAGTCTTGCACAGACTACTGTAGTGTAGTCCATGTCCTGGCAAGCTAGCAACAAGCCTTGGTGGTGACTGGATGTGTTGCTGCAGTACAGGTTTCTATGTCTTTCAGTCCAAAGATGATAATAGGCTCAGACAACTCATCAGAAGGTGATTATATGGGACACTTTATTGGCATTGGATACAGGACTTTGTTGCATTACCCATATTCAGTTCTGTGTTGCAGTCTCAGGAGGGGCACAAGCACACCAGAGCTTGTGGCCACAGAGTAGTGGGAACATATTTAAACATATTAAGGGGTAAGTAAGAAGGATGCATTGGTATAACAAGGAACAGAAAGGTAGCATGGGGTGAATTACCTTACATAAAAAAGATGTGAAAGAGCTTTTTACAATGGAGGGGAATATAAAGGGTTCTGGGCAATGTCTAAACCTGACCTTCATTGGAATTGGGTCAAAGAGGGAATTAAACACACACACATACACACACACAGACACTCAGTGGATTATAGAAATTGATATTACCTTATAGAGAAGTAGGAGAGGAGAAGGATGGGGGGAGTCTGGCAGAAGGGAGGGCAGACTGGGGGAGATGGTAGTCAGAAGAAAAATATTTTTGAAGAGAAACAGGGTGAAAGAGGAAAGAGAGGGAGAGAGAAGAAGAAGAAGAAGAAGAAGAAGAAGAAGAAGAAGAAGAAGAAG